>NC_143055.1:25704166-26323833 GCF_052426305.1 Pelodiscus sinensis | reverse complement strand
AGTTATGACTTCTATTCCCATCTCTGCCCATGACTTGCTGTGTGGCTTTGGGAAAGTCTCTTGGGTCAAATTTTTCCAAATACTATGGGGTGCTTAGTTACTGGACTCGATTCTGTTTACTTTTACAATAAGAAAGATTAATTCTCTTCATTGATAGTGAAGTTCAGTGGCTTGTGTTGTGGAGGTCAGCCTAGATCCGTGGTCCCCAACACGGTGCCCGTGGGCTCCATGGCGCCCGCGGGGGCATTTCCATGTGCCCGCCAGGTGCTCGGGGCTGGCCTGGCGCAGGGCGGGGGGAGCGCCGGCCCCGGGCGCGCGGCGCAGGGCGGGGGGGGCCCCGGGCGCGTGGCCCCGGGCATGCGGCTATGGGGGGGGCCGCCCCCGGGGCGCAAGTGTCCCCGCCCCCTGGTGCCCGGCGGGCGAACGGCCACGCCCCCTGGCGCCCGACAACCTTGAAAGGTTGGGGACCACTGGCCTAGATGTTTATAATGGTCCCTTCTGGCCATAAAATACACACAGGCTAGATTATTTGGTCTACTATTTTCAGTGAGTGCTACATATTCTACACCAGCTGTCCCTACATACTTCCAGAAGAAGGGGAAGCTGCGATGGCATCAGACTCCTCTAGGCCAGATTCTCTACCAGTGTGAGCTCCAGTGGCCAAAATTTAAGTTGGCTTCCTGCTGCTTTAACTTCTGCTCAGGTTGGTGATCATGGAGCTGCAGGCACTGACTGCCACTGTCACCGGTGCTTGAGCAGAGCTCATATTTAATGGAAAATAGGAGCCTATGAATTGGTACTCGATGTCTCTGAAAAATCAGGCCATAAATGTCCCACGTGGGCACCCAAAATTAAATGAGACTTTTGAAGATGTGAGCCTCAGTATCTCTGTCCCTTAGTTCCTCTGTACAAGGATGTTATGAAGTATCTGCCTCTCAGGTTCACTTCATTTGTCTTTTGCAAAGCACCTTGTGACCCTAAGACAGAAGCTCCATCGAATGGTATGTTCAGTCTTCCATGTGTGCACAACAATGAAAAGAGGGGACCAAAGGAGCACACTGGCAGCCTCTGAAATATTGGGCCGCTCTGGGTATGTCTATACAGAAAAGCAAAACCTTCAGCAGGCCCGTGCAGCTTGGGCTGCAGAGCTGTCTCATTGTTGTATTGACTTTTGGGCCAGAGCCTGGGCTTTGTAAGATTCAAGGGTCCCAGATCTTGGGCTCCAGTCCAACCCTGGAAGCTTACACATCAGTGAAACAACCTGAGAACTCAGATGCAGGCCAGCTATGATTTTTAATTTTCTGTGAAGACACTTCCAAAGAATGCTTCAGACTAAGCCCAGTTTTGGCTTTAGCCTTCCAAAAGAGGGGGAGAAGGACTTGGCATGGGGTAGCAGTCACCTTGCTCCTCTTCCATAATACCTGGCAGAGCTGACATTTGTAGAGGGTGCACCTACTGCGCAAGTTGTGCCCTCTCCTTCCACATATATAGTCTAGAATGAATTTCATTTCTGCATTTCATCTTTCACATGGGTGATGCTTGAACACAGGCTTTTAGTCCAAAGTAATCGTTTACCTGGCAATTAAATATTTAATTCTAACTTTAAAACCATCTGAAGTAGTTATTTTCCACATACCCTTTAAAATTCAGGTCACTTTCCCCTTTCTTCATTAGAAAATTAATGAGTAATTATTGGGGAGAATAGAATGTTAGAAAATATTCTGATGTTTCTGGTCTAAAATATATACTACTCATCTATTTAGAGTGTGACTGTAGGGTAATGAAATTAGTTTTATACTAACCCTTTTTAGGGCTCTTTTTATTCTTTTTAGAAGACATACTCTGATTTTGTGACTTTTTTTAAATTTGAGTTTCTTTGCTGCAAAGCAGTCAACATAAATAAATGAAAAGTAGCACAAATGCATAGGTTTCAGTGCATCCATGCTACCCTACATTTGAATAAGATTTTATGATTCATAGCTTGGTACTCCCTTTTTCTGATCATACAAATTCAAGTAACTGTTATGTAAGAAAAGTTAAGCATAACATTTATTTGATGACAGCACTAATGGAAAGTTAATGTACACCATTGCAACCAAAGACAATCCATTAGTTTCACATTCTTCCATCTATAATCTTCTGGTTCTATATAGGAAAAAGACATAACCCAACCAAATATTATTTATTGACTCTATTTTAATAAGTAATGCTTAATATTACAGTTACCTGTTTTCCATCGTCAGGTGATGTGATCTGACCGTAATTATGAACACGTTGCAGGTATGCATTAACAAAATTTAAGTTAGGTTCTATGTAAAAACCATAGATAGTGCTTCACTGTAAGAATGTCTTTAATTAACAAAGCTCTACTAGTAATTTAAGATAGTAAAATACCATTTCTTCTTTAGGGCTTAGCTATTGAACGGCTTGGACGGAGACCTCTACTTATTGGTGGTTTTGGTTTGATGGTCATCTTCTTTGTGATACTTACAGTATCCCTGACTTTACAGGTACAGTATATCTTTTATATAACTATTTTCATTTTTTCTATTTTAAATGTCAGGTATGTATTACTACTTCAACTTATTTCTGCAGGTCATTCCAACTTTTGATTAAATGATCGCCTATTCTGAAATGGAGATTTGAGGTTCTGTCTTCTGTTTAATTATACATTTAATTATTTCAGCATGTGATTGTTAGTTATAATGGGATCTAGAAGATTGTCTTATTCATTTCCAAGTGAGAGTTTCACATATGCAGATATGAGAGGATAATTTTGCCCCTGGTTGAGAAATGCTGCATTCAATACTTCTTACTTTTATTGTGAAACAGTATATATCTCCTTGAAATTTCTTGCATTTTCTAGGAACCTTCTGTGTACTGGTGATATTTTTTTCAAAAGCAAAAAGGTTAAATTCAACCAGAAGACTCCCAGGGGAGAAAACATTCCAGTGTGACAGTACCTTTGAAATTCAGTTCAGCTATTTTGACTCAAAAGGTGAAGATTCCTTATTTGTTGGAAGGCAGCACCTGGCATAGAGATGCAGGGTTAGCGTTTACTTCACAAGTGATTATGTCAAATGATTTAGAAGAAGGTTATTAAACTGTAACACTGAAAGGAAATCAGTTTGTCTGACATGTTTATCCTCTGTTTGTATGCATCCTCATGTGCAACTCTCTTTTGTTCCTGGGGCCTGAAAAGTAGAGTTCTGACAGGTTAAAACAGCCTGCTTTTGGTGATCTTTCAGAAAATTGTTCTTCTGGCTGTAGTCAAGACCTCTCTGTCTTTGGTAAAGTGGTAAATGGCAAGGCT
Source organism: Pelodiscus sinensis (assembly GCF_052426305.1). Taxonomy (NCBI): domain Eukaryota; kingdom Metazoa; phylum Chordata; order Testudines; family Trionychidae; genus Pelodiscus; species Pelodiscus sinensis. The sequence continues at coordinate 26,320,520 of NC_143055.1, read as the reverse complement.
CATTTTAATCTGACTGCTCTGGCCTGTTTCTTTGGTTGAGTTCATGTGAAGGGTACCACTGAGGGTATGTGTACATTGCAAACCAATGTTTAATTAGGCTGTGGGTTGCCTTAATCTAGCTAGTGAAGGCAATAATAGTAATGAAAATGTGGCAATACATGCTTCGGAGCAGGCAGGCTACCCCAGTACAATCCTGCCAGGGACCTTGGTACATATTTTCATTGCTTTCCCAGGTCCCTCTGTCTTCACTGCTAACATACCTGCACCTGCTTGCTTATGGCTAGTATAGGCATTTTCATTTGGGCTATCATTATAGCTTTCTTTAGGGTGTGAACATACTCTTGGAATCCATGTGTGTAGCATATGAACATAGTAAAAACATAACAAGAACCAGTAGCTGGAAACTGAAGCTAGACAAATTAGAAATATTGTACACATTTTTAACAGTAAAGTGGTAAACCAGTGGAATAAAGAGAAACGGGAAGCAGTGGATTCTCTGTCAATGTACAGGCAGTCCCCGGGTTATGTACAAGATAGGGACTGTAGGTTTGTTCTTAAGTTGAATTTGTATGTAAGTCGGAACTGGTACATATTGTAGGGGAAACTCTAGCCAAACATTTCTCCAAAGCTCAGTTTTATTCTCCCACACCTCACTTTCCTCAGTCCTTTATTCTCAAGCTGAGGTGTCTGCTGAGAAAAGCCGCTCCGCGTCTCCCTGGTCTGCTGGGGGGAACGCTAGCTTCGCGTCTCCCTGGTCTGCTGAGGGGAAGCAGCTAGAGCGGGGTTGCCTCACCCCGTTTGTAAGTAGGGATCCGATGTAAGTCGGATCCATGTAACCCGGGGACTGCCTGTATTCAAATAAAGACTGGATTCTGTTCTGGAAGATGTACTTTAACCAAAAGCAAGTTATTGAGCTGAGTCCAAGAGAAATGGGTGAAATTTAAGGGCCTGTGTTATACAAGAGGTCAGACTAGATCAGCAATGGGCAAACGAGACTAGCAAGTGGGCTGCATGAGTAGCCCTTCTTCATTTCAGTGGGCCGCAAGATTGTCTCAATTGTGACAGCCTCCTGAGCTATACGGTAGTTCCGCTAATTGCACTTGTGTATGTAGTATTTTGGGGTGCGCCCATTGAACCGTAACAGCACTTTGATTGGATGCAGAGGGAGCACACGACTCTCATGGTCATTGTATGCAATTAGCATGCACCTTGCCTCTCTTGCCCCTGCTTTATGTGCATGCCACTTTAATAATACCAGTGGGAAAGAACTACCCAGTAGGAAAGAACTACCCAGATGGAAACCAGCGGAATCTAGCAACCCTGCACATGGGCAACAATAAACAAAATGTCTCATGGGCCGCACACACACCCTTGATAGGCCACATAAGGCCCTTGAGCCGTAGGTTCCCCACCGCTGAGCTAGATGATTTAATGGTGTCTTCTTTCTTTAATCACTACAAATCTGTGAAATATCTAAATAGTACTTAACAACAGCCTTGATCTCTGAGGAAAATTGTATCTGGTTCTGAATTGCACCTACTTCCTCTCTGTACAAGGGGCTGAGAAATTTAGATCTGTGTTTGGATCCAGACTTTGGACCTTGAGCTCCTCTCTGATAAATGTACAGCTTTATGAATTCTCACAAATGCCAAGAAAATCCTTCACATATTATAATGTATGAATTAGTGAAAAAACAAGTTAAAAGCAAACAAACCAATCAATATATTACTGTTCTGTTTGAACTTATACTTTAATCATTGATATTGACAAGTATACTTATGATGATGCTTCAGAATACTGTAAGGGAATATATCTTCATGTTTTGTAAAAGCAATAAAGACTTTGTTACAATGAGTGTGAATATTACTATATGCTATTAAACATTTTCTGAGAAATATGATGAGACCACAGCAGTGTGGTGGAAAAACAGGGAGGTTTACTACTCTGCTACATAAATGAATCAAGGACAGTGGGCTGGTAATTAAGTAGAATTTTCTCTCAATATTTCAAGCTAGCAGGAACATGCATATAATTTAGCAATCCTGTTGAATCTAACGCTGCCTTCCTTTACGTTCTTCTTATTAATTTTAGATTATTCCTTTTGGTTACTTTTTACCTGTATTATGGTTGAGTCTGTTTTCTGTAGACAAAATCATCTTGATAGCCCGTGGCTATCCTTTTCCATACAAAACTTTCCTTGACTGCAGATTCAGACCCACTGGGTTGTTTGTCTATAATTTCAGGATGTGGCTGAAAATCCCATCCTGCTTGACTGCAACCACTGTCCATTGTTTGACGCTTAGAATGTAAGAATAGCCATGCTGGGTAAGAGGAAAGGTTCATCTTGCCCAGTATCCTGCCTTCTGACAGGGGCCAGTGCCAGTTACTTCAGAGAAAATGAATGGAACAGATAATCATCAAATGATTCTTCTCCTGTCACCCATTCCCAGCTTCTGGCAAACAGGGCCCTGTTCTATTGAAGCCATGTGTTTAGTCTGTCATTCACAGAGATTACCTTTTGTCATTTAAAAAAGTAGCCATGCTGGCCTTCATTAATATGTCAGGTAGATGACTAAACAGAATTTGTGCAACACAAGAAAAGTCTCTTTCACATCTTAGCTGAATTGCAACATGTAAAAAGTTATGAGATTTGAATATTTGAGCCTTGTTCAGTGCAGCAGACCTTTTGACATTTCAGTGTATGCATTCGAAGTTTTAATTTTAGTATAATTTGAATAATAAATTATCTAATAAATATTTCAGGAATACTGATTTTTAAGACTAACTTTTAGCATAAACCCTAGTTCAGTGTTTCTCAACCTTTTTTATAAAGTACCCCTTTAAAAAAATGTATAAGTACCCCCAGTACCTACAGTTTTCAGACATACAATTTTTTTTCTAACATTGCAACACATTTGTTTAAACAATTTAATCGTAGCCAGGCAGGCGATGAAATTTTTGGGTGTAAAAAGTACAAAAATAATAAAGCGCTGTAAAACTTAAAACAAAAATTCAGTTTTCCCCAAATTTCAGTTGTTGACCTACCCCCCAGACTTCTCTCAATTACCACCAAGGGTACTTGTATCACTGGTTGAGAAACACTGCCCTAGTCTATGGAACATATGTATAGAATATTTTCATTCTATGTGATCTCTTATTATTGACTCAGCTTTTGATAGGAGTATGAGTTATTTTTTGTTGCTTTTTTTTCCAGAATCATGCATACTGGCTCCCCTATCTCAGTATATTTTGTATTCTTGCAACAATTGCATCATTTTGCATTGGCCCAGGTAAGTAATTTTTTTCACTTTTGTGTCATTTTCCATGCACCAAACACTAAAACATGCATTACATTAGACCAGTGTTTTTCAAAGTGGACCATGGGCCTGCTTTGGGAAAGTCACTAGTAGGCCCAAGCCACTTTATTTACCTAACAGGTCTGTAGCCATGGAGCCTAATGCATTGCCTCTTGTTCACTGTTTCCAGCCAAGGCAACACTTTGGGTAAACAAAGCGGTGCAGGCCCTCTAGCAGCTTTCACAAAGCGGGCCTGCAGCCCACTTTGAGAAACCTTGCATTAGACATTGCCACATGTGTGGCAGGGGGTTGTGTGTGCATCTTGTATAAGATGATGATAAAAAAGATTAATCTCCCCTCGATAATGCTTCTGGTTCCTCATTGCATGTCAATTTTACATAGACTGCATGAATTTAGAAGAGCATGTCGATAGTGTGCCAGTAATGACACTTGTACTCTGAGTACCTGTTTGTTAGTTCTTTCAGGATTTATTAGGCTTTTTCGTAGCAAAAGATACAACTTGATCCACTGTATGTTATCCTTAGTTTGCAGTCTATTACAATGAACTCTTTTTGGAACAGGGTTTGTTCAAAAGCACTGATACCTAATGGCCTGGATTTAGAACTCAGTTACATCAGTGTAATTTTGGAACAACTACATGACTTAAATAACATTATTCCAGGATTACATCAATTTAACTGAGAACAGAATCTAGCCCTGTGAATTTCCAAGTAGCTAATTTTGATACAGTTTGTTTGCAGATACAGAAAGATGCATTTAAGCAGCCTCAGTTTGTGTACAATATGTGGTGCCTAAACAATGTGGTGGCTCTCCTCCCCCCAAAAAGATTCCGTAACAAATTAATCTTTACAAAAGTGGGAAAATAAACTACACTTATGATTTTTCCTTCCTGTTTGTTTTATTATAAATATGAAAGCAAGGTTTCTGTCCCCATCACTTCTGCCATTTCATTCTGCATATTTTCTCCGTTCTCTTTTTATGGAGCTGAAATGTAACTTGATTCTTTTGTTCCATTTCCTTACCTGTGTATCGTTGTTGTTGTTGGCATAATTTCTTATTAAGGCCACTGTTCTCTTTGGTGATGGCGTTCATTATTTAACTACTACTGTGAATACAGTTGGCAAAGGCAACATACTGTTTTTGTGTGGATTGTTTAATAAAATATGGCTAAATTGTAATATGTAAACACCTCCACCCCCCAACCCAGTGGGGTTTTATGTAGCCATGACACTGCAGGAGAAGTTCTTTCCTACTTTCCTAATGCTCTGGGCAAACAGCTCTGTCACTAATCTATGCCAGCTCCCTTCCATGCTCTCTGGCTGGATGTGGGTTAAACTAGCTTGAAAAAGCTGACACATTTCTGCCCTTGCCTACCTACCTATGTGGGAGTTAGGGAGCAGCAGAGAATAGAAGTCCCACCCAATCCTGGCACCAAAACCCATTTTGCAAATCATCATGCAATCCACTTGTGCTTTAATAAGACCACATGTCAATCTGCCCAAGTACGTCATGTTCGAAACAAAATTCTGAGTGAAAAATTGCTGGATTTTTTTTTTAAAGGCATTTTTAGTCTTGGGAGCTCAAGCAATTACTTTAAACTTCTTGCCAATTTCCCTTTTAAACACGCAGAAATAATTTACCTCCTGTAAGTATGAACACTAGTCACCTCCACTTATTTTTGTTTCAAAAACCCCATAGAAGCAAATTTGCAGAGTCATTTTGGCCACCCCTAAAAATTATTCATTAGTTTTCAAAACTTCAAATGTACATTGGAGTTCAAATCTTTACAATAAATCCTCCACATTTTTCTCTTCTCCCCCCCCTCCTTTGTTTCCTGTGATAGATTCTATTTTTGTTCACTCAACTTTGTACACTTACCTTTTATCCTGTTAATGCTGCTAGTCAGGATTTTCTAATACATTTTGCACTTGTATTGAGGCAATACATGTAAGTATGGAAGACTGAAACTTCTGTTCTTTATTGCAGACTTCTGCCTATAGAAAATCTCTAAAATTACAGCACTTTTCTTGAAGCTATGTTTTCTTGTTTCTCCTTCTAAGGAAGAAAACGTAATACTTGTTTTCTCTAAAACCAATCCATTGACCATTCTCATGCAGTCATATAATCCTAATTGCTGGTAAAAATGTGGTGACTGTGATAGATGCTATCAACACATTATATAATAGTCTATGAATGTTCCAGGTTTATAAATGTTATGTGTATCTTTATGGGCTAGGGATAGTATTCCTGACTTAATAGGGATGCTAAAATGTTTCCTCAGTAACTATAATTACTGATGAAAAGTAACAAGAGAGGTAAGTAGCTGTGTTAGTATGATTTTGGCAAAGCAAGAAAAGCAGACATGTAGCACTTTAAAGACTAACAAGATGGTTTATTAGGTGATGAGCTTTCGTGGGGCAGACCCACTTCTTCAGATCATTTTCTGAAAGTGAAATGGCATGACCATTATATAACAGAGGGATACAATGAAGAAGTAAACAAATCAGCTACATAGAATAGAAGGTACAATATGACTCTTACAATAAGCAATTTCCTCCTTCCTTATCTCTTCCTCGTCCCCTCGTCCCTCCCTACCTTCTATTCTATGTAGCTGATTTGTTTTCTTCTTCGTTGTATCCCTCTGTTATATAATGGTCATGCCATTTCACTTTCAGAATATGATCTGAAGAAGTGGGTCTGCCCCACGAAAGCTCATCACCTAATAAGCCATCTTGTTAGTCTTTAAAGTGCTACATGACTGCTTTTTTAAATAATTACTGATGTTTGTTTAATGAACATCTCTGAGGCAGGTAATAAATCTGGAGAAATTTTGTCCCTGGGGGGGAATTGCATATAGTGGTTTGATGTGGTTTAAGAGGCCTAGCAAATAAACTGAAAGCCATCTAACATGACTACTATGACCTGAGAAGAAATGTTATTCTAACACTTGATACAAGAACTGGCATGAAACTGGCATGAGACACACAGGTCCTGTCCTGAAATATTTTAGAACCTGCCAGAGCTCCCCTGTGAAGGCTGGGTGATACCTGGTAGATATAATTGTAAACTATTTGTTGTGAATACGAGGGATTTTCAGCTTAAATTCCAAGTCTGGAGGGAGTGAGTCGAGGGATTCTGCCCCAAGCATTATGATGATGATTCCATTAAAAAAATTAAAAGCACTTTAGCTAAATTGAATGAGGCCAGATTTACCCACAGTGAAACTGCCCCTCTGATCAGTTATCCTTTGTCTGGGCAGGCTCTGAATTTTTGTGCTTCTTTTGTTTCTGTAAAGGACCATTTTTCTTTTAGAAATGGAAACTAGTTTCCATCATTAGCCATATTTCATAATAAAAGAAAACCTACCCTATATTGTTAACCTAAAAAAAAGTATAGATTGGACCTCCTTGGTCCAGCACCGTTGGGACCTGATTGCTCCCAAATGAGAGAATTTGCCAGACTAGGGGAAGTCTCCTGCTACTAGCTGTCAAGGCTGCCCCAGCAGGCACCTGTCTCTCCTCCCACTCCTCTCACTTGGCTGAGCACCTTGCCTAGCTGTTGCCGGCTCCCTGGGTAGCAGAAGCTGTGACTCCTGCGATGGGGTTCCATCCCCATGCTCAGGGAACTTCTACGGGGCTCTTGCCCTGGCCCCACGCTCCAAGAAGCTGTTGGAGGATTCTAGTCCTGCACTGCCATGAGACTCCAACCTCAACCCCAAGTTCCTGGAGGCTACCATGGGGCTCCAGCCCAGTGCTGATCTGTGTTGCTGGGGGACTCATGCGAAGCCCCACGCTGCTGTGGGCTGCTAGAAGCTGCCGTGGGGCTCTTGCCCCGGTCTGGCCTCCAGCCGGGCTTCCAACCCTGATGCCCTGGCTGGCTGGCCCTCCTGCCCTTAGGCTCCCGGATTTCTCTTTATCTAGTTGGGGCTGCGGGGAAGTAGAAATTTGCTGCCACCTTTTGCCAAGAGTAAGTTATGGCACCCCTGCTCGGAGATATCTGGGCTGGCTGGTGTATTGGAAAATAGAGCCCATGTTCCAATCCTCTCTGATCCCTTCCTCCTAGCCTGAGGTAGCAAGCAAGCATGGAGCAGTCCACTCTTTTATCTCTCGTTGCCCAGATACAAGGTCTGGGGAGCCTTTGCAAAGGTGCAATGAAGGTTCCTTTATGATTCTACATGGCTGCGTAGTCCAAATCAAAATTTAGCCCTTAATATTTCAAATCCAGCTCTGCGGTTTGCTGTACGGGCAGTCCCCGGGTTACGTACAAGATAGGGACTGTAGGATTGTTCTTAAGTTGAATTTGTACGTAAGTCAGAACTGGTGTCCAGTTTCTCTGCCCCGGGCTTCCTGGAATCAGCCGCTGATCAGTTTCAACAGCGGCTGAATCTGGATACCTGGGACAGAGCAACTGGGGCGCTGCGGGGACCAACCCGGCAGTACCCCAGCTGCTCTACCCCAAGTGTCCCCAAGTCAGCTGCTGCTGAAACTGATCAGTGGCTGATTCCAGGAAGCCCGGGGCAGAGCAACTCTGTCTCCGGCTTCCTGTAGTCAGCCACTGGTCAGTTTCAGCAGCAGCTGACTTGGGGACACCTGAGGCAGAGCAGCTGGGGTGCTGCTCCTCGGCGCTACTGGACCAACCCAGCAGCACCCCAGCTGCTCTGCCCCAGGCGTCCTGATTCAGCCGCTGCTGAAACTGGCCAGCAGTGGCTGAATCAGGACTCCTGGGGCAGAGCAGCTGGGGTGCTGCCGAGTTGGTCTAGTAGCGCCGCTCCTTGGCGTTGCGGGACCAACCTGGCAGCGCCCCAGCTGCTCTACCACAGGTGTCAGCAAGAAAAGCCTGGTCTGCGGGGGGGGGCGCACTAGCTGCGCCCCCCCCCCCCAGCAGACCAGGGAGACGCGGGCGGCGGGATGCCAAGACGCGCCGCGTCCTCCGGGACGAGAAAAGCCCCGTTCGTAAGTATGGATCCCATATAAGTCGGATCCGCGTAACCCGGGGACTGCCTGTATACCAAAGTCATCAGTGGTTTAAGTATATGAGACTCCCATTAACTTCAGTTATACGTGATTTTGTGGGGGCTGACACTGAATCTATATCTACATGTCTAAATAAGAAAAATGAACATAGATGTACTGATTGTACAACTGATATGCTGAGTGATACTTGACTCTGTGAGTAGTCTCATTGAAGTCAAGTGGGCTACTCTTTGAGCAAGGTGCAACCCTGTGGAAGTCAGTGTAGCACAGTCACGTCCTAAAGAGTTTTCACTTTGCATTTTTATTTTAAAATGGAGCCAGCCATGTTTTTTGTAGTCTGTCCTGGAAATGGGACATTTCTACTCATTTAAACCTTAGAGCTATTAAACAGCAGGACACTGTTATACCACAAAATATTTGCTGAATTGTCACATTGGTTTGAATCAGTGTTCTTTCTAAGCTGCATGGCAGAACAGCTTCACAGGTGATTAATCAGCCCTGTCCAGTCAGGCTCATGGCTTCATGCACAGAGCTGACTGACTGGGCAGCACTGATTAATCATCTGTGACGCTGTGCTGCCTACCAGCTTAGAGGGAACACTGCCCTGAATTATTTGATTCAACAGTATAATGAAAGAACCGGTGAAGAAGCAACTTCCTGTCTTTGTTGTGCTACTACACAAGGAGTGAAGGCTTATGAAGAGAGTGCTCCTTTTCCATGCATAAGCATCAGTGTTTAAGTATTAAAATAAAGGTGCCAAGGTACAGTGATGATCCCCACACATGGTCTGGTGAGTAGGGATGGTTGTCCAACTCTTTGACTCTTAGGATGTGTACTGCCACTAGACAGGAGTAGATGATGTTTATTGTCAAAGTAGCAGGAAAGGGGACCACACTAGGGATGTATCTGCTATTCAATTAGTGGATAGGAAGCCTGGCTCGGGCCCTGCTCGTGCTGTGTGCCGGCCCAACCCTGCTGCAGCTCTGCAATGTAAAGGCCAGTAGGAGTCAGGCAGCATGCCCTCCTCCCTCCCTTTCCACCCCTTCCCCCAGCTTCTACTGCATTTTAAAATGCAGAGCCGCAGCTGGGTTTGATATAGCACCTGGCATGAGCTGGGACTGAGCCAGGCTGCCTGCCCAGCCAGCAGCAGCCCCTGACCACAGGGGATCCCAACTCCCCACTGGGACCCCCTGCAGACAATCTGCTTTTAAATCAGAAATTAAAGGGAAATCATGCCTTACTAATCTGCTAGAGTTTTTTGAGGGGGTCAACAAACATGTGGATATAGTGTACTTAGATTTCCATAAAGCCTTTGACAAGGTCCCTCACCAAAGTCTCTTAAGTAAAGTAAGTTGTCATGGGATAAGAGGGAAGGTCCTTTCATGGATTGATAACCAATGAAAAGACAGGAAACAAAGGGTAGGAATAAATGGTAAGTTTTCCAAGTGGAGAGAGGAAAGTAGTGGTAACAAATGAATTGAGCACAGGCTATGTCAGGTATAGAGCTGGCTCCCACATTAGGAAGTGTTCCCCTTTCTCTTACTGGTTCTTCATGTACAATTGCATGCCAGATTGCTTTAGTTCCTTTTACATGAACAGATAAGACATCTAATTACTTTGAAATGGAACAAAAATAATCACTGAATTTTAAATTAAAATTAAATTAAATTTTAGTCCATCTAAATGGGCCTTATTAGATGAGTTGAGGGGGGGCTTACAGACAGGAAAAGTTGATAAACCATCAGTCACATATTAGTTAACTGATCTATGAAGACTGAGGAACCACCCATACTGTGCATTAGTGTAATTAAGCTAAGACCTAGATATAGTCAGTTTTGTAGAATCTTGAGCCATCATCCAGAACTCCAAGTGCTTTTTTAAGGGGTTGCTGATTGTGGGACTTAATGAGTTTAATGGGTTCTTTTTCTGGGTGTTAGATAAGCAGAATTTTATAGATGAAATTCCAAAAAATTAATAAGTATTCCAGAATCCAGTTGTGTAATTCTTGCTCAAATAAATATAAATGTGTGGTCCCATTGGCTGCAGTGAAACTACTCATGTGAGTGAAGAATTATAGGATTGGGCCCCTAAATTAGTTACTAGCCACTGGGCAAATGGCTACTTCAACATCAAAATCCAGTAGATTGTAGCTATGTCATCTTAACTTAAAATTAGAAGGGGAAGCTCTACTTTTGGGTCTTTGTTGGTAAAAGTAATAATGTATAGTAGTAACTTAACTTAAATTCGATACTCTGATATGTTATTGACTAATATAGTATTGCTCAAATTCTCTTCTCTGTTGTGTGTGCTACCCAACGTAAGGGAAACAGTTAATATATTTCATTGTGCAAATAGGAGAATGGTTGTAATAATTGAAAATTAATCAGTGTGCCACTTCATCTTAATTTTATATTTTTTAAATAGAGTAACTGACTAGGCTCAAAGTTTTTCTGTTTACTAGGAGATTTTTTAAAATACCTAGAGGTGTGTAATGCAACATATTAATAAATTGAACATCTTTGTGCAAAATGTATGCTATGAACATAAAATATTTTAATTTACTTTATTTCGTCAGCATTATGGTTCAGATTTTCATAGCACCAGCTAAATTTTGGTTCGTGTGTCTTTAGGTGTCTAGCTTGAGACACCTAGGGCCAGAAACTCAGAGGCTTACGTCTGACTGTTAAACGTCTGCTAGACTTCAAACTGGTCAAGAGCTTAAGTGGAGAGGAGGTCCTGTGTGAGCCTTCTATGCCAGAATGAAGTTATTGCAGTGTGGCCAACACAAAGGTCATATTAATGTTAAAGTTATGATCATGGTGAGGAAATGTTTGTAGCTTAATGCAATCATTAAGCATAAAAAGTACAATTTCTCACTTTTAATATATAGCACACAAGAAGACTTATCTGGTGTTGCTCGGGTCCTTCAGGCCAGGGAAATGGTGGTATGGGGGGTGCAGGAGTCAGGGCAGAGGGTTGGGGGTGTGAGGTACTCGGGGAAAAGTATTGGGAGATGGCGGGGGCTCAGGCCAGGGAGTGGGGGACTCAGGCTAAGGTTCTGGGGGAGACTCATCATGGCCACCCGCAGCAGCAATGGCAGCACTGCACCTGCCTGGCTCCTGCTGGCTCCTCCGGGGGTTGGGGAGACCTAGAGCTGTGTTGCCTGGCTCCAGCTCTTCAATGGAGAAGAAATGTTATGGAAAACAATTTGGATTCCAGGCACATTTTCCTGGCACAAGCAAACCCTGACCTTGCTTTAAGTTAGGATAAGAGGAAGCTGCCTAGCAAATGTAGTGGTTCTAGTTCTTACCGTTTAGGAGGGATTCTTGAACAAATGGACTCAGACAGACATATGCACAAACTCTCTAATATAGATAGATTACTGTAACTCGGATAGTAACGTAAGTAGACGTGAACATTATTTTTAATCTTTTCTGTTTGCCATAAATCTGAGAGAATGTTTTCCCCTGGAACATGAGCAATAATGTTCAGCCAGGTTGTACTTCCCAAAACCAGGACCCTCTGGTCCAATAATATCCATGGTCTGGCAGGCGGCAGCCTAGTCAGGCTGGTGCGAGGGGAGCCGGCTGGAGCTGGAGGCAGGGGGATTGGCATCTGGCAACCTAGCCAGGACCAACAGCCAGGGTGGAAGCAGAGCTGGTGGGAGGCTGACAGGCAGGTGGCAAAGGACTTCCCCTGGTCTGGTAAATTCCCTTGTTCAGGATGTCAGGTTCCAAGGATGCCGGACCAGGAAGATCCAACCTGTACAACTTAATAAACTATGTGACAGTTCTTAGCTTTGTGTGGAAAGATGAGTGTCACCTGAGTTAACAAGCTGGTATGGATAGTGTGATATAATTAAGGTTTTGGAATATGCCTTAACTATCTTTGTAGTTAATTGGAGCTTTCATATTGACTTCAGCAAGAGTTATAGATGGCTTCTAGTGGGTCAACAAATATAGATATTTGGCTAGGATAAATCCAGCATAACTTTGTTGACTTCTGTGGAGCTGTGCCAGTTTACCCCAGCTGAGGATCCAACCCACAGTGTATAGAAATTAATACTTTTAATTGCCTCACCGTGCCATAATAATTCATTTACAAATGCAATATTTTCTCTCCTGTTAGAACCTCTGATGATTTCTGTCTGTCACTTTCATAAAAGCATATGGCAGAGTCCCATCTGCTCCTCACTAACCAGGAACAGCTGTCACTTCTTCACTCAGGATCCCCCCCCTTTTTTTTTCAGGCAAGTTTGCAGATGTTTTCCACGCAGAAATCTTAAGTATTGAAACTGTAATGTTAACTACAGGTATATTGATGGATTGTTGATATCCCTCTGCTTACAACAAAGACAAACAAAAAGCTAAACTGTATTTCCTAACATTTTCCAGTGATGTTCTGTCCTAAAGTGCCTTAGTTCCTAAATATCCGAAGGCTGGGGTTCAACACTTATTTATGAACTTAAAATAGTAAAATTAGTTAACTAAATTCCTTCAAATGACAGTGGCCCCAGGGATCATGAGATACACAAGGTTTCTCTTAACTATTGTTCAGTACACTAGCTGCAGGGAGAAAGGTGCTATTACTCTCTTGACCTTCCAAGGATCCTATGAACTACAAAAATCCTACAGAAGATGGCTAACCCAACATTAAGGCTGCTTCAGCAAAGGAGTGGATTTGTACTTTGTTTTCTTGCATGATTTTTTTCAATAAACTACTATTCAACACTGCAAGAATAGTACATCTACTAGCAGGGTGCATCTACACTGCAATGCTGTTTGGGGGTACTGGAGTATCCCGAAATAACTATCCCTCATCTTCACGGCAAGCCCATTACTTCTGGCTCGCTATTCCCCATCCCTGTAAACTTCAATGTACGACGAGTACAGGATGTTTTGGAATAGCACTTTATTTTGAAATTGGTACTGTGTTGACAGTGCCAAATGATGAAATAAGATATGCAATTTGCATAGCTCAATTCCATACCTTATTTCGAGTTACAGGGCTGTGTAGATGCACCTTGAAGATCCAGAATAAAATTTACTTCTGATTAATTGATCAGAAAGCAAAGATGATGTATATATTCATGAATTCAAAGAAAATTATGCTGAGTAGAGAAGATTGGAACATTTCCTTGTAAAAGAAGTTTCATCAGATTATGTTGTTAAATTGAAGCCAGAATGTTTCACTAAGACGTGTTAGTTATGACTAATTTTGTCAAGAAGATGGGGAGAAAGAGAGAGGCTTCCCAAATACAAAAACTCTGATTTCTATCTGAAAATGTATACAGGCAGTCCCCGACTTACGCGGATCCGACTTATGTCGGATCCGCAGTTACGAACGGGGCTGCCCCGGAGCACACGGACTGCGGGACCTCATGGTCCCGCCGCCCGTGTACTCCAGGCGAGAAAAGCTGCTCCGCGTCTCCCTGGTCTGCCTGGTCCGCCGGGGGGCTCGAGCAGCGAGGCAGCCCAGGCACGCCTGGGCTGCATCGCTGCCGGCTTCCCCAGGCTTTGCAAAGCTGCGGGGGGGGGGCTCGGGCAGCGGGGCAACCCAGGCGCGCCTGGGCTGCTCCACTGCCGGCTTCCCCGAGGCTTTGCAAAGCCGCGGAGGGGCTCGGGCAGGGAGGCAGCCCAGGCCGCCTGGGCAGCTCCGCTGCCGGCTTCCCCGCGGCTTTGCAAAGCCGCGGGGAAAGCAGGCAGTGGGACAGCCCAGATGCCCCGCGGCTGTCCCGCTGCCGGCGTCCTCAGACGCTTTGCTCCCCGTCTCCCTGGTCTGCTGGAGAAAGCCTAGACTGCTGGGGGGGGAGGGGCGTACTAGCTGCACCCCCCCCCCCCCCACCCCAGCAGACCAGGGAGACGGGGAGCAAAGCCGTGGAGGACCCAGGCTGTGGGACCGCGGTGCGTCTCGGTCCGCTGCCCGCGTCTTCCTGGTCTGCTGGGGTGGGGGGGAGGGGGTGCAGCTAGTACGCCCCTCCCCCCCCAGCAGTCTAGGCTTTTCTCTGGACGCCTGTGGCAGAGCAGCTGGGGCGCTGCCGGTTGGTCCCGCAGCGCCGCTCTGGGCACTACTGGACCAACCCAGCAGCACCCCAGCTGCTCTGCCCCAGGCGTCCTGATTTAGCCACTGCTGAAACTGACCAGCGCTGACTACAGGAAGCCCGAGGCAGAGTTGCTCTGCCTCGGGCTTCCTGGAATCAGCTGCTGATCAGTTTCAGCAGCAGCTGACTTGGGGACGCTTGGGGTTCTTAAGTTGAATCTGTATGTAAGTCAGAACTGGCATCCAGATTCAGCCGCGGTTGAAACTGATAAGTTTCAGCAGCGGTTGACGCCAGTTCCGACTTACATACAGATTCAACTTAAGAACAAACCTACAGTCCCTATCTTGTACGTAACCCGGGGACTGTCTGTATTGTGACCCAAATTCCTCTTTCACAAAAGTTTTGGAAAGGTATTGTTTTCTTCTACTGAAGAAGGAAAACAAATGTCAAAAGTTCTCGTGAAACAGAATTGTCATCCTGCACCCAGCTCCAGTGCTGGCTGTAGTTGTTTATTTGAATATTAATATAATTCCAAATCTTACTATTGTCAGCCTATGAGGAGGTAAGCAATAGGCAATAAGGCTTTCCAATTGGGCCTTATGAGTGGTGTCCACAAGGAACTGTTCCTGCAATTCAACACTTGCAATCTGTTGCCAAAAATATGTGTAAATGAATTACGGGTACAAAAATGTCCCGTTTAAATAGCAGTTCAGGTATTTCCTGACTTGGCACATAAATTTAATACAATCTTGGCTTTTGTAATGTTTTTTTATCTAGTTTTGTGAAGTATTCTAAATAGTTTTTTGCATTTTGTATGTAATTATGTTGCATATCTGCTATTTGTCCACTGCTGTGTAGCCAGTCCAATTACAGTAAAACTCCAATTGTCCTGCATCCAGTGGTCCGGCACTCCGGATAGTCTGGCACCAACTGGAACCCCGAAGTGCTCCGGCCAGCCGGACAATTGGAGCTGCTCCATGCCACTTCCCCAAGGCCGCTGCTGAAAATGACCAGTGGCAGACTTGGGGAAGCCGGGGGCAGAACAGCTGGGGTGCTGCTGGGTTGGTCCCACAGCGCCGCTCAGGTGAGGGGTGGCATTGAGGGACCAACCCTGCAGCACCCCAGCTGCTCTGCCCCGCCGCTTCCCCAAGTCACCGGCTGCCGCTTGCAGCCCCAGCTGGCCTGTTGCCGGCGGCTTCGCGGGGCTTCCCCCGCCAACCCTGTCCCCAGAGCCTTCATAGCCCCCCTTCCGGAGTACCTCCTGATACTCTAGCATATCCGATAATTCAGCACCCCCTGAGTCCCAAAGGTGCCAGATTATCGGAAGTTTACTGTAGTAAGATTTCCCCACCCCAAAATCATGAAATTAGGGAAATAACTTTTAGAGCAGAATCTTGCAACTCTGGCAAACTGAAAATAACAGATTTATTTGTTCACTTGAAAAAAATTAGCATTGATTTAAGACCACTACAGGTTGATTACAATCATGCTGTCTAACTTTTGACCGCTGAAATGGCATATAAACAAAGAAGAAAGGTATAAACCTTTTAATAAACAGAAACAGAGACACGCTTTAATATTCCTTGTTTTGTGGAATGGAATAAAAAAGCTGTTTGCTACAGTAGAGAGGAAATCTGCCTCTGATTGAGGAACAGTGAGTAAAAGTAATTTGGTGAACCTTCAGAGATCTGAAGTGTTAGCTCTGTTACCTGAAATTTATTCTAACCATCTTTGCTCTGGAGATTATACCAGTTTGGATCCAGTTCAAGTATGGGATTAATATTGTGTTCAGTTCTCACTTTGCCTTTGATATTTTAATCATATCTAGGAGGATGACATAGGCTTAATCAGAGACAGTTGAAAAGTCTGCTACCAGACAAGCTGAGCTATATCAAGTGTTCAGAATGACTGTATGCTTAGATAAAATAAAATATTGACTGAATGAGGGAGAAAGAGAAGGGTTACTTTGTGTCCTAGGGTGAGCTTCTACCTAGGCATTTGACTTGTCTTTTCTGATCCGTCTCTTTAACTTTATTTATTTGTGGAGAATTAACTATATTTATTTGGATGCTATTTTCATGCATTTCTTATAACCTTGTGAATCTAATTCCTTATCTCTTTATAATATCGTATGGGAAACCTGAGTTGAGAAGACGATCCAGCTCTGAATTTTAGGGTCCAAAATAGCTAAAGAAATTCAGCAGTTCTAGTTTTGAAATGTTGTTTTCTTTCTCTTTTTCTTTTGCTCTAGACTGCCTAAGAAGGATATTTCACTTTTGTCTTTGTAGCTTGTGGCTTGTCTTATGGTTTAGTTCTAAGTTTACTAGAATTTGTATGGAAAGTGATTCAAGATTGAATTTAGATGCAAGGTATGTATGTTAAATTGAGGTAGTTGCACGTTTGGCATCTGTTAAATTGGTGGCATGTTGTATACAGGAGGAAATTCAGAGAAAATTATTGCTGCACCTTGAGGTTGGTATTTAGATTTTAAATCAGTCTGGCTCTTATTCTGAATGTCAACGCAAAGCTGTATGAACAGTGGAACTGGTTGTGAGAAAAGGGTATCTTTGAAAGTCAGGAGGTTTGTTTGACCTGCAAGGGCAGTAAAAATGTTCCTGGATCCATGACAAAAGAAGAGGGTTAGACCATTCACAGTTACATGTCTCCGTTCATGTGCTGCCAGAAACAAAAAGATTGACATAAAATGTAACTTGTATTTCAGAAGGTAGTCCTGATATTGCAAGGCTCTCGTGTGTGGTATTGTTCTGTCTATCTCCACTTACAGGGATGCATGTGTTTCTTGAGTCTCATTTCTGTACTCCCAGCAGGTGTTAGATCTATGCTTGAGTGCATAAGTCTCCTTTTTCAACAGAAATCTGTGGCATCTAAACAAATCCAGGGGAGAGGGCGGGGAAAGGGAGAGCTGTATTTAATTGAAAAGCCACTTATTTTAAAGCTCCTCCATATTTTCAAACAGGGTCTTTAATCTTTCAGTTATAACAGAGTTGGGCAAGATATGGCCTGCAACCCAGATTCGGCCTGCCAAACCTTTTAATCTGGCCCACCCCACCAGGACCCTTAGGCACAGAGCAGCTCCATGCTGCTCAAAGTGGCTGACTGCTCAATGTCGCTCTGCACCGCATGCTTGCGTGGAGGGAAGCCAGTCAGCTGAGAGTTTGTTTTGAAGGCACAAGCACACACAAAACTTTCCCCCTCCAGCATGCCACCCAGAGAGCCTCTTTGAGCAGTCTGGAGCTGCTGGCAGGCAGGAACCCTGCCTGAGGCGCCTTCTGGGCTGCTGGCCAGGAGTGGCCTAAATAAGTGCCTTCTGTCCAGAGCCTCCCTCTGGCACTCCATCCCCTCATTCACCTCCACTCTCTGCTCTAGGTCGCCACCCAAGTCCTCTGCACACACTCCCTCCACCCCAAGACACAACTCTCTGCCAGACTCTGAACCTCCTTCTACAGCCCTCACCCAAGCTAGAATCCTCTCCTGTACCCATAAGCATACCCATACTCCCTCCTAGACCTTTCACCCAAAGCCCTGACCCCAGATCATGATCCCCTCCTTCATCCAAATTCCCTCTGACCCCACATCCTCTCCTGCACGCCAGTCCCCTACTCTGAGCTCCCTTCTGCACCCTGCACTCCCTTCATAGAAAAGTGTGGCTCTTGACCACTTACCAAAATCTTGGCATGCTCCCTGAGTTAGAAGCTTATGAAATCCTCCCAGATGGTAGGTATTCTTATGTAAGAGGACAGATAAAAACTGCTTTGGAGGAAGTAACCTTTAATATTCCTTTGTACTAAATAAATAAATGGGAGGGTCATTACAGTGCCTTTTCACGTGTTCAACATTTAGATCTAAACAGAAAATATTCTAGACATTTTACAGTCTTTTATAGTCTATTTCAGAGGTAACTCCCACAGTAATTGAACTCAGAGAATTGCTATTCAAATGTGAATGAACAAACCATAAGAAATCCCTAATTCCCTCACATTTTTAAGACACTAGACCCCCTTACTTACTAATATTCATCTGTTGTGCAGGTCTACTGGTATCGGAGATAAGTTGCCAATGTTGGATAGGACCCCTGGTGTGAAGATTTTATAAGAGCTTACAATCTAATTATGTCAATTTGCTTCACAATGGCAATTGCAAGTCATGTCAATTTTTGCAGCATGTACTCCCACAGAGATGAACTGAGGGAGTGGCCAGGTTTTGGTTTTGCATAACTAATACCAGGCGAGGTTTGAGTCCAGATTCCATTTGATCTGAACCAGCAAAGTTCAAGGGTTCTCACTTGTTTATCTCTTTAAGGCAATGGCTTTCAATCTTTCGAGACTGCTAGACCATTTTCAGGAGTCATATTTGTCTTGGGTATGCCCAAGTTTCACCTCACTCACTTACTTACAACATCAGACATATAAAATACAAGAGTCACCACTCTGTTACTGAGAAATTGCTCACTTTCTCTTTTTACCATATAATTATAGAATAAATCAATTGGAATATAAATATTATACTTACATTTCAGTGTATAGTATATAGAATACTATAAACAAGTTATTTTGTGAAATTTTAGTTGATACTGACTCTTAGTGCTTTTCATGGAATACTAGAACTGGAAGGGATCTCAAGAGATCTCTTAAATCTCGAGTGATGGAGATTCCACAGCCTCCCTAAGCAATTTATTCCAGCATTTAACCACCCTGGCAGTTAGGATGTTTTTCCTAATGTCCAACCTAAACATCCTTTGCTGCAGTTTAAGAATATTACTCCTTATCCTATCATCAGAGGCCAAGGAGAACAATTTTTCTCCCTCCTCTTTGTAAAACTCTTTTTGATACTTGAAAACTGCTATCGTGTCCCCCTTCAGTCTTCTCTTTTCTAAACTAAATAAGCCCAATTCTTTCAATCTTCCCTCATAGCTCATGCTTTCTAGACCTTTAATCATTTTTTGTTGCTCCTCTCTGGACCGTCTCCAATTTCTCCACATCTTTATTGAAATGTGGTGCCCAGAACTGGACAGAGTACACCAACTGAGGCCTAATCAATGCAGACTAGACAGAATAATTACTTCTCATGTCTTGATCACAGCACTTCTGTTAATGCATCCCAGAATCATGTTTGCTGCTTTTTTTTTTTTTTTTTTTTTTGCAACAGCATCACACTCATATTGACTCATATTTAGCTTGTGGTCCACTATAACCCCTAGATCCGTTTCTGCAGTACTCCTTCCTAGAGAGACACTTCCCATTCTGTATGTGTGAAACTGATTTTTCCTGTTGCATAAAGCCTCTGCCTGAGCTATTACTTTATTTACACACATTTTGTGGAAATGCATTAAACTGTAAGGTCCTGCCAACATATTAGAGAATGACAGAACCTGCTGCTGACTGCATTGCTGTGAACACTGTTTGAGGGGGGTAGTTGTCTTCTAAGTCTCAGTCAGATGCTGTGCTCTGGATGGTATCTTTGTAACTATTGAGCTTTGAAGCTTTGTACTTGTCTCTTTGTAACTTTCAGCTACCTTGACTTTTAAATTCTGCTCCTTGTTGTACAATTGTTGAGCTTTGCAACTTTGTAACTCTCAGCCAGGTTGCTTTATAAGTGCAGAAACCTACTGTAATCTTGGTGATTGTCGAGTCTTTCAACTTTCTAATCTTTCTTTGTAACTCTCAGGCACTTTGCTTGTAACTTGCTCTAAGATGCGTGCCCCCCTGTAATAAGTGTGTGTGTGAGACTGGAGCCTGTTTGGGGTGAGGGAAACAGCAAGGCTAAACACATAGAACCAGGAGCCAACTGGTGACTAAAGACACAAGGCTGCTTTAAGCAAACAAAGGACCCAGACTGCGGGAGGTCTGGGCAGGTTCCTCAGTGAGTAACGTGGAGGTAGGACCAGAGCCGGCTGACCGGGCTACCGCCCGGGGCACCCCATTGTAGGGGGCGCCGCACCGGGCTGCCAGACCGGGTGGGGGTGGAGCCGTGCATGTGCTGGGCACCCAGGGGCAGGGCTGGGCATGCGCCGCACTCTCAGGGGCGGCACCGTGCTCCCGGGGCTCATGAATGGCTCAGGTCGGCTCTGGGTAGGACCCCTGTGTGAATGACAGGAGCTGCCCAGCTCTTATAAAAGGGGAGAGCACCTGGCAGAAGCTCTCTTTCTTGACCAGCTCTCTGACGGGGATCCATGGCTAGAGGCAAACTTCCCAAGTCAATATGCCTTGGCTTGTTCTGCAACTGTGTCTGTGTCTGTGTCTGTGTCTGTGTCTGTGTCTGTGTCTGTGTCTGTGTCTGTGTGTGTGTGTGTGTGTGTGTGTGTGTGTGTGTGTGTGTGTACGTGCGCACGCGCTCAAGCCCCTTCAGTTTAACCCTGTAGTGGCATTCAGTGACAGCTCAGTCCTCTTGAGATTAACCCTGTAATGGATTAATTCCTCATTTAATAAATCTATGAGAGTGTAACTTTGGGGTGGTCTCCAGTGAAATTTGGGGGAACTGTTTCTTCCTAAGTGGTGTACTTTGCATTTGTCTTTTATTAAACTTCATTCTGTTTAAACTTCATTAAACTTCATTCTGTTCAGACCATTTCTCTAGTTGGTCCAGATCATTTTGAATTATGATTCCAAAGCAGTAAGTATCTGCAAACTTAATAATGTTAGCAATGATGTAAAATAGACAAGTATCTATTCTAGATGAAGTAATGTACCCTCTTGGAAGATCTCATCCTACCCCCTGGGTACATATACTCCTGGTTGAGAACCTGTGCAGAAATTATACTAGGGGTTGGTTTGGATTTTGATACATTTTTGTCTATCAGTATATGGAAGGTATTCAGATAAACTGTGACCCTTCACAATATTAAATAAGATATTATCAGTGACATCTCAAAATGAATACACTTAATTTTGGTTTCACTATGCACTTACATTGAGCCTACAGTGTAAGTCTGTTGACTTTCATAGAGTTCCATCAGGAATGAAGTATTTGGTCCTTAGTAATTAGTAAAGGTTTCAGAAAGAGATGAGGGTCTATAATAACTGAAAGGTTATAATCATCTGTATCTGTCAGATATGGAGTGTTGCTGGAGAGATGTGTGAATCTCTACAGTAGGAAATCTTATGAACCTTCCCCTTTTAACAATGGATTGTGAAAAATTATCTTAATTTCCAATTAAAACTGTAACTTTTAAATTGTGATTACTGTAACACTCGAAAAGAACATTAGCCTTGAACTAGATGTTTGCCTGAATGATAGTTAATTGCTTGCTAATGACTCAGTGTTCTAAGCTGGAAAAATGCCATGTGTTGTCTTAGAATTTTGCATATCCCTAAAAGAATATGGTGAAGATTTCAGAAGCTGCCAATTCAGTTTAAACACTCTACACGCATTATAGCTATTGGGAACGAGGTGTTCAAATTAAATTGGTGGCTTTGCAAATTGCAGCCTACAACTGGTATATGTTTAAGGTGAACAATTTTCTTTTGTAGACTATAAATAAAGCAATGTATTTATATTTGCCACACAACATTTATTTCTGGACTAATAACATTAGCAAGTTGTAATTCTCTTTCTAACATGCACATCCACACTCATGTACATTTAAAGAAAAGTCACAAGGCCATCCTTCTATTTGTTTAAGGCAGTCAACTAGTATAACTTTAATTTATTTGTTCCCAATTAATAATTTAAACATAATTAATAGGACCAAACTGAATTCTTTAAGGTTCGAACCTCTGAGGCATTTACAGATAACTTAATTTAGTGGCAGGTTCTGAATGACACAACAAGTAATTGAATTAAAGAGTTTATTTAAAAAATAATTAGTTAAAGCAAATAGACATTACCATATAACTACTGTGGCAAAGTCAGTCCCACTCCTGGGCCCCAGACCTCTGTTCAGTCCACAAATTCATAGTCTAAGTACTGCAGCATGGGTCCTGCTTGTCCTTGTTGGTGTTTGGGCTTCTATCACTTGGCTAAAAGTGATGCCCCTGGTCAGTCTGGGCTGAGGAACTAGTCCTCCCTAGCTACTGGCTAGGTTCTCAAGCTATTTGGGTAAGGGAATCCAAACACTCCTCTTTGGAACACCGGCAGTGCTGCTGTTCTCTGTATCCACTTCTCTGATTCTTTTCTTATCAGCTATAAGTCCTCTCCACCAAACTCCTCCCCCCCCCCCCCAATCTGGGAAGGCTTTTTAAAAGGCCCCTGTGGCTGCCTGAAGTCAGCTGTCCCTTAATTGATTTATTGCACGTCCCCTTCCCCCCCCCCCCCTTCCATTCTGCCCTTAATAGCCCCAGGTCAGCTACTCCTGGCTGCCCTGAAGTAACCCTCTCAGTCTAATCTAACTTGCCCTGTCATCTACACCTTGCTCACATTCCAAAGTGTCATGGTGCACTGTATTCAGAAGTGATAAGTCCTTGGATGAGAAGAATCTGAATATAATCCTTTTCCTAATGAAAGATGCATACTAATCTAAAATTACTTATCCTTTTTATAATGTTATAACATTTAATTAATTAATTAATTAAGCATGCCCTCTACCATATTTATATTTCTTCTGCTATATTTAATTTGCCATTCCACAAACCCCAGATGTCTTCTTTCTTGCCTATTAATATCAAACATCAGTCTAATTATTATTTGTCAATGCAAATTCTACAATTACCAATATCCCAAAAACATCCCAAAATTCCCCTACAACACTTGCTAAAACCAATTAAAACACAAATATATTTACCATATAACCCAAGATTGTCTCCTAACTTATCTCACTTTGTTTTCACTTATATTTTACTAGTCCTTATTGTTATCAAACCAAGATATAGGCTCCAAAATCTGTTCTTTATTTGCTTTTCATCACATTTCTACACTTAAGCAAATGTGATCTCTTTAGGCTATGCTAGGAGTAAAAGGTTAAAATGTAATGAGTTTTAAGATACATTGCTAAATGGCCCTAAGGAAAAGAACGTAAAACCAAATTAAAAAGCTACAAGTAAGAGTTGTGTGGCAAAAAATACATTGGACAGAATCAATCAGGTGGGAAGACCCAGCACTCATACAGAAATATGAGTACACAGTCAAGAGATGAACAGAGTATGTTTGCCCCAGCAATAAGATTTAGAAGATTCACATCCAGGTCATGCTGACCACTTTGCTTTTGGAATGACTAAAGGAATGTCCTAAAGCAAACAGAATAGTGATAGAGATGTAGCCGTGTTAGTCTGGGGTAGCTGAAGCAAAATGCAGGACAATGTAGTTTCTTTTTTATTTCTCTGGGTGGGTAGTTGAGGTTTATAAATGCTTGGTAGAGATCCTGAAGCTTCTGGTCTCTGTCAGTGGGATTAGAGCAGATGCGGTTGTATCGAAGGGCTTGGCTATAGACAATGGATCGTGTGGTGTGTTCTGGATGGGAGCTGGAAGCATGTAGGTAACTGTATGAGTCGGTGGGTTTTCTGTAGAGAGTGGTATCTAATTTTCCATTGTTGATTTGTACTGTGGTGTCCAGGAAGTGGATCTCTCGTGTAGAATGGTCCAGGCTGAGGTTGATGGTGGGGTGTAGGTTGTTGAAATCTCTGTGGAATATCTCCAGTGTTTCTTGGCCATGCGTCCAGATCATAAAGATGTCATCGATGTACCGTAGGTAGAGGAGGGGTGAAAGGGGACAGGAGTTGAGGAAACGTTGTTCTAGGTCAGCCATAAAGATGTTAGCATACTGTGGGGCCATGCGTGTACCCATGGCTGTGCCGCTGATCTGGAGGTATAAGTTGTTCTCAAACTGGAAATAATTGTGGGTGAGAACAAAGTTACATAGGTCTGCTATCAGGTTGGCAGTAGTGTCCTCTGGGATAGTGTTTCTAATTGCTTGTAATCCGTCTTCATGTGGGATGTTGGTATATAGAGCTTCTACATCCATGGTGGTGCATGTCCTGCATTTTCTACATTGTCCTGCATTTTGCTAAAGCAAACAGAGCTACATCGGCTCACCAGCTACCACTCACACACCAAAGCATCTGAACTCTGTGCAGCCTTCTCAGAATAGTCATACTGCCCTGCAGTGATCCACATTACCCTTCCACATCACCCCAACCTCACCCCCAACTCCCTATGACCTGTACAGAGTGTTTAGCTTTTTGGTAGGCCATGCATCTTATATTCTCTCTCAGATAGAATCAGGAACAGTCATGTTCCGATAGAATATGCATCCAGCAAAATTTCCTCTGGGATCTAGTAAAAAATTCCATTTGCATGAACTTCCAGAATGTAGGTACCATCCAAACCTTTTCAGAGTATACAAAATGTGTAAAGCTACACTTTCTTCTGGAGACATGGTGAACCCACATCCCTTCATCAGAAGGAAACCTTAAATCCTCTGTTGGGGCCTGAACTGCTGCTCATCCTCTTCTGGAAGGAACATCTCCATGAATGGAGGAAAGGCCACAAGCATCAGCATATCTGGTGCTCTACTCAAATCATGTGCCAGTGTGGGTCATCTACATTACTTACTCCCCAGAGTTCACTGTGCATCTCTGAGCCCATAGAGTCCACAAAATTCTAATGAAATTGGGCAGTCATTAACAAGGAAGCCTCCATGCCGTGTCTATTTGAAAAATACACAGGAAATCTAAATCCTATGATCCCAGAGTTTTATACTTTTTTGGATCCTTTAGGATGAAAGGTGCTGTTCTAAATATAAGACAACATAGCTGATTATAATTAATTATAATTGTTATTGTTAAAATATTTTACCATGGAAGCCTTAGATATCACATCAGCTCTTTTTAAAACTGTTCTGGATGAGAGGCATTTCACAGCCAATAACATTTATTGCGGATGGACCATCATCATGAATTCCTGACAGGGAACTCATGCCTGGTTAATTTTTCTTTGAGTGTGTTATTAAGGGAAGTAGTAAACCTAATTTGGTTGGATTTGTAAAAGGTTGTGATATTGATATGTCAACAAGAATATTGTGCATTAACGCCACAGGTTGTCGCATCAATGAATCATTAATTCCACTGGGGAAAAAAATCTTTCCTGGCATTGCAGGCTGTTGCAAAATAGAAATGTAATAGACAATCCAACTATTTAATAGAATTTAAAGGGATAACTGTAAGAACCTTCTTTAGTCCTTAAAGTCCATTTGCTCATAATAAACTAAAGAATAGCTGAAGTAATTATCAGACTTTGAAGTTTAAAAGCATAAAAGTAATTCTATCTTAATAATGATTCAGTCTTGTAGTTGAATAAAGAAATTATTTGCTGTATGTTCAAGCAAGTGAATTGAAAGATATTTTAATTAGGGGGTTTGAAATGGCACAGAGAGTCTGAGAATACAGTTAAGACAGTGGTTGTCAAACTTGTTGACCTGTGGTCTACCCTACTCAATGCAGATCATTCTATGGACCGCCCCCCAGCCACCTGTGATGACAAAATGGGTACTGAAGGGGGTGGAGATGCAGAGTCTGGCTGAGAGGTAGGGTGCAGGAGCAGGCTGAGTTTAGGGATTGTGGGTGGAAGGTTGGTGCAGGACGGGGAGAAAAGGCGCAGGAGTGATCTGAGGTTGGAAGGTCTGGCTGGCAGGTTGGGTGCAGGAGCAGGCTGCAGATGGGGAGAGGAGGTCTTCACAGGTGGGAGAGTGCAGGAGCAAGGTAGGAGTGCCTGGTCTCAGTGAGAGGGATGTACATGAGGGAGATGGAGATGCGAGGTCTGAACATGAGGGGGACAGGGGACGATTACCTGGCTCTGTATCTCCCATTGCTCCCATGTACCACCTTCTGCTGCTCCCATTGTCTGTGATTCCAGCCAATAGGAGCAGCAGGGAAAGACTCAGGCAAGCAATTACCTGCACTGCTGTTCCCCCAGCTGGGTGGAGGGGAAGCAGCAGTGGGTAGAGCTACTTCCTTCGCCACACAAGCTGACTTCAGCCCGTGAGTCTCTCCCTCCCCTCTGCAGTGGGAAGCTTTTGCTGGCAGAACAGCAGAGTTATCAGGGGTATTAAAGGTGAGAACAAGAAGCTAGAATTTAAAAGTATACTCAGTAGAATGATCCAAAGAAGGGGGTAGGTGGGTGATATGATCAAAATGACTGGCAAGGAAGACTGCCTTACCAACTTCATTTTGAATAATGAAGTGGCAATGTGGTTGTTGTGGAGACCAGAGAAAAAATGTTTATGGTAATTAATAAAAATTGATGATTTGGATAAGGGTTTCAGTTGTTTATAGGAAGAAGCAGCAAGATTTGGGTGTGGCATAGACGTATGGGGTGAGAGAGAAGATTAAATCAAAGGTGACCTGTTCCCAAAAATTACAGGCCTCAGTGACAATGAGCAAATTAGTGTTGTCAGCAGTGGCAGAAGATGAGGCTGTAGTGTAGAAGGTTGGGGAGGAAAGAGAAGGATCCGTGGTAAGTTTGAAATGACAGGTATCCAGAAGATCAGATGTATTTAATGGGAGAAGGGATTATAAGCATCAAGAAAGCTGAAATTTTAATCTTGCTGAAATTCTTGAGGTTCTTCCATTGCGGAGAGTACAGGTTGAACCTCTCTAGTCTGGCACCCTAGGGACCTGACCAGTGCTGAACCAGAGAATTTGCTGAATCACAGGTCAGTATTGTCTAGAAGCTTTACCAACACTTGCATTGCTTACTAGGCTCTTAGAAGCTATATAGGGGTAAATTAGAGTTAAATAACACAGAACACTGAGCACCAGGACAGGTGGCTGTAAACAAATTTTATAGGACCACGGGAATCTTGGCCACATGCATAAGTGGACATCCAAATAACTAAAATCATGTCAAACCTAAAGATGTGAACAGTTAACCAGTACCAGGGAGCAGAACTCCATGCTTGAGGCTAATGAGTTCTGCTGCTAGCTGGAGCAGCATCCCATGTGCAAGTGGGAGAGCCAAGGAACAGAATCTCGCTTAATTGGTTAACCAGTTAAACCTAAGGTTTAACCTGTTAACTGATTAACTGGAATTTTACATCTCTAGCTGGACTGTGAATTTTGCGGGACCAGAGTGTGCCGGACTAGAAAGAGTAAATTTGTTCTTTTCTTTTATAGAAACAATTTGCGGAGAGGAAAATGCAGCTAGTAAATTTATGGTTCTGAAAGTTCTGCTTGAATGTGTACTGCCTTTTGGAACTGAGCATCTCTCAAAACACAGTAATTAGTATTCAAGGAAGGACGAACCTTTGTTCAGTAGACAACAAATCATGAGATGATTCAGATTAATAGTATTCCTAATATTGAAAATTTAAAAAGTACAAGGAATATGTAGGGTTTTTTAAAAAAAGATTACCATAACAGGCATAACAAGATTATTTTAATTTTTTCTTTATCTACTGGTTTGTATCTATACTTAAATCACTTGGAATAAAGTACATGAGAATTAAAAACCTAAAATTTATACTAATGATCCTATTGTACAAGAGATCAATTTTTTACTTTTGTTCTGGGCCCTCAGTTCATTTATTTACTCTGATACACAACAACAATATTAATAATGCTCCCAGAACTGGCTTTCTATAATAGTGATGCCTGCGGTTTGCAGCCTATTGGGGTTGTACGTGGCCTGTGAGATATTTTGTTTACCATTGACCCCATGTAGGGGTGCTAGATTCCTCTGGTTTCTGTTGATGTGGTTTTTTCCCTATCTGTATTACTAAAGTGACACACATGTAGGGTTGCCAGATGGTTTCAACAAAAATATTGGACACACTTGACATTACATCACAATCTACATTACATTTGATTGAGAAAATACTGGACAGTTCTATTTACTCAATTATAGTTTCTCAATTTTTTTCCTGACAGAAAGCTCAAATACTGGACTGTTTGGTTCAAAACTGGACACCTGGCAACCCTACACACATGTATAGCAAGGGCACATGAAATGAGGTATGTGCTGATTGCACACAACATTGATTGGGAGAGTCATGTGTCCCCTTAGTGCTGCTACAGTTGCATAGGGACACCCCACAAATTCTGGATACGCAAGTGCAGTTAGCAAAACTAACCTATCCTGAGAGACTGTCTTGGTTATGACTATCTTGTGGCCCATTGAGATGGAGGAAGGCCACTCATATGGGCTGTTAGCCTAAGTTGCCCAGCTGTTCTATATGATGTTAAATTAATACACTTTTTGAGTACCATAAAATTAAAATGAAATAAAAAATAATAAAAACCAAAATAAAAATTTGGCACACTCGCATACACACACGCACACCCCAACACTGCCAAAACAGTGCCAGCATTGGCACCAGGCGAATGTGCCAGGGGAGCTCCGTAGCCTGGCAGCAAAAGCTGAGAGGGCCCTGTTCCATGTAGATGTCAGCCTTATCTCCTTAAGTGAAGGAATATGGAGCAGAGCCTCTCCAGCAAATCTTAATCTCTGGGCATGTTCATATAGGAGTCCTTCAAATACCCTGGTCACAAACTGTTTAAGGCTTTATAGGTCATAACTAAGACCTTGAATTGTGCCCAGAAGCATACTGGTAGCTAGTGCAGCTACCGGAGCACTGGCATAATGTGCTCAGTATAATGAGAATTAGTTAGAACTTGAGCAGCTGGATCTTGGACCAGTTGAAACTTCCAAGACTCTTCAAAGGCAGTCCCATGTAGAGCACGCTGCAGGAGTCCAATAGGGATGTGCAAAGAGCATGAATCGCTGTGGCCAAGTCATTCTTACTCTAGAAGGGTTACAGCTGGTGGATCAGCCACAGCAGCCCAAAAGCACTCCTGGCCACCAAGGAAATCTGATTCTCAAATGCTAGAAGAGGGTCCTAGTCTAGAAGCATGTGTGTCTGTGTGCACGCATGCACCCTTTTTATCCATGTTTTTATTCGTGTGTGTGTGTGTGTGTGTGTGTGTGTGTGTGTGAGAGAGAGAGAGAGAGAGAGAGAGTGAGTCGCCCCTCCTCTCTGTGTGTCTTAGTAGGTTTTATGCCCCCTTTCCCCCTTAGGATCTTTTATTCTGCTTTTAGTATATTGTGTGTTTAAAATTTTGTAAGATGCCTCCAATATTTTAAATAGAGAGGCAGGGCAAAATATTTTAAAATAAATACCAGATATTTGAGAGAATCTGTCTGTGTGTTTGTCTGCCTATTCAAGAACTCCTCCTAAACAGTAAGTACTAGGACCAGCAAATTCGGTATGCAGCTTCCTCTTATCATAACTTAAAACAACGTAAGTGTTTGGTTGTATCAGAAAAATGGGATGTGCTTGGAATGAGATTGCTTCTCATAAAACCATACAGAAGAGAGACAGAATCACCAGGCAGATGAAAGGAGCTGGCTGGGGGTGTGCTACTCTTCCTGCCCCTCATTCAGGACTACCCTAGTCTCGAGCTTCCCACCACCCAGGTACACTTTAAGGAGGTCAGGGAGGCTGAAGTTCTCCCTCCTCCTGATTCATACTGGGACATTGCTGGCTGGGAACAAGGGAAAAGTGCACAGTTTGCTGCATTCATCACTCTGGCTGGGGAACACAGGGAGATGATGAACCTGATCTGCCTTAGCTGGGGATCATGCACCATTCCAATGGCTGTGCTTGCTGAAGCTGCAGCAGCCTTGGAGAGATGCTTCTCACCTGGCCCCAAGCTGCTGTGGTGAGAGAGGTTTGGAGTAGTCCTCTTTCCTTGGAGCAGCCTGCATACTGAACCTCTCATCCCAAGCACCACCCTAGAGCAATGATTTAATGGAGCATGTACATTTTAATTTTATTTTCCAAAAAAACAAAAATTGTTGGAGTTAAAGATCCAAGTAATGCCAGGTATATCTTCTAGTATGTATATATTTTATTAAAATGCATGTTGATACATATGCAAAATTTATTTGCATTTGTATTCCTAAAATCATGAAATTGACATTATTTATTTATTTATTTATTTATTTATTTAATTTATTTAATGTATTATTTATTTTAGTGCTGTAATATCAGTTGCACACTCATCCAAATAGTCAATTATTGACATTTGCAATGAATTATATAGATTTCAGTGGTAGTGATTATGTATGGAAATAAATATTGCACAAGTACATAAACTTTGTCTGCCAAATTGTGTGCACACGCACACACATTTTTGGATGTTTATAAATCCGACCCTAAGTATGCTACAGCTGAAATAAGAAACTGGTAAGTTGTAGTGGTGATAGCAGTCTTAACAGGTATATTAGTCTTTCATTAAGACATCACAGTGTGTTAAGAGTTACTCCTCCTATTACACTCATTGCTACTCTGAAAAGAACAAAGTAATGAAAGTGAATCATCACAGTAATTATGGTTGGTGCATTAGCTTTCTAAATTCATGTTCAAAAGCTGCCTTGCTGGAAAAACTCCTACGGGAAAGTTTCCTAGTGTATATTTTCTTCTTTTATGATCATAACCAAAAAATAGCAATTTTACTGAAAATCATGTGTACAGCCTTCTGATGACCATGCTCAGGTATGGCTCATTCTTCATGGAAGTACATCATTTAGATGTGTGCTGAATCCATAATGCCAGGCTACATAAATACACATAGTGGAAGCTGCAAGATTCCGTGGCCATGTGTTTCAGAACAGCTGTGCCAACTCTGTGAATTGGTCATACTGGCTGCTTTTATTTATAATTTATTTCCAGTAACAAACCATATTTGGACATCGGCCAGAAATGTGCAGTTCACATTAATGATGGGGAAGAGGATACTTGAATTACGGCATTCACTCATTTGTACCGGATGATTGATAAAGACAAACTTTATCACAACAATCCAAGGAAATATTAAAATTTGGATTGCCTATGCTGTCTGTACCACATTTTTTTCTTTCACTGATACACTTGTCCAGATGATTTACCTGGATGGCTTGAAGAACATATTTGCAACTCTGTCAGTTTGGCAGGTCCATTTTACATAAATTTCCAAAATCTGAATACAGAATCTAAGCTCTTTTGGTATGGAAGTATAGGTACAGATATCACTGGATTAATAATAATTTGTATTCAATAGCAACTTCCATGAAAAAATCTTATTATATTTTACAAACTATGATTGATTTAAGTCTCATGCCTCCCCCCCCAATTAGGTCGTAGTTGTGACAGATATTGCAACTGCATACTACACCTTTGGGTTTGTGTATTCGTGTGGGCTACTGACTATTTGCAACTGCAATGGGGAGGGTTATTTCAGCTCCTACAGGAACCAGAAACAGTGTGTACCTGGGAGGGGGCATGATTAAGGTGAGTCACTCCGTGGGATGGTTTCATATGCCGGTTCAAGCTGAGTTTTCCAGAGACCATCAGACAAAGAAAGTGTCAGGAATCAAGGCCTGCTGCAGAGCCAGTCTCTAGGCAACCTAACAATTGTAGCTAAACTGCTTGCTTGGTTATGCTGGCTGAATGACTGGAAAAAATCTGTACACTGGCTCTTAAGCACAGAATCTGCAGCAGTTCACTTAAGGGCTGCTAAAAGCATTTTCCCATGGCTTGTTTCAGCCTTCCCTTTCCCTGGGTAACCTGGTTCTGATTGTGACCTCTGGATCCTGACTCTGGGTTCCGATTCCTGGACAGTGAATCTTGTTCTGACCACCAGGCATGTTTCCTGTTCTGTCCACTGACCATATCCCAGCCCCGTAACAGAAAGAGCTTTTGCTAGAAAAAACATTGAACTGACTCAGGGCCTGTCTTCTGATCCAACAAGCAGACAGGAAGAAGAGGGCCCCAACACTTGTAGGAGAAGTGGAAACTGGCTTATTAGGGCCACTTCAAATGGAGGGGTAATTCCTGGTGCATTCAATGTGTGTTTAAATCTGTGTTGGGTTTTTTATCATGTTTTCTCTGTAATCCTTTTAGCTTTTAAGAATTTATTTGCTAACTTAGCTGTGTGGTGACTTGTGACTTCTGGCAACACACTGATCATAGCCATTGGAGGGAAAGCAAAGCAGAGACACTGGCCTTTAGGCAGACTGGATCCCTGTGGATATCCCAGTGTAAGTCAGAAAGCTGTGAAGCCTTAAAACTCCCCCCCTCAAGAGGGAGTGGGACCAAGTTCCCTGCCCAGAGGAGACTTAAGTGTCGGCGTTTTAACTGTTTCGCTGTTTACTAAAGCATGTGAGAAAGGAGAGGAAGATTATGAAAAACAGCCTGAACTGTGTCTCAGTTGTCACAACAGACCACTTATTTTGGGGAGGCCTTGGGTAGGTTAATGGGGAGAGCTGATTTCATTTTCCTGAAGGGAGGCTGTTTTCATAGGGAAATGCTGCTCTAAAGTTTGTCATAGATGCCGGTGTAATTTTCATCTAAATTAATGCACACTAATAAGCAGTTGGAGGTCTTGAAGGCAACAATAAACAGTCGCTTTCAATAGTGTATATATCTAGACTGTGTATCCTGTCCATTTGTATTCCTATACTTGTACATTAAATCATATTTATACATAAGTACCTTTGCTAGGTCATGCCTATGACATCGTGATGTTGACCTGTATCTCACTGACTTTTATTCTCGATTACTCTAGGTTTCATATCACAGTCCATTGAGTCCTAAGCCAGACCCTCTTTTCAAGAGTTATTATTTAATGGTGTCCTCTAATCTGTCTGGTGGTTCAATTCCTGCTTCATTTAACTCTGTTTGCATTGGGTCTTTCACCATAATTGGCTGTTCCCTTGTTCTAGCTCCTGGAAGACACTTTCATCCCTGCTTTGTGTCCCAGTGCAGCACAAGCCTTGTGATAATTTAGGGCTTTACATCACAGAATCTGCCTAATCCTAGCTTCCTGGTTTTTCTCAGAATTTCCCCATCCTTCATCTTAGTCAGACTTCCCTTCACATGCTCATCAGGGGCCGATTCATTCTCTCACACAATCTCTGACATCATCCCACGACAGTGGCATACCCTCCCTATGTTGGCTAGTAGGTGCCTTCTGGAAATGCTTAGTTATACTCCCCTGAAGCATAGAACCACTTGTCTGTACCATTTCTAATATCCCCGTTTCCCCTTAAGGGAAAAAAAACTGTTTGGAAAGGCTCCACAATACCACTCTCCCTTTTCTGGACTTCCTGGACACGGTACTAATTAAATTAGCTACGTTTCTTTTTTAATTACATTCAAGAGTTCTTGTGATGCTCGTGACTAACGTAAAGAACAATCTTATTAAAGCTGAAATTGTATCTAGAGACCACACGTGATTTGTCAAGAACAAATCATGTCAAACCAGCCTGATAGTTTTCTTTGACAGGGGAACAAGCCTTAGGGATGGGGAGTGAGGAATGGTAGACATGATAGATCTTGATTTATCAAAGCTTTTGATACCGTTTTGCATGATCTTCTCATAAACAAACTAGGGAACTACCACCTAAATCGGGGTGGGCAAAAGGGCCTCCGCGGGCCGGATCCGGCCAATCAAGCAGGTGGATCCAGCCTGCAGAGGCCCTGCTTCTCTCCCGCCCCCAGACCAATTAGGATCTGGGGGCAGAGGAGCGCCTGAAGCCACCTCTGCCTGGGGGCAGGGAGCATGCCAAGCCTCCTCCCGCCCTGCCAGGAGCACGTGGTGCTTTGAAGCTCCGCATGCTGCTCACAGGGTGGGGAAGGGGGGAGAGCGGAGGAAGCTTCGTTAGGGTTGCCAGGTGCCCGGTTTTGAACTGGACAGTCCAATATTTGAGTTTTCTGTTCAGGAAACAAATTGAGAAAATATAAATGTCCAGTATTTTCTAAATAAGATGTAATGTCGTGTGTGTCTGGTATCTTTGTTGAAACCATCTGGCAACCCTAGGCTTCGTGCACTCCCCTGCCCCCAGGCCAATCAGGGGAGCTGCATGAAGCTTCCTTCGCCCTGCCCCAGCCCTGCAAGGAGCCCGTGGCACTTCAAAGGGCCATGTGCTCCTCACAGGGCAGGAGGAGGCTTCCTGCGTTCCCCAGCCCCAAGGCCCAGATTGGCCTGGGGGCGAGGGAGTGTAATCATGGTCTGGGGATGGGTTGCCCCACTCCTTCCTGTTTAGGCTCTGCCCTCCTGGGATGGCCTGGCACTATTTCAAAAATTTTTGAAGTGGCCCCCAGGCAAAATTATTACCCACCCCTGACCTAGATGGAGCTACTGTAAGGTGGAAAATTGTTCCCAGAGAGTCGTTCTCAGTAGTCAGTCATGCTGGAAAGGTATAATGAGTGGGGTCCTGCAGAGATCCGTTCTGGATCCAGGTCTGTTCGTATTTTCCTCAGTGATTTAGAGAGCACACTTGTAAATTTTGCGAATGATACCAAGCTGGGAGGAGTTGCAACTGGTTTGGAGAACAGATTAAAATTCAGAATTAACTAGATAAATAGTCTGAAATAATTAGGATGAAATTCAATGAGTACTGTAAGGGAGGATTGAAAAAATTGGGTTTGTTTAATCTGCCAAAGAGAAGACTTGGAGGGTGTTAGACCTGGAGGAGGGTTCCCCCTAAAAGATGAGGGAGCAGGCGTATATCTGCCTGGTATCTGCCAGTATCTAACACAGTGTTGGTATAATACCCTAAATACTCTTTATTGCTTACAAAATGAACCTCACTCACTCCATGTTCATACCCAAAGCATACTACACCAGAATCCATAGTCAAAAATCCTGATTTCTGGCCGAGGTTCACTTTAATCACAAGGTTCATGAGGTTTTCAAATAGCATAGCATATCCAAAAAGAGCTCTAGATCAATAAACTACATCAGATTGCAAATATGTGAAGCCTCCATTTATAAACCACTTCATGACATCATTAATCTTGTGTGTCTGTTGCCTGGACTTTTTACCAACAGAATTCCAATGAGACAATTCTGAGTGGGCCGCCGTGGTCCAAGGCATGCCATTTTCTTCAAATCTGACACATTTTTATAGCAGTCCAGCTGATGTTATTTCTTGGATTCTTCATATTTCTTCATGGACATCAATTATTTTGTACAAATAGCTCTTGACTGCTTGAAATCTTAAATTCTCACTTCTGTTGCCAACATGCAGTATACATATTTATGTCAAACAAACTAGTCTAAATGTCAACATTTAGACATAGTACCACAATAGGCTCCTTGGTCTATAACACATATTTTCTGGAATATATGGGTATACAGATTTACATAACCCAACAAGGGGACATAAGTTTTCAAGTACATAAAAGGGTATTAAAAGGAAGAAGGAGAAAAATATTCTCTTTAAACTGTGATGATTGGACAAAAAGGAATGAGCTTAAATTACAGCAAGGGAGATTTAGGTTGGACATTAGAAAAAACTTCCTAACAAGCAGAGTGTTAACTACTGGAATAAATTGCCTAGGAAGGTTGTGGAGTCTCCATCACTGGAGACTTTTAAGAACAGGTTAGGCAAACCTCTGTCAGATTTTTAAAAAAATAGTCCTTCCTTGACTGCTGGGGACTAGATAACCTCCCGAGATCCCTTCCAGTCCTATGATTCTATGCTTTTTCAAGAAGCTGATTTTCAAATAGCATAGATAACATTATATGTTTCCATAACATTTATGCTTTATGATATATTTCTGTCCTTCTGTTCTTTCTTTTTTGCCTCTGGCTTTTTTCCTTTTTTATACAATGTGTATTTTCCCAAATGGATCTAGTACAACATTTTGATTATGCTGACAAGAACAGCAACACCTCTGTAGATTGTCCTACAGCAAAGGCATGACAGAATAAATTATAAATAGAGCCGCATTCCATGGTTTCTGCGTATGCAGTACTTCGCTTCCTCTCTCCATAGGATAAACTCTGTGGCAAACAGCTTCCTCACATGGCATGTCAAGATCTGAAACAGATGCTGACGTAACTGATGCAGTTGTTATCTTGCCTGCCAGAACCTAGAAGCTGAACCCATGTAGCAGGAGTACAGCAGTCTCTCTCTGCAAGCCACCAAGTGTTAAGAGACTGTGTGTTGTCTGTGCTTCAAAATATATACTATAAAAGATATGCCTGTTGAGCCAATAAATAGCACTTTACTATACATCTTTAAAGTGATGTACAAAAAAGCCAGTGCACTGTATCAAATCCCCGCAGAGATTAATACAATTTTTAGTTGTGGAATATGGACAGGATGAGCAACTTTGAAGTAATAGTGCTTAGTGGTTTGGTACCTCAATTCCCCCTCTGTAAGATGGGGTAACAATACTACCTTTCTGTGCCCTTTGTATTGTCCATTTAGACAGTAAGCTCTTTGGGTCAGAGACTTTTAATGTGTATTTGTACAGACCTTGCATTATAGGGCTTCAGTTTCAGTTGGAGCTTTCAGGCACTGAAAAGAAAAATAAATGATAGTGAATAGGATGTTTGCTGAACTTTACTGATCAGTATCATGGCTTTTTGCCACATCCCATTTCCTCTTGCCATGTATCCATTGTTTCATTAGACTTTAAGCTCTTTGAGGCAGAGACAGGTTTTCCTGCTGTATGTTAGTAAGGTACTTGTCTCATGTCTTCTATTCATCC
Organism: Pelodiscus sinensis; assembly: GCF_052426305.1. Classification (NCBI taxonomy): domain Eukaryota; kingdom Metazoa; phylum Chordata; order Testudines; family Trionychidae; genus Pelodiscus; species Pelodiscus sinensis. The sequence continues at coordinate 26,283,761 of NC_143055.1, read as the reverse complement.
CTTATTAATGTCTGCGAGATACTATGTCTTGGCGCACATATTATTTTTGGTACTGTATGTATTTTAAGAGTTGTACTGCTAAGCACTATACTGTAGCAGCCTACTGATATATCATTTTTAAGCACTGACAAGTGTGTTCAGTGCTAGGCAACGGTTAAGTGAAGCCAGAATCTCAACCCAAGGAGCTAACAATCTAAAGGGCAAAGATAGATCAGATAGAAACACTGGGCGGCAACGAAGAGAATGGATATAACCTACAGCAGAGTTTGTTTTTTAAATTTGTGCATGTTATGGAAAATGGATTTTCAAAAGGGATTTTAATTAAAAAGAACATTCTTCATTTAGAATGTGTGTTTGTGTGTGTGTAATAGCTCCTGTGGTATGCTTTCATTGCTATGTCTACATTGGCAAGATTTTGCGCAAATACTTTTAACACAAGAGTTTTTGCATTAAAGTGTTTGCGCAAGAGAGCGTCTACACTGGCATGTGCTTTTGCGCAAGAGATGTGCTTTTGCGCAAAAGCATCCATGCCAGTGTAGACACTCTCTTGCGCAAGAAAGCTCTGATGGCCATTTTAGCCATCGGGCTTTCTTGCGCAAGAAATTCATGTTGCCTGTCTACACTGGCCTCTTGCGCAAGAACAGTTGTGCAAGAGGGCTTATTCCTGAGCGGGAGCATCAGAGTTCTTGCACAAGAAGCACTGATTTCACACATTAGAATGTCAGTGTACTTGCACAAGAACTCCCCACCAGTGTAGACATGCAGCATGTTTTTGCGCAAAAGCAAGTGCTTTTGCACAAAATCATGCCAATGTAGACACAGCCATAGAGTAGCAACCATTTGCCTTTTTTCTTTTTTTACCATTTCAAGCTTCACTGTTACAAATGTGAATTATGCAATTATGTTATGAATTATAAAGGAATAATTTTATTTAATCTCATTGTTCTTTTTAAAGTATATTTCTAAGTCACCTGTTCAGATGTTAATGTTTAACATAAAAATCTGTTACAGAATATCCCTTAAACTGCCGCATTTTGACTGTTTTAGTAAGAACAGAAATTAAACTACTCCCATGTTATCAACTTTAAATTGGAATACACTTTGGGCTGCATTATCCATTGTTGCCAGTTTTATGTCACTGTAACTCCACAAAGGAATTATACTCATCCAAAGCTGGTATAATAGAGGGTAAATCCAAGCCCTTTAAAATTAAAGTTTCAGTAAGGAATGTGGAATAATAAATCCTAGTGATCAAGGTTTCCATGTTATAATTTCACACCAGAATAGAGACAGGTAGCTGCACCTGACATTGATTGATGTCACAGATCTCAGTGCTTGTGAATTTCTGATATTTCTATAATAATTACTACCACAGCTTTAGATCACAGAGGTTATTAAACCATCCATTTTTTGGCTGTTGTATTTCAGGTGGGATTCCATTTGTCTTGACTGGAGAGTTTTTTCAGCAATCTCAAAAGCCTGCCGCATTTATGATAGCTGGGACAGTCAACTGGCTCTCCAACTTCTCAGTGGGACTCCTTTTCCCTTTCATTCAGGTATATCCCATGCACAATTAACTGTATGCTGGTTGAATTAAAAGTATATTAGCATGTGATGTTGAAACTTTGTGAAGTGGAATGAAACCTGCTCCTTCTTTTGATGCATTTCAATGTGCCAGTTGTAAATGCCTATTACGATGAAGCTCTACTTAATGGAAACTGGGGAGGAAAACATGATTATGTTGTGGACTTGTGGACAATAGCATATTTCTGATGAGAAAGAGTGGAGACTTAAAGAGAGCTTTATGCTCCCAAAAAAGAAGGGTGACCTTCAAGCAAATGCTGAACTTGGGTGATAAATGAGGACTTCAGGCTTGATCTGGGGCCCATTAAAGTCAATACCAAGATTCCCATTGACTTCACTTAATTGGGATTTGAATAGAACCAAAGAAATATAGAACAGTAGGGCTAACCTGTTCTTAAACACCTTAAAATCTTAAAAATTTTAAAAATCTTAATCTCCAATGATGGGGTGTCCATAACCTCACTTAGGAACTTATTTCACCGTTTACCGTTCTTTTCCTGTTGTCTAATCTGATTCACTTGCTGCAGACTAAGCCCATAACTACTTGTCCTACCTTCAGTGGACATAGACAGCAGTATAACAATCCTTTGGGTACTGGAAGACTGTTATAAAGTTCCCCATCCGTCTTCTTTTCTCAAAATTAATCAGGTTTTCTTAACCTTTCTTCATAGATGAAGGTTTCTAAACTTTATATACATTTTTGTGCTCTCATCTGGACTCTCTCCAGTTTGTTTATATCAAGCCTTTTGTCTGTTTTGTCTGGAATATATTTATTGCAGTGCTGTATATGTGTAGCACAGTCTCTTCAAACATGGCAAAGGACACTGCTTCTGTTTTCCCACTTTCATACAAGCTGGTGGGCATTAAGGAGTCTCCCACCACTGACAATATTTCAGTCACTTTCTGCAGGGATGCATTTATTGTATACACACAGCTAAATATATCAGAACAGATAAACCAAGTCTTGGCCCCTCCTAAAATCTTTGCCTCAGAGATCTGTTGTCTAAGTAATAGGTTTCTCCACCAGGCCTTTCATCTGGGTGGTGTGGCAAGCCCTCCTTGCCAGGTCATATCCTGAGTCTTCTGTATGGCCAGCTGGAATGCAACTAGTTATTCTCAGGTGGGGGCTAACCCCATCTTATTTACAGGGCATCCCACCTTATAATAATGTGATAAAAGTGGGGTCTACAATTACAAAACCAGAGTAGTGACTACGTAGTTGCCTGTTAACATTTTAAGCAAACACAGAAAATATTTTAGGGGGAAAAAATCAGAAGTTTTTCTCATGTAATTGTTGTCTAGAGAATAGTTCTGAAAAGTCTAAGGCTAATTGGACTAGTCCTTTCTGGGTAATGAGATTTGGAAATAATTGGTGTAATTTAGAATAATTGGAATAATAACACATTTTTTTTAATTTCTGGAAAATTGCTTTTTGTGTCTGCTCAGAAGAGAAAAAATATTTCATGTAAAATGTGTAGTGTTTCTGTTAGACATTTATTCTCAGTAGTATATAGGACATCTTTTACCATCTCATCCTTAGACCTTAGTCCAACCCATGCTTTTCAGCACAATGGGCTACCCATATTCTCCATGCTTGCGAATCAGCTGACATGTGACACAAGTCCTCCCATTTCTAATTAACTTTTCCTTTTTCATTATTCATTGTATACTTTCAAGTCATCCTAGGTCTGTCCCTCTTTCTTGTTGGATTTTATTTTAATTGGCGATCGGTTACAATTCCTTTTTAACACATGCCTTTAGTGTCTTCTCACAAATTATTTGCAAGAGTCCTCACTTTAGCCATTTTTCTGACCTCAAGATTTGTTTTTCTTTCCTCATAGCTTATGTCTAATATTCTCTGGAAGCACTTAGCATGAAGGGCATCTTACTTGTGAGCATCTAGTTTTTTTAAGTTGCCAGGTTTCACTGCCATAGGTTTCTATCGCTACAACGATGGCTGAGTAGACACTTAGTTTTGTATGGAAGAACTTAGTTTTGTATGTTAACTTTTGATTTTAACCTTTAACTTTTTGTTCCTAAGTTAATCGAAGGCTGTATTTGCTTTGCCAATCCATATTCTAATTTCTTCAGAGTATTTACCATCTTGACTTATCGTACTTCCAAATTGGGAAGGATAGGAGATTCTGGAAAATAGTTATAAGTCCTCGCACAATTGGAATATTATCAAGTAATGGTACTAGAGTCCTAGAATTTTGTGCAGAAAACAATCTTTGGCTGTGTCTACATTGGTAAGATGTTGCGCAAAAGCAGTTGCTTTTGCGCAAAATCTTGCTGCCTGTCTACACTGGCCACGAATATTTGTGCAAGAACACTGACGCTCTACTGAATGAAATCAGTGCTTCTTGCGCAAATAGTCTGATGCTCCCGCTCAGGGATAAGTCCTCTTGTGCAAGTGTTCTTGCGCAAGAGGCCAGTGTAGACAGGTAACATCAATTTCTTGCGCAAGAAAGCCCGATGGCTAAAATGGCCATCAGCGCTTTCTTGCGCAAGAGAGCATCTACGCTGGCACGGATGCTTTTGTGCAAAAGCAAATCTTTTGCGCAAAGGCACATGCTAGTACAGACGCTCTCTTGCGCAAACACTTTTAACGGAAAAACTTTTCCGGTAACAGTATTTGCGCAGAATCATGCCAGTGTAGATGTAGCCCCCTCCCCTGAGCAACAGGCTGCCGAACAGACAAAAGCAGCCTCTCTGCCCCTCCTCCCCTCTATACATGCCGGGCTCCCGGAGTGCAGCAGCGTCCCCGGGGCTCGCTCACCTGGGTCCTAGAATCCACCTCCTCCTCCTCTTCGGCCGGCTCCAACTGGCCTCTGCCTGCAGCAGCTGGCCACAGGGACAGGGATCCCGCAGAGCTGCGGGGCAGAGGAAAAGTGCCTCCCCAAGCCCGCTGCCCTCCCCCCCCCCTGCAGCCTCGCATCCTGCACGCCTCCCCCCCTCCCCCCCTGCCAGCAACAGGCTGCCCCCTCCCCTGAGCAACAGGCTGCGGAACAGCAGACAAAGCAGCCTCTCCGCCCCTCCTCCCCCTATACATGCTGGGCTCCCTGGGCAAACAAAGACTCCACCAAAACAAACAAAGTGCTGGCCTCATTGTGTTAGCAAAAAAAGAACCCTCCTCCTAGAACCCTGGGTGGTGTGTGGAAATAAAGCTATTAGCTCAAAGCATGGTGCAGAGCTATTTGGTATTTGATGAGTTACTTTCTATCACTTTCCTTTAGTCCTGAGTTTGTCACAGGGACAGAAATAGATGTGAAATCTTCTGAACAGGGGAACAGACAGCAAAACAAACATTAGAGGGGAGTTTACCTTTCCCTATGCTATCCAAAACTAAAAAAAATGTTTGGCTAGAGTTTCCCCTACAATATGTACCAGTTCCGACTTACATACAAATTCAACTTAAGAACAAACCTACAGTCCCTATCTTGTACGTAACCCGGGGACTGCCTGTAACTGTAAAAGTGGCTCAATTTGAACATGTTGAAATGAACGTTTTTAACCTTTTTTAAAAACAATTTTCTATGTTGAAGTTGGCCAAAGCTGCATTTTTGGTGAATTTGTTATGCACCAACATTTTTTGCCCTACTCTACAACTCTTGTCATTGACTTCAATAAGAATGCTCACAGGAATAATCCCTAAGAGCTCAATCGAATGTATAATGAAATCAATGGGAGTCTTTTCATTGGCTTCACTAGGCATTGGATCAATCTGTATTTCTAAAGTAAGGTGTAAGTGCTTTGCGCTCACCTAACTGTACTCCTGATAAAGTCACAGAAACTCCCCTGAGCTTCTATGGAGTTAGGCTATTGCTCTTAAATTTTGAAACTGTGTACATTTGTCAGGGCAATTTTTCTCCTAAAAGTCAGGGAGGGTTTTTTTCAGATTTTTCTTGTAGGAATAGACAACGTACTCCATGCATGTACTCTCATTTCTACTTCCTGCGCTCCCACTTGGAGACTGCTCTTCTGTCAGCCAAATCTGAACTGTGTGGCTCAAGCACATCTCTCCTGTTATGTAATCCGTTACTTTCTTTGCTAGATTGTATTATATGTATTCTGTGTTTCTACTAGTACCTCATCATAGGTCACTCACTGAGTGTTGACTGTTTTTAAAAAGGCACTAGGCTAAAAATTGATTACCTTTCATTTTTATCTATATACTAACATTTATCTAATATTGTCCTTGTAAATACATTATTTAGATGAAAAAAAAATCTACTTCTAAGAACTTTTAATGACAAAAATACATCTTTAGTTGCATTGAAAAAAGAGTGTGCTGCAGTTTGTTTGTTTTTTGTTTTTAGAACTTTCTTACCATTAGAAATCAGAGGCATATACATGAAAACAGATTTACTCAGGTTTTGACTTTCTTCTGGGATTATTCATGAGATCAACTATTAATGTCATCCTCATTCAAAAAGTAGAAGTTGCACATTTAAGAATGGCTTCCTAAACTTTATCTTCATCCAGCTCCTTCAGTGCACATCTGAGTACTGCATTATAATCATATAATTTCAAAACAAAAAAGTGTAGCTCCCTCTTTGTTACACAAACGTTATGGATTAGCTACCCATTTCTAAATAACATCCACTTTTAAAACATTTTTCTCTTGATGTATTCTGCTACAATGAAAAAACTGGAATATGTTATACTCTAAGAATTTTTATTTTCTACTTCAGGCGTCTGCAACTTGAGGATCTTTTAACATGTCCTTGCAGTCCTTTTCTACTGACAGATGGCAAAACTCTGTTTATCTCCTCACATTTTTGTTTGTGGGGCCAGCTGTTCAGATTGAGCTGCCAGGTTTAAGTGTATATAGTATTTGTAACAAGAAAATTAAGAAGCGAAGTAATAATACCTCTTAAATAACAGAAGTCAAAACATGCACTGTTTTACACCTTGAATTTATTAACTTAAAATATATTATGGGAGTTGTAACTTTATCACGTGTGGTCTTCTGTGTCTCTCTCTCTCTCTCTCACTCACACGATAAAAATTATATTTCTCAGTTTGGAGGCATTTCAAACTCCTCTTCATCACTTAAGGCTTGGTCATGAGGTCTGCTCAGAGGTGTTCCGTGCTCTCTACACCCACTGATTTAATTGGCCATTGAATACATGCCATAGTTCATAGGACTGGGCCCTGAAAAGACAAAAGACAGATCTTGGTGAGAGAAATGACTCAGTAGATCAGATTTAGAAAATGAGTTACCCAAATGTTGCCACCCCTTCTTCCAGAATGTCCCAGTTCTTCTCTGTATGCTAAAATTTTGGTGGTTTTAATGCTCTGGGTTTTATAGGCCAAATCCCAAAGTGCTTTACTGAAGCAAAATATCCATCAAATGAACAGGCACTTCAGGGTTGGTTCCTCTTTCCTAATGTATATATTTTTTCATGTGGATCCTTGTACCTGGAAAGGTTAAAGCACTCATCCCTGCTTATGCCCTGCACTAGAATTTTGACAGTGTTGGGTAGTGTCTTTTGAAAAAGTATCTTGTGAGTTTGAAGGGCATATATAAATAATACACTGGTGAATACAGCTCTTTGAGATCTAAAATCTTTATCTCCAGGTCATCCAAGCCCAATGGGCTCACTGCTCAAAAGCATCAGTGTCAGGTTAATATCCATAATTTTTCAGTTTTGGAAAGTTCTCATAATTTTTATTCATTTTCAAGAAGGCATGTTGTCAGAAATGGGAATATTAATAAATCTATAAGCTAGATCTTAGCTCATTCTAAGGAATCTGTCAGGTTAGCATGTTGAACTCAGTCATGTCTCTCTTCTTTTGTGTAGCAAGTCCAAATGTTTGCTGAAGGGTCAGTTTTGGGAAATGAATAAGATCTGAAAAGGATCACTTTGTGATTTTTCTTTTCTGGATAAATAATGAGTTTGAAAGTAATATCCAGAATGATGTCAACAAGTATTGCTAAAACTACAAAATGATTTCACTTGTGCAGTGCCCTTTATGTTCTTTACCCAGACATTTAAGTAATCAGTCAATGATTATTATTGTTTTCTGAAAGCATATTTGTAACAAGCATCTGCAAATACTCCATGCAAATAAAATTTTCAAACTCCTTCATGTGCCCATCTAATCAAGGAACAGAGATTATACCATACATCTTATGTGATCAAACACAACCAGCCAATACAGCTGGAATTTTAGACTGGGATTTTCAAAAGTGCTCACTATTGACTGAACTCTGTTCCTATTAAACTCAGTGGAAGTCACTGGTGAAATTCCCAATGACCAATATTCTTGTAGAGTTTAGCCATCACTGAGCTTTTTTGAAAATCCCATCCTTAAGGATTAAGCCTGGTTAGGATCAGAGGCTAGTGCCCACCAGCTCTTCTAGAGGAATAGGAGAGTTTATGTTGTTTCATACTTGTTTGCACTTGGAATGTTTCAAAAGGAGTAGGACTGTAAGTGGCTAGCCAGAGGGCTAAGTCTCTGCAACACAGAAGATGTTAAAGGGTGGGCAGACCAGTGGATGAGTTGATGGAAAACCGGTGAATGGCTGCTGCTTTGGCAGACTAACAATATTCTGCAGTATCTTGAATGAATTTTATTAAATTAATGCCTTTTGAGTCCATTGTATTAAAAATGAAATTGGGAATCTGTTGTTGTGGATCTGTGTGCATTTCCATGAGCAGGGTGAATAGGAGAACAGCAGGAATGATTAGGCAAATTCATGTTGTATCATCTCCAGAGAGACACCTCCCTCCTCCCAAAAACAAAGGCCTGTACTTGTTCAAAGTGGATTCTCTAGGCTCTAGGTTTGCCAGATGGTTGAAACAAAAATACCGAACACCTTTCCCTCCTCCTCTCCCCCCCCCCCCCCCGCAAAAACAGGAAAAAATTCTGTTGAAGGGAAAAAAGGGAGGGGGAGGAGAGACCAAAGTTGTTGAGCAAAAAAAAGAAAAAGAACTCCGAGCCAAAAAAAATTAAAATAAAACAGCATGTCCCATTTAAGAGTGAGTGCAGGGATAGGAACAGGGGGAGTAGTTGAGCACTAAAACCTAGGGGAAAGCATTGCTTTCCCTAGGTCTTTTGGCCGGCAGCCATTTTGTGCCGGCAGCCTTGGGGAACCAGGTAAGCCTTGTTGAGAGCCAAGGCGGGCTCAGGGAGGGAGGCCAGACACTGAGTATTTGTAGGGTTGCCAGGTGCCCAGGATTTTTGCCTCCTGGCCAGGGAAAATTCAGAAAATACCGGACATCTCAGGTGTCCGGTATTCTCTGAATTTTTTTTTTTTTTTTTTACCAGACAGGAGCTAAAAATACCAGACTATCCAGGTGAATACTGGATACCTGGCAACCCTACTAGGCACTAATAGACAAAGCAAGGATTTGGGATAAATAACCTGGTTTTAAATTGGCATAGGGCCTTCTTCCTGGTTTAGCAGAAGACTGAACTTGTTAGAATCCATGTTAGGATTGGGATTCGTTCCGGTAAACTTATTGGCATGTGTGCAGGTTCTTTTATTGCTTTTAATATATTTTCTCTGTAATGCTTGTTAAGTATCAGAGGGGTAGCCGTGTTAGTCTGAATCTGCAAAAGCGACGAGGAGTCCTGTGGCTCTTCAGTTAGTCTATAAGGTGCCACAGGACTCCTCGTCGCTTCTGTAATGCTTGTTACCTTATGCAAGACTACTTTATTCTTAAACTAATAGACTTTATAGCCAGAAGATACTATCATGATCATCCAGTCTGATCTCCTGAACATTGCAGGCCATAGAACCTCACCCAGCCATTCCCATACTAGTAAAAACAGGGTGGTACTTACAATGTAGCAGTTACACTTGTTAATTCTCTCTCAAGAAAAGCAAGCGGGTATCCAGGGGCAACCTGTCTGTAATGAGAAATGCATAGTATAGACTGAGAACTGTGCAACCTGAAAATACCCTGGTCATAAGGAGGAGAGATGTGGGTCTCTATTTAATAGGTTCGGAGGTAGAATCCTGAGATTGGATGCATTAGCTGGACCACTGAAGGGAAATACAAGTACAGTTGCCCTGAACTGTGATAGCTTTGCTGCCAGGGGACACTTTGTTAAGAAAGTGCCATAACATATTTGGGTTTTTTGGGAGGAAAAGGGAGATAGTGCAGTTCAGTTAAGTAGAAAAAAAATTGAAATGGGGTCATATTAGGTTCCTAATATACTTTGGTCACGGACCATTACAAATGTTCAAGGTGGCCAGATCTCCAACTATTAATAAAAAGAGATTTTTTTCCTCAGGCTATTTTATGTTTCAGAGTAAAAGGAACAGTATGAAAGATGCTCATAGCTAAAAACCATGGAACTATGCAAGGATAAAAAGCAGAGAGAACACCTCTTACTATTTATTACCGTACATTTGCTAAGGTCAGCTAGGATGATGCTCTCGCAGTCATTATTTGACATTACAATCTCTGATCCAGAGAAAAGAGACTTTCTTTGTGCTGTCTTTGGAAATCTGCTAGGAGGCCTGTGTTTGGTGATCCTCAAGGCAGTATGCCAGGTATATTAATTTGTTTATCTTCTTCTTGATTGTTTTTAGTTTATCTCTTTGTTCATTCTTGATGAACTGACTGCTAATATCATTTTGATGGTTCCAGTAATGGTTTATGAGGTTAATACAATTCCCTAGTGGTGTCCTCAAAAGCACTGAACATTGGCCTAACTGCTCCTCCAGGGTATTAGTGGAGCAAAATTATAACAATGAGCACTTTGGAATGCCCACGGGTCTCTCTTTAAATATTTAGGTAACCAATGCCTCCAGTAGTAGGCACTTTATAAATTGAGCTGCATCTTCACTAGCAGTTTCCCATCCAACAACAAATCCAGACTCACCTTGCTGAACTTGTGGTATCTAACAAGATTTTCGAATTTTCTACTAATTCAGTTGCATTACCTTTAACAGAATTACACCGACAGAGCAATTGTCCCCATATTATTTTAGCCAATGGAATTTGCAGAGGACAAGACAAAATAGAATGAAACCTATTTTTATGTGTATCTAATTCTTAGTGAGGGATCTTCTCCTACAGTGTTTGAATATCCTGAATCTATTCATCTATGAGATTAAATTACATTTCATGCTACTAGGCCTGGAATTAGAGTGCCACGTTCAGTACTATGCACAAGCTTGCTTTTTAGTCATTAGATTCTGAGTATCACATGAGTCCTGCAGTCTACTTAAAAGCTAAATTCCCAGAAATAGATGTAAATAGCTTACTTTTAATATTTAAATTGGGAGCAAAAACAAGTACATTTCTATAGAGAACATAAAAAAGAAAAATTGAGACCCTTCATTGTGTTATGTATACTTTCTTTCAAGTAATGTAGTTTTGATCTAGAGTCTGTCTTCTAAGCTTTCCAAAGTTAAGCTAATCAGAGCTAGTTATGTAACTTAAGCTTGCTGACTGGTTCTCTAATACTTATAAAGCATCCGATTTGATGGGCTCTCTTTCATCCTTTGGAAGATGCAAAAATGAACCATTTACTGTGTAACAGGTACAACAATAAATATATAAGATCCAGCAAAATGTTAGCGCTCTGGGTTCTTTGGCTAGTACTGGGTGCAGCCAATTCTTTGGCTTCTCTTCTGAAGTTATTGACAAGGATTCCTCAAGGAATGTAGATGCCAATCTCCTAGGAACCAGACAGAGGCCACCAAATTATCTATCATAAGCGACTAAAGAGCCATTAACAACTTTCAGTCATTTCTTATACCATAGGCTGGATTCAGAGGCTTAGAAACAGAAATTGAAGGCTGTATAGCTAGGTCACCTACCCTAGTCATTCTTAATTTTTCCATAACAGAATTTCCCCGTCAGCTTGCCAGTACCTTCTTCTCCTTCAGCTATATGAAATGGTCATGCTGTTTGTGAAACCCCTTGACAAGTGTTGACTATGTCTCTGGGGTCATACCGCCAAGGCTGAGTCTGACCTAAGTTGTTCAGTCGTTTAAATATGGTTTGATGGAAAACTCTGTGCTTTTGAGTTTCTTGATGCTTATCCATAATAGAATGGTGCACAGAAATCAACCATTTATATTAGCCTATCAGCATAAGAACATACATAAGAACATAACATAAGAATGGCCATACTGGGTCAGACCAAAGGTCCATCTAGCCCAGTATCCTGTCTGCCAACAGTGGCCAGCATCAGGTGCCCCAGAGAGGGTGGACCGAAGACAATGATCAAGCAATTTGTCTCCTGCCATCCCTCTCCAGCCTCTGACGAACAGAGGCCAAGGACACCATTTTATCCCCTGGCTAATAGCCTTTTATGGATCTAACCTCCATGAAATTATCTAGCTTCTCTTTAAACTCTATTATAGTCCTAGCCTTCACAGCCTCCTCTGGCAAGGAGTTCCACAGGTTGACTACACGCTATCTTTATCAAACAAGGGTTTACTTCAGAAACACTAGCAAATCTTCTATTCTAGCAGAGCTAAGGAATACAGCTCTCAAAATTGTTACCAGTCAACCAAAATATAGACAATAAAGCAGAGAAGAAACAGGAAAAAGTAGTACAAACATTTCAGTTTATACTGTGTCTTAAAGTCAATTTGTAGCCAGTGAAGTAAAAGGCAGCAAAAACAAACTTTTATTTTCATCATTAATTTTTCCTTTAGTGTTCATTATTTAAAATTTAACTAAACTCTGATTTTTTTAATTTAATGTGAAAATTGGAAGTGTTACAGAAATTTCTTTTTGTAGGAGAGTGAGTACAGTGCGACAACACAGAACTCTTTGTGCCTTCATTGAGAACTCATATCTGTGTAAGCTTTACTGAATCTAGGATAGTGGCTGTACTAATTTATGCTTGTTTCTTTCCCCAAGTAATGTTAAAAACAGAGATAAGCTATAGAGACAAGCAAGACTTGGTGACTTTTCTCCAGGAATGTTCTGATATTCTTGTGTGTTTGGTGCCTGTTTTCAAAAAGATGATTGCTCTGTATTACCTATGTTTAATCATGACTTTGCCATAATATGACAAAGTCAAAATGCAGAGAGATGGAGGAAGCAGCAAAATTGGTAGAATGATTGCCCCTTGAAAAGTGTGGTGGACCTACACAGAAATTTCTTAGGTGGCAATTGTACCCCCATCAGTGTAATTTAGTGGCAGCATTTAACTCTTAAAATACTGAGACTGGTTCCCTTCCAGCTCTTACTCCCCCAGTTAAATAGAACACCCACCACAGCTGCCAAACTGAGTGCCAGAACCTAATATTTGCCACCCTACAGAGACCACTTTGCTACCCCATTAGCTTCTCCACTAGCTCTTCTGCAAGGCTATGTCTACACTGGTGGTATCTTGCGCAAGGGTTCTTGTGCAAGAAGTCTTGCGCAAGAACGCATCCACACTGCCATGTGCGAGATATGCTTTTGCTCAAGAGCGTCCATGGCAGTGTGGATGCTCTCTTGCGCAGGAAAGCTCTGACAGCCATTTTAGCTATAGGGCTTTCTTGCTCAAGAAACCCCTGCCGCACATCCACACTGCCCTCTTGCGCGACAGCTTACACTTGTAAGAAAAGAGCGTAGCTCTTGCGCAAGAAGCCCTCACTTACGGCGCCGTACTGTAAATCTTCTTGCACAAGAGCAGGTGAGCAGTGTGGATGCTCTGCAGGTTCTTACTCAAGAACCTGTCAGTGTAGACATAGCCCAAGTGTCCATATCGGTTCCTCTTCCCAGTTGCCTCATCACATAACCTGTTCCCCTCCTGCATGAGCATCAGGCAGTAGTAACCTGTTAGGTGTTGGCTTGGAGATGGAGAAAGGGGATTCCTGAAGCAGAGGGGCAAGTCAGAACTCCTCAATCAAACAATTCCTAAGCCATAGGCTGCAAACTAGAATGAGAATTCCACACAGTAACTCTACTGTGGGAAAACGGTTTGTTCTTATAATGAGGCTCTATATAAGTGCTAACATGCTCAGGAATAACAAGGTTTTTGTTATAAGACCGTTACAGGATCGCTTGGGAATAGTGACCATAATATAATAACATTCAACATTCCTGTGGTGGGAAGAACACCTTAGCAGTCCAGCACCCTGGCATTTAATTTCAAAAAGGGGAATTACACAAAAATGAGGAGGTTAGTTAAACAGAAATTAAAAGGCACAGTGACTAGAGCCAAAATCCCTGCAAGCTGCATGGAAACTTTTTAAAGACACCATAATAGAGGCCCAACTTAAATGTATACCCCAAATTAAAAAACATAGCAAGAGACCTAAAACAGTGTCATGGTGGCTTAACCACCATGTAAAAGAAGCAGTGAGGGACAAAAAGGTATCTTTTAAGAAGTGGAAGTCCAATCCTAGTGAGATAAATAAAAAGGAACATAAACACTGTCAAATCAAATGTAAAAATGTAATAAGAAAAGCAAAAAAAGATTTTGAGGAACAGCTAGCCAAAAACTCAAAAAGAAATAATAAAATGTTTTTTAAGTACATTAGAAGCAGGAAACCTGCTAAAAAACCTGTGGGTCCCCTAGATGATCGAGCTATAAAAGGAGCAATCAAGGACGATAAAGCCATTGCGGAGAAACTAAATGATTTCTTTGCTTCAGTCTTCACGGCTGAGGACGTTGGGGAGATTCCCGAATCTGCACTGTCCTTTGTGGGTGATGAATCTGAGGAACTGTCCCGGATTGAAGTGTCATTAGAGGAGGTTTTGGAACAAATAGAAAAAATTAATGTTAACAAATCTACGGGACCGGATGGCATTCATCCAAGGGTTCTAAAAGAACTCAAATGGGAAATTGCTGAGCTAGTATCTGTAGTTTGTAACCTATCCTTTAAATCGGCTTCCGTACCTAATGACTGGAAGGTAGCCAACGTGACACCAATATTAAAAAGGGCTCTAGAGGCGATCCTGGCAATTACAGACCGCTAAGTCTAACTTCAGTACCGGGCAAATTAGTCGAAACAATAATAAAGAATAAAATTGTGAAGCATGTAGAAGAACAGAATTTGTTGGACAAAAGTCAACATGGTTTCTGTAAAGGGAAATCCTGTCTTACTAATCTATTAGAGTTCTTTGAAGGGGTTAACAAGCATGCAGATAAGGGGGATCCAGTAGATATAGTATACTTGGATTTTCAGAAAGCCTTTGACAAGGTCCCTCACCAAAGGCTTTTGTGTAAATTACATGGCCATGGGATAAGAGGAAAGGTCCTTTCTTGGATTGAGAACTGGTTAAAAGTCAGGAAACAAAGGATAGGAATAAATGGTAAATTTTCAGATTGGAGAGGGGTAAATAGTGGTGTTCCCCAAGGGTCAGTCCTGGGACCAATCCTTTTCAACTTATTCATAAATGATCTGGAGAAAGGGGTAAGCAGTGAGGTAGTAAAGTTTGCGGATGTTACCAAACTGTTTAGGATAGTCAAGACAGAAGGAGACTGTGAGGGACTCCAAGAAAATCTCACCAAACTCAGTGATTGGGCAACAAAATGGCAAATGAAATTTAATGTGGATAAGTGTAAAGTAATGCACATCGGGAAAAATAACCCCAACTATACGTACAGTATGATGGGGGCTAATTTGGCTACGACAAATCAGGAAAGGGATCTTGGAGTTATCGTGGACAGTTCTCTGAAAACTTCCATGCAGTGTGCAACGGCAGTCAAAAAGGCAAATAGGATGCTAGGAATTATTAGGAAAGGGATAGAAAATAAGACCCAGAATATCTTACTGCCCCTGTATAAAACTATGGTACGCCCACATCTGGAATACTGTGTACAGATGTGGTGGTCTCACCTCAAAAAAGATATTTTGGCCTTGGAAAGGGTTCAGAAAAGGGCAACTAAAATGATTAGGGGTTTGGAACAGGTCCCATATGAGGAGAGGTTAAAGAGACTGGGACTTTTCAGTTTAGAAAAAAGGAGACTGAGGGGGGATATGATAGAGGTCTATAAAATCATGAGTGGTGTGGAGAGGGCCGATAAAGAAAAGTTATTTATTAGTTCCCTAAATAGAAGAACTAGAGGTCACCAAATGAAATTAATGGGTAGCAGGTTTAAAATGAATAAAAGAAAGTTCTTCTTCACACAGCGTGTAGTCAACCTGTGGAACTCCTTGCCAGAGGAGGCTGTGAAGGCTAGGACTATAATAGAGTTAAGAGAAGCTAGATAATTTCATGGAGGTTAGGTCCATAAAAGGCTATTAGCCAGGGGATAAAATGGTGTCCTTGGCCTCTGTTTGTCAGAGGCTGGAGAGAGATGGCAGGAGACAAATCGCTTGATCATTGTCTTTGGTCCACCCTCTCTGGGGCACCTGATGCTGGCCACTGTTGGTAGACAGGATACTGGGCTAGAAGGACCCTTGGTCTGACCCATTACGGCCGTTCTTATGTTCTAAGATCACAGGAAACTGGTGAACCAAAAGCAAAGTTGAACGACTTTGGGCCATTCAGTGAGTGGCAGGAACTTTCCTTCCACCTTTCTGGCTTTGTGTACGTTTCTAGCCTCAGTGATGGCTCTTAAGTTCCCCCTTCCTTTCTTTTTCCTTGTATAGACCTGGCCTGAGTCTTCTACACCCAGGAGGTTGGTTTAAGGTATGTGACTCCAGCTACGTTAACAAGATAGATGGAATCAACATACCTTAAGCTGAGCTTTGTTCCTCATGGTCTAGATGGATCTTTGCACAGTAAGAACTTCCCGTGCCATGAAGTGCTAGTCATTCTATTCTTCCTGCCTGCTGTTAAGATGCAGTAAGGCTTTGCTATGTGTTTGATTCCCTCCCCCCCCCCCCCCCCCAGTTCCCTTTTCAGCCCGTGTGTGTGTCTTCATTTCTCCTGGTGAAGTGGCACTTTCACATCATTATACAATTCATTAGCGCCCTGCATGCATCTCCATATTATTGCTGCCTCATTTTTCTACACTTGAGTCCCTTTTTTAGTCCCTGAGATTCACTTACCTGGTAGGGTTCCTTTGGATTATTTCCACAAATGTGTAATGATCCATTTTAAATTTTTTCAGTTATGCTGTACAATAATTTTAATAATGGGGAGTAGTGACAACAAAGTATATTAAAGCTTCTCTACCCAGGATATCATCTTAACCAAGTTATTTTATGCTTTTATAAGTAAGTGTATCTGGTGTTTTAAAATTGCTATGGATATAGTTGGAGAAATGACAATCTTTTAGAAAAGTAATTAGCACTTCTTCTCGCTTTCTTATGTGAAGGTTAGACAAAGAACAGCTCATTAGGGCTATTCTACTACAGAATAAAATGCTGCATCATGTATTGAAGGGGAAATATGAAATGAATGGAAGTTAGGCATCTAAATGCAATTTATGCCTTTTAGCAGCTCCTCATCATTCCTTCTGGAATATTGCATATAGGTCTGGAGTCCACATTTTTAAAAAGTTATTTAAAATTAGAAAGGGTGCAGAAAAGAGCCCCAGAAAAGCCTTACTGTGACGAACTGGTCTTATGAGAGAACTGAAGATAGGAATGTTAGATGTTAATTAAATAATTGTGTAACCACATCAAATTTTAACGGTTACATGGCTATTGGATAGTCCTCTGGGGCGGGGCCAGCACCCAGTGCACCCCTGGCCCTACAGCTGGGGAGCCCCCTGCCACTCCACACTACTGCTGGTCTATCAGAGGCAGCAGCGTGGAATGGTAGCAGTCCCTGTCTGCGGGGGCTCCGAGTTCCATGTGAACAGAGGCTGCACCAGCATCCCATGGAGCAAACCCTCTCCCTCTCCCCCACACTGCTGCCTTTGTGGATCTGGTGCACATGGAGAACCAGTTTTTAAGTTGGCTCCCTCCAGGCACTGGCTCCTCTCCCCTCCCCTGCTGCCAGTGTGGAAGGAACCAAGCAGCTCCATGGAGCTCCCCACATGTATCCGCTTCCATCTACACTCACCCTTTCCTGGTGCCTGATAGAGGCAGCACCATGACAAAGGGGGCAAGTGGTTCTGTGGGAGCCGATACACACGGGCAGCTGGCTTGGTAGCTGGCTTCCCATGTGTACCAGCTCCCGCCTGTTCCCCTCACCCTCCACACAGGGGGTAGGTGGCTCTGCGGGTCTGGTGCTCATGGAGAGCTGGCTTAAAAGCTAGCTCCCCACCTCCACCAGATCCACAGAGCCATCTACCCACTCCCCTGTGCATTAAAGTTGGCTCCCCATGCACCTAAAAGCTGGCTCCACAGGGGCACTGGATCCCACCTTCCTCCCTCTTGCTGCCTCTATATCAGAGGGGGAAGTGTGTGTAGTCGATAAGCTTGGGCTTATTGGTTAATCCTATCAATTAATCTTTCAGTCAATTGCAAATTGACATCCCTATTTAATGAACTAACTTTTTTAATGTATCTGTATTTGGTGCTGGTGCAACTACTATTCAGTACTCTGTCCAGTCCTGGTGCCCACAATTCAACAAGGATATTGATAAATGGGAAAGGATTCAGAGACAAGAAAATGACTAAAGCATGCCTTATAATATAGACTCAATCTACTTAGCTTAAAAGGAAAAGGTTAAGGGCTACTTTGATCAGTTTATCAGTACCTACACGTGGAACATATACTTGGTAATGGTCTCTTCAGTCTAACAGAAAACCATGATGCAATGGCTGAAAATTGAAGTTAGACAAAGTCAGACTGGAAATAAGTTGTAGATTTTTAATAGAGTGATTAACCATTGGATCAGTTTACCAAGGGTGATGATAGAGTCTCCATCACTGGCTATTTTTAGATCAAGATTGGATGTTTTTCTAAAAGAATGCCAGATGGCATTCACTCAAGAGCTCTGAAAGAACTCGGATGTGACATTGAGTAACTATTAACTGTGGTTTGTAACCTATCCTTTTAAATCAACTTCTGTACCTAATGATGAAAATAGTTAACATGATGCCAGTATTTAAAAACGACTCTAGTGGTGATCCAGGTAATTACAGACCAGTAAGTCTAACTTCAGTAATAAGCAAATTAGTTGAAACTATAGTAAAGAATAAAATTGTCAGACACATTGATGAACATAATTTGTTGGGGGGAAGTCAGCATGGTTTCGGTAAAGGGAAATCTGCCTTATTAATCTACTAGAGTTCTTTGAGGGCAACAAACATGGACAAGGGCGATCCAGTAGATATAGTATACTTAGATTTCCATAAAGCCTTTGACAAGGTCTTTCACCAAAGGCACTTAAGTAAAGTAAGTTGCCATGGGATAAGAGGGAAGATCCTTTCATAGACTGATAACTGGTTAAACAACAGGAAACAAAGGGTTAGAATAAGTGGTAAATTTTCAGAGTGGACAGAGGTAACTAGTGGTGTCCCCCAAGGGTCTGTTCTCGGACCCCATCTTATTATTTATAAGTGATCTAGAGAAAGGGGTAAACAGTGAAGTGGCAAAATTTGCAGATGATACCAATCTGCTCAAGATAGTTAAGACTATCTTGTGAATAGTGTCAAAAAGATGTCACCAAACTAAGTGATTGGGCAACAAAATGGCAAATGAAATTTAATGTTGATAAATGTAAAGTAATGCACATTGGAAAAAATAATCCCAACTATACATACATTATGATGGGGACTAATTTAGCTACAACTTCTCAAAAGAGAGATCTTGGAGTCACTGTGGATAGTTCTCTGAAAACATCCACTAAGTGTGAAGCGGCAGTCAAAGTATATAGAATGTTAGGAATAATTTAAAAAGGAATAGAAAATAAGACAAAGAATACGTTATTGCCTCTATATAAAAGCATGTTACACCTACATCTTGAATACTGCATACAGATGTGGTTGCTTCATCTCAAAAAAGGTATATTGGCATTGAAAAAGGTTCAGAAAAGGACAACAAAAATGTATAGGGATTTGGAACAGGTCCCATATAAAGAAAGATTAAAAAGACTTGGACTTTTGAGCATAGAAAAGAGGAGACAAAGGGGGGATATGATAGATGTCTACAGTATCATGATTGGTGTGGAAAAAGTGAATAAGGAAAAGTTATTTACTTATTCCCACAATATAAGAACTAGTGGTCACCAAATGAAATTAATAGGCAGCAGATTTAAAACAAGCAAAGGAAGTTTTTCTTCACTCAGCTCAGTCAACCTGTGGGACTCATTGCCAGACGATACGGTGGAGACTAGCACCTTAACAGGGTTCAAAAAAGAACTAGATTGATTCATGGAGGTTAGGTCCATCAATGGCTTTTAGCCAGGATGTGTAGGAATGGTGTCCCTAGTCTGTGTGTGTCTGGAAATGGATAACAGGATCTACGTGAGGATTACCTGTTGTGATTCCTCCCTCTGGGTCATCTGGTATTGGCCACTGTCAGCAGACAGGATTCTGGGCTAAATGGATCTTTGGTCTGACCCATTATGGCTGTTTTTGTATATGCCCCACTATGATTCCAAGAGCATATAAGAATCAGATTAGATGATCTGAGTGTTCTGTTTTGGCTTTGGAGTCTATGAATCTGTGAATTTAAATATCAATTGCTGCAGAGTATAGAGGATCTTGGTTATATGTCCTTAATTTTGTTGCTGTAAAATCCAACAGAAATTAAGAAAATGAAGAGAAGGGCAACAGTCCCCAAGTAAAATTCTCTAAACAAGTAATGATGTAATCTGAAAGTGACTATGAAACAATGCTGCTATTCTAGAGATGGCAAATCAGGTACAAATAAAAGAATACTAAATACTAAGTTTGGATTACATTTCCATGGAAAAGCTCTTAAAAAGCTCACAGTGCAGTTAAAAACAGGTCAACATCACAGAGCAAGATCTTTAAAGACTATTTTTTCCAAATAAGAAGATTTTAAAAGGCCTGTTTCAAAAACTCAAATTTCAACACCTCTACAGAATGAGTTCATTCACTTATTCTGCTGTCTCATTGAGAATACATGCTGCCAAGTGATAGTTTTTATCCCCTTCACAATTACTGTATCACCACTTAGTAACTGAGCCTTACAGCAAAATGGGCTGAATAAGGAATCAATTGACACATTATTAAATGATCTGGCAAGGGACTGTATTCAACTAATTGCACATTTTTCCAGGCTATAGTATTTACAGAATGTAACTTATTAACCTAAACAGCTGTACATTTTCTTCTTTTTAACAGCTTTTGAACACATTATGTTTTTAAAAAAATCTATCCGCACATACAAAAAGCATAGCAACATTTATTTTAATACTAGATCTTTTTTCAATTCATTTCACTTTTCTTGATTCAAAAATGAGCTCTTTAATACTTGCTTCATGTGGGCAGAGATGACTTTTGAAAAAGGTAAAAATCAATCACCATGCCAATACTTTCTATCTGTGTACCCAATAATAACCCTACACAGACTTGGAACATGTTTGTATCCCTTAGAGAGGGTACATTGACTGCACTGCATTTTCATCCAAATGCATATAAATTACACAGCTGCAAATCAGAATCTAATTCAGGTTTTTCCATTTAGCACGTCTTGGACTTAATGGATGGAACTGGGAGATACTTGATTTCCCTCAACTGCTGTTCACTGCAGTGAAAGATGGGGGAAGTCAGGAGGGGGCCCTTAAAGCCCACCTTGCCTATATGATGAACAAAGTCCCCTAGTTTTTCCATTTTTCTGCTCTTAGCTCTTAATTGCAGAAAATGTAGATCTTTAGACTCCCAGAAACAAACAGGCCTGGCTGGAAATATTGTCCCACAGGAAACCAGACCTTTGATCAAATGAAGTTTTTCATCTAAATTATCTGCTTTTCTCAAAAAATGTCAAGCTTCTGTTAGAAGATTAAAAACCTTAAAAGCGAACTTTTTGGTTTTGTTGTAGTAGGGTTTTCAGCCAAAAAGTTTGGGTTTGGAAAGAGCAGGGGTTTGGTTTTCTGATGAAAAGTCAACATTTCCTGTGAATGGAGAGAAAATATTCTGTCCAAGAACTCCATTTTTCAACACACTGTAGTGAATATAAGGCAGTGTCTGCTTTATGTTTAAAAGAATTGTGTCAAGTGGGAAAAGATTCTCCTCCTCCCCCAAAATTTTCATTGAGTAGAAAGTACATAAGGAAGTTTTCTGTGCCTTGCCCTCCCATTGTTAAGCCTTCTGCAATTGTGCATGCAAACTACATTGACATGAATCAGCAAGCGTATTGTGGTGAATAAAAAGCTGTAAGATCTATGAAGCCTCAAATCCACAGCAGTGCTGAGTATCGGGGATTCTCATTGAAAACAAGGAGTCAAACAGAGGCTCATGCTCACTTTTTACTCGCCTCTTATTCTTGCAAAGTCTCACTAAGGTCAAACTGAGCAAAAGACCTTGGGATTTGACTCCTGAATAGTTGCAGATAACCAACCAGTGCCTCTTTGGTTTTGGACCATATCTACTGAGAAGCCACTGATATAAATACAATACAAGGAAGGGACATTACAGACATCAGGGATATTACATTACGAAGGGACTCATTCCTATTTAAAAAAAAAAGCACAACTGCCCTATAAAATAAGAGCAGAATATAGGTAATTTCAACAGGATAAGACTCATATTTTATCTACAGAGTGATGGCTGATACAGGAAAGATGTTGATAGATCAGATAGGATAATAATCTGAGTACTTAGCTACTGTATTATCTTTTGCATCACATAATAGTCTCATATGATTTGCCATGATTTTGCTATGCCCAGTGAATTTATTGGTCCATCAAGACCAGTCTCCTCCCTCTGATGGGGCAACTTGTAAGGGTAAGAAGCAGGGCTCAACAGCCCTGAGGCTCACTTCCACTTTGTTTTATAGTCCCTGTGGTTCTAGGTTTCAGACAGCCAGTGGCAGGAGTCTCAAAGATTTTATTTTCCACAATGTATTCCAGGAGAATGGGTTTTTAATCTCTTACCTCTGACGCATCAGTGATGGCCATCAGTATAGCTGGGACATTGGGTGGTGTGGATCAGGTGGCAACCAGCATTCTCTCTCTCAGGTGCTTGATGGGCTGGTTCTTGCTCACATGTTCTGAGTCTCACTAATCCCCAGATGTGGGGTCAGGAAGGAATTTTCCTCCAGCTCAGTGTTTGGGGGTGGGGGTTGCTTTCCTCTGTGGAATATGGCTGTGCGCAACTTGTCAGGATTATCTGTCTCTATCCAGAGGGAAAAATAAGGGGGTGCACCCAGCTGCACAGCTCCAGCAAGAAGTGGCTGAGCTGTGACAAAAGCAAGCAGGGAACTATTTAAAGAGCTGTCAGGAACCTGGGTTGCAATAGGACAGTATCTGTAAGAATATAAGTTCCTTTCACTCCTGGGTATATCTCAATTGCCAACCGTTGTAATGGGCCTCAAGCACTAGTGTACCTCCATTCTACCTATTTGCTGCCTGTGGCAAGAGGTGCATTTGTCAAAATGAGTAAATTGTTAGATTTCTGAGTCTGAGCGTGCCTATGCCTGAGTTACCACTGAACCCCAGCCTGCTTAAATATGATGAATCATCCCTGAGCCAGAAGGTGTTAGGATTCATCAAAGCCAATTAATTACCCCTGGGTCTTGTAATAGGCAGTCTCCTAGTCAACCAAGATTCAGACAAGCCACAGGCTAAAACCCATCAAGGTAACCCCAAGGCAGGTGTATTGGCTCTTAAAATAATTCTGTCCAATTTCTTCCTCATCACTATCTGGCTGGATGCTCGCTCACTGCCAATAGGTTTGTCTCATTGCTCCTGCTCCAGCTGGCTCTCACTCCTGTTTCTGCTTTAGCCAGGTCTGTTTCCATACTAATCAGCCCCTACTTCATTCTGCCTCAGCCCAGGCTTTGACATATACAAAAGTGCAATCTTATTATATGGTTCCAAATGCTGCAAATTCTAATTCAAAATAACAGTTCTAAAGCTGACAGGACAATTTATGGAGCTATTGTGAAGTTATTTTTCATCGCTATTAAATTAATTTGTTTCTGTCTGTCTATAAGCTTAAAAACCAGATCTGCTTCCTTACAAGAACATTTCCCCTCAATACATGTGTACGTGTTCTTACTATTGCTGGGTTTTGTATGAGCATTTTGCTGCTGGGATTTAATTGATGTTTGAAGAGAAAATTGCTGATGTACTCAGGGGGCCTTAGTCAATATATCAGATGTGCTTTCCAGGTTTCCTTGAGCTAGATGACAAATTAGCTATGGAGACATTGGGATTAGCTAAACTGGTAAATCAGCCACATTATTAAAAATGACAGCATAATAAATCCCTTTTATTAGATTTAGCCTTCACCAGTAAGTGTGTTTTGTTTCTCATCAAATGAAACCAGTGTTTCCTGTTAGCTGATTATCAGAGCACCCATAGCTAGCAGCATGTGTTTCTACTGGTGGTACACATCTGCATATGCCTTGGTGCACATAACAAAATTTATTCTGCACACAGATGGAAAAAATTAGAGGGAACAGTGGCTGACACACATAGGCTATGTCTACACTGGTGGCTCCTTGAGCAAGAACTTCTTGCGCAAGGGTTCTTGGGCAAGGAGTCCTGAGCAAGAACACGTCCACTCTGCCATGTGTGAGATGTGCTTTTGCGCAAGAGCGCCCATGGCAGTGTGGATGCGTGGCAGGGATTCTTGCCCAATAAAACTCTATAGCTAAAATAGCTTTCTTGCGCAAGAGAGCATCCACACTTGTGCTTCTTGCGCAAGAGAGCTTACACTTGTAAGAAAAGAGTGTAGCTCTTGCTCAAGAAGCCGTCTCTTACCACACCGTACTGTACATCTTCTTGCACAGGAGCAGGTGGGCAGTGTGGATGCACTGCGGATTATTGCAAGTGTAGACATAGCCCCAGTATTTAGCTGATAACTGAATGAGACATAAAATAGTGTTAGGCATAGTACTAACCCACATCCCAAAGAGCTTGCAGTCTAGAATATGGATGTGGGACAACAAATGAGGGCAAGAATACTATAGTTGGGGAAAGTCAGGGTTTCCCAAAGATTGATTGATGTTTTCATCAGTCCCTGTACACTTAATAAGTAATGGTAAGAGTGTGTGTATGTGTGTGAATAAATATAAATACACACAAATATTTCCTCATTTTTTTTTTTTAGGCTTCACAGAAAAGGTAAGTTTTTGGGGGGAATTTGAAGGAGGAAAGGGTAGTGGTTTGGACCCGATAGTGAGCTTCACAATGCTTAATCTTAGGCGTGTAGAAGGATCACTGGAACCACACTGATTCACAAGACTAAACTCTCTACACAGTGAATGGGGAGGAATAGATTCCTTATAATCATCATCATCGTCCTTCATGCCCACTGGCGTATAGGGCAGCAACTTCTGTCTGTCTCTGGCCAGCTTCTCAATAGTGCCCCAAGTGTAATTCATCATTTCTGCTTTCACCACTGGCAGTCATACAAGTAAGTCACTGTAAGTGACTCTGGAAGGCCGTCACGCACATTTAAAAAAATACTTTTTCTAGGTTGTTAGCCCTGAGCCAAACCCCCAATGCTGGAGGACCGGTGTGCATGCTTAGTCTGGCTCCTCTCCCCTTGACCTTTCCATCTTGGTTGAACCTACCAGGAGCACTAAGCTCCTGCTGGCATAGCTCCTGGGATCATAAGAACATGCAAGCTGCCCTGCCCCGACAAGGCACATGCACAAGGGGCAGATTCCTTATAATGTGATCCACAAAGCCAGCAGGCTACGCTGGAAGCTGCTCAAGGCAGCCAATGGGAGATACTGATAAGAGAGATGATGCTAAGCCCTCAACTTTCTGAAGGAGATAGGCATTTAAGAGCAGGTTTGCAGGGAAGTGTGTCTCTGCTTGTGATATGCAGTAGGGCATAGTGTAGTCAATTAACCGATAAGCAAAAGCTTAGGTTAATGCTATCATCTGACTACACACATTTCACTCCCCACCAGTAAATTTTTTATCAGGCTGGCCAGCAGTCTGGCTTGGTCCTGACTTGCATCAGGTCCAGGACCTACCCCTGCTGCAGCTCTGCATTCAAAGTGTATTAGGAGCTGGGTGGGCAGGCAGCCCGGCTCTGTCCTGACTCATGCCACGTGCTATGGCTCTGCATTTAAAGTGTTTTAGGAGCCAGATGAACAGTAAGCCCAGCTCAGTTCCATCTCGCACCAGGTCCAAGAGCTCAGACCCCCATAGACAGGGGCTGCTGCCTCTTTATCAGAGGCTGCGTCACAGGGCGACAGGCAGCCAGACCTCAAGGGGGCTGTTTTTTAAATTGGCTCCCCTTGTGGACCAGCTCCCACCTGGCACCCCATACTGCTGCCTCTGATAGAGAGGCAGCAGTGTGAAGTGGCAGGGGGCTCCTCAGGAATGAGGCTAGAGTGCACTGGCTGCTGGCCCTGCCCCCAGGGACTGTAGAATAGTCTATTAACCAATAAGAATTAATGCTATTACTCAACTATTCAATTAACTGATATTTAACATCCCTAATTTGCAGTGACGAACCCCCTCCTTGAGTCACTTGGCATAGGTGTCTGAGTCAGCTCTATTAAGAATGAACTAAGCACCTGCCTCGCTCCCCACAAAGCAGCTGGAGGCAGTGCCCACCTTATAACTCTTAGCCAAGTGATTAGAGCAGTAGTCACCAACCAGTAGATTGGGATCTACTGGTAGATCTTGGAGCCTTTGACAGGTGATCCTGACGGTGAGCTGGGAGGCTGTCTAGTGCTGGTATTTCATCTGCCCCTCAGCATTGCCATGCTGCTCCTGCCCTCTGCCTTGGAGCTGTCCTCCACCTCCAAGGGCCTCTTGCTTGTTGTACAGGGCACAGGAAGAAGAGGAGGGATGCTGATGTCAGGGTTCCCCTCCTCCTATCCTGTACCTCCTCTCCACAGAGCAGAACAGGGATTGGAATGGAGAGAGTTTGTTGGCTGCTTTTGGGAGTGGTGCAGGGTGAGAGTCTCCCTTAGTCCCCTGTACCACCACCCAGAAGCCACCTGTGGTAAGCGGTGCCCAGCTGGAGACAACATTTCAACCCCAGCCCCCATCCTGAACCCCTCCTGCACCACAAACCCCTACCCCCAAACCGCCCTCCAGAGCCTGCACCCTGAACCCCCTCGTGCACCTAAACTCCCTGTCCCAGGTTCAGCTCAGAACCCCTCCCACACTCCAAATCCTTTAGCCCAAGATCAGAATCTGCACTCCCTCCCCTACACCTCTGCCCCCAGTCTGATTAAAAACTTGAGTGAGGATGGGAAGAGGGGGAAGCTGGAGTGAGCAAGGGCGGGGCCTTGGAGCAGGGCCAGGAAGGAGCTAGGGCAAGGGGGGGTTGGGTTTGAGGTAGATCCTGGATTGCACTTAAATTCAACAAGTGATCTCATGCTTTAAAAGGTCGGAGACCACTTGATTAGATCATTCATCTGGGATGTGAGAGACCCAGCCTCACTTCCACCCCCTTAGCAGAGGAGAAATAATTTCTAAAGGGATTTCCCATCACTCAACAAATTGTTCTAACCACTGAACTATGGGCTAGTTTGAGGTAGGGTTCCCACCACCTCACCTGCTGAAGCTGTTCCACTATGGATAAATACATCACTAAGCATTGGAGTCGGGTATAATAGACGGGGGCAAACCGCCAGCTTCACCCCAGAACGCCTACTGTAGGTGCACTGAGGGCAGAGTGTTGCTGCCCCCAAGCAGCCACTCTCCCCATGCTTCAGGCTGGAGAGGATGGAGCCACACACCCTCCTCCTTCCCCATGCTCCGGGGCTGGAGAGGCTGGGGATGCATGCTGCCCATGCATGTGCTTTGGGGCCAGGGAGGTTGGAGCAACATGCCTTCCTCCCTTCTTGTTCCTGGGGGCCCAGGAAGCTGGGGCCACATGCACCACTTACCCACCCCATGCTCCAGGGCCAGGGAGGCTGGGGCTGCACACCCTCCTCCCTCCCTGTGCTCTGGGGCTGGGGAGGCTGGGACATGCATGCTCACCCACCCTATTCCCCTCCCTGTGGTTGTGGAGAGATAGGGAGGCACCCATGGGGGGGAGGGGGCTCATCTGAAGGGGTGGAACTGGGGGGCTTGCCTCCCCCAACCCTACCTTCATCAACCGTGCATGTCACTAGGCCAGGGAGCATGAGAATGATGTCTAGCAAGGAGAGTAACACTGGAGAGCTGGGAGACTGAGAAGCCCCAATCCTCCTGCTCCACTCAGTATTTGTCTGGAATACAACTTGGGTGCGTCTAGACTGGCAAGATTTTGCTCATAAGCAACTGCTTTTGCGCAAAAACTTGCCAGCTGTCTCCACTGGCCGCTTGAATTTGCACAAGAGCACTGACTTTGTAATGTACAAAATCAGTGCTTCTTGCACAAATACTTTCATGCTCCCACTCGGGGAAAAAGCCCTCTTGCGTAAGAATACTTGCACAAGAGGGCCAGTGTAAACAGGGAAGAACTGTTTTACGCAAAAAAGCCCCGATGGCTAAAATGGCAATTGGGGCTTTCTTGCATAAAATCGTATCTAGACTGGCCATGGATGCTTTTTGCACAAAAGCACTTTTTGCGCAAAAGCATCCATGCCAATCTAGACGCGCTTTTGCGGAAATACTTTTAATGGAAAAACTTTTCCGTTAAAAGTATTTCCGCAAAATCATGCCAGTCTAGATGCAGCCCTCGTCTTCTAACAACCTCTGTCATAGACAAAAGTGTGTGTGTCTGTGTTAAAGTAATACCTAGTTCCCTCCTGTATTCTTTACTCAGGACTGACTGTCAGATGTCATGGAAAATCTGTAATATTTGTGTAATTAGTTTATTAGATATGAACTGCAATCAACAGCTGAGCTTTACATTTTGCCCTGCTAATAAAAATACGTCAGAGATTTGTTCTGGGTACCCATATTGTTCTGAGTGTATTAAGTTACATAAAAACAGAGAAGAGTGAGATCTTTCAAAGTTCCAGTTGGTATCCCGACCCCACTGATTCAGTGGTTGTTCAATGTTCAGTGTTCCTGGTTTAAAGGAACTGTATCATGCAATACTCAAATACTACAGAAGATTTTGAAAAATTGTGTTATAGACATACAGTCTAAACAGGCTTGTTTAACAAGAGTTATTTAACAGCAGTATAGAAACTCTCGTTTTGAAGTTATCCCTTTTTTTGCACAGTAAAACATTTGCAGTAGTAAAATCTGAAGGATGTAAACGTGGATTGTATTTTATAGCACTTATCTTAGTTAACTCTTGCAACGGTCTCTCTTTCTTATAAGAAAAGTAAATATTGTAACATCTTTTATTATGTAATATACTCCTCGAAATTTAGAAATAGGAAAAAAAATCCAAGTTGATCTTTTTAATCTCAAAACTGTCATTTGGCTGCCTGAGGGCTTTGGCAGATTCCTAATTTTGTGCTCATTTAATTACAAAGGGGTGCTACTAAAAACACTGGCCAGCATTTTCAAACATTGATATGTAAATGCATATTTAGGCACCTAAATAACTAGCCTGATTTTCAGGGATGTGAACAACAGCATGTCCTATTAAAGTCATATTGGTAACTGCTATCACCTGCTTTAGAGTACAATATGCCTCAGGAGCACCTGCACCCCTGATCTGAGCTGTTAAGTAAGAGCCCTGGAAAAGGTTTGAGGAAGCTCTTTATACTCCTCCCTTCCTTGTGAAGTAACTGAAAAATTAGCATGTTTAAACTGGTAATGACTTGCTGTGCTGGCTTGAATTTATTGCTGTCTATTAGGTGAACTTTGTCAAAAAATTGCTCTGGGTTTCTCAAAATAAATGCAGTGCACGTGGGCTGCTGTTCTATAATGATTCATGTACTGTTTCTGTCAAACAAGTCTTAAACATTACTCTGATTCATAAGAGTCTTACCTCTCTAATATCTGAAACACTGGTTTGGTTTGTTTTCTATTCACAGAATGGACTGAAGACATTTTGCTTCCTGGTGTTTGCTGTCATCTGCCTTGCTGGAGCTACTTATCTGTTTTTAGTCCTGCCCGAAACAAAAAATAAGACCATTAATGAAATCAGCCAGGCATTTGCCAAAAGAACTTTAGAAGGACGGGAGATGAGCCAGTTTTCATCAGAAACAAAATCAAGTGAAGAACAAGAACATAACTTCCCTTCTACAGTGGACAATGGTGAAATTAAAAACAGAATAATATAACAATTCAGCATTCTTTGTAAGGGGAAAAAATACTCACATGCTCTTCTGGCTTCGAAAGCATGTGATAGTTCTAGCGGTTCAGCGTTTGTGTTATTAATACCTCTGTTTATGTGCTTTTTTTCAATTCAGAGGAATATGGGCATAGGGCAAATCAGTGTCAGCTGGGAAGGTTCTGGAGGGAAGCTGATATATGAAGGATCATGACATCTGATGGGAACAAGATCCCGAGTTTCCAGGAAACCTATGGAATCGATCATCAGGTGGCGGGAGGGGGATAGGATCAGGCATAGAGAAGGGAAGCTGGATTATCAATGGGAATTGGGTAGAGCGATCCTGTGCAAGGACTGGCTGATCAGTGTGCAGATAAACGTAGCAGCTACGTGCCCGCTGATACAAGTGGACCTATATGCCAGTGTCAGAGATTCTGAGTGTCTTGGTGGACATGAAGAGAAGAGGGGGAGAGGCAAGTTCTCTCATCTTTTCCCAATATGCTATTAAAGTTGCACATCAAAATGAAAGGGACACAATCATGGTATTTTTTACATCATTTTTTAAATTTTAGCTGCTGTTCCACCTTTCAAGAACCTCTCTCATTCCCACTGACTCCAGAAGATGGAAACAGCAATTTGTTTCCACTATTACTGACGCACATTCTCCCTCCAACCCACAAATACTGGCTATAGAGCTAGATTTCTGGCATTGGGTTTCTGTTTTTTAAAGCAAATAGCAGTGAAGCATTTCTTCTAAAAACAAAAATTTCATATATTCTGAATTAATAGGGTTATGAGAAAAATTAATGAAATATTGAGTTACCCAGACTTTAACTTTGACAATAGTAATACTTTTAAAAGCATGTTAGCCCTATTTTCAAAAGTGATTTAGGAGCTTAAGTCTTACTAAAGGCCTATGAGACTAATGCACTGAAGTGTCTAAGGACATGTCTTCACTGCCTAAGGACATGTTTTCACATGCTGCAACGGTTCATCTTCTGGCATTCGATTTAGCTAGTCAAATAAAGACCCACTAAATCAAATAGTGAGGACACCCCTGTTGATTAATTGCAAGGAGTAAGGAAAGTCAATGGGAGTGTTTTTCTCATCAACCTCCCACTGTGGGGATGGCGCCAAAACTCAGCTTAAAGTACATCAACTCCAGCTATGTTATTTATGTTGCTGGAATTGTGTATGTTAAGCCAACTTTCAGCTCTAGTGTAGACCTGCCCTGAGTCAGATTTCAAAATAGGGCATAGACCCTTAACTCTTATTGTGCTTTTAAAAATGTTATCCAATGTTCATTTAATTTCATGATAGAACAAGAGCAGGGATTTCTGGTCTGTGATGACAACAAGGAGTCCCGTTTGTGTGGCACCTGAAACAGATGCACTGATGAAGTTGCATGCAGCCCACAAAAGATTATGCACAAATAAATTAGTTAGCCTTTAAGGTGCCACAGGACTTCTCATTATTTTTGCTAAAATAGATTTAACACAGCTGTCCCTCTAATATTGATTTGTGATGTTTACTCTTCCTGAATCTTAGAGTTTTTAGGCAAGCTATGGCTCTCTTTCATATTTTTCAATTGTTTTCCTTGAATAACTGAAGTACCTAGTTATTATTGGGATAAGCACTTTTGAAATAAAATAACAAAGAGCATCATTTTATATAAAAATAACAAATCCAAAACACTTAGAGGTCCTGGGATAATTCCTGAGTGAGCATGTGCAATATTTTAGGGTGAGCTATGTTTTATAATAGTCCATTTTGCATAGTGCTAAAATTGTAAATTTGGCATGTGTATTTTATTATTTTTACAAAACTGTCTTCAAATGTTTTCTTCGGTAAGGATTTCTCAGGTTTTAACATAACGTGCTTTAAATCATAATCTACAATCAGAAAACCAAAAGATAATGCTGTATTGGTGTAGCCACTTCGGTTCCTGGATATTTGAGTGACTAGGTGAGTGACATAATGTCTTTTTTTGGACTAACTTCTGTTGCAGGGGCAGAGAGGCCAGCCTTCCTCCAGCTTGCACAGAGCTTGACTTCAGGTCTGGGAAATGTACTCAGAGGGCATGTCTACACTGCAGTTAGGCATATGCAGCTGGCCCATGGTAGCTGACTTAGGCTCAGACTATGGGGCTGGGTAATTGCAATCATAGAATCATAGAATTGGACAGGATCTTGAGAGGTCATAAAGTCCAGTCCCTTGCCTCACAACAGGACCAAGTCTGTGACATCTCTGACAGGTGTCTGTGTAACCCACACACCTAGAATCATAGAATCATAGGACTGGAAGGGACCTCGAGAGGTCATCAAGTCCAGCCCCCCAGCCTCAAGGCAGGACCAAGCTCCGTCTACACCATCCCTGACAGATGTCTATCTAACCTGTTCTTAAATATCTCCGGAAAGGGAGATTCCACCACCTCCCTTGGCAATTTATTCCAATATTTGACCACCCTGACAGTTAGGAATTTTTTCCTAATGTCCAATCTAAACCTCCCTTGCTGCACTTTAAGCCCATTACTCCTTGTCCTGTCCTCAGAAACCAAGAGGAACAAATTTCCTCCCTCCTTGTGACACCCTTTTAGATATTTGAAAACCGCTATCATGTCCCCCCTTAATCTTCTTTTTTCCAAACTAAACAAGCCCAGTTCATGAAGCCTGGCTTCATAGGTCATGTTCTCTAGACCTTTAATCATTCTTGTCGCTCTTCTCTGTACCCTTTCCAATTTCTCCACATCTTTCTTGAAATGTGGCGCCCAGAACTGGACACAGTACTCCAGCTGAGGCCTAACTAGTACAGAGTAGAGCGGCAGAATGACTTCACGAGTTTTGCTTACAACACACCTGTTGATACAACCTAGAATCATATTTGCTTTTTTTGCAACAGCATCACACTGTTGACTCATATTCAACTTGTGGTCCACTATGACCCCTAGATCCCTTTCCGCCATGCTCCTTCCTAGACAGTCACTTCCCATCTTGTATGTATGGAACTGATTGTTCCTTCCTAAGTGGAGCACTTTGCATTTCTCTTTATTAAACTTCATCCTGTTTACCTCTGACCATTTCTCTAACTTGCTAAGGTCATTTTGAATTATGTCCCTATCCTCCAAAGAAGTTGCAACCCCACCCAGTTTGGTATCATCTGCAAACTTAATAAGCGTACTCTCTATCCCAATATCTACATCTCTGATGAAGATATTGAACAGTACGGGTCCCAAAACAGACCCTTGCGGAACTCCACTTGTTATCCCTTTGCAGCAGGATTTAGCACCGTTAACAACAACTCTCTGACTACGGTTATCCAGCCAATTATGCACCCACCTTATCGTGGCCCTATCTAAGTTATATTTGCCTAGTTTATCAATAAGAATATCATGTGATACCGTATCAAATGCCTTACTAAAGTCTAGGTATATGACGTCCACCGCTTCTCCCTTATCCACAAGGCTCGTTATCCTATCAAAGAAAGCTATCAGATTAGTTTGGCATGACTTGTTCTTCACAAACCCATGCTGGCTATTCCCTATCACTTTATTACCTTCCAAGTGTTTGCATAGGATTTCCTTAATTACCTGCTCCATTATCTTCCCTGGGACAGACGTTAAACTGACCGGTCTGTAGTTTCCTGGGTTGTTCTTATTCCCCTTTTTATAGATGGGCACAATATTTGCCCTTTTCCAGTCTTCTGGAATCTCCCCTGTCTTCCATGATTTTTCCAAAGATCATAGCTAAAGGCTCAGATACCTTCTCTATCAGCTCCTTGAGTATCCTGGGATGCATTTCATCAGGACCTGGTGACTTGCTGACATCTAACTTTCCTAAGTGATTTTTAACTTGTTCTTTGTGTATCCTATCTTCTAAACTTACCCTCTCTCTGCTTGTATTCACTACGTTAGGCACACCTCCAGACTTCTCGGTGAAGACCGAAACAAAGAAGTCATTGAGCATCTCCGCCATTTCCAAGCTTCCTGTTACTGCTTCTCCCTCCTCACTGAGCAGTGGTCCTACCCTGTCCTTGGTCTTCCTCTTGCTTTTAATGTATTTATAAAAGGTCTTCTTGTTTCCCTTTATGCCTGTAGCTAGTTTGAGCTCATTTTGTGCCTTTGCCTTTCTAATCTTGCCCCTGCATTCCCATGTTGCTTGCCTATATTCATCCTTTGTTATTTGTCCTAGTTTCCATTTTTTATGAGACTCCTTTTTTATTTTGAGATCATGCAAGATCTCCTTGTTAAGCCAAGCTGGTCTTTTGCCATATTTTCTCTTTCCTACACAGCGGAATTGTTTGCTTTTGGGCCCTTAACAACGTCCCTTTGAAATACTTCCAACTCTCCTCAGTTGTTTTTCCCTTCAGTCTTGCTTCCCATGGGACCTTACCTACAAGTTCTCTGAGCTTATCAAAATCTGCCTTCCTGAAATCCATTACCTCAGTTGTGCTGGTCTCCCTTCTACCTTTCCTTAAGATCATGAACTCTATTATTTCATGATCACTGTTCAAGTTCTCAACTAGTTCCTCCCTATTTGTTAAAATCAAATCCAAAACAGCTTCTCCTCTGGTAGCTTTTTCAACCTTCTGAAACAGAAAGTTGTCTCCAATGCAGTCCAGAAACTTATTGGATAGGCTGTGCCCCGCTGTGTTAGTTTCCCAACATATGTCTGGATAGTTGAAGTCCCCCATCACCACCAAATCTTGGGCTTTGGATAGTTTTGTTAATTGTTTAAAATTTACCTAGTGTGGTTCATTGTCCCATGCAGTGGCACCTAGACCACAGCAACAGATACTGCATGGGCTGAGAGTCAACTGGCTTTTAGCTCAAAGGGTTCAAATCTGCCCAGTGGTGGTTACATCTGTCTAACCTGTTCTTAAATATCTCCAGTGATGGAGATTCCACAACCTCCCTAAGCAGTTTATTGCAGTGCTTAACCACCCTGACAATTAGGAAGAGTTTCCTAATGTCCAACCTAAACCTCCCTTGCTACAGTTGTAAGCCCATTGCTTGTCCTATCATCAGAGGCCAAGAAGAACAATTTTCTCTCTCCTCTTTTTAACACTATTTTAGGTACTTGAAAACTGCTATCATGTTACCTCTCAGTCTTCTCTTTTTCATACTAAACAAACCTAGTTCTTTCAGTCTTCCCTCATAGGTCATGTTTTCTAGACCTTTAACCATTTTTGTTGCTCCTCTCTGGATCCTCTCTAATTTCTCCACATCTTTCTCGAAATGTGGTGCCCAGAACTGGACAAAATTCTCCAGTTGAGGCTTAATCAGTACCAAGTAGAGCAGAAGAATTACCTCTCATGTCTTGCTCACAACACTCTTGTTAATGCATCCCAGAATTATGGGGGGGGGGGTTGTTTTGTTTTGTTTTTTTGCAACAGTGTCACACTTTTGATTCATATTTAGCTTGTGGTCCACTGAGTACTGTGATCTTTCTGCAGTACTCCTTCCTAAACAGTCACTTCCCATTCTGTATATTTGAAAATGATTGTGCATTGCATTTCTCCTTATTAATCTTCATCCTATTTACCATTTCTCCAGTTTGTCCAGATCATTTTGAATTATGACCCTATCCTCCAAAGCACTTGCAACCCCTCCCAGGTTGGTATAATCTGCAGAGTTAATAAGAGTACTCTCTATGCCAATCAGACCCAGCCAAAGCGCGTGCGGAGCCCAACGCAGCATGCTAAGCTGCACTGCCGTATGGCTTCCAGCCGTGTAGGTAGGGATGAGAGCTGGGCAGCACAGGGCCCTGAATGCATGGGGCCCAAGGTGACTGCCTCGCTTGCCTTGCCCAAAGGCTGGGTCTGATGCCAATATCTAAGATATTGAACAGAACTGGTCCCCAAACTGACCCCTGCAGAATCCCACTTGTTAGGCCCATGACTGTGGACCATTAATAACTACTCTCCGAGAACGGTTATCCAGTCAGTTGTACACCCACCTGTAGCCATTTGGGCTCATGCTGGAGACTGTCTCCAGGACTCTGTGAAGCAGAAGGGTCCCAGAGCTCAGACTGCAACCACAGCTCAAACATCCACTTCCCGGTTAAGCAACCTCTTAGCCCAAGTTCCCTGAGCCAGAGTCAGCTGCCACAAGCCAACTGCAGGTGTCAGTCACAGTTAAATACAAGGCAGAACACATTGTTTAGCATAAGTATTTAACATATATTTCAAGGAACTATTCTAAGTGAGGTGGCCAATAAGGGAAGGAAAAAACAATAATCTATAGTCCCCCCACCTCAACTTTTTCCTTCCCTACATCCTTCCCATCTCTCCATGTCCCATGACTGAAGAGGCGTTAACTTCAATAGATGTTGACTACTTGCACTAAACAATCTCTTCCCCCTTGTATTAGCTGTCATGCTGAGTACATTTCCCAGACTTGTAGAGCTCTGTGTAAACTAAACAATGTTTCTTATCAGTAGAGGTTGATCCATTAAAAGATATTACCTCACCCACCCTGTCTCTCTAATCTTACATTGTGATTGTATGTTCACATACCAGCTATGTATATTAACCATTACTAGAAAATTACCTGAGCGCACTTTTATTGATTGGTAATAGGAAAGGGTGAAGTTCTCCATACCAGATATTATTTCAATATATAATCTGGGTAATGCAGAGGAGAATCAGACTGTTTTTTAATACTAAATATAATAAGATTATGCCAGTGGACAGGGGTATATGTGGGGTGAGGGGAGGGACAATGCTTGATGTTAATGCCAGTCCCCTGCTAGTCTCCCTGGGCTGCATCACTTGGAGGCAGGGGCTTAGGGAAAAGACAGAGTAGAGGCAAGGCAGAGATCATGCAGGGGCAGAGCAGGGATGGGGAAGATGGTGGATAAGGGTTGGGCAGGCATGGGTGGGACCTGGGGCAGAGGGGGGATTGGTTAAGCCCTCCCCCAGGCTAGAGTTGGCAGGGGGAGGAGTCATGTGGGGGCAGTCACGTAACAGGTGCCCACCTCCTGTGTCCTTCCTCATCATTTGCCCTAGCAGTGGAGAATCATATGCTGAGATTAATCAAATCTTTAGGGAAAAAATACAGAGATGTTTTCTTCAAGAAAGTATTTGGAACTGCATAGCTCTTGTGCTTTGTCTCTCTATTTCCACAAAGGTTCAGAGCAGCTTGAAAGGGGAGCTGGTTTGGTCGGCGACAGCCTGCAGGTACCCTGACCTGCGGATAGAGACCCCTGGGAGTAACTGCTGTTTAGCTGCTTGTAGGGTTCTGGGGAACCCCTGGAGCAGCTGCTGCCATGCGTGGGGCCGGGAAATCTCAGGAACAGCTGCCACCATGTGTGGGAGTGGGGGGCAGGAAGAGAGCCCCACAAGCTGTCTGTGGGCAGCAGACCCAGGCAAGTGGGCTGGAAGAGGTCAATTCTCCAGGTTCTCCCGGGGCAGCTGCCAGGAGGGGAGCCCCAGGAGAGCCTGGATGCCTGATCTCCCCTGGTCTGGCAAATTCCCTTGTTCAGA
The DNA here is from genome assembly GCF_052426305.1 of Pelodiscus sinensis. Classification (NCBI taxonomy): domain Eukaryota; kingdom Metazoa; phylum Chordata; order Testudines; family Trionychidae; genus Pelodiscus; species Pelodiscus sinensis. The sequence continues at coordinate 26,246,665 of NC_143055.1, read as the reverse complement.
ACCACTCCCGTCCCAAGGGTGCCGGACAAGGGAGGTTCAACCTGTACTCCGATTGAGTCAGGGTGTCATAACTGAACTCTTCATAATAACTTAAAATTGATACTTTGTGCTGCTCATCCTCTAGCCACTTGGCATTAATCTCTGATAATGTTGGCATTTGTGTTGGCACCCCGATATCAGTTTTACTGAACTTCTGAAGTACGGTTTAACCCTTCTATAATGGCAAACATTTACTAACAGTCTCATTTTGAACCAAGTATGGTTTTGAACTGTTCTCAAAGTATTGCCTAGCAACATTTTTCCATTCTTAGTCTGCTATAACTAGCAATCAAAGGATGGGATGTAATATTCTTACAAGTTTTCCCTTACTCTTCTATTTGGGTCTATTAAACTGTCTATACTCAAACCTATACATTTGTCAATGAATGTTCTATTTGTGCCATAGTCTGTTTTGCTAAATTCTGAATTAAAAATGGGAAATGCTGAACTGTGTGTTTTTGTTTTAAAGGCAGTATTAAAAATGTGTGATCAGTAGAGCCTGTGTGGATACAAAATTGTGTATCTGCATCACATCTGTTTCCTCAGAAATGGGTCACAGATATCCACATTCATATCCGTGGATTTAAAGGGGATAGCTGCAAATTTGCAGGGTTTTAGATATAAAATTTGTATCCACATCCATATCTGCAAAAATGAGGTACGAATATAAAGTGGATAGACACAGATTTGCCGGGCTCTGCTGATCAGTGATTTCTGTATACAATGAGAGTCAGATAATGTATGAGAATGAAACTAGCAAGAGTCTGGCTCTATTTCACTGCTGGCAAATAATGTGAGATTATCCAAAGATGATAGAAAGTATCAGTACTCAGGTTTTGGTTGTGTAACCCACATGATGTTTTCATGTAATTAATCATTAAAATCTTCTATGTACAATCAGGCCTGGAGAGTCTAAGTTATTTTGCAAACTCCATATTGTTACAATATACTTCTCAAATCGAGATGATGGAGATTTCATTCATTTTAGTCTCAATAAGTGTTTTGATTAGAATTAAAGATATAAATCTATGTATAATGGAAGATAACTGTTCAGCAAGTAGGCATGCCACTCTGGTAAGTACAGCTTAGTGCTCTCCTCCCTCCCCCCTCACTGGAGTGAGAGGAATGGAGGTTCATCAGGCATAACAAGAAGGTCCAGCCCATGCAAATTCCTGCTTGGCTCTTGGCTGAAATCAGGAGCAGCTGAGTTAAATCAGAGCTCCTGAGATACAGATTCCAGCTCTTGGATTGGCAAGGACTGAACTGCAGCAGCAAATGCAAAACACAAAGATAAGCAGCCATGCTGTTTCCTTGGCTTACTCTTCCCTCTGACCAGCCAACCAAAAGCTACTTCTGCTGCTGTGTCCCCACTTCACCGCACCACTTGGAAAGGTAATTCATTCCTCCCCTTCCCCAGGCTGGCTACTCTTTGCTCTACCAACAATGCAGAGGTGTATTTGTCAGAGCCAATAGCAGGACTAGGAGCTACTGCAGCACTTTTTTCAAATTCACTGAAACAAGCAGGCTCAAGGAGTGTTGGGGAAGAAAGCTCTATACATGGATCAGAAGATGCTTGCTGCAGTATTTATCATGATCTGCCTTGTCATGGCTCCTTCCCCACTCTGGCATGATAAATGCAGAAGTGGGGGCCAGCAAGTGTACCCCAAAGCCTTATCTACCAGGCTTTGGTATAAAACTTCCCCCAAGATCTTAAAAACCTAGATCTTGGGAATAAAACTTCCGCTGCCACCACCCAAATGTTGCTAAAGAAACCAGGGGAAAGATCATTTGGGAAATCTTCCCCCTAAACAAAAATCAGGGCACACCATTAACCACTGCCAGGTTAATAAAAGAAAAGAAAGAACTTTTATTATTACAACAATATTCTGGTTGCAAGTATAATGACTAGAGAGAAAGGTAACAAAATATACTCATGGAGAAACTCCATGGGCCTAGAACTTAGTTACAAAGAAAAGCCAAAACATCTTTTAAGCAGTGCCAGATCTCAGATCTCATACCCAATCCATAACACAATAAAACCTAACGAAACTACCTAAACTTTACCCTACTTACAGAAAATGAAGAATGATGTCTTGGAGAGAGAGAGAGAGAGAGAGAGAGAGAGAGACATGCTTGTCCCTCTCTGTAGCTGCAGAGAACTCTCTGAGAGACAAAAAGGAGAAAAGAAAAAAACCCAAATTCCTTTGTCCCAGTTTGAAAAGTCCCACCTACATTCCTATTGGTCACTCCACCTGGCTAGGTGTAGTTAACCCCTTAATCCCCAGGCTGCTGGCTAACCCTCATAATCATGACATGCCTCATCCTCACATCTTGATGTTTTACAAAGGCTAGAAGAAGCAAGCCCCCTGTGACACCAGTAGGGATGCTCAGGCTACCCCATGCACATCCACATTAGCCCAGCTTTGAATGTTTCAGTGCTTCACTGTAAGAGCAGCAGAGCAACAGAATGACTACCTGTGATCTTCCCCTGCTGACAAGAAACCAACCTCAGGTGTCACCCAACAAACATTACTTAAAGGATGCTTAAAAACTTTCGCACTTTTCCAACTCTCCAATTTTGGGGGCGAATGGCAATGCCCCAGGATGGCCATCTATTCTTCCATTTAGTGCCACATGTTTGTCAGTCTTTCTTTCGACTATAATGGGCTTTGGATCAGGTTACCAAGTAAGACAATGTAGACTGTTACACACAAAGGCTGATGCCTCATCGGGGTTGCAGTTGCACTTTGCAATTCTTGGACTTTTTTCCAAAACACCTTTTGAGGAGCTGCTGGTCCTCTACATATGCAAATACAAACAAATGCTGCTTTAAGCAGCCAGCCATTTTATAACTGTGTCTGTTGGACTGTTATGTCCTTCTCTTTCAACTGGTAAGTAATCATACGGTCTCGCATGATATTCTTATTGATAAACTAGGCAAATATAACTTAGATAGGGCCACCATAAGGTGGGTGCATAATTGGTTGGATAACCATAGTCAGAGAGTTGTTGTTAACGGTGCTAAATCCTGCTGGAAAGGGATAACAAGTGGAGTTCCGCAAGGGTCTGTTTTGGGACCCATACTGTTCAATATCTTCATCAATGATTCACAACTTTGAATACGTCTGGGAATTTCATGGAGGTGATGTTTACTCTCAAATCTTTACAGCTTCACGTTAAGACCCTCCTTCCAATTCTTTGTATTTATTCATAGCTACTTGCATAAAGCATGCACATGAACCCAAGCCGAGATTTAGCTGACAATTTTATTGTTACAGATCTGTGCTGCTAACATCCACCATTTTATTATACTCTAGATCAGGCTTGGGCCAAATCCGACCTGCCAAGCCACCAGATCTGGCCTGTGGAGACAGTGAGAAGCCCCAGGTAGGCTCCCCAGCTTGCTCCGTAGCACTGTGCAGAAATGTAGCTGCAGGTAGGGTTGCCAGTTGTCCGATTTTGAACCAGACAATCCAGTATTTGAGCTTTCTGTTCTGGAAACAAATTGAGAAAATATAAATATCCGGCATTTTCTAAATAAGATGTAATATAGATTGTCATGTTATGTCAAGTGTGTCTGGTATTCTTGTTGAAACCATCTGGCAACCCTACTTGTAGGGCTCCATTTCTGTTTTAATACTGGAGAAGGGGGGAAGTTTTAGGGGGCGCCCTGCCCCCAGCACATCCCATTGGCCAGTTTGTCAGAAACCAGGCAATGGGTGCTGCTTGTTGGAGTAACAGACAGCCAAGAAGAACCATGTTCCTCCCCTCCTCCCCCCACTTAACATACCCAAACCCTCTGTCCCCCTCTTACACCCATACCCCCTCCCATATCTGGCACCCCAAACTCCTGCCCCAGATCACAATCCCCTCCTACCCTGGGTCACATCCCAAACCCCTGCACTCCAGTCCCCCGCTCTAGGTCACAACCGCCTGCTTCATCCCAACTCCCTTCCAGTCTCCCTCCTGCACCCCAGTCCCTTACCCCAAGCTCCCAACCTGCAGCCAACCTCCATCCCACACCCCACATCTCTTCTATTCATATCATGGAAGCGTGTGGCCCTCAATCAATCACTTTCCAAAATCTTGCAGTGTCATGTGTCTGCCCCCCTCCCCCCCCCAATCAAAAATTATTGCCCACCCCTGCTCTAGAATAGATAGTGGTTCTTTTTAAACCTATAGTCTAAGCTCATAATAATAAAAATTGTTTAAATACATAGATTGGGTTACTTTGGGGCTACTGCTTTTTTTTCTTTGTTTTTTTATGTTTTTGCTATGGACTATTGATTCAGTAGCAATCTGGCAATTCTATTTTTGCTAATTTCTAAATTATTACAAGGAAGGAAAGGTGGCCTTTTTAAGGCAACCAAAAATGGAGGCATCAAAAATTACTAGTCAGTCATTTTTGAAAAATTTTGCCTTAAGACCCTGATGCCTCTACCGGAGTTCAAGTGGTCAAAAATAAAAACAAATGTTTAAAATCCTTTGAGCAACTTGAATGTCACATGTAGTCTTCCTACTATTTTTCTGCTTTTATCCCTGAGGTGAAAAATGTGTGTATTTCCATTAATGGTCTGATTATGCAAAGTGCTAAGTTTTCCCTGGAAGGAACTTAAGAATTAAATAGCTGAGCTGCTAAAAATATGCAATTGTTCATTAAAGTCAGCCACTGTAGCAGACGACTGGAGGGTAGCAAATTAAATATTTTCTGTCTTATTCTTTATGTATCTTCACTTTGTTTGCTTTTTTGCCAGCTATGCCAGGTTGGGCAGTAGTTCCATTGACTTTCTCACCGTGATATCTTGGTCTTTTCTTTACAGGGTTAGTGTTAATTTAGATTGAACTCGGCACTGCTGAGAGTTGCACAATTTATTTAAAATATATTTGCCTGCATTTGTCAACCACTAATTTCATGTGGCCTCATCACACTCACTGACCTAATTTAATAAGTTTTTTTTCAAGTTCCTTACAGTCGTCTTTGGAAGATTTTTAACCACCTAATTGTTGTCCATTCCAGATAACTGATAAACCCATTAAAACACCTATCCAAAACCAGATTTTTGGGGCAAGCAACTTTACCATTTTGTCATTTGGAAAATTGTCAAAATATTCCTATTTATTATTTTCTATTTCCTAGCCAATTTTAATCCATACCAGCACTTTACCTCTCACCCCATGAACACTAGGGATGTAATAGTATAACTGTTTAAATGTTTAACCGATAATCATGAGCATGCAGGCTCCCACCAGCATGAAGCCAGGAGCCAGCTTAAAAACCAGCTTCCAGAAATCACTAGCTCTCAGGGAGTCAGCTGCCACCCTACAGTGCAAGATCTGCAGTATAAAATATACCCACAGTACAGCTGTCTCCTTGAGAGTTGGACTGGCAGCTGGGGGCTGGCTCCCAGCACGTACTGGCTGCCAGCTCTGCTCCCAGGGAGCTTACTTCAATGTAAGATTTATACTGAAGAGCCTATAGCATGCAACTCTGTAACCGCTGAGATTTTCAGTAGATAGGAAGCAGTTAATTACGTAACTGTGTAACATCCCTAATGAACACTTAAGTTTCCTAATAGCTTCTTTTGAGGGGCCTTTGTTAAATAATTTTTGACCATCTTAAAGTGTGTTAACTGGTTCTTCTTCACTTGATCTTTTACTGACATGTTCTAAGAATTCCATTGTTTGGCCATAAATTTCCTTTGCAAAAGCCCTACTAATTTCTCCTTCTCCGATTAAAAATAATCTATTTTAAAATTCTATTTAATTATAATGTCAACTAATTATCTTACCACCAAATTAAAGCTCATTTCTCTAGTTCTATGGATCATGCCCCAGGAACCTCTTGTAAGGATAAGTACTTATGATGGTATAAAAACTAACTATAGGAACATGGCAGGTCACAGACTATAAGAATACGAATAAAAGAGAAGGGGAGGATTTGAAGACAGTTAATGAAAATTATTAGATTTCTGTAGGGAGGGAGAGAGAGAGAGAGATGACTAATAAGAAACATCAGAGATTAATACAAATAAACAGAGGTCAGCTAGGTGCTCCTCTTAACCCTTTTCTCACACCACATGAATAAGGCAATGAACTGAAGGCGACAAATTTAACTAATGAATAATTAACTTGTGGAACTAATTGCCACGAGATAACATTGAGGTCCAGGCTTAGTAGAATTTAGAGGAAAGATCAGAGGTTTATAGCAATAAGGACTACATTCACAAGTACATTAGCTAAGGTGAAACATTGGAAGGATACAGTTAATATTAATTAAATTAAGTAGTATCTAGGACAGTTCCAGATTGCTTTGCAATGCTGAATTCACTTAATATAAAGTAAGACTTTTTTTTTTCCATTGCCTATTTGTAATTCCTGATTTTTCAAACTGAGAAGATGGGTAATAATGGAGAAATGATCATGTTGGAATGCAGAATTGTTAGCAATTCCAGGCCATCCTTTACAGTTAGAAGAGATGTAAAACTGCAATAGCCTGGATATTTTAAATATCATTATGCCACTTAGATTGTTTTGGAGGGAGGTTACATAAGAGATTTAATTAAAAGGCAGATTAGATATCTTCCTATGAATTAGCAATGTTGGCAATATTCCCTTTTGTGCATAATGTTAGTCTATAGGTCTCATACATTCATTCACAGGCATTTGAGCTTCAGGAGTTGGATGTGGCTGATAGTCCTAGATAAAAGTCTAGAACTGAATTCTGTGAAAGTCTCCCAGTCTATTTCAAATACATGAGGAATTACTATAGAAATTAAAGGCATATAATTCTGTGTTATTTTGGAGTTACAGGCTATAGATCTTGGCAAGGATTTGCTATCAAATATTGTACTACTTCTTTGAGATAGCAGACAAGTTCATCTCTGGTATAACTCCAATTATTGCAACAGAAAACTGTCACCAACGGCAACAAGTCATGTCAGTATTCCTCATTAGCAATGAAACAGACAAGGATGGCCAGGATGTGGCCACCAGTGAGAAGTGGTTCAGGAGGAATTCCATACAGCTAACTGATATCAGGTCTTCAACACTAGAAAGAGTGGAAGGTACCTCTCAAGGCCTAGCTGATGCACGAAAACAGATCTTCAGGGCACACCTGTGGATGGCAGTTCAGCCCAATCTGCAAGAAAAGAAACAAGCTTGTCCACCAAGCACTCAAGGGAGACAGACAGCCCATGCTGGGGATTCAATAATCAGAAGAATCAAAAAAATCATTCTGCAAGAGACCAACCAGGGCTGCTGAAAGGGTAGTAAAGGGGGCAATTGCCCAGGGGTCCAGGTGATTTTAAAGGGCCCAGGTCTCCCACAACTACCGCTGTGGTAGCAGCAGCTGAGAGCTCCCTGACACTTCCTTTACAATCACATTAGCAGATTAGTGTGGCATGGCAGCAGCTTCAGGGTGGAAGCCCTGGGGCTTCCTACTGCTTTTAAATCATGGCAATTTAATCGCAGGCCAGGCCAGCAGCAGCATGATGCTGACAGAGCTGCTGACAAGGGTAGAGGGGCAGCTGCCCAGGGCCCTTTAAATCACCTCTGCAGAGCCCTAGATGCACAGGTCAGGCAGTGATAAAGGGCTGGCTGGGGGAGGCTAGCTCACAGCTGGGCAAGATGTGGCCCAGGAGCTGAATCTGATCCAGCTCGCTGACTGCATCTGGCCACTTTCTATGTATAGAATTTCAATAAACTGCAGCAAGGGAGGTTTATAACTTCCTGTCAGGGTAGTCAAACACTGGAATAAATTGCCCAGGGAGGTTGTGGAATCGCCATCTCTGGAGATATTTAAGAGTTGGTTAGATAAATGTCTATCCGGGATGGTCTAGACCAGCGTTTCCCAAACTATGGGCCATGGCCCGGTACCAGGCTGCAGCAAAAATATCCCAGGCCTCAGTGTGGCTGCCGGAGTGTTCTGGGCTCCAAGCATGCCCGTGCGGCACCACGTCCCGGAGCCCTGTCCCGGAGGATACGGCCGGGAGTTCTGGGCTCCCGGACTGCCAATTCAGCACCACGTCCCCAAGCCCTGTCCTGGGCTGAACGGAGGATGCAGCCAGGGTTGCTGGATGGCGGTGGTCTCCGTGGGTGAGTAGCAGACTACTTCTTATGGGATTTCAGTGGCTGTCTGGGGGTGGGGCTTTCTGGGGCAGCACAGTGCTTTGGCAGTGCCAAGGAGGGCAGGCCACCTGGCAAGGGCAGGGAAAGGGCTTCATCTCCCCAGAAGCATGTGTATTTTTCATGCAGCCAAGCCTGTGTCATTGGTTTACCTGTCACATGATACGGCAGCCTCAGCTTGTTTCTGCACAGTGGGACAACGTGCACGTCCTCTTAGGTTAACTGCTTAAGCTTTCTTCATTTATTTTCAATAACATACCCTCTCATTTTCATCTTCAATATGGATACATGGCTGAAGAATGTGACTGAAAATACAACTAAAAAATGTTTGAATGATGTGCAGCCTAGTACCAGTGAGAATAAGAAGATAAAAACTCCTTGGACCCACAATTATTCTGATGAGTATTTGAAATTTGGTTTTATAAGCGTTGGTAGTGATAACCACTTGCCATTATGCTTAATCTGCGTGTCAGAACTATCCAACGAGTGCATGAAACCATCAAAACTGAAACGCCATTTGGAATGCAAGCATCCAGAATATGCGAGTAAGCCCATAGATTTTTTCATAAATAAGAGAAATGAATTAGCTTTTGCTAAAAAAAAGCGCACTTTCAATGGGCTCTTCAAATGAAAACTTTGTGCTGGCTTCATATGAAGTTTCAAAACTAATAGCCAAGACAGGTTACCCGTATACTGTTGGTGAAAGGTTAATACTCCCTGCATTGAATATTATTACATCCCATATTTATGGAGGAAAAAAGGGAAATCAGTTGGGTTCTCTGTCTTTATCCAACAATACAGTGAAATGTAGAATTGAAGAAATGGTGAAATATATTGAAGAAACGCTCATTCATCGACTACAGGATAGTCAGTGTTTTGCATTACAAGTGGATGAAAGCACTGATATAGCTAACGCTGCCAATTTGATGTGTTTTGTTAGATATGATTATGAAAGCTCCATTCAAGAAGATCTCTTATTTTGTAAACCACTTCCAACAAGAACAACAGCTGCTGAATTTTTTAAGCTAATCAATGATTTAATTATTCAAAGCGATATTGACTGGAAAAAGTGTGTGGGACCGAGCAGTGATAGGGCTCAAGCAATGGCAGGGTCTCGCACTGAGCTTGTCCCGCGGATTCGAACTGTAGCACCTGACTGTGTATGGGTGCACTGCAGTATTCACAGAGAGGCACTAGCTGTGAAAACTATGCCATCACTTTTGAGTTCCACTCTTCAATATTGTGTGAAGTTTATAAATTATATGAAATCTTGTCCTTTGAATTCCAGAATCTTTACTGCTTTGTGCAACGAATTAGGAAGTGAACATGAGCATCTCTTACTACACTGTGAGGTTCAATGGCTGTCGAAAGGAAACATTTTGAAACGACTCTTTGAAATGAAGGATGAAGTTTTATTGTTCTTGAAGTGACACCCTCCATCGGCAAAAGATGTTATATTTACATTTAAAGACAAGTTTCATGAATTTGATTGGTCAACAATGGTGGCTTACTTATGTGACATTTTGTCTTTTAAATTATTTAAGTTTGAATTTACAAGGCATTAAAATTAATATTTCCAAAGTTCATGAAAAAGTTGAGGCAACAATTAAAAAACTTCGTTTATGGGCACAGCAAGTTAACAAGAGAAACTTTAAGTCTTTTTATACTTTAACTGAATTACAAGAAAAATATGCTGAAACCAATATCTCAGATGCGATTTCTACAGCAATCCAAGAACACCTCTTGGGGCTAACATCAAGTTTAAATGAATATTTTCCTCCAATTGACGCCAGTAAAATGTGGATTAAGAACCTGTTTATTGTTGACACCAAAAATGAAGAAATACTACAATTGAGTGTATCAGAAGTGGATTCATTAATTGAACTGTCCTGTGACTCTGCCTTAAAAGAGAACTTTGATTAACTATCCTTGATTGATTTTTGGTTGAGCTGTAGAAATGAATATTCACATTTATCTGAGAAAGCAGTCAAATTCTTAATGCCTTTCATCACGACATAAGTGTGAAACTAGTTTCTCATCTTTGGTTTTCTTCAAAAATAAATATAAAAATAGAATGTTGAACCAGATTTGAGGATAAAACTTTCTTCTTTTGCTCCTGCCATAAAGTTGCTATGTGATGCAAAACAACATCACCCTTCCCATTAGTTCTATTTTTAGTTATTTAAAAGTTATCAAGTGCACACAAATGACTTGTATTCAACTCATTCAATTATAAATAAATAAATAAATTCTACTGGTTAAATTGTAATTAAGATTTATGTTATCATAGAATCATAGAATAATAGGACTGGAAGGGACCTCGAGAGGTCATCGAGTCCAGCCCCCCGCCCTCAAGGGAGGATCAAGCTCCGTCTACACCATCCCTGACAGATGTCTATCTAACCTGTTCTTAAATATCTCCAGAGAGGGAGATTCCACCACCTCCCTTGGCAATTTATTCCAATATTTGACCACCCTGACAGTTAGGAATTTTTTCCTAATGTCCAATCTAAACCTCCCCTGCTGCACTTTAAGCCCATTACTCCTTGTCCTGTCCTCAGAAACCAAGAGGAACAAATTTTCGCCTTCCTCCTTGTGACACCCTTTTAGATATTTGAAAACCGCTATCATGTCCCCCCTTAATCTTCTTTTTTCCAAACTAAACAAGCCCAGTTCATGAAGCCTGGCTTCATAGGTCATGTTCTCTAGACCTTTAATCATTCTTGTCGCTCTTCTCTGTACCCTTTCCAATTTCTCCACATCTTTCTTGAAATGTGGCGCCCAGAACTGGACACAGTACTCCAGCTGAGGCCTAACTAGTGCAGAGAAGAGCGGCAGAATGACTTCACGAGTTTTGCTTACAACACACCTGTTGATACAACCTAGAATCATATTTGCTTTTTTTGCAACAGCATCACACTGTTGGCTCATATTCAACTTGTGGTCCACTATGACCCCTAAATCCCTTTCCGCCATGCTCCTTCCTAGACAGTCGCTTCCCATCTTGTATGTATGGAACTGATTGTTCCTTCCTAAGTGGAGCACTTTGCATTTCTCTTTATTAAACCTCATCCTGTTTACCTCTGACCATTTCTCTAATTTGCTAAGGTCATTTTGAATTATGTCCCTATCCTCCAAACAGTTATATACTGTTATTATTGTGAATAAATAATGCACAGTGAAAATGTATTCATTTTTTCTTAATCTGCATTTATATTTTTGGAATGCAAGACACAGTACTAAAAAAATGGGTTCCAACTAAAGTAAAAAGTTTGGGAAACCCTGCTCTAGCCAGCTTTCTATCCATCTTACAGTCCGCTTATCCAATCAATATTCCCTTAACTTTCTGGAAAGAATATTGTGGATGACCGTATCAAAAGTTTTTCTAAGGCTGGCACTGACGGCTTTGGGAGGACCAGAAATGTATTTATTTACATAGTCATCATTTGCTTAATTAACATGCAAATATGCAAATGAATGTTACCGGTCCTCCAAAAGCTCGTGAATGGATTTATTGGTCCCCATCTCAAAAAGTTTGGGAACCCCTGGTCTAGACAGTACTGGGTCCTGCCATGAGGGCAGGGGATTGGACTCGATCTCTCAAGGTCCCTTCCAGTCCTAGTATTCTAAGATTCTATGCATTTCCAGAGGGTGGCTCAGATAGCAGGATGCTAATTAAATGGCTCATGGCTCCCCATCACGGTGCTAACCAGCAGGGGCCAGAGTCATGAGCCCTTTAAATAGCCACAGCAACCCTGGATGGCTACAAAGCAATGTGGTAGCAGTGGAGCCGGGAGCTCTTTGCTGGGTTTTTATTCAAAGCCTCCAGCTTCAGACAACTCTGGGGGAGCTTAGTCCCCCTGCCCCTTCCAGGGCTGGAACTGGCCAGTGACCACATATAGAAATTCATTAAATGGCCCCCTGCGCAAAAATTATGGCCCACCCCTGGGCTAGCCTCAAACCTGCCCATCCTGCACAAGGCCCCACCCCTTGCAGGGGATCTAGAGCCTGCCCCCACAGTGCCCAGGGGCCTGGCAATTCTGTCGGCAGTCCTGCGCCAATACAACAATATGTTGCCTTCCTGTAGCCAAGACAAAGATCAAAAAGGTTTCTGAAACTGATCAGCAAAGATCCCTTAGTGATGATTGATATCAGCAGTAATGACACTGGATCATAGGATCTCTCTCAGATAACTTCTGGGAAGCTGACAGCATGCTGAAGAGGGAGAGTGACATCCTTCCAATCCCACAAGCAAAAGAAAAGAGAAGGAGAATAGTCCGTAAGTAAACTGCTGGCTGGTAAGTGGTGCAGGTTTTGTGGAACATTCCTTATAGAAGGTGGGCCAAAGGGGGGCTGTATAGTTTGGCTATAGTAGACTAATTAATCAAGAAAACATGAAACAAATAAAATAGGAGGGTACACAAATATTGCAAATAAAATTAATCAAGGAACTAAAAAACAGGAGGAGAAGAGATTTTTAACAGCCTATGCACCAATGTTGCTAAACAATGGATTGGAAAACTGATAAGGAGATTCATTTGACTGGAATGTTAAAAATCAATTATTATAACCTTTATAGCAAGGAGTGTATGTTCAAAAGAGGGAGGGCGCTCAATATAAAAAAATGACATTGCCTGACAGTCACTGATAACTTGAAAGAAAATGATATTGAACATAAGGATAAATCAATGGCTAGCAGAGTCACACCATTTTAAGTATATTACAGACAAAAAGAACCCTCACAATAATAGTGGTCCCATATAAGGTGGAAATTGTAGAATTATCAAGAATAGTCCCAAAGAGAGAGAATAAATATGTCTGTTCTGTATGGAGGGAGAGATTATGTTATCTCATATGATAACACAAAAAATGATTTGGGAACATAGAATAGCTTCCATATGAGAAGAGATTAACAAGACTGGAGTGTCTCAGCTTGGAACAGAGATGACAAGAGGTGGGGTATGAGTGAGGTCGATAAAATCATGTTTGGTGTAGGGAAAGTAAATAATGAAAGGTTATTTACTCCTAACACAAGAGCTAAGAGTCACCAAATGAAATCAATAGGCAGCAGGTTTAAATAAAAGGAAGTATTTCTTCACACAGTGCATTGTCAAACTGTAGAACTCTTTGCCTGACGATTTGACTTGCCAACACTATAACAAGATTAAAAAAAGAGCTACATAAATTCATGGAGGTTAGGTCCATCAATGACTATTAGACAAGATGGGCAGGAATGGCATCCCTAGCCTCCATTTCCCAAAAGTGGGAAATAGGCGACAAGGGAGGGATCATTTGATTACCTGTTATGTTTATTCCCTTGGAAGCACCTGGCATTGCCCTCTGCCAGAAGACCAGATAGTAGGCTAGATGGACCTATAGTCTCACCCAGTGTTGTCATTCTTATGCAATTCTCCATTCCACATCTCAGGAGAGTGTTAAATAGCAGCTTCTAAAGTTAGACAGACATTTTTAAATCAGAAAGTCCCGATAACTTGCATACACAAGTTTTAAGAGTTAGCTGAAGAACTCACTTGCCCATTAATACTGATTTTCAATAAGTCTTAGTACTCTGGAGAAGTTCCTGAGGAGTGGAAGAAAGCTAATTTTGTGAGAATATGTATACAGGATAAACAAGATTATCCAGATAATTACAGACTTGTCAGACAAGATAATGGAGTGGCTGATATGGGACTTGATTAAACAAAATTAAAGGATGATATTGCAATAATACCAATCAACAAGGGTTTATGAAAGATAGGTTATGTCAAACTAACAATATATTTTATTAGATTACAAGCTTGGTTGGTAAAGATAATATTGTTGATATAATAAAATTCTGTAAAACATTTTAATTGGTACCACATGCCATTTTCATTAATAAACTAGAATGATAGAAAATCAACACGGCATGCAATAAATGGATTAAAAGCTGACTGAATGATATGTTATAATACTTAGTCCCATGATGAGTGCAGGAGACAGGACTAAATGACCTCCAGAGATCCTTTCCCATCCTACAACTCTATGTAATTGTAAATGGGAAATTCTTATCAAGCAGCTGGGTTTCTAGAGGGGTCCCTCAGGGACAGGTTCTTGACCCTATGCTATTTAACATTAACAAAGACCTGGAAGAAAATGCAAAAGTTATAATTGATAAAGTTTGCAGATGACACAAAAATTAAGGGGGAAATGTAAATAACAAAGAGGACAGGTCATTGATACAGAGAGAGGTCTCCATATTATTGTTAGTTTTCTCAACAAAAAAAAAACCCCAACTTTATCTTCACTCATGTAGTTCAAAGAGATTGGGCCTTACCTCATCAATGACGTTTTCTGGCAATGTATCTGTCACAAACAATGTTATAAATAGCTAAAGCCTGTCCTAAGCAGCCATACTTTATTATGTAGCCCAGACAGCAGGAAAATAATCAAAGATTTACTAACATAATTCCATTCATCTGAAGAAGTGGGTTGTGCCCGCGAATGTTCATGATACCATCTACATGTTTTGTTAGTCTCCAAGGTACTATAGGATATTCACTGTTTTTTAAGTTTTAACATTTTAAAGGCACCAGTGGAAAGGTAGGAATATGTGAGTGTTGAATATAGACTGCTTCCCAATGCATTTTACATGTCTTTTGTCTGTTGGCTAAACTCAATATGGGAGTTCAGCCTGAGCAATCCGCTGTCATCTCATGACCCCCCCCCCCCCCACTGTGTGTCCACCTATGCGTGCACACACATACGCACCTAATGTGTCCTAAACTGTCATTCAAAACAGTGGGAGTGCTGTGGAATGTGATATTTAAGTACAGTTCTATCCTAATAGGCTAAACTGTCAAAATGGCTGTGGGGTCTCAGAGTTATTCTTGGCCTGCAGTCATATGAATGAAGAATCAGGCCTGATAGTTATGTAACTGCCAGCACTACATGCACATTCAGGGCTCTGGTAATAAAGCTGGTCTATCTCATCTCATGCATCACCAATAAAAAGTCTCTTCAGGCCAAATCGGACCTCTCAGTTAGGCTTTGTCTACATTGGCAATCAAGCGGCAAAGCTTTTGTCGTTCACGGGTTCATAAAAAAATAACATGAATGACAAAAGCTTTTCCTCAGCCCGTTCTAGTGTTAACAGTGCTTTCCTGCTGACAAAGCAAACACTGCTCATGGGGGGAGGGGAGGGTAGAAGTTTTTTGTCTGAAAAAATGCAGACAAACAGTGTTTACACTGTCCAACTTTTAGCAACACAAACACTATGCATAATTTCATGCAAATTTTGAATATGCAATTGCATTCTACATTTTTAACTGTGGCCTTCAGTGTTCAAAGTAATGCCAACTTCTAAAGCCTTAAAGTCAATAAGCTATAACTTCATTTGTGTATTTGATTAGAAATTGTAAGTTAAGTTAACAAGCCAACACACTTTCTTTATTCCACCTCATCTTTATTGAAATTAAATTATATACATGGATGTAAAGAAATGTGTGGTTTTTTTCCTCATTTGATTCCTTCCCGTGAAATATAAATATGATGATCCCTGGATGAAGAAAAGGAGTTCAATCATTTCTTAGTGGTTATACCTCAATTCTGAATTATTGAAGCAAAAGAATATGTAATCAGCCTCAATCCACTTGCATAACACTCTCTGTATAGTGCTCTCTGCAAGAGCAGTTTGCATAAATCAAGGACCATATAGCAAAAGGCCCAAAATTCTGGATTATATGTCCAGACGGAAGAATAGTTATTCTAAACTTCAAATTTAGAACACCATAAGAAAAAGCCAGGGGAAAAAATTCCAGATGAGTTATTTTATTTTATCTGCTCATACATCCTCTAGATTATTGTATATAAAACATATTCAAAATATTCTCATAGAACTTCACAAGCAGTGTTGAATGGCTCATGAATTTTATGGTTTCTTCAGTATTTAAATTGGCATCGTTCTTTCTGCAGAACATCTTATTTATTGACAGTGGAATGGAAAGGAGTTCTCATTTATTAAATTCTACATCTCCTTTTATACACTAACAAGACAAGAAGGAGGATCCTAGGGACAATCTGGTGTTCGGGTGGCTATTTTGTGGCCGACCACCAGGTTTCCAGCTACATAACTGGATGGCTTAGACACGGTAGCAGGATTTGTAAACTAGTCTTCCAAAACTAAAGCCTTTCACTTTTAGGTTGGAATCTACTTCCAGGTTTATAAGGACCAAAAGTCATCGTTATTTGGTGGCCAGTCAGTAGCCTATGAGTTGATGTTTAACTGCCTCCATTACTTCAAAGACAGTCTTAAGAACACCATTAACAAGAACTAGCATAGAAGGTAATGTGTATTATTCAAGCCTACATCTAAGGCCCATTTCAGCACATGAGAGAAGTTTAACCTACTGTGAAGAATAATGCATTTTTATATCCCTTTCACCTTGAGGGTGACATCTTAAACTGTGGTATCTTAAACTTTATATTATGCTTTGGTTCTTTAAAAGTTGACATTTTAAAATGGGGTTGATGGGTTAAGTGGCACAATGATTCTCACTATAATTTTACCTTTTAAGAACTTCGTTTCATTCCTGGGTTTATTCTGGTCTCAATGTTTATCCCTGTAATTAGAACCATTTAATGATATCAAATGATGAGCTGACTAACAAAGAGTAGATAGATTATCAGAGTTTCAGGAAATGCTGGCTGTATTTAAAGAAGAACTTTGTGGTATATTTTAAAAAGCATTTTTGCATAATGAATTGTTCATATACTATAAAGCTTGATCATCTAGCCCAGAGTTTCCCCAACATATCGGTCAGGACCCAAATATGGGTCACCATTACATTTCATAAGGGTTGCCAAATGTCTCCCTAGGTGTCTCTGCCTCCCTTCCTCCCCCCATTTTTGAATTGCCCTGGGTCATCAAGTCTTACTGAATTGTCAAAATGAGTCCCCATCTAGAAAAGGTTGGGAACCGCTTGCCTAGCCTAACAAGCTATACGACACAGGACTTAACTCAATTAATTTGTGTTTGCATATTTCTAATCTAAACTTGATTTTTAGATTGCTAGTGATGGACAGCAACTGTTGAAATTCTTGATAAGGCCCTGCACAGATTGTCAGAAGGTCTTGGTTCTGTTACTGGCTTTGCCACTAACTAATGTGTGATCTTGCACAAGTCACTTCCTCTCCCTGTTTTAGTTTCCCAGTCTATAACATGAGGACAGTGCAGTGCACAGAGTTATATTTTCTGAGTAAATCTGAACACTGAATAGAATGCCATGATAAAATCAACTCTGTAGCAATCCAACTATGAACAGTCAGGGTTCCTGGAATTTCTGCAGCAAGCAGTTGGAATGTAATAATATTTTCTATGTTCCCTTGAAATGACCCAAAATCTCAATGATCCTGACTAGAAGAGGGAGAAAAAAAAACTTAAACACACACCAGCTACATACCAGACACATTTCTTTCTCCAGAAGGAACAGCCTGCATTCCAGCTCCCTCAGTCTCTTATCCCTTCTCCAACACTAATCAAGACTGTTAGGTGCAGTTTTATCTGTGGACAGAACTGAGTAGAAAATGCCTGCATTTGTAGGGACTTGGTCCATAGACAACACCAATTTTTGAATAATCTAGTTATTTCTGTCTGCTACAAGAGGATGCAGTGTGTCTCGAGTGAATAATGATAATCTTTACATTGGCTTTAAAACTTATTTTAACCTGAAACTTGCATTACAAAATAAGTGATTAAAAACACAAACTGTTCACATTTGCTTATATATTGTGATGCACAAAGTTTGGATAATTGGACTGAAGCTTGTTCATTTCACTTGTTCATATCACAACTGTGTTACTGACCTCAGTGCAGGGGGGAGCCAATAGAAATCAATGCATACAAGTTCAGGGCCTTAATTAGCTTCTATAAAAGCTAAACATTGATTTGGAAACTCCAATAATAATTATATATGAAATCTACAGCACTTCAATTAAAGGGAAAATTTTACACCACTATTAAACAATGTGGCAAAAAAAAATGCTACTGAATAACTGCATGTCCTTAGCTAACTAGTAGTGGCAGAAACAATCCAGGCTGGTTTTCTAGAATGGATATCTGCAATTCCTTTCAAATCCTTGATACAGCCTAGACCACACAGTGCTAGTTATTAGGGCAATTTGGTAAAACGAATGCATGAAATATCTCTCTCGAACATTGTGAATTATGAATGCATCATACTGTGTACTGGTTATTTGAGAGACACAAATTGAATCTTCCTAAATAAGCTATGGTAGCATAGATTAAAGTAACAAAAAGCACAATCAAAACAATATACTTTGGGCACTGTTGTATACAATGTATATATTGCAAATTCTAACTTTTGTGTCATGATAAGCATATGCTTCATGTTTGCAGAATGTATTTTCACTTGCTAAGGTTGTCCCTTTCACTGAGGAAGCTTACAGCTACTTCTAACAACTCAGTGATGTTTACTCAATATTTATGCATTAAAAGTGCTGTTAATTTGACAAATTACAGAATCTTTTCAATAATGTTTTACATAGATTTTATTATTAATGTATATACATGGATAGAAACCCCTACTGCATTTTAAAGCAATTGGAGTGTTGCATGACATAAAAACAAACAACCTACTTTCAGTGGCCAATGCTCCCATTACTGAAAGTACACTACGTCTACATTGGCAAGATTTTGCGCAAAAGCAATTGCTTTTGCCCAAAAACTTGCTGCCTGTCTACACTGGCCGCGAGTTCTTCCTCAAGAATACTGACGTTATAATGTAAGAAATCAGTGCTTCTTGCGCAAGAACTATGATGCTCCCGCTCAGGAATAAGCCCTCTTGCGCAAGTGTTCTTGCGCAAGAGGCCAGTGTAGACAGGCAACATGAATTTTTCACAAGAGAGCATCTACACTGGCACGGATGCTTTTGCACAAAAGCACATGCCAGTGTAGACGCTCTCTTGAGCAAATACTTTAACGCAAAAACTCTTGCGTTAAAAGTATTTGCGCAAAATCTTGCCAATGTAGACGTAGCCTAAGTTCCGGATACACTTTCACCTATAACACACTTAAACACCTTTTCCTTACAGGATTTGTTTTCCTTCTTCCTCCATTATTCTTATTCCTATTCCCCATTGCCAGCCGTTGCTGTTAGTATTTTTATTATATTCCAGCTGTATCTTAAAGGCCTCAACCTAAGATTACTTTAAATTCACATTCAACTATTCAATACTTCTTTAATAAGATCCTTTCTACCTAACAAATTAGCATGATGTAGATGATGTAACATAAGATACAAATTGAACCTATACATCCTCTATATTCTGATGTTGCCTCCTTTCTAAGAAATATCATAATTGCTGGAGCCACTGTTTTTAATCACATTCATTCAAAGAAAATCAGTTTGCATAGTTGAGAAATGGGTATAATTTCCACCAAGGCTGAAAAGATGCTTGGATACTTAAGACCAAAGCAGACTCTGAAGCGCTTCAAAAAGACCTCACCAAATTAAATGATTCGGCAACAAAATAGAAAATGAAATTTAATGTTGATAAATGTAAAGTAATGCACATTGGAAAAAATAATCCCAACAACCTGATGGGGTCTACTTTAGCTACAACTATTCAAGAGAGATCTTGGAGTCATTGTGGATAGTTTCCTGAAAACATCCACTCAGTGTGCAGCGGCAGTCAAAAAAAGCAAATAGAATGTTAGGAATAATTTTGAAAGGGATAGAGAATAAGACAGAGAATATGTTATTGCCTCTATATAAAAAAATGTTACACCCACATCTTGAATACTGCATGCAGATGTGGTCCTCTCATCTAAAAAAAAGATATATTGGCATTAGAAAAGGTTCAGAAAAGGGCAACAAAATGATTAGGGATTTGGAATGGGTCTCATATGAAGACAGATTAAAAGGACTTGGACTTTTCAGCTTAGAAAAGGGGGTATATAAGAGAGGTCTATAAACTCATGAAAGGAGTGGAAAAAGTGAATAAAGAAAAGTTATTTACTTTTTCCCACAATATAAAGATTAGGGGTCACCAAATGAAATTAATAGGCAGGAGAGGGATCACGTGATGATTACCTCTTGTGTTCCCTCCCTCTTCCCACCCTGCCAGGGGCATGGGTGCCTAGCGAAAAGGGGGGGCAAAGTGGCTCCCCCACCCTCACAGCAATTATGGTGTGGGGGGAAGGGGGGAGAAGCCGAGAAGCATTCTGGCCCCACTCCTTCTGGATTAGGCCCTGCCCCTTCCCGCCCAGGCAAAAAATTATGAGTCTACTATACATCTTATCTTGGGAGCTTTAGCTCATGAAATAGCTTCTCGTGCTTTTTTAGCTCTGGAAGACCCTGGTTTAATCTTTGCTGCTGACTAAAACTTCAGCCATTACATAAGAAGTCCTTCATAAATAGTCACGTGATAGATATACTCTATTCTGAGGTTTGACACTGGTGAAGCTTTGTTGCAGGAGCTCAGTCAGTGGGGTGATCTTTCTTGGCATAACTCAGATTTGGAATATCCATTAGTTGTGGTCAGACTTGTTTCCCCCAGTGGAAATTCTTCCCCACTGGAAACTCTGACAGGCTCCACTAGCATCAATTAACTGGAAAACTAGTTGCCACAGGAGCCAATATTGTTCCAAACCATAGTTTCCAATTAGAACTAGCAGAATTTTTTTAGCTGGAATTTCCAGAAGGGTGGAATGGTCAGTACTTGACTCTGATGATATGTCGAGAACTGAGCCCTCCTGGTTTGATGCCACTGCTTGTGGGTTACTTGGTGATAAATGAATAATACCAGAAATGAAATAAAGTTCCATGAGGTCTCCAAACTGTATCTTTCTATTTAGTCCATAACACCCATCTTTTGCCATCAGCAACCAGCCATCCTTTATGGCTGTAGCATTCTCCCACTCTGCAGTAATTGCTAGTAATATGCTGATTAATCTAAGTGCCTGTGAATGTGATGGAGTGTGGTAATGTAATGCATCTCAGTTACAATTTAGTTCTCGCACTCTTGGTGTCTGTGTTTAACTGGAAACTGCTTGCAAATTCACAGAGGGCCTGTGTATGACTGCAAATACTCTCCTCAGTCAAGTGTTGCCATGAGTGGACATATTTCATTAAATCTGTGGTAAGGAGTCATCAAGGAGTGTTGAGGAAGGTTTTAGATGGTTTTTTCCTCTGGTAAAGCTGAAGGCAAGACTGAGTCCATCTACACTGCACAGCATTGGCAGCTGCACATAGGCTACATAACTAGACACCACAGTGAAAACCTTCCTTACTCCCTGTCAGAGAAAATGCTCATATGGGTTCAGAGATCATCAACTTGTCTTCTCTGAAGACAAATATGTATTCAAAGCAAGATCTTTGTTACCTTTATACTGTCTGAATTCTAACAGGGCAGAATAACTGAACAGGAAGATAGAGATCCCCTGAATTATTCAGGGTAGACTGGAAAGACTTTTGGGAAACTGGAAGTTTATTGCACAACCACCACCATTTGGAATTAGAATATGTAGCTCAGTTTGTATTTGACCTGCTTTAACTTCTCTACTACACGCATCTGAAGAAGAAGGTTGTGCCCACAAAAGCTCATGATGCTATTTATATATTTTTGTTAATCTCTAAGGTACTACAGCACCACTTTTACTTTTTTTTTTTTTAAGTTTTTTTAAGTCACAAGCTAACACGGCTCCCCTCTGAGACTTCTCAACTCTCATTCTTTTGTCCTAGGGTATGTCTACACTACAGCATTATTTCAAAATAACTTATTTTGAAATAACATGTCTAGACACAAAATTCATTTCGCTATTTCAAAACAGCACGTCCACACTGAGTGGACACTGAATCGCATTTAAGGCCAGCTGAAACTGGTTCCAGGAGGGCATCAGATCAATAGTTACTTTGTGTGGCTGCTGCCTGAGGTTATCTGAGGCTTGTGCTTAAAGGGACCCTGGAGGACTCTGGTCCTCCACTAGGGCTCTCTGGTCCAGTCACATCCACGGCTGGTTCAACCTGTGCTACCGAATGACATGGTGTCAGACAGTGGCTCATTCTAATCCAGCAAAAATAATAGGCACAGAAAATGCCAGTGTTCATCCCTTCTAAAAACTTTCAGTTTGTTCAGGCTGAGTGGAAAGAGGGCTTCATCAGATTCTCGGCTGCATCAAGGCTTACCCCAGAGCAGCAAAGCACAGGCTAGCTAAGTAACATACAGTGGGCAGTGAAGCTGAAAATACATACAAATTATTTGCCTTCTCTAAGGAAAGAGAAAAGAATTGTTCTGACATTCTTAGAATTCTGAGCCTTTTCGAGACACGGAGAGAAAGAGAGAGAGAGAGAGAGAGAGAGAAAGAGAGCGCGCACACATGCACTATAGCAAGGCCTAGAAAGTGCTAGGAAGGCATTATAAAGACCTTTCATGAAATAGCAGAGTATCAGGACGATGGTATTACTAGAGATGATTCCCAAGGGTTTCTGCAATACATGACCCAGTTATTTGGATTCTGCACTGGGGCCTCAATTCTCCCTAAGCATGGAGGTCTTGTAATCAATTTGTTCCCCTCATCAGAGTCTCTGATGTAAAAATCAAGCATACATGAGACATAAATATGGGTCTCTAACATAGGTGTCTTTAACTTAATGTAGAATAATCAGTGATGCAGAAAGAATTCAGAGGAAATACTGGCCTCTTGTTTACTGAGGAAAGCTGACTCCCTCTGAACAGCCTCCCATCAGCTGCAAGAACTGGATTGCTGAAGTTGGAGAGAACAAACTGTGCTTATGTATTATATTATATTAGCTTTAACCTCTCAACTCTCATTCTTTTGTCTTCTATAATAACTACAACAGGCTTATTATTAGACGTTTTCTGGAATTGGAGGGAATTCTATGAGATATAAAAGGATTTACTGAGGGATGAAGAAAGTCATCAGGTTATAATACATTTATAGATGCCATCTTAAACTCCTGAGGTTCACATGAGCTTGCCATACTTTTCAGCTCTGACATTAATCTCAATGTAGGGAGAGTTTCCCCTTTGTAATACAATTAATTTAAATGTACAAAGGAGAAACTCCTAACAGCTTCATACTCTGTCTTAAATTAAATGGAAGAATAACCAAGACCAGGTATCAATTATGTTTTTTTATTTCAAAAGAACAGACTTTGGGAAATTTAGAGAAATCAACTGGAGGAAGAGTCTATATTCCAGAATGTATGAAAGGATTATATATTTATATATGAAAGGACCTAAATATGGAGGGCAAAGCTTTTTTAATAAATTAGTTTAAAGATAAGTCAAGCTGAATTAAATCTTGCCAAGGAAATTAAAATAGTAAGGGGGTGGGGTTTTTTTAGCTATGATTAATAAATAGAGACTTAGGATGGATGAAGTCAGGCTGCTATGCACAGGGAGGGAATGAAGATAATTTAGGTCTGGCCCCAAAGCACCATGGATACTTTGCCTCAGTTGTCAGTGAAGATGAGAATATGGAACATGGGTATGAAGGCAGAAAAGGTAATGGAAATGAGTTTATAGAAATGGAAATTACTACAATTGAAGCAGAATTAAAGTTTCAGTATCTTAATGTGCTCAAATTAGGGGCAGAGAATAATTTCTATCCTACAATTCTGACAGAACTGGCACATGAGATTGCAAGTCCACTTGCAAGGAATTTTTTAATGAATATCTCTATTTGGAAATAGTACCATATGACTGGAGAATAGCTAAAATTGGACTTTCATTTCAGAAAGGGGTGGGGAAGTGATCTAGGCAATTATAGACTTATTAGTCTGATCTCAGTACAGTAAACTCTATTATCTGACATGTTGCAGGAACGGGGAGTGCCAGTTAACTGGGAGTTACTAATTAAATGCCAATTTTCAAAGAATTGGAATACAATAAAATGAATCAAGTGTAAAATAGCACACAGGTACTCACCAATCCAGTAATAGTGCTGCACCATAGAGTGGTTGGATTCTTGAAGCACTTAGGTGTACATAGGTAACATTTTCTGTATAGTAGATCCTGATAATACTACATATTACTATGGGCAGAATATGGTGTACATCCACATTACTAAACATATACTTAACACTAATATTAAACTGAACATAATTTAATCTTTGATGATTCAGAAGGCATTTCAGGATTTTGCAATGCTTCGGGGGCATTGTTATCAACATTAGTTATCATTGTAGACGTAGAAGGTGTAGGAGATTGGACTGAATCTGTAATGACCCTGTAACATACCCCAGTAGCTGCTTTTTTGAATAAATCCTTGATTTCAGCTTGCTTACTTGTCTTCTGCCTCTTTTGCATAAAAGTAGAGCACAGAGTATGCAATTGCATAATGTGCTAGATAATATACTAGTCCAGTGAAGATTTGTACTGAGAAGAAATCAGAAATGTTGGTTAATAGAGTGCAAGATAATAGAGCTTTTACTGCAGTATGTAAGGTTTTAGAACACATTGTGTAAGAAAGAATAATTAAATTCATGGAGCTAAACAGAAAAGAAGGAATAATGGAACATGGATTTACTAAAGATAGATTGTGCGAGACTAACCTGAGATCCTTCTTTGAGGAAAAGAATGGTTAAGATCAGAGCTAGACTAGACTAGACTAGAGCTAATATTGTACTTGGATTTCAGTAAAGCAATTGACACAGTACCACATGGGAAATTATTAATTTCATTAGAGAAGAAGGTGATTAGTACAAGATTTTTAAGGTGGTTAAAGGAAGAAGGCAGCTGGTTGTGCTGAAAGGAGAGCTATTGGACTGCAGGAGGCTGTTAGGAGTTCCTCCAGGATCAGTTTTGGGACCAATCTTATTCAGTATCTTTTTTAATTACGTTGACACAAGAAATAAGAGTGTGCTCAAGAAACCTGTTGATGATACAAAATTGGGTGGCATTGTCAGTAGAGAGAGATTGATCAGATTATTGTGCAGGAAGATCTGAATAACCTTGAATTACCGGAGTAACAGAAATGGGATGAAATTCAATAGTACAGAGTGTAAGGTCACACACTTGGGATCTAATAATTTCTGCTATAAGCGGGGGTGTCTCATTAGCTGGAAGTGATAGAGAAGAAAGACCTGGGTGCACTAGTTAGTCAGAGGATGACTGTGTCACCAATGTGATCCAACTGAAAAAACGGGCAAATGCATCAGGGGAGGCACTTCTAGCTTGTATAAAGTACAGGCAGTCCCCGACTTACGCGGATCCGACTTACGTCGGATCCGCACTTACGAACGGGGCTTTCTCGCCCCGGAAGTCGGGGCGAGAAAGCCCCGTTGGTAAGCTGCTCCGGTGCCCCTGGTCTGCTGGAGACCGTCTCCAGCAGACCAGGGGCACCGGGCAGGTTCCCGCGCTTCTGAGGCTTTGCCAGAGCAAAGCCTCAGAGGCGCGGGGAACCGCCGCTGCTGCCGCTTCAATCTGGGTGCCTGTGGTCTGCTGGGGACCGTCCCCAGCAGACCACAGGCTCCCGGACTGAAGCCGCAGCCGCGGCGGGGTCCCTCGCCTCTGAGGCTTTGCCAGAGCAAAGCCTCAGAGGCTCTGCTCCCCGTGTCCCTGGTCTGCTGGGGGGGGGGGGGGGCAGCTAGTGTGCTCCCCCTCCCCCCCCCAGCAGACCAGGCTTTTGTTTTGGACTCTGGGGCAGAGCAGCTGGGGCGCTGCCGATTGGTCCTGCAGCGCCCGCTCTGGGCACTACTGGACCAACCCGGCAGCACCCCAGCTGCTCTGCCCCAGGTCCTGATTCAGCCGCTGCTGGTCAGTTTCAGCAGCGGCTGAATCAGGACGCCTGGGGCAGAGCAGATGGGGTGCTGCTAGGTTGGTCCAGTAGCACCCAGGAGCGGCGCTACTAGAGCAACCCAGCAGCACCCCAGCTGCTCTGCCCCAGGCGTCCCCAAGTCAGCTTCTGCTGAAACTGACCAGCGCTGACTACAGGAAGCCCCAGGCAGAGTTGCTCTGCCCCGGGGCTTCCTGGAATCAGCTGCTGATCAGTTTCAGCAGCAGCTGACTTGGGGACGCCTGGGGTTCTTAAGTTGATTCTGTATGTAAGTCAGAACTGGCGGTCAGTTTCAGCAGTGTCTGAATCTGGACGCCAGTTCCGACTTACATACAGATTCAACTTAAGAACAAACCTACAGTCCCTATCTTGTACATAACCCGGGGACTGCCTGTAATAGTGGAGAGAAGGGTATGTACAATTTTGGTATCCCATGTTCAAGACAGAGGGATCCAAATTGGAACAGGTGCAGAGAAAAGCTATAGCGGGATCAGGGACATGGAGAGCCTATCTAATGAGCGGGGACCGGAAGAGCTTGGCTTGTTTAGTTTAGTAAAAGGAAGGGGGAGAAGGGATAAATGTGTCAGGGATTAAATACCAGGGAGGAGGAAGAGCCATGTAAGCTCAAGGAGAATGTTGACACAAGCCCAAATAGGTATAAACTAGCTGTGCACAAGTTTAGGATGGAAAACAGAAGATGATTTCTAAACATCAAAGGCATAGAACTATAGGAATTATGGGAGCAAAAACAGCTTTGAGAGAGAATTGGAAAAATGTGTGCAGGGATTGTATGATGGGACTGCTTGCTCTGGGTCTCACTATTTGCCACATGTAGGATCAATAAGGAACCTTCCTTGGGGTCATATTGTCAGTCACCTTGGAGGGAGGAGGGGATTGCCTTCCTCTGCAGAGTGGGGTGTGGGTTATTTGCCGGGATTGTCTGGGTATCTCTCATTTTAATCAAGTCCCTGTCACTGAAGGGGTCTTAGAGAAGGTGCACCTCAGTTTCTCCTATAAAACTGTGTGTCACAGGCAGAGAAGTCTGTTGAGGGCTGTCATATGAGTTAATTTTAGTTTCTGGGTTTACTGGCTTGTGATATACAGTATGTCAGACGCGATGATCACTTCTGGCCTTAAATTCTACAAGATTATGGAATGGGTTAAGGACGGGCTGAACTAAAAAAGTAGAGCAGCAGTGCTGTTACCATCTGGTGCACAGGCAGCTGTATTGCTAAAAACAAACACAAAACAAGTTTAAAAGGCACTAAAAATGCCTTTTAAAAAGACACTCTGCTCACATTTAAAGATGAGAGAAAGGAACAGGGAATATTAGTGCTACAAAAAGGGGATGAAGAAAACAAATGGAAGGAATTAATACGAGAGTTCTATCATATCCTTATTTTCTATCATAAATAAGGTTAAAGATCTCTTTTTAAAAATCCATGCAGAAAATTGTGGAGACAGCCGCATTCTTTGGCCGCTGATCCATCTTTCAACCAAACTAGGTTTTCATACCCAACATGGTGCATCTACACAGCACCCAAAGCTTGAAATAAGATACACAATTTGAGCTATGCAAACTGCATAGCTTATTTCGCATCAATTTTGAAATAGCGTATTTCAAAATTTGGCACTGTCTACACAGCACTTATTTAGAAATAAATTGCTATTCTGAAACGTCCCTTACTCCTCGTGGAATGAGGTTTACAGGGACATCAGAATAGCGAGCCCATTATATTTTGAAATAACGAATGGGCTCAAAAGTTGCAGAATAACTATTTTGGGATACCAGAGGTATCCCGAAATAGTGCTGCAGTGTAGACATAGCCCATCTGAGCTGCTTTTAAAGAGCCACCTGGTCTCTTAAAATCACCACCCAAAAAAGTGTTCCCTTTTTTTTGTACCTGATCACGGGCCTGGAAATATTGAGTCATGCCTCAGTCCAACTTTATGGTACAGAAAGTCTGATTCTCTGGTATGGCACAGCTATTTTGTACCTACAAGCTCTAGTCCTAGCCTCATTACTTCACATCGAGCCAGCTTAGCTAGCCCAGACTAAAAACATCATTAGGTGCAGCACTTGTAGCCTATTAACTGTTATCTGCCTTATTTCAGCCTACTAAAATATTTGCTTTGTTTTAGTTAATTAGCAGCTTTATGATTTCATTTTTGTTTTTCCTTTATATAGATTTAAATATGCTGGTAATGCAAGGGGCCTGCAGAATTCATTTTCTGTAAAATGGCTTAAAGCAGTAGATAATCAGTGAAATACTTGTTTGTGATTTTCCATAAAGGGGTGAAGCAAGAGTTTGTGGTTGGCGCAAGAGTTTATTTTTTGAATCCTGCCTGGAATTTAAAGTATAAATCTGCTAACATAGCACTAACGGTTATTTTGAATTTCCTGCGCAATCACAACAGATGGAGGCCCTAGACCACAACCTCCCGCGCTTTCTCTGTGGCTCCAAGAAATTATCCAAGAAAACATCAGTCATTCATAATAAATATTCAGAAGATACCCAAAGATTTCTTCTAATCAAAAATGGTACCCTCAGAAATCTTAGGGTGCTAGGCCCAGTTATGGAAAAGGGTGGTATATCCGGAACATTTTGGCGCCAAAAAGGATATTTAGGCCTAGGGATTTTGCGATATCGGGGCTGCTGAACCAGTGTCACTGAAAGCAGTCCACTCTGGTGTGTTATTTTGTCAGGTCAGAGAAACTGAACACTTATATCTAGCTCCTTCTATAACTGCTTCTTTATTTTCTTAATTTTGCTTAAGTTTGCATTTAGGAATCCTACTAACACTTGCGCCCAGGTCTTCCAAGGGAAGGGAAGCCACCCTTCTCCATCAAACCATGGGCACCTTGTGTGTGTAGGAATTATTATTATTACTCCTTGTACACTTAGATAAGTTTTAATTTGATTGTGTTAATGACATCTTGGGAAGGAATTCAAGTAATTTGTGTTCTTACTGTTTTTTTTTCATGGTAAGCATTATCGTTATTCCATTAGCAATAAAGCAGTTTTCTATTTAATTCCCTGAGTTAAAGTCTGGTTGCTGTTGGTCACCTGCCAGTCCTCAAGACAGAGAACCTTGTGGTTCCACTGAACTGTAAGTTGGGATAGAGGACAAACCTAGATCTTTTCCTGATCAGATTGGTGAGACTTACCCATCCAAATTTTACTAGAATCCTTCCCAGGCTACACAATCCATCCACAAAGATTCAGTTGCAGAATCTTGGCCTTAAGGCTTTTCTTGTGCCCCAGAGAACTATAGCCAGCAATTAAAGCACATGTTTGGCTGGGTTTGGGTTCTCCTATTTGTGAATGAGTGTACTAGATAGATTTATATCATACCTCTGTTACAACTCTGACTTGTCTGTCTTAATATTTGTTTTCATCCCCCTGAAAATGGCTCAAGTGTCATGCTAAAACAATGGACTCCCATAAAACAATTGGCACTCCCTGCTTCATAGTACTTTAAATCATTTATTGCTATAAACACTTTTAACATTGTCCCACCACCTTGGAAAACTGCCTTGCACACCTGTAGATGTGCCTTGGAAAAATCAGATTATGAAACATTGGTTGCTTGGTCTCTCTCTGCACAAATAAAGTAGCATAGAATTAACCTTAAGTCGACTTAAGGAATTCAGTTTACTGATAAGATTGGAGTGCCTCCTGACATTGAAGTTTTAGTATAGCTCACAGTATAGTATTTCCTCCCATCTGTGATCATTACAAATGTCTATTAAGTCTTTAGTCTGTATTATCTTCACTCCTGCACTGAGACATTTATATTAGCAGCTATTATTGTCTTTAAAAGACATTTTTACTCTATCACTTAAGAGTTTGACTAATGTAACTATTAAGCATTTTGTCTTTATTTCTTAATCTTTTTTCAACTGTTTCCAATGCATTCCCAGATAACATTTCAGTCCAACAACTCTACTTCTAGAAACTAAAATGAAAAACCTTATAAAAATAAGTTTAAAGTTTTGACAAGGTGACAAAAGTACGTACATTTCAATTTAAGGATTTCAACTTCATTATTCTCCTAAAACATTAATTTCATTTGGTGTTCTCTAGTTCTTCTATTATGGGAACTAATAAATAACTTTTCTTTATCAGCCCTCTCCACACCACTCATGATTTTATAGACCTCTATCATATCCCCCCTCAGTCTCCTCTTTTCTAAACTGAAAAGTCCCAGTCGCTTTAACCTCTCCTCATATGGGACCCGTTCCAAACCCCTAATCATTTTAGTTGCCCTTTTCTGAACCCTTTCCAAGGCCAAAATATCTTTTTTGAGGTGAGGAGACCACATCTGTACACAGTATTCAAGATGTAGGCGTACCATAGTTTTATACAGGGGCAGTAAGATATTCTCAGTCTTATTTTCTATCCCTTTCTTAATAATTCCTAGCATCCTATTTGCCTTTTTGACCGCCGCTGCATACTGTGTGGAAGTTTTCAGAGAACTGTCCACAATAACTCCAAGATCTCTTTCCTGATTTGTCGTAGCCAAATTAGCCCCCATCACACTGTACGTATAGTTGGGGTTATTTTTCCCAATGTGCATTACTTTACACTTATCCACATTAAATTTCATTTGCCATTTTGTTGCCCAATCACTCAGTTTGGTGAGATCTTCTTGGAGTCCCTCACAGTCTGCTTCTGTCTTGACTATCCTAAACAGTTTGGTATCATCTGCAAACAGATTCCTATGCCTGGGCTAGGCAATGGTAGATGCTGACCAAAAAGGTATGTATGAAGCACCATCCATCTCCTGGAGTGAGGTCATAAGCCCAAGCTTCAGGGAGAACCCTAGCTCTGCTAGTAGTTCTCAGCCTCGCATGCTCTCCTGGAGTTAAGTACCTGTCCTATTTTAGCAAGAACCCAGGGAAAAAGTATTCTTTCCTCATTATGCTAACCACCGGACTTAGAGGTCTCACTAGCAATATGCGACACCCTCCCCCCCCCCCCCCCCCCCCAGTTTAAGTCCCATCTCCACTTGGAGAGAAAGGATTGGAATGGAGATCTATTCCCAAGGGAACTTTTACTGCAGTTATTTGGATGCTGAGTGAGCTCAGGCACTTATAGGCTTTAGTGGGAGACTGTGCATTGCAGTGTTTCCTAAACCGAGATTCAAGCATCAGCCCCTATTCCTTTTGTGAATCCAGGCCTTCAATTAAATTTTTCAAAGGCACTTGGTATTTGACAATTATGCTTCTTCGTGTTTTAAGGCACTTTTGGAGATGTAAGTTAGGCTACAAAATCATCCAGGCACTTTAGAGAAGGTGACCCTTAATCCCTCTCTGCTACATTGCAAAACAGAAATAATCGCTCTTTTCTCCCTCACAGGGATTCTGGGAGAACACATTCATTCATGTTTGGGAAGTGAGGTGAGGAGGGCTATATGAATATCTGGCTGGATAACCTCTATAAAGCACAGAAGTCAGACAAATATGAAGTGGTTTCTGAGGAAAAAAACAAGACTGCTTTAAAAAGGGGAAATGAAATGTAGTTACAATGCCAAGCACAACATAGTTTTGGTAACCATGCACAGGACAATAAGAGCAATAGGAAAAGACATCCAGTATCTTTATATTAGCCAGATGATGGATGCCTTCAAGTGAAATCAGTGGGTCCATGAGCAACAGATTTGCCACTATCAATACTATTATTTTCATACCAACCCTTTTCTAAAGTTTATCAATAAAACTAAAAGCTCAGGAGGAAAAAGAAAAGAAATCTTATTTTTCTGCTCTGCTGGAGATTGACAGTAATTGATCAGGTGACATCACAGTTGAAAGTGTCTATGCAGAAATATACTTTTGTAACTTTCTCTCAAGCACTTAGCAGCAGCAATGAAGGTGTTCCATACATCTAGGTGGAGAGTCTCATGAAAAAAAATTGAAGATCCACCCAGAATGCAGGGGGAGGAGGACACAAAGAACTCCTGCTCCAGTTCTCTTATGTAGGCAGGATTCCCTCTCCCAAGCATTCTATTAGACAAACAAGGGAAACTTTTTTAAGAGAAGCAAGAACACAGAAGCTGAAAGGGACGGGGGAGAGAAATCAGCTATTAATATATTCAAAGTCAGGTTAAATCACTCAGCAAAACTGTAGTGCTCCATTCTACTCTTTCCACACCAGTCTCTCTCCAATAGGCAAGGGTCCAATGGCCACCCACCTCAAACCCACTCAGAGCCCAGACTTCTAAGAGTAGAACCCTCTGCAAGTTTGGCTTTGGTCTTCTTGAAGCTTCTTTCCAAGTTATACAATGAGGTGCCACCACCTGGCCCAGACTTTTAACTCAGCTCAGTTTAAGTTCTAAGTGCTGGAGGATCTCACTGGTGTCACCTCTACTTTGCTACTGCTCCCTTGGTTTCTGTTGAGGAGGCCTCACTGAGCTGTATTCTCTCAAGGAGTCCTGTAGGCACCACAGAATCCTTAGCAGGTAGAAAACAAGAGCTTTCAGGACAATAGCTCAGAGTCCTTGCTAACTGGAGATGACCTGCTTATTGTAAACAGAAAGTTCTTCCCCTTTTAGAGTTCACACTTTACCTCTCTAACAAAGACCAAGTCCGGTACATTTTTGGGACTTTGAAGAGCAACTGGTGGATTTGTGGGTAAGAAAGACAGGTCAGTGATGCTGTTGATAGCAACTTATTTACCTTTCTACCAACAGAACAAGCAAAGAGCTCCTATAACTTACACTATATTTTGAGGTTTGAATGTATAAAGAACCTATTGAACATCAGCAAAATAGGAGCAAAAGGTGTGGCAATGGGCTATTCAAGCAAACACTTATTGTCACCTCATATTTCCAGTGTGCTTTATCTACTTCCCCTCTATCTCACAAAACCAGAATTAAATTCTAGGGCACATGAATATCAGTTATTCCATGCATTTGTTATACATTAAAACAATCTATCATCAATTAAAAGTAATATGAACCGATGAACCTAGAGAAAATAAATCTAATGTGGTTATGAAATAAAGTTTCATAACAGATATGTTCATTATTCATGCACTATCCTGCTGTCAAAGATCCCATGCACATACGGATTTATTGCAGCTTTCCTGGAAACTACAATTGAACAAACATACTGTATGAACAAACTGTTCACACAGCTGTTTCAAATCAATTAATCTCAACATAAGCAGTTCTTGGACCAGATCAATATTGCTTCAAGTGAATCCTTACTCAGATCATGTTCAAACAGAGAAGCCTTAGCTAGAAAAGCAAAGACTGAAGATTGGATTTGCCAACAGTTTTTGCAGCCCACTGGAGACTCAAGAAAATCTCAATCTATTTAGAGCACTCAAACTGGGGAACTTTTACATTATTGCTCACATTATCCAAACCCCTGGGGTATAACCCACATGTTGAGAAACATGGGAATGAATGATGATAATATTCGAAAGATGACAGACAATAGTGTAAATCTAATTAAGAATGCTTCCTTTAGTTTGTAAAGCAGGACCAGTGATGAAGTAAGGCCATGGGATACTGGGGAAGTATTTCTTCCTTTCCATTGATCATGTAGCAGTATTATCAATGCTCTGTTGGAAAAATCTTGCAGGGAAGAATTCAGAGGGGACAAATACTCTTCAGGTTCAACTCAAAATTCCCTGCACATTGTGGCGTCAGGGACTCAATGTTTCTCTCTAAACCCACAAATGTTCTATCCCAAGAGCCACACAGACTTGAACAAACCTAAAATGGAACACTTGTCTACATTAACAAACCTCAGGCCCCTGATGCTGCCTATTCACTGGAAGCATGTGTGTGTGACTGCCCCATAGATCTCCTCCTCTGGAGCCAGTGCATCTGTACCCAAGTCCTGGGGACCGGGAGCATTCCCCCGCCCCGGGATGGGGGTCCCGTGGGCTTGCAGCCCCTTTTGCCCCATGCGCGCCCCCCCCCCCCCGCCCCCGCCGGCCTCTGTCTACCTTTTGGCTGCTCCTGCAGCATGGGCCCTCAGTCCTGGCAGCTTGCGTCCGCGTTCCTGGGGAGACCCTTTGGAGGTCCCGGTGCTCGGGTCCACTGGCTCTGCATCCCTGGTGTGGTCACCACTTCCTCAGTCTGCAGGGGGCAGAGGAGGTGGCTGAAAGCAACACCAGACCCTGCTGTCTTCCCCCCCACACACTTTTTCCTCCTCCCTTCTGCCCTTATCTGCTCCCTCCCGGCGTACCCCCGCCTGCATCCCGCTCTGCCCAGCATCCCCGGGTCCTAATGCCTGCTGGCTTGACCCCGGGGCAGGGTGCGCATGCATGGCATCCCCGGGCACGTTCTCTTGCCCTGCACCAGCTGCTCCACCCACGCCGCAGCCCGCCGGCTCCAGGCCGCTGTCAATGCGGGGGTTGGATCCCCCGTCACAACATCCCCACCAATTAGAAAAGGCCAGTGAGAGGGGTTTGGGCTGGCCTAACTGTGTGTTTGGCTGCTCAAGTTGTGCTAATTCACTACAGGTAGCACACATCCCCCAGGAGATATTAACTACAGGTTGAACCTCTGAAAACTGGCACTCTATAGTCTGGATTATGGATGCCCCTGGACCAGAGAGTCCAGGAGACCTATGTAGGAGGGCCAGCAGCCCAGCCAGGGGCAGCGGGGCCAGGGCTGCAAAAGTGCTGGGGCCGGGCCAGAAAACACCCGCAGACCACAGCAGTGAGGGGCCAGCATGGTGTCAGGGACTAAAGAAGCCTGTCTGCCTTTGGAAGTGTGGGGCTGAGAACTCTGGCAACCCACAAGAGTGCAGAAGTCCGCAGCAGCACAGGGGCAAGGAAACATGGCAGCATGGGGCTAGGGGCTGGAGAACTCCAGATGCCCATGGCAGCCTGGGGTTGGGGGATCAGCAGAGCAAACAGCCTGTCTGAGGAGGGTGTAGACGGAGCCAGAGGCAGGAGGCTGGCTGGCTTGGGGACGGCTGGCTCGGGGCAGAGGACACCACCCCTGGTCCAGAAAATTCTCTCATTCGGGACTGGTCAGATCCTAACGGTACCAGACCAGGGAGGTCCAATCTGTAGAATCATTGTGGCCTGATTCTGTACCACTGAATCAATGGGAGTTGTGTCTTTTCTTAGCATTTCCATATTTAATGAAGTTTTGTAAGTACACTGAATGTAGAAAATGTGCAATACTGATTTTGAAATGTATTAGATCAGCACTACAGTAATATATGCCTCTCTGGTACACACATTTCTTAAATAATACCTTTATTCTCACTCTGCTGTTTGTACTGTACACACAAACACACACAAAAACTTTAGTGGCCTGGTTTTACATGTATCTCATTTTCTAGATCCGTCAGGCTCCTGTTTTATCCTAACCAACAATGAATGGAAGATGAATTTGAACCATTAATATCATCTCTCTCTCTCTTTTTTTTTTTTTTTATAATACAGGAAAGTATTTATAGTTCTCTTCATCTATTGAGCAAGTATAAAAGAAGCTGCTGCTCACCGAGTTTGGTAAATTCCACTAAAATGGAGTTTGCTTATGCAAAAGTCTTTTACAAATACAAAGCATGTACCAAAAAGCAAAAATATTGCCACAGGAAAAAAATTGACTGTGAAATCCTTAATGTACATCACATCCACTGCCTCAAGGATGGCTGTCCGGGCCCTGAAATCTAGCCACAAGACAGCAATCAAACCTGCAGTCAAAAGGAAGGCAAATGCCATCATAGTTCTCAATGACAAAGATTATGTGACAAAACCAGCTGATGACTCTCTGACAATCTTCTATAAAGGACTCAGGGACAAGACAACCCCACCCCGCCGTTCTCCCCAGAATTTAAGGATAACCTCAAATCTTTCCTCACACAACCCCAAGAAAAACTCTATAACCTTATCCCCCATGAATTCACCTCAGGACTTTGTATCCTTTCTAAGATACACAAATAAGGGAACCCAGGCAGACCCATCACATCTGGCCAAGGCACTCCTGCCAAAGAAATATTGGGATCCCTAAAAACCATCCTCAAACCACTCACCACACAAAGGGCCAGCTTCCTCCTGGATGCAATTGATTTCCTCTAGAAACTCCACTTCATTAGATGCATGGAGTGAAAGAAAAAGAAACAGATAGGAGGGATACAAAGACGGGAGTCTTACCTCAGAGCCAACTCAACCAGGCTGGATGCTGATAACTAAAGTGGAAAATTACTTTTTGTAATGAGAGCCATTTCAAGCCCCTATTCAGACCCATTCTGATGTCAAATTTGCATCTGAATTCCAGCTCATCAGTTCACATGGCTGATTTTGAAGTTTTCCAGCTTTCAAGT
The DNA here is from genome assembly GCF_052426305.1 of Pelodiscus sinensis. NCBI lineage: Eukaryota > Metazoa > Chordata > Testudines > Trionychidae > Pelodiscus > Pelodiscus sinensis. The sequence goes on along the minus strand of NC_143055.1, from coordinate 26,210,405 downwards.
CTGTAACTGTGAGTCCAGGAAGGCTAAAATATTCTCCCACTGGTTTTTGTATGCTACCATTCTTGATGACTGATTTTTGTCCGTTTATTTTGTTACATAGAGACAGTCTAGTTTGTCCAATGTACGTGGCAGATCTGCCACATAAAATTCTCAGTCTTTAAGGTGCCATTGGACGCTTCAGAGGAGAAAGTGCAGAGTATACACCTTACCATGCTTAAAACTGCCTTCACCAAACTATTTGTTTTCACCAAACTAGAGACTCTATCAAAGAAACAGATCACGTCATAGAACAGTGAGAACCTGTTTCAATCCTGGGGAAAAAATACCCTCTGACCAAATCTCATATTGTCACCTCTCACCCCATCTGGGAACTCGCATAGGATATTATTGAACAGTTACAGCTCTACTTGATGGAGACCGCTTCCTCAAAGACATCTTTCCCCTGTCTCCCTCTCTGGCCTTCAGATAAACACACCAAACTTATCATCAGAAGTCAGCTTCCCCCTGACAAGGACACATCAACTCAAAGGGGCACCAAACTCTGCCAGATCAACAGATGCAAAACCCGAAGACTTATCTCTGCTACCGATGATTAATAACCCTACCCCAGCCCACAATGGCTACATCCAGACTGCAGGCTTCTTTCAGAAGAAGCTTTTCCAGAAGAGATTCTCTGGAAAAATCATGGATGGGATCCTCAGGGAATCCATTCTGAAGCACTAGGAAGAGGGGAAAGGGATCAGGAATAGTCAACATGGATTCACCAAGGACAAGTCATACCTGACCAATCTGATTAGCTTCTATGATGAGGTAACTGGCTCTGTGGCTATGGGAAAGTCAGTGGATGTGATATACCTTGACTTTAGCAAAGCTTCTGATACAGTCTCCCACAATATTCTTGCCAGCAAGTTAAGGGAATATGGATTGGATAAATGGACTGTAAAATGGACAGAAAGCTGGCTAGACCGTCGCGCCCAACGGGTAGTGATCAACGGCTTGATGTCAGGTTGGCGGTCGGTTTCTAGCAGAGTGCCCCAAGGATCCATTCTTGGACTGGTTTTGTTCAATATCTTTATTAATGACCTGGATGAGGAGATGGATTGCACCCTCAGCAAGTTTGCAGATGACACTAAGCTAGGGGGAGAGGCAGATACGCTGGAGGGCAAGGATAGGGTCCAGAGTGACCTGGAAGATTAGAGGATTGGGCCAAAAGAAATCTGATGAGGTTCAACAAGGACAAGTGCAGAGTCCTGCCCTTGGGATGGAAGAATCCCAAGCATTCTTACAGGCTGAGGACTGAATGGCTAAGTAGCAGTTCTGCAGAAAAGGACCGGGGATTACAGTGGATGAGAAGCTGGATATGAGTCAACAGTGTGCCCTTGTAGACAAGAGGGCTAATGGCATATTGGGATGCGTTAGGAGGAGCACTGGCAACAGATCCAGAGAAGTTATTATTCCCCTTTATTCGGCTCTGGTGAGGCCACATCTAGAATATTATGCCCAGTTCTGGGCCCCCCACTACAGAAAGGATATAGACGCATTGGAGAGGATCCAGGGGAGGGCGACCAAAATGATTAGGGGGCTGGAGCGCATGACCTATGAGGACAAACTGAGGGATTTGGGTTTGTTTAGTCTGCAGAAGAGAAGAGTGAGGGGGGATTTGATAGCAGCCTTCAACTTCCTGAAGGGAGGTTCCAAAGAGGATGGAAAAATGCTGTTCACAGTAGTGACGGATGGCAGAACAAGGAGCAATGGTCTCAAGTTACAGTGAGAGAGGTCTAGGTTGGATATAAGGGAAAACTATTTCACTAGGAGGGTGGTGAAGCACTGCAATGGGGTACCTAGGGAGGTGGTGGCATCTCCATCCCTAGAGGTTTTTAAGAGGTTTTTAGGATTATTCTAAGAGGGGTGGGCGAGGTTCTGTGGCCTGCACTGTGCAGGGGGTCAGACTAGATGATCATAATGGTCCCTTCTGACCTTAAAGTCTATGAGTCTATGAGTCTATAAGTCTCGGCTTGATAAAGCCCTGGCTGGATTGATTTAGTTGGTATTGGTCCTGCCTTGGACAGGGGGCTGGACTTGATGACCTCCTGAGGTCTCTTCCAGCTCTATGGTTCTAAGAGATCTTCTGAAAAAACTTCTTCCGAAAGAGAGCATCCACACTGCCAAAGTGCATCGAAAAAGCGATCTGCTTTTTCGAAAGACAGAGTCCACACTGAATGGACGCCATCTCACATTTAAGTTGTGATTACTATGGATGGAGTGGCCACCAGGGCACTTGTGCTTTTTTCTCTTTCCTCTTCTTTCAAAAGAACTCCCTCTTCCCCGTCCACACATGCTTTTTTCTGAAAGAGCTCTTTCAGAAAAAGGCTTCTTCCTCATAGAAAGAGGTTTACCAATGTCGGGAAAACACCTGTTCTTTCCATTTTTTTTTTCCTGAAAACGCGATTGCAGTGTGGACGTAAGTGATTTTTTTTTTAAAGAAAAACAGCTGTTTTTCCAAAAAAACTTCTGTAGTGTAGACATAGCCAATATATCTTTTAAGATCCCTGGATCCTACATATGTCTATTGCAACAAGTGTTATCTGCCTCATCCTGTGCACTAAATGACCCCCAATAACAACTATGCAGGTGAAACAAGACAGTCACTGTGCATTTGAATGAACTTACATTAAAAAAAAGTGAGGACAAAAGCCACCACTCATTTTCCAAATCATTAATAAAAATACTGAATAGTATGGAGACCCAGGAATGACCCCTCAAGCCATTATTAGATATACCTTCCCTGTTTGAAAGTGAACTATCACTAACCACTCTGAGAATGGCCTTTCAGCCATTTTTTGCATTTACGTTTATAGTAATTTCATGGAGACCACTGTTATGTTGTGGGGAGTTTCACAGTATAGGAAGAAATCAGTGGAAATGCAGAGAGCTGGAGTAACTGCAAGTGTCCATTTTATTGCATAGCACAGAACTAACTAAGCCCAGACTAGCTGGGCTGACCCCAGTGACCTACTCAGATCTATATCTACAACCCAATATACAACATATTCCTCCCCCCTTAATAAAAAAGTCCCTTTAAGGAAACAAAAACTAACTATGAAATGAGGGTAGACCACCTCAAGTTCCCAGCTAACCCTGGGGATTATTTTGCCCCATCTGTGAGTTAATCTCAATTGAAGGTCCAGCCGTTGAGGAGGCCTCCTTTCTCTAAGTAGATTACGACGGACATCCGGCATTCTCGCACCCGAAGATGTTATGGGTGCAGGCCTGAAATGGGGCTGGGAACTTGAAATGTGAAAAGGTGAGGCTGTTGAATCAGCCTGCTCAGGGAGGGGGTTATTGTTCGCTGCTAGTGGTGATGGAGGAGGAGAGTCAGGAGCAGGTGATTCTTGACACGGTAGCTCACCAGCAGTGGGAAGGATGGGCAACTCAACTGGAGATGTGCCTTGGGGGCAGGAATAACCTGTCAATAACTGATCTACATGCCGCCACCAGATGAGATCCTTCACAGTCCGGACAGTATAGGAAACAGGTCCTGTTTGAGCAATAATAGTGGCAGGGACCCATTTAGCTCCAGGAGCATAGTTCCGAGCCAAACTGTCTGTCCAGGACTAGCGGTTCGATCTTTTGCTCTGGATGCACACCTGATGACTTGACCTGGCTACTGATGTTGCACAATTTGTCACAGTTCTGAAGGTTTCAGCAAATCAAAGCACATGCGTAGCTGATGTCCCATCATTAGAAAAGCTGGGGACACTTTGGTTGTAGCATGAGGAGTGTTTCTGTAGGATACCAAGAAGGTGTCCAGACTCTTTTGTACGAGTGAATGTTCTCTAACTGATTTCAAAGCTTGTTTCGTTGTCTGGACAAACCTCTCAGCCAATCCATTTGTGGCTGGGTGATATGGTGCTGAAGTGATGTGATGGATCCCGTTTGCTTTCATAAAATTTCCAAACTCCTGAGAGACAAACTGTGGACCGTTGTCGCTCACAAGTTGTTCAGGAATACCCAAATGACAGAAGATTCCCCATAATTTTTGGATAGTACTCCCAGCAGTAGTGGAAGGCATTATACAGACTTCTGGCCATCTGAAATGAGCATCTACCACCACCAATAACATGCTACCTTCAAATGGGCCAGCAAAATCAACATGAATACGTTGCCATGGTTTTTCAGGCCAGTCCCATGGGTGTAGAGGTGCCAATTGAGGTGCATTCCTCACACCCTGGCAAGAAATACAAGCTCTTGCCTTCTCTTCAATGTCACTGTCCAACCCAGGCCACCAAAAATAGCTTCGTGCAATTTCTTTCATGTGCACCATTCCAGTGTGACCTGAATGCAACTGCTCTAACATCTGTTGTCTCAGTATTTTTGGAATAATGACACGCATTCCCCACAGCAAGCACCCTGAACGGTTTATAACTCCGTTCTCCTGGACATGTAGGGGACAGGGTCAGATGAGACCTGAGAGTTCCATACAGATGTTCCACGCATCACTAGTTCCATTACTTGGCACAGTACTGGGTCAACACAAGTTGCTCTCTTAATTTGTGCAGCAGTGACGGGCATGTTCTTCACCTGTTCAAAATAAGAGATTTCCTTCTGGCCACTATCTTGATGTTTGCCTGGCAAAGGGCAGCCTAGAGAGAGCATCTGCATTTCCATGTAGAGTGGCTTTCTGATATCTGATCTCATATGTGTGTCCTGAAAGCCACAATGTCCATCATTGTATACGACTAGTAGCCATTGGTGGAATACCTGAGTGTGGACCAAAAATTGCCGTCAGAGGTCGATGGTCAGTGAGAAGTGTAAACTTCCATCCAAACAGGTACTGGTGAAATTTCCGAATTCCAAAAACGATTCCCAACGCTTCACGTTCAATTTGCGCATAGTTAGTTTCAGCCTTGCTTAAGGTGCACAAAGCAAAAGCAATTGGTTTCTCCCCTCCTGAAGGCATAACATGTGACAAGTCCGCTCCCTCTCCATATGGGGAGGTATCACAAGCCAACTGTAAAGGTAAGGATGGATCAAAATGCGTCAGGACCTCTGCGTTTAGCAATGCACATTTAGTCTTGTTAAGTGCAACATCAAAGGCGTCAGTCCACTTCCAGACCTTGTTCTGGCCAAGGAGCTCGTGAAGTGGTTTTAATAGTGTGGCTAGCTGTGAAATAAGCCTTCCATAATAGTTCAATAGTCCTAGAAATGAGCAAAGTTGACTAACATTTTGAGGGAGTGGAGCTTCCACAATAGCCTTAACTTTTGAAGGGGACTTATGAAGACCAGTAGCATCAATGATGTGTCCCAAATATTCAACAGAGGGCTGAAAGAATGCACACTTATCTTTACGGTCTCGTAGGCCATATTCTTCCAGTCTTTGTAAGGTAGCCTCTAAGTTCTTAAGGGGATCCTCCTCATTCCCACCTGTGACCAGGCTGTTGTCAAGATAGCACTGATCTCCTGGCAAGCCACACAAGATCTGGTCCATAGCTCTCTGGAACAAGGCCGGGGCAGTAGTTATTCTGAAGGGTAAGCGACAGTAACGATAAAGCCCTTTATGAGTCACAATAGTCAACAGCTCTTGGGATTCTTCATCAACTTGCATCTGTAAATATGCTTAAATCAGATCAATCTTGCTGAACTTTTATCCCCCAGCCAGGCCTGCAAAGATGTCATCGATGCAAGGAAGGGGGTATTGCTCTGCACATAAAACAGGGTTAACAGTGACCTTAAAATCCCCACAAATCTGAATAGAACCGTCTTTCTTCAACATTGAAACTATTGGCGTTGCCCATTGACTATGGGTAACTGGTATTAGGACTCCATTTTTGAGTAGGCGTTCCAGGTCTGCTTCAACTTTTGGCCTGATAGCATATGGCACAGTTCTGGCCTTCAGATATTTTGGTTGGCTACCAGGTTTAATGTTCAGTTTCACAGTGATTCCCCTCATACTTCCCAGATCCTCTCCAAAAACAGCAGCCTGTTTCTTTAATATATCAGTCAGACCTGTTTCTTCTTTAGTCATCCGGTGCACTTCTGCCCCGTCCAGTGGGATCTTCCTAAGCCATGATCTCCTCATTAAGGCTGGGTAATGGCCTTTCACCACAAACAGTGGTAATTCTGCAGTCTGTCCATTAAGTTCAACCTTAACATCAGTAGTGCCCAATAGAGGTACTGCTTCTCCTGTATATGTCTTCAGAATGATCTTTGTTGCCTTAAGTGGAAGATGCTTCAACTTTTCCTTATACATCGTGTCTGAGACCAATGAAACTGCTGCACCAGTGTCCACCTCCATGCATACCGGTTTGCCATCCAACAGTGGGCTTACCCAGTGTTCCTGGGAGCCCCCTTCCAAAGACAAAACATAGCATGGCACCACTTCTTCAGACAGGGTGTCACTTTGATTATCAGGCATCTGCTCGATGGTATGCAGATTTTCCTTTTTGTTCTGCCAGATCACAGGCCTCTTTTTCTTTTGTTTGCAGGCACGCTCAATGTGTCCTTTTCCCCCCCCACAATGTCAACACACTAGGGCTGTGTCCAGACTCAGGGGTTTTTCCGAAAAAAGTAGCCTTTTTTCGAAAAACTTCACCTGCATCTAGACTGCAGCCGCGTTCTTTCGAAATTAAATCAAAAGAATGCGGCTTTTCTTTCGACGGTGGTAAACCTAATTCCACGAGGAAGAACGCCTTCTTTCGAAAGAGCACTTTCGAAAGAAGGCGTTCTTGAAAGCAAACAGGCTTTTTTCTCGAAAGCGGCTTGCTTTTTCGAAAGTTCCGCGTGCAGTCTAGACGCTCTCTTTCGAAAGAGGCTTGCAGTCTAGACATAGCCTAGGTTCTTACACCAGCATTCTGATGCATGGTGACCTGTCTTACCACAGCAGTAACATTCCTGACTCCCCACTGTTTTGTGAGTAGGATCTTGGGACATTTTATGCACCCCAGGGGGTGCACTAAGGCATTGTGCCTCCTGTGTGGCCAGTTCCATGGACACTGCAATATCAATGGCCTTCTGTAGGGTGAGCTGAGCTTCGGTTAACAGACACCTCCGTATAGCTTCACTGTGCAGGCCACAAACTAACTTGTCAGGTATGGCATCATTTAACATCTTTTTAAATTCACAGTGTTCAGCAAGCTTTTTCAAATTGGCTACAAATTGTAGAATTGTTTCACTTTCTTTTTGGTCTCTGTTATGGAGCCTGTACCTTTCTGCAATTACCAATGGTTTTGGAGCATAATGTGACCCCAGGATTTCCACAGTGTCACTGTAAGATTTGGTCTCTGGCTTAACAGGGAGCAGCAAACTGCGTAGCAGAGAGCAGGTCTTAGCCCCTACAACACTTAAAAATATTGACACCTTCTTTTCTTCTTTAATGTCATTTGCAATAACAAAAAGTTCAAAATGCTCAGTATATACGTGCCGTTGCTCTACAGTCTCCTCAAAAGGTCCCAGTGGCCCTGTAAGTGTTGCCATGGCTGTTGCACTCTCCCCCCACTTTCTCCCCCCCTTTTCAGTCTCTGGGCTCCTTGATCTTAGTTTCAGTTTGCACAGTATAGCAGTCAGTTCTCACCCCTACCTTCCAGAACAGCCAAAAAAAGTTGGTTTTCTTACACTGACTTCTACTTCTTTTGTTGCTGAAGGCAGCACAGGTATCCCATCCTCATCGCCACTTGTTATGCTGTGGGGAGTTTCACAGCATAGGAAGGAATCAGTGGAAATGCAGAGAGCTGGAGTAGCTGCAAGTGTCCATTTTATTGCATAGCACAGAACTAACTAGAATAAGCCCGGACTAGCTGGGCTGACCCCAGTGACCTACTCAGTTACTATAACAACAAGATCTATATCTACAACCCAATATACAACAACCACATTTCCCTAGTCTGCTTATGAGAATATCATGTGTGACTATGTTAAAATCTTTATTAAAAATCAAAATACATCCCATCTGAGGCTTACCCCCATGCACTAGGCCAGTAACTTTGTCAAAGAATTTGTCATCTATTACCTGTAGTTCCTCATTTTAATCTTTCTGGATTGTTTGTATTGTTTCTCTTTGCATTGTTTCTGTTTTTACTCCCATCCAATCCTATTGAAAATATTTATTCCTAAAAATCTGCTTTACCTGCAGAATTGAAGTAACCTACTGGGAGGCAGACTGAAAGTAGCATTTTTGAGACCATCTATTGCATGTTTTAAAAAAATATCCAAATATGTTATTCCAGTGACTTTACTATATTCCACTAATTTGTAAAAGTGTTACTGTCAAGCTGATAAGGCCTCCAACAGGGTGTCAGAAGACCCGGACTTTATTGCCAATTCTTCCATTTATTTGATGTATAATTCTGGGTAAGAGACTTGGTTTCCTTCTATTTCACCATATTTATAATGAGGCTAATGATGCCTTACTGTTAAGTGTTTTGAGATCCCTAGATTAAAATCACAATGATATTTGTATTGAAAGTGGATGATCAAATATTTCACAGTTTATTAGTAACCAATTAGGTTAATTATGCAAAGTCAACTGGGAATAAGCATTTTTAAATTAAGAGGCCCATATAACTTCCACCCAAGAGTTCTATAAGAACTAGCTAAGGAGATCTCTGTGAATATATTTCAATATTTTAAAAACAATGAAAATTCCAGAAAACTGGAAGAGTGCTAACATTGTGCCAATATTTAAATAGAGGGCAAGTGAGATGACCCAGGTAACTATAGGTTGGTTATCCAGCATAAATCCTGGGGGGGAGTGGGGGAATGAAAAAAATCCAATGAGAGACTTGTTATGGGTGTATCAGGCCTTCTTTTAGCCTACTGGAGATGTTGGTATCTGACACCTCCCTAATTAAGGAAAACTTGCTTAGGCCAAGCTATTGTAATTGACTTAGTCCTCCAGAGGATTAAATTAATAAGAACTCAAGGACTGAAATATAATTAAATGCCTGTCATCGTCAAACCAAACTTCATTCTTTGAGGAGATTACAAGTTTTCATAATAAAGATAACTTTCTATGCCTTCATTGCCCTATCTGTAAAATGGGGATAATGAGACTGATCTCCTTGAGATCTACTGGAGAGGGGCTACCTGGGCTCTAGATGGCATTATTATTGCAGCCAAATGCGTAGTTGTACATCTAGGAACAAGAAATGCAGGCTGGCATACAGAATGGAGGAAGAAAGAAGTGTCTTTAAAAAAGATCTAGGGGATATTGTGGACAAGCAACTTTACATGAGCACTCTATCGAAGAGCTAAAGTGATCCTTAGATGCATAAACCAATGACTAGGGAAGATGATTTTCTCTCTCTCAAAAGGGGCATCAGGGAGGCCAGTATCGGCATGCTACATGCAATTCTGGTGCCAACAATATAAGAAGAATATTGAAAAACTAGAGAGGGTGCAGAAAAGAGCCACCAAAGTGGGTTGAGGGCTAGAGAAAATGTTTTAGACTGTGAGACTTTATGAGCTCCATATGTTCAGTTTATCAGAAATAAGAGGGAGAGGTGACTTGCATACCTTCACAAGGCAAATACACTCAACAGTAACAGGCTCTTTAATCTAGCCAAGATGACATCACAAGAACCAGTGACTGGACACTGAACCCCAACAAATTTGAACTGGAAAGAAGGTGCAAACTTAACAATGATGGTGATAACCATTAGAACAAACTGCTAAGGGAAGTGGTAGATTCTGTCTCTTGATGTCTTCAGATCAAGACTGGACATAGGTGCTGAAACTAGGACTGTGACAGCACCCCCTGGCTTGAAGTGGTTTCCATTGTATAGAAGGTTTACAGTTTGGTTCAATGGCTCTCAGCATCACTACACAAATTGTTCTAGTACCCCTGGGACTTGATGCCCTTTTGGATATTATGTTTTAGCCAAACACAAGTTATTGGATTATATACAGGAAATATAATGGCTTGTGTTAGCCAGTGTTTCAGGCTAGTTGATCTTATAGAGTTAAACTCTGGGAATCTATGAATAAATGACACTTGCTCTTCCTTTGCCATTTGGTGGAAATATGAAGGGGCCCCTGGAATGCTATGTATATTGTCATACTGCCACCTAGTGGTCAGGTATACAAGAGGCATAAGAATTCCCCAAATGAGCAGATCAGTGGTCCAGATTTCAAACCTGGTTTGCTTCCAAGATTAGCCTGTCCCAAATGCTACAAAGGAAGATTTTCCCCTAATTCTTAACAATATTACCCATAACTGTGATCAGATTATTCTTGAAGTATGATGGCAAATAGCCTATGTAAGAAAAGATGATAGGGGAATAAAAGTTGATTTACTGACCATTAGGTTTTCCTGAAAGAGGGATTTAAATGCAGTACTCTAAACCAGAAATACACTAACAAATGGTTCTCTTATGAAGACAGTGCCAGTAGTTGACCTTTTTACTGTTAACAGGAATGTGTAGTTCAGCTCCAGTGCTAAACAAAATCTAAACATTCTTGTTCAAAGTCATTACTCATATCAATGATACATAAGGCCTCATTAGAAAACAGTGCCTGAATTAAAGCATGAAGATCAATGCAAAATTACAGTAGGAGAATATATATGGAAGGGCTTCCAAAGTTAAATGTAGGTGACTGTCTACAGAATTATTTACAGAGCGAATGAAAATCAGCTTCTGTGAAACACACAGCAAAAAAATTCCTCATTCATATCAAATATGATCAGCCAAGGGGAAAACTTTCAGACAGCTTCTGACTGACATAAAAACTATAAACAGGCTACAAGGCTCTGTGGATTATAAGGAAAATATCCAATGCCAGAACAAACACACACAACTGCAAACTGCATCCAAATTACACAATCACGTGAAAAGGAAACCAACAGAAGAGATAGAATTAGAGAAGCAACTGACAATGCCTCCAGAATACAGAACATTCAATAATATAATCACCCACAAATCAGTGCAATACAGAGACTCTGGATCTCAGACAGGCCATGTACAAGATCATTGGAATTGCTGCTACTCACACACTCTGAATTTGGCTTTGTGTTTTGGAAAATAGACTAGACAAGGCAGCAAGGCTGACAGCCATTGCAAGCTCTGGAACAAGGGGGTGGCTCTGCACTCCCAGAAGGGGCGGAGCTAAGGACAGAAAGGGCGGGGGCCAGGACAATCATCCCTCAGCACTGCCCTGAGCGTGGCGCACCCTGCCTCCCAGACATCGGTGCCATGCAGAGCAGTGCTCCAGTGCTCCCATGGCAATTCTAAGGGGCCACAGTAGCAGAGGCAGTGGCTAGGAGCTCCAGGCCCCTTTGAATCTTTAACTTAAAGAAAGCTTAGGGTTTGGCTGTGCCGGGAATGGGGTTGTTTTCCATAACATAGAAAGGGACAGGGCTAATAGGAGGGACAGTTATGCTCTGCAATAACCACAGGGGACAGCAAGTACAGGGAACAGTTATACTGCAGAGTAACCACAGGAGAGTCACCGCACTAGAAAGAGAGTGGCCAGTTGGGGCCAAGGCTCTCCATGTTGCAGACCATTGGCCTGGGTAACTGAGCATCCTGCCCCAAAGCCTGACACCAAGCTCCTCCCTTCCGGCCCTCAGCCGTAACTCTGGATGGGGGCAGTAGCACCTACTGCCCACCCTGGGGAGCAGGAGTCAGAGCAAGGGGTTGGGGGCTCAGGGCAGGGAGCCAGGAGGTTGGGGGAAGCTTACTGGGGCTCCCTATGTTGGCACAGTTGGTACTGCTCCAGTGGCAGCTTCTCCTGGTGGGGCGGAGGCTGAGCTTCCCATCCAGTGGCTCCTCCTGGGGGAGCTGCACTGCCCAACCAGCTGGCTGGGGAGCAACTGCTGGCTGGGGAGCATAATCCCAACCCTCCATTGATGAGCTGCTGGCTGGGGGGCATAGCCCTGGGCTCTTCTCACCTCTGGGAGGAGCCACTGACTGGAGCAATGCCACCCTCATCACCACAGGCAGCCTTGGTAAGCCCCCCAACTTCCCAAGTCCCCTGCCCTGAGTCTTGTACCTCCCATCCCCTGCCCTGAGCCCCCCACAACTCCCTAACCCCTTCCCTGAGCCACTCCTCACTGCTGCACCTCTCACACCCTATGCCCCTCCTCACTCCACACCAATCCTCTGCCCTGAGACCCTCTTCACTCCAAACCCTAACTCCTGCACCCCTGATGTCACCCTTGATCTCAGTGCCCCGCACCTCTCAACCCCTATCCTGATTCTTACACACACACCCCTCCAGTCTTAAAGACCGGAGCAATGCTGGGTACATCTGCTGGCAAGAGTACGAAGAAAGCAAGTAGTTTTCATCTATCTAGATTCTAGACAGTGTTACTGTAAAAGCTGGCACTACTCTTGGATTTTATTGACAAATTTCAAAGCAAACATAACTCAAACAGTTAATAAAAGAAATTACATAGTAGCCAGGAGGGAATAAAGATGGACTAGACAGGAAGGATGATCCAAGGCCCTTGTTTAGGAGAGCCATGTTCTAGACTCTGTTCCTCCACAGATGTCCCATGTGACCTCTGTGAGGTGCTCAGGTACTTATGTGGGCTCCCAATAAATAGGTACGACTCTTACATAGATTTACCTGTTGACTAAGTAGATCAATATCTGAGAGAGCTCATTAAATCTGGTTGTTGAATGCAATTGTTAGTTTTGCTGCTATTTGGTGAACAGATATTGTCTCATCTCGTAGAGTCATAGAACTGGAAGTCCAGTCCCCTGCACTCATGGCAAGACCAAGCACCATCTTGATCATCCCATCTTATGTGATCAGATATTGAACCAGGAACAGAATGGGGGGCAAAGGAACAATAAATGCATCTGAAACAAGTCCATGGCCATATCTGACCAAACAAAAGCAGTACGTACATGGTGTAGAACTGTAAACAGGAATGTTCCTGGTCTCTCAGCTACCCTCACCATCCCACTATGATAGCACAAGAAGGAAGAAGGGACTGACAGGGCCCTTCCATTCCCCTTGGAATCTTGATAGGGGAGAGGAAGCCAGTGGCAGAATCTCCTTTTTAATGGGCAAACTGAACAGACAGAAGCTAGCTTTAAATTTTAAAAAGTAGTGTCCCCACACAAAGTTGCACCTCAACTCAATTTAGATAGCATTGTGTGTGCAGACTAGCCCTTCCCCCATTGGACAGTTGTTATTCTCCCATTAGATGCTACCTTTCTACTTACAGGAAAAGCTTTGATCCCCTTCAACTCTCCTGACAGGCATCAGATCCTCCTTTGGGTTCTCTTGTCTGATCAGTCACCATTTCTCCAACCAAGGAGGAGGCAGGTAGAGGAGAAGGCCAGTGGGAACTGAACTCTCCAGCCAAGGAAAGTGAGATGAGAAAGCATCCAAGGTCAGACAGAGGAAGGGAGGAAGCAAAATAGGTTGAAAGGAAGAATGGTCAAGTGTTAGGCTGCTAGTGTGGGACTTTGGTGGCCTCAGTTTAATTTCCTGCTGGGCCATAGACTTTCTGTTGGACCTTAAGCAATTCTCTTTAATTTCTTTCAGCTCCTCATCTAATAGTATGGATATATACACAATAACTATGAGGAGACATATAAGTTCATACCCTTTTCTGAACTCCCGTTATAGTGAAATAGATAGGAGAAGTTGCTGCTTTCACTGTCAGCACACTCTCCTTGCTCTCCTGAAAGTGCAAGTTTGTTTGTCTCTCTGCATCCCACCACCACTTTTTTGAGCCATGAAGTAGAGGCAAGGGAACAACATGTAAAAATCAACCATGAGTTTAACTGTCTCTCTGTTGATGTGAAGGACCTTGTAACTGTCTGAATAAACTGTGAAGTGCAAGGTATTGCTTTTTAAAAAATAATCACTTAAGTTTTTACAGTGTTCACCCAGCATTAAAGAAGGATAATTAATTCACTGTATTTTATTTTGATGTGCCTTATGGCAGTGTTGTGGGTGATGCAAAGTTACAGCAGGATGGACACTAATTTAAAAACTCTTTAGTTTCAAATTCATTCCACATTTGGTTTCTGACCTGGCATGAACCTTCTAGATTTTTTTATATGAATCTTCATGTTTTTTTTAAAGAGTGAAATGTATTCAGTTTACTTTGAAGATCAGAAACAAGAATTCTCATCCTGTCCATTTCATTAACACTCCTTTTGAGACCCCTTGGGGCTTAGTTTTGGACTGAAAATCTGTAATGACTTCTATAAAGGTTAGTTTTGGTCTGATTTAAAATGGTTCAAGTCTGAGTCATAAACCCACTTTTTATCTTAAAGCAGGGGAAAAGAATAAGTCTGATCTCCTTGAAGTTTGGGGGTTTTATAACTGTTTCATGCAGGCCATCCGTGACTATTAGTGAGGGGAGAAAGGGCTAAAAAGATTATTTACACTTTTAAGATAGCCCAAGCAATACCCCAAGTCAAAGAACTAGAGGAAGAGACACCATCAATTGTTCTGACTATGAAAAGTTGCATGCGAGTAGAAAAATTCATGTTAAAATGGTCCAGTCTTGTCTGGACCATCATATTGGTTAATGAAATTCACTCTTCAGAACCATTGCACCTTCTACAGAGTATGCTCATAATTTGGATCCCACCTATTTTTCATGTCAGTGTAGGATGTGGCCATGTTTCTTTCTCTCCTCCCCAAGTTTTAAAACAAAATGTAGTTCCACTTTTTAATTGTGGGGAAGAAAACTAAGCCCGTGGCCCTACAAATCTTTGCATACAGTCTGAACACTGTCTCTCAGCAAGGCCCTACTGAAACCTACATGCACACCTGCATATGACAGAATTGACAGCAATCTGGCTGGCAGCACGTAGCAACCCCTTCCTATTATGCTGACCAATGTTTTCTTGTTTACTTATATTCCCTCATCAATCTATATTCATCTATTGTCTCATCTTGTACTTAAACTGTAAGACTGTTGGGGCAGAGACTTTTTGTTCTGCATTTGTACAACCTAGCACAAGGGAACCCTGATCCATAACAAGAGCTCCAAAATATTTTAAATTATTGAAGTGCTTATTAATAAAAACAACCAACCATCACCAGAAGTAATATACCCTTTCTTTCTTTTCAAAACATTTAATTTGCTACCCAGCCTAATATTTTTGTGAAATCCCGTGTATAGCAACTGTTACTATGCTTCATGGTAGAAAAGAACGATGACTCGTGGAGTTTTTCCAAAGGCATGTTATCTGTGACAGTGCTGTAACTCATCAGGTAATGATATGCAGTATTGTTAGGCAAAACTTCAGATTTTTTTAAATCCCATCTGCCACACTGTAGGTTGTATAACTGGAAAAAAAAAGCTTCACTAAATTCCAAAATTTGCATGTAAATGAGCAGCTAATTTGAGGCAGGAACTTCCAATAGCTTGCTGAAAATACCTGGAGGAAGACATGTTATGACCGAGGGATTACGGTGTAGTTTTTAGACCAATTTCAATACCGTTTTTAAAAACTCACTGTCTAAACAATATTCCTTGATTTCTTTTATACTCGTTTCTGCCACTCAGGTCTGATTCACCACTGTTACACTCCAATTTTATACCAGTAGTATTCTACTGAAATCAATGGCAGTAAACAGTAGTAATGCAATGTGCCATTATATAAATCAGTAAGCCCATCAAAGAAATTGATTCAAAAGTAGAGGACAACCAGAGAGGGCTGATGGGAACATGTAGCGGCATAGGTGATTGAAGAACTGGGTATTGTTTACCTTAGAAAATGACAGAAAATAGTGGACATGGTAAGGATACAAACAAAATAATGAACAGTCAAGAGGCCATTGAGTAAGTCTTTTTAATCTTCTAGCTGAGGGGCAACCTAGGCCAGTGAGTGAGCTGCATGAATAGCCCTCCATCTCAGTGGACCGCAAGATTGTCATAACAGGTAAACAGTGAGGTGGCAAAATTTGCAGATGACATTAAACTGGTCGAGATAGTTAAGACCAAAGCAGACTATGAAGAGTTTCAAAAAGATCTCACAAAATTAAGTGATTGGACACCAAAATGGCAAATGAAGCTTAATGTTGATAAATGTAAAGTAATGTACATTGGAAAAAAATATCCTAACTACACAATATGATGGTGGCTAATTTAGCTATAACTACTCAAGAGAAAGATCTTGGAGTCATTGTGAATAGTTCTCTGAAAACATCCACTCAAAGTGCAGTAGCAGGAAAAGAAAAGCAAACAAGGTTAGGAATCATAAAAAAAAGGGATAGAGAATAAGACCGAAAATATCTTATTGCATCTATAAACCATGGTACGCCCACATCTCTCATATATAGGCATTGGAAAAGGTCCAGAAAAGAGCAACAAAAATGATTAGGGGTTTGGAACAGTCCCATATGAAGAGAGATAAAAAAGACTGGGACTTTTCAGCTTAGAAAAGAAGAGACTAATAGGGGATATGATAGAGGTCTATAAAATCATGACTGCTGTGGAAAAAGTGAAGAATGAAAAGTTATTTACTCGTTTCCATAACATAAGAACTAGGGGTCACCAAATGAAATTAATAGGTAGCAGGTTTAAACAAACAAAAGGAAGTTTTTCTTCATGTAGCACATAGTCAAACTGTGGAACTCCTTGCCAGAGGATGTTGTAAAAACAAGGAGTTTAACAGGGTTCAAAAAAGAACTAGATAAGTTCATGGAAGTTAAGTCCATCAGGATGCGTAGGAATGGTATCCCTAGCCTCTGTTTGTCAGAAGCTGAAAATGGATGACAGGAGAGGAATCACATGATGATTACCTGTTCTGTTCACTCCCTCTGGGGCATCTGGCATTGGCCACTGTTGGAAGACAGGATACGGAGTTAGATGGACCTTTGGTCGGACCCAGAATGGCCATTCTTATGTAACCAGGATGATTTCCCAGAATAGAGTAGTTTCGCAAACTGCACTTGCATACACAGAATTTGTGTGGTATGCCAATAGAACTGCAGCAGTGCTTTGACTGGATACAGAGAGCGCCTAACAATGTTGTGTGCAATCAGCATGCACTTCACTTTAAGTGCCCTTGCTTTAAACCGGTGTTACTTTTGTAATGCTAGTAGGGGGGAAAAAAACATTGCATATGAAAACCAGTAGAATCTGACAACCCTCTGTGTGGGCAATGGTAAACATAATGTCTCATGGGCCATACATAAAACACTGGTGGGCTGCATGTGACTCTTGGGCTTCAGGCTGCACACTACTGTTTTAGCCCTATACCAAAAAACAAGGGGCTATTCAATGAAACTGGCAAGTGTCAATTTCAAAACTGAGAAGAGGAAATATTTTTTCATTCATCACATGATTAGATTAACCTACAGGATGTTTGAGACCCACAATTTAGCAAGATCCAAAGCAGGATTGGATATCTATATTGTTATAAAAAAACACTCAGGGTTGTTATAGTCAAGCTAAAAAAGTCAGAATGTACTGAAATAAAGCCTCCCGCATCAGGATTTAAGCAACTCTCTATCTCCTCATGTTCTCTGACTTCCTCATGGCTCTCCTCACAAACTCTTTACATATTCCCTATTCCCTCATTTTCTTTATTGTACTCCATGACTTCCCCATTCCCTCACCCACCCAGATCTTCTTATGCCATCCTTTTGGGATTACCCATTGTTCCATTAATTTATTCTTAGCGTTTTCTAGTCAGAACAACCTCTTATACTACTGTGCCTCAGTACAGTCTTCCAGAATGATGGATCTATTCCCTATGCTTTCTTGCTGTCTGAACTCTCGGATAGAAGTGTGTCTCCTGCAAATCTATCTGGGTTAGCTTGCCTGCTTTTTCCCCGAAAGCCCTGGGAGTGTCACACTGTGAAGGTGTTCTAAACAGTGTTTCTCAACCAACGGTACAGGTACCCTTAGGAGCACTCAAGAGAAGCCTGGCGGTACATCTACACAACTGAAATTTGGAGAAAACAGAATTTGTGTTAAGTTTTACAGTGGGTTATTATTTTTGCACTTTTTACACCCAAAAATTTCATCACCTGCCCGGCTACGATTAAGTTGTTTAAACAAATGTGTTGCAATGATAGAGAAAAAGATGTGTCTGTCTGAAAACTGGAGGTCCTGGCGGTACTTAAATTTTTTTTTTAAAAGGGGGTACTTTATAAAAAAAGGTTTGAGAAACACCGTTCTAGAACAAGTAGTTGCATAGTGCTGTATTCACCAGTCTATGTTGAAGAGGTACAACAACTGATAACTGGTGACTGAAAAATTGTAGCCAATCATACAGCTGCACCATGGACTGCACTAAATCCAGTGGATCTAGCTTAGGAGGATCCATGAGGGGTTGGAATTTGCCACAGAAGCTCATTCATCACACTCTCCAATATGTGGATATGAATGGAAGGAAAGGGTCAGAGTTAAAGTTTGTTTGGTTGGTTTTTTTCCCTCCTGCAGTCCTTGATTGGCGTATAAAGCTCCCTGATGCTGTTGTGTGTCAGCTTAGCATGAGATGCAGGCTGCTATAAGCTATTTCCATGGACTAGACAGATGTGCTCCTCCTATCCTATACTAAAGACAGCTTACAGCCACTTCTACATGCCTCCCCATTCTCAACTAAAGGAGCACTCCTCTGCCAAAACTCGAGTTCTGGGCCATAATTTTGAGGTATAACCAGTATAACCCTAGTTCTGATTCCACAGCCCATTCAATAAGATGAGCTTCACATTCAAGACCATTGAGAGCAATTTCTTTGTATTCTGTCTCTTAGGGTACATACATCTACACTGCAGAAAAAGATCGAAGTTGCCACTTTAGAGCTTTCAGGGTTCAAATTAGTCGTCAGGTTAAGAAAGCTAATTCAAACTGAGCGGGACCCTCCGGTCGATGCCAATAACCCTAATTTCACGAGTAAGGGAAAAGCCAAATTAAGGTATTTTGACTACAGCTATACGATTAACATAGCTGAAGTTATGCATCTTAATTCCACTTTGTCCCTCAGTATAGACATAGCCTTTGAGATGAGTCCCGGTTAGGTTTACAGACTGACTGCTTGGAGAGACAAAGACAAATTGTAAACATGAGTATTTCTAAGGCACCTGAACAATATGATCTTTTTCAGGATGCAAACAACCAGCTTCCGAGACAAGGAACAGTTTCAGTTGCTCAGAAGTACAGAATATGTTTTTAAAGGTTGAAAACTAAATTAAGTAAAACAATATTCTCCCATCTCAGAGGCAATCCAGCCATCCCACACACAGAAAACATGGCTTTTTACCCTGCCCTAAATATTATCAGGCCTTGTATCTATTGAAACCTATAGGGAAGTGAATTTTAAAGACAACAGTTCTGCCCCTGTCCTCACTGGGGACTGTTACCCTGAGCCACTCAGCTGCTATTTAACAGCTGTCATGATGCTTAGGAAAAGCATAAAATAGGCTTTATAGATCAAATTCAATGCTTTGAATTATACCCAAGCAAACTGTATCCAGTTATCCCAAGAAGCCTGCACAGCTGTGGAAGGACCAGTAAGAACGTAAGAATGGCCATGCCGAGTCAGGGATGTCCTTTAAACCTGCCAGAAGTTGGTACTGACCAACAGGGGACAGATCACTAGCCTAGAATCCAGTCTTCTGACAGTGACCAGTGCCAGGTGCTTTAGAAGGAATGAACAGAACAGAGCAATTTAAGGTTATCTGTTCCCCATTGTCAGTCCCAGTTTCTGGCATGTTTAAAGGACATCCCTGACTTTTCTAATAGCCATTGATGGACCTATCCTCTAGGAGTTTTTCTAGTATGTTTTTTTAACCCAATGATACTTTAGAACTTCATAACATCCTATGGCAATTATTGACTATTCATTGTGTGGAGGCATCTTTCCTTTTGTAGGTTTTAAAAATTCTGCCTCTTCATTTCATCAGATGACCTCTAGTTCTTCCCTATTTGCTTTTGCAACTTGCGATATTGCAGACGTCTATTTTATTCCCTACTTCAGTCCTGTACTACTTATAGGACAACCCGGCCCCATAATCAGGGCCAGTTAATTTCTTTGTTTCAGCAGAAATAGAATCTTGCAGCTCAATACAATTATTAATTGTAAGACCACCAAGTGCCTTTGCATGATTAGTGGAGCTATAAGGCATCCACTCAAACAGGTTAATTTTTTTTCCCACTGAACAGAACAAATTTACAGAAAACGTGGTTTTCAATTAAGTGAAATCTTTCTTAACAGGTGCCTTCTTCCCACAGAACATTTTTACTTTCACTTATTTTCATAGGGGGAAAAAATGAAATATGTTGGATAAAAAATATTTTGATTTGGAAATGCTGCCGTAATGCCTTGTGCAAGGTGTAGTTCAGTTGCCCTACCTCTTTATTATCTTGTATGGCCTTTGCTTCCTGGCTGGATTTTGGAAATATTTCAGATTTCCACAAAAAACCCTAAATGTTCTGCAAGAGAAAAAATGGCCAAAGATGTGCAATTGTGAAGCAGAAACTGGTAGGCTAGCCACAGCAATCCAAGCAGCACATGTTGAATAACTTGCACATGTGTACGCATGCACATGTATATGAACAACTGTTTCTCATTTTGTTACGTAGCAGCTGAAGAGACACTAAGATTTTAATAGCAGATTTTTTTCTCCTGGTCTAAGTTAGAAATTGATTGTGTTATACAATGGCACTCATTCCCCTTCTCATCCCTGACCCCTAACTGGTTAAAGGTAATTGCTTGCTATTTTCCTCTTTGTCCTCAGAAGCAGCAAGACTGAGATCAAGCTGGGACTAAGCAATAGCAATTTTGGGTTGTAATGTTGCAGATTCACAATCTCTGCACTTTTTTTATTATTAAAGGCTATTCCATTGTGGCTTCTCTCTAAGGCTCCCTTCTGCAACTGAATAAGACAAGCTTCCTCAGGAGACTTTCATAGGATAGTTCATTATGTTTAATCAAATAGAAAATAATTTTCTATAATAATAAATGTTCTCTCATGATTTATCCAAAATGAATAAAAGGAACCAGGAAAGAATAGCTAAAAATATTTTTTCAAAAAAGAGCATCAACTTTACACTGACAAGCTTTCCTCATGTAAAATGATCTTTTCTATTAATTGAATTGTATTGGTACATTTAAATAATGAATTTATACTGATGTCATCACCAAATTATTGAAACAACTTGTGCAAAAGATAAATCACACTAGGTATTTTAAAGCAATAGATTGCAGGGTTTGATTTTTGTGCTATGCCTCTTAGGTATGTCCTCACTTCAAGGTGGGATGGGAGGTAGTTCCCAGCTCAACAAGACATAACTGTGCTAGCACAAATCATTCTAATTCACTAAAACTAGTATAGCCACAGTGGCAGAAGTGAGCAGAGGAGCTGGCCACCTTGAGTACCTACCTAGCCAAGGTACACAGGGCAACTAGTCCCTCGCTTTAGCACACTAGCTAGATCAAAGCTAGCACAAGTGTAATGCGAACAGGTGGAACTGAACCTGGCTCGTCTGGAGCTTCATGTGTGAGCCTCTATCACTTGAGCTGAAAGCCAGATGACTCTCAGCTAAGGCTGTACAGGAAATTCATTCTCTCACTGCAAGTGGTCTACGTGCCATTATATGGGACAGTACACTTTACCCAGTAGGTGTATGGAATACACAAGCATAGGTCCTTGATCCATGAATCAAATCACCAGTTCCTAGTGTACAAAATACTCTTAGATGAAACTAGCTCCCTAGGGCAAATGGAAGCAAAAGTGGCTTTAAAACATCTATTGTACGTTTCCCATTCTGGAAATCTTACATAAACACTCCTGTCAATACTCTCCAAAATGACATTTGCTTTTTTTTTTTTTTTTTTTTTTTTTTTGCAGCCACAACCCATTGTTGACTCTTATTTGTGATCCTCCATAATTCCCAGATCCTCTTCCGCAGTACTAGCATCTAGACAGTTAGTCCCCAATTTAGTACTCATGCATTTGACTTTTCCTTTCCACTTGCAAAGTACTTTGCACTTACGTTCATTGAATTATCTTGATTAATTCAGACCAATTCTCCAAATTTGTCAAAGTAATTTTGAATTTTAATGCTGTCCTCCAAGATCCTTCTGAAGCTTAATTCACAACATCAGGGGCTCATCTCCCTGCACATACACTAACATGATATCATCATATGCCGGCAATGCCCCTCTGCCATGTATATTGACCAAGCCAGACAATTTCTGCGCCAAAGAATATATGAACACAAATCATACATCAAGAAAGGTAGCATTCATAAACCTGTAGAAGAACACATTAACCTTATTGGATATTCAGTACAGGCAGTCCCCGGGTTACGTACAAGATAGGGACTGTAGGTTTGTTCTTAAGTTGAATTTGTATGTAAGTCGGAACTGGTACATATTGTAGGGGAAACTCTAGCCAAACATTTCTCCAGAGCTCAGTTTTATTCTCCCACACCTCACTTCCCTCAGTCCTTTATTCTCAAGCTGAGGTGTCTGCTGAGAAAAGCCGCTCCGTGTCTCCCTGGTCTGCTGGGGGTGGGGCGCTAGCTTCGTGTCTCCCTGGTCTGCTGGGGGGGAGCAGCTAGTGCGGGGTTGCCTCACCCCGTTTGTAAATAGGGATCCGATGTAAGTTGGATCCATGTAACCCGGGGACTGCCTGTAATTGATTTAAAAGTAGCCATCCTTCTACAATCCCTTTCCCCTCCTCCTCCTCCCCCCCACCATATTACAAAAGGAAACAGCATAACTGCAATTCATTTGCATATCCAATCCAATCAAATTAGGACTGAATAAGGATTTAAATTGGTTATTTCCCTTCTCTTGGTATTTACACCTCCTCATTAAAAAGTTATGAGTAAGCCACATCCACTCTGACTTAATTGGCCTCATCAACACTGGTAAATAACTTCCTTCTTTTCTTTTATAAATATATCCATGCCTCTGTAATGTCCACTCCAATTCATCTGAAGTGGGTTTTACCCATGCAAGCTTATGCCCTAATAAATGTAAGTCTCAAAGATGACACAGGACTCTCCATTGTTTTTGTAGTTACAGACTAACACAGCTATTCCTCTGAGTCTTGTCTCCATTATGAAAGTCATTAATGAAAATATTGACTAGTACCAGACCCAGGGCAGCACCTGGTTAAACCTAATATTAGAACATCCTTTCCCCTTCCCAAGGTTGGCAGTGAACCATTGGTAAGTACTCTTTGATTATGGTTTTTTCAAGCAGTTTTGCACAGATCCCGTAGTGATTTTATCTAGACCAGTTAACTTGGTTTGCTTATAAGAATATCATGCGGGACTGCTTCAGAAGCCTCAACAACAATCAAAACTATTATATCCACAGCTTCCCACTTGCATAATAATCCTGTCAAAGACAGATATTGAGTTGGGTTGGTAAGATTTGTTCCTGACAAATCCATGCTGGCTGTTCTTTATATCCCTATCCTACAGGAGCTTACAATTTGATGGTTTACTTTTTTGCAGTATCTTTCCAGGTATTGATGGGAGCCTGAATGCATACATATAATTCTTCAAGCCTTTTATTTTTCCCTTTTTAAAGATGGGCAAACATAGCACCTTTCTCCAGCTTTCTGGGACCTCACTCATCTTTCATAAGTTATGTGGGGTAATCACTTGGACACATTTCCTAAACTCGAAATAAGATACACAACTTGAGCTATGTCAATTATGTAGCTTAAGCTATTTCAACTTATTTTCATTTTGGGCACATCTACACAACACTTATTTCAAAATAGGGCACTCTTCCCCCAACTTCCCCTACTCCTCATACAATGAGGTTTACAGATGTGTAGACATGAACTATGTTATTTCAGCATAACTGACATTATTCCAAAATAACACTGCTGTGTAGACTTGCCCTGACAGTTCCAGTATTGCCACAGTTAATTCCTTGAGTAACCCAAGGTGAATTTCATCAGGCTGTGTTGACTAGATAACATTTATTTTTAGCCTGTTTTCCTTATTTTCCTTTCTGCTCCTTTGTTAATATAATATTGAGTATATATCATTAACTTTTTAAATCAGCTGTGGCAAACCCATGGCCTCACGAGCCACATGTGGCTCTTGCCCCCCAAAGCCACTCCTGTGCCCTCCCCCCAGGCTTCCCTGTGCTTACTGGGTCAGAGCTGTGGGGTTTTAAAAATGGTGCTCAAGATGGCAGCCATCTTAAAGGGGCAGCCTCCTTTTTAAAAAAATTAAAAATTTTTTTTGTTTTTGCTCAACAATTCTGTTCTGGGAGGGGCTCCCCCCCTACAATTCTGGTGCGGCTCTTCACATTTTTTTTGCCACTGTTTTGGCTCTCTTTGGATTGGCCACCCCTGTTTTAAATAAAGACTGAAACAAATGGGTATTCAACAACTCAGCCTTTTCCTTCCACATGCTCATAATTTGTTTATAAAACCTCTTATTGCCTTTTATGTCTCTTGCTATGCATGACTCATTTTGCGCCTTAGCCTTCCTAATTTTGTATTTACATGCTTTGTTATTCTTTTATAGTCAACGTTAGCAATTTGTTAGTGTTTCTATTTTTTATAGGATTCGTATTTGATTTTTCAGGTCATGAAAGAAATCTTGTCCTCTTAGGAAGAATACTAGCTATTCTTCACATTTGGATAGTTTGGTATTGTGCCTTTAGTATTTTCTCTTTTAAAAAACTGCCAGCTCTCCAGAACTCCTTCTGCTCCTCATATTTCTTCCTATGGGATCTATCAATTTTCTGAGATTGCTAAAATCTGCTTTTTTGAACTCTATCGCTTAATACTCACTTTCACTCAAGTTGCCTGCTTCAGATTTCCAACCAATTCCTCCTTGTTAGTAAGAATCAGGTCTAAAATGGCTGTCCCAGTTTACTTCCTTCACCTTTACTGTAGACAACTTTTTGTTTCAGAACTTAGTGGACATTATGGATTGTGCAAAATTACTTTCCCATAGATGTCTGGGTAGTTAAGAGCCTCCACTACCAGTAGGTCTTGTGGTTTGGATATTTTTGTTGTTTGTTCTAGAAATGCCTCATGTCCTGTAAGGATACGTGAATTTCTGTATCCCTGTACAAAAGAGGTGGAAAGGGAAGTTCAGCCATCCCTCCAGTAGATGGACTCCATCAAGAAGCTGGGGTGGGAAGGAGAGAATTCAACCAGAGCATCATCTTCTTCCACCTCTTAAGCTCTTAGCCTGGCAGTCTGGTTAGTGGTACAGACAGAAAGGATGTGTTAGTGGTTAAAAGTACTAGTTTCCACCCAATAATGGCATTGGCAGGATGTAATGTAATAATGCTTATTCTAGCAATGAAGGCCTTGATGCTGCAATTGGCAGTGCACTGGCAGACCTTGCTGTCCACGTGATGTCCTATTCAGGCAGCTCTGTACAGGTGCAAGAATCTTTCGATGCAGGGTTGATGCCAATATATTTTTCAAAGACACCATAATAGAGGCCCAACTTAAATGTATACCCCAAATTAAAAACACAGTAAGAGAACCAAAAAAGTACCTCAATGGCTTAACAACCAACTAACAGAATCAGTGAGAGATAAAAAGACATCTTTTTAAAAGTGGCAGTCAAATCCTAGTAAGGAAAATATAAAAGAGTATAAACATTGTAAAATTAAGTTTAAAATATAATAAGAAAAGCTAAAAAGGAGTTTAAAGAACAGCTAGCCAAAAACTCAGAAAGTAACAGCAAAATGTTTTTTAAGTACATCAGAAGCAGGAAGGCTGTTAAACAACCAATGGGGCCTCGGATGATCGAGATGCTAAAGGATCACTCAAAGATGATGAAGTCATTATGGAAAAGCTAAATGAATTCTCTGCTTCAGTCTTCACAGCTGAGGATATTGGGGAGCTCCCCAAACTTGAGCCATTCTTTTTCTATGACAAATCTGAGGAATTATCCCAGATCGAGGTGTCATTAGCAGAGGTTTTAAAACAAATTGATAAACTTAACAGTAACAAGTCACCAGGACCAGATGGCATTCACCCAAGAGTTCTGAAAGAACTCAAATGTGAAATTGTGGAACTACAGGCAGTCCCCGAGTTACGCGGATCCGACTTATGTCGGATCCGCAGTTATGAACGGGGCTTTTCTCGCCCCGGAGGAGCCGCGGTCCCGGCACCCGTGTTCTCTGGGGCGAGAAAAGCTGCTCCCCGTCTCCTTGGTCTGCTGGTCAGTTTCAGCAGCGGCTGAATCAGGACGCCTGGGGCAGAGCAGCTGGGGTGCTGCTGGGTTGCTCCAGGAGTGCCGAGGAGCGGCGCTACTGGAGCAACCCAGCAGCACCCCAGATGCTCTGCCCCAGGCGTCCCCAAGTCAGCCGCTGCTGAAACTGACCAGCGGCTGACTACAGTAAGCCTGAGGCAGAGTTGCTCTGCCCCCGGCTTCCTGGAATCAGCCACTGATCAGTTTCAGCAGCAGCTGACTTGGGGACGCCTGGGGTTCTTAAGTTGAATCTGTATGTAAGTCAGAACTGGCATCCAGATTCAGCCGCTGTTGAAACTGATCAGTTTCAGCAGTGGCTGAATCTGGACGCCAGTTCCGACTTACATACAGATTCAACTTAAGAACAAACCTACAGTCCCTATCTTGTACGTAACCCAGGGATTGCCTGTATTAACTGTGGTTTATAACCTAGCCTGTAAAATCAGCTCCTGTACCTAATGACGGGAAGATAGCTAATGTGATGCCAATATTTTTAAAGGGCTCTAGAGATGGCCCTGACAATTACAAATCGGTAGGTCTAATGTCAGTTCCAGGCAAATTAATAGAAACTATAGTAAAGAATAAAATTGTCAGACACACAGATGAACATAATTTGTTGGGGAAAGACAACATGGCTTCTGTAAAAAAGAGAAATCATGCCTTACTAGAGTTCTTTGAAGGGGTCAACAAACATGTGGACAAACAGGATAAAGTGGATATTGTAGACTTAAGTTTCCAGAAAGCTTTAGACAAGTCCCTAACCAAAGGCTCTTCAGTAAAGTAAGTTGTCATGGGATAAGAAGGAAGGTCCTTTCATGGATTGATAACTGGTTTAAAAAAAAAAGGAAACAAAGAGTAGATATAAATAGTAAGTTTTCTGAGTGAGGGAATTTCTGAACTTTGATTTGTCCTTTTCATATATGTTCATTTTTTTAAATTGTATCCTTTGGTATATATGGTTGTGACTATTTTCTTCCACTATTTGATCTGAGGAAGTGGGTCTGGCCCACGAAAGCTCATCACCTAATAAACCATCTTGTTAGTCTTAAAGTGCTACATAGTCCTGTTTTTTGTTTCAGCTACACCAGACTAACATGGCTACATTTCTATCACTATTCACCAAACTAAGTGATTGGGCAACAAAATGGCAAATGAAATGTAATGTTGATAAGTGTAAAGAAATGCACATTGGAAAACATAATCCCAATTATACATACAATATGATGGGGACTAATTTAGCTACAACTACTGAAGAACGATCTTAGAGTCACTGAATAGTTCACTGAAAACATCCACTCAGTGTGCAGCAGGAGTCAAAAAAGCAAATAGAATGTTAGGAGTCATTAAAAAAGGGACAGAGAATACAACAGAAAAACCATGCTTCTATATAAAACCATGATACACCCACATCTAGAATACTGCATACAGATGTGGTTACCTCATCTCAAAAAAGATATATTGGTATTGGAACAGGTTCAGAAAAGGGCAACAAAAATGGGGTTTGGAATGGGGCCCATGTGAAGAGGGATTAAAAAGAGTTGGACTTTTCATCTTAGAAAACAGAAGACTAAGGAGAGGGGATATGATAGAGGTCTACACAATCATGACTGGTGTGGAAAAAGTGAATAAGGAAAAGTTATTTACTTATTCCCACAATATAAAAAATAGGGATCACCAAATCAAAGTAATAGACTGCAGGTTTAAAACAAACAAAAGGAAGTTTTTCTTCACTCAGCGCACAATCTGTGGAACTCCTTGCCAGAGGATGTTGTGAAGACTAGGAATAAAAGGATTCAAAAAAGAGCTAGATAGATTTGTGGAGGTTAGGTCCATCAATGGCTTTTAGCCAGGATGTGTAGGAATGGTGTCCCTAGCCTCTGTTTCTCTGGAGGTGGGTGACAGGGGAGGGATCACATGATGATTACCTGTGGTGATCCCTCCCTCTGGGTGGGGCATCTGTATTGGCCATTGACAGCAGACAAGATACTGGGCTAGATGGACCTTTGGTCTGATCCATGTTTACCCAGTAGTTACTTTTTAATCCTGCTGTTTTAGCTTTGTAGAACAAGCAATGGGTGTGTGAGCAGAATTCTATTCTATTCCAGTTTATGCATTTCTGTAAATCCTGATCGCAGAATTTCTATTGCTCATAATGAGCAAGTCAGAAAGAATACACCTTTATTTTGAGACTCAGGGCTGCCAGGTTGAGGCTTAGTGAAATACCTATGTTTGTAGATTGGTAAGATTTGATCTGGACTCACTATGGGTATGTCTGCACTAGAAAATAATTTCACAATAACTTATTTTGAAATAATTCCCAAAATAATCATTTCGAAATAGCGCATCCACACTGATTAGAGCCTGCATCGGATTTAAATCCCTGGAAGCACTCCGGGAAGGATGCCAGCAGAGTGGACACTCTCTGTGGCTGCTTGCTGAGGCTAGCTAAGATGCGTGCTTACCGGGGCTCCTCTCTACAGCCACATCTCAAATGCCACTCCTTCATTGCCCACCCCCTTGCAGGACACCAAACTCATACGGTGTGCTCTGGGGTTGCCCTATCAGATGCCACAGCATTTCCAGCATGGAGCCAGAGTTGTTGTAAAGCAGTGCCCGGCTCATAGGCCTTGTGCTGTGCCTCGTCACACTTCATTCAAACTGCCCACATGCTGCTTCAGCACGACAACAACCAGCCCCAGCCAGCGGACCCCTTCATCCAGGCACTGGCACTCCTGCTGCAGCAAATGATTCTCAATCCCTACATACTGTGGAACGCCACTTCTGGCAGAGGGAGACCGGTTCCAACTGGTGGGACTGCATCATCCTGCAGCGATGGGACAACCAGCAGTGGCTCTAAAACTTCCATGTGTGGAACGCCACTTTCTTGCAGCTCTGCAAATGGCTTGCCCCTGCCCTCTGGCAATAGGACATCTGATTGCAACTCACCGTCACCCTGCCGAAACGTGTCACCATTGCCTGTGGAAGCTCACCACATTGGACAGCTACTGCTCTGTCGGGAACCAGTTCTGCATAGGGCAATCCACAGTTGGGGCCGTGCTCCTTCAGGTAGTCAAAGCCACAGTGCTTCTGCAGAGGGTTGTCACTCTAGGGAATGTCAACCCACTGTAGATGGCTTTGCCACCATGGGCTTCCCCAACTATGGGGGAGGGGCCATAGACAGCACTCTCATCCCCTGACCACTGTGTCTTGGACTATATCAACAGGAAGGGATACTTCTCTGATGATGATACAGGCACTGGTGGACTACACAGGACAGTTCACGAACATTAATGTCGGCTGGTTGGAGAAGGCGCAAAATGTCCACAACTTCCAGAACTCAAACCTGTTCCAGAAGATGCGTGCCAGCACTTTTTTCCCCTGACTACACCATCAGAGGTGGGGACTTGGACATGCTGATCTGCATTCTGGGCGATGCAACCTACCCAGTGCTCCCCTGGCTCATGAAGCCCTACACAGGCATCTTGGACCCCACCAAAGAGAACTTCACTGCCAGACTCAGCAGGTGCCACATTGTGGTGGAGCGTGCCTTCAGCTGCGTAAAGGGGAGGTGCAGAAGTCTCCTCACCCATCAGGATCTCAGTGAGCACAACATCCCCTACATGGTGGTGGCAGCACATTATGTGCACCACAACATATGTGAGAGCAAGGGGAGATTTCCTTGCCAGGGTGGGGGACAGAGACTGATAGGCCGGCCAGGGTATACGAGCAGCCTGACACCAATAACATCAGGGGACTGCACATCCAGGAGGCCCTGAGGGAGAGTTTCAGGCCACCTGTGAGACTCTGCCCCAAGCCTCTCCACAAGGGGTCCCTGCATTGCCCATGTGTGTCTCTCCCCCCAAGCAGATAAATAAGTCTTTTTTGTCTGAAAAAACAACTGTTTATTTTGGGGATATATGCAACAGGGGAGAGACTTGGGAAAGCACCTGGAATGGGAAAGGAGGGAAGAGGTCTCAGGGATGGAGCTGGAACTGGCGGCTGCCTCTAGTAGCTCAGGTGGCTTCAGCTGCCCAAAAGGTCCTACCTCCACATGTTCGGGGGCCCTGAAGGCTCCGGGGGGGGGGTAGGAGGGGAAGCCTACAGAAGTGGGGCGGTGGCTGGTGGCCTGCTCCATGCATGCGGCCATGCTCTCCATCACAAAGGTTACGGAGGAGCAAATGGTCTCATGCTGGGGTGGCAGCCGGTCCCACACTGACTTCTGCTGCTCCTGATCAGCCTGGTGCTCCTCCCAGCCAGTGGCCCGCTCCCAGCACTCCTCATTGAACCCCTAGATGAGAGACTGGAAGCAGGCCATCTTGTCCCTCATGAGGTCTTCCTGTGTTCACTTCCTCTGGCGGATCCCAGGAAGATGGTCTGGGAGGTGGTGGATATGCCAAGTGTGCATCTTCTGGACCAGCTGTGAAGAAAAGTTACAAGGGCAATCATCCCAGGAGACAGCGTGCATGAAGCCTAGCCCTCATCTCTGCACCAACAATGAAGGTCTCGCTTCAGACAATGACGATGTGCTTCGAGCAAGGCCATCTGTTGCCAAGACAGCAGGCACTTTCCTGCAGGGGCACAGACATCCCAGGAGAGCATTGCTACACCCAGAGACAAGCAGGCATGGGAAGGTGACATCCAGTCCAGGAGCTTGCAGGTGGGAGGAGGTGAACAGTTTGGCTGCCTTCTGCATCTTGCACAGGCAGCATCCAGAGAGCAAGAACTTCCATCACTGCCCATCGGGGAGGGGGTGGAGGGGAGAGAGGTGTGTGTGAGCAGCAGAGGCCACTTGCTGGAAAGTGTGCTACTGGGGTCCCCTCCTCTTCTTCCTCCCGGCAAGTTCCCATGCACAGGATGAGTCTCCTCTGCATCACCATGCTTGACCGAACCTGATGCTGCCCAACCATGGCAATGATCCTGTGCCGCGTGCAGCATCTCTATGAGTTTCTGTAACCCCAGTCTCCTTTGCAGTGGCTTGTTGTGGGAAGGTGTCCCACCACGGAGGCCGAAGTAAGGTAGGCCTCTCCAGGAACCTTGTGAGAAGGACCAAGGGGTTCTTGTATGAGTGCATCATGGGGCTAAGTGCTCCAGACTGGTGCTCCATGTGCACCGGATGTTGTGCAACACACCCTCAAGCTGAGAAGGCTGAGCGAAGAGCATGCAGCCCCTTGTATGCCCCCGTGTGTAGATAGGGAAAGTTATGGAACTCACCTGAAGTGCTTTTGCTGGGATTGTCTGAGGCCTAGGAAACATCTTGTGGGATGGGGGGTACTGGCTCTAGGGTGATGAGCAGTACCTGGCTGGTGCACATGGTGCCCTGGCTGGCCTGCTCCTCCTCCTCACAATCCCGCCCTTATGAAGGCTGACGCTGGGTATGTCCTAGCCGGATTCGACGACAGTCAGGGGAGGGGGGTGACTGCCCCTGTCCCAGGATGGCATCCAGCTGCTTTTAGTAGTGGCAGGTGTGAAGAAACATCCCAGAGCATCCACTTTCCTCCCTGGCCTTGTTGTAGGCCTGCCAGAGCTCCTTTATTTTCATGTGGACCTAGGTAACAGTCTGCATATGTCCTTTTTCAGCTGGTAGCCATACAGCTGTAGATATCCACATTCCTCCTCCTGATGTGGAGATCCTAGGGGCTGACCTCTTCCCCCCCCCCCCCCAACTTCGATGGAGTCCAGGATCTCCGCACTAGTCAAGACTGGTGCCCTCTTTTGTCCCTGGTTGGGACATCTGAGGGTGCTGCAAGGGTGCAGCCAGCCATGAGAGGTGCAGAGGGAGGGTTGGGGTTACTCCTGGCTCCTGCGATGGGTGCAGTGTGACACGGAGCTGGCAAAAACTCTCCTCGTGCCACAAGCCCTTGTCCTTCTGCCTGCTGCTTTAAAAGTGTCACACAACAAGGGGTGTGTGAGATGCCAGGTGTGGCCAGAGTGGCCACAAGTACAACTGTGAGAGACCACTGAAGGCCATTTATTTTGAAATGGCAGCAGCTGATAGTCCACACTCACACTATTGCCAAAAAAAATTTTTTTTTTTAAATAAGCATTTATTCCTCATGGAAAGATGGAGTTATTTCAAAATAATGGTGTTGATGCTCCACTTGTTATTTTGAAATAACTCTCCTAGTGTAGACCAGGGTTGAAAGTGAGTTCATAAGGAACCACCTTGTGTTATTTTAAACACTTTTTCCAGAAAAGCTGCAAAATGAAATACATTTTACATTACATACATGGACTACATTAAATAGATAACAAAAATCATTGTGATGAGTCACATTCTCTAAAAGATGCTTTTAAAAATAAAAAGCTCTCTTATTTTGAATTCCATCAGAATGTAGTTTAAGTGGAAGTTATGGTATGCAGTTCGTGTAGGAGCGAACACTTACGCATGCTACTCTTTTACCTGTTGACTAAAGTAAGTCCATACCAACTCAAATCACTACTGCAATAAAATACATGTTTATAGAAGATTAAGTCTATATAACTTTAATACTATGGAAGATGATAATATTCAATCCTGAGGATGACCATCACCAATAGGTTTTCAGATTTAGGTTGCAAGATTCTTGGAGTAGAAACAACTTGTTCTTCCATCTCTGCATAGGGACGAGCTTTGTCACTAGCTTACAAATAACCACCCATGGGTACCCCACTTCTAAGTCTGTGACATTATTTGTATCAAAGTAACTATCCACAAACACAAGATTAAAAAGAAACATGAGATGTGCCCAGTTGCCATGATCTACTCTGCATGCGGGCAGTACATCTGATGCAAAACATGTTGGGTGTAATCAACTAGGCAAAAAAAAGCAGCCAAGCAAGTGAGCCATGCATTCATAGGATACTTACAAAAGGCCATGTTAAGAAATGGGTAGCCATTTCAAAGTTCAAGGATAACAAGACATTACTAAAGTTAAATTTGGTTCCCCTTCACCAGGTCAGTTTTCATGGGTGGGCTTGAGAGTCCAACAAGAACAGTAGTGTAGTTGAAGGTAAATGCAAATAGACACGCACACTTCTCACTTGTGGAATATGGAATTTAGTTTGTTTACTCACCTTTAAAAAAAATCCACCATATTACCATAAGAGTATTCCCTAAAGCCAGCTTAACTTTCCCAGGTAACTTCTGCCCAGCTACAGCTGATCTTCTAGTGGGAGATATAGACAATATAGGAATTCTGATGTCATTTCCCTCCTTGCTATCAATACAGCAGGAGGAAGACAACATGTCCAGAAGAAAAGGCACAGATGCTCTTCATCTATGCCACACTGATTTTCAGTTCCATTTTTGCCCTGTCATGGCTTTGTGTGACCGAGTATAATTACAGTAAACTCAGGCTGCTCCGATGTTGCACATGAAAACTGGCTTTGACTACAGTAAATGATGAGCTGTAAGTCACTGTTTTTGACTTGCATTCCTTTCTGTTTAAACCATACCTCAGGACCTGACAAAGGATGTTACAGGTAAAGCTCTTGTGCAATCTTAAGTATACAGGCAGTCCCCGGGTTATGTACAAGATAGAGACTGTAGGTTTGTTCTTAAGTTGAATCTGTATGTAAGTCGGAACTGGCGTCCAGATTCAGCTGCTGCTGAAACTGACCGCCAGTTCTGACTTACATACAGATTCAACTTAAGAACCCCAAGTCAGCAGCTGCTGAAACTGATCAGCAGCTGATTCCAGGAAGCCCGGGGCAGAGCAACTGTGCCTCGGGCTTCCTGTAGTCAGCGCTGGTCAGTTTCAGCAACGGCTGACTTGGGGACGCCTGGGGCAGAGCAGCTGGGATGCTGCTGGGTTGCTCCAGTAGCGCGGCTCCTCGGTGCTACTGGACCAACCCAGCAGCACCCCAGCTGCTCTGCCCCAGGCGTCCTAATTCAGCCGCTGCTGAAACTGACCAGCAGCGGCTGAATCAGGACGCCTGGGGCAGAGCAGCTGGGGTGCTGCCGGGTTGGTCCAGTAGTGCCCAGAGCGGCGCTGCGGGACCAACCGGCAGCGCCCCAGCTGCTCTGCCCCAGGGTCCACAAGAAAAGCCTGGTCTGCTGGGGGGGGCACACTAGCTGCGCCCCCCCCCCAGCAGACCAGGGACACGGGGAGCAAAGCCACAGCGGCAGGGTGCCGCGCCTCTGAGGCTTTGCTCTGGCGCGGGACCCGCCCGCTGCGGCGGGTTCCCACGCTTCTGAGGCTTTGCCAGAGCAAAGCCTCAGAAGCGCGGGAACCCGCCGCTGCTGCGGCTTTGCTCGCGGTGCCCCTGGTCTGCTGGAGATGGTCCCCAGCAGACCAGGGGCACCAGGAGCAGCTTTTCTCACCCCGGAGGTCGAGGTGGCGGACCGCTGCCTGTGAGCTCCGGGGCGAGAAAGTCCCGTTCGTAAGTGTGGACTGCCTGTACTGCAGTGAGCATGACTGGAACAATGGATTGGAACTGGAGTTGTGTTTAATTACACTTGCACTGATAACATGGTTAGGTTACATACCAATATCAAAGTTCATTAGAATTAATGACTGTGCACCTTCACTTCATCTTTGTGTGACTTTCTACTAAAGTCAATTGAGATATGCTGGAGTCATCAGCAATAATAGCTCTGGCATTGCCCCTTAACCAACCTTATATGGAAGCTGAGCAGAAGTGACTCTTAAGCCACCTCCTCCTGTCTGCCTGTCCCATCCCCTTTAATCAATCAATGATATTACACTATATTAGAGACCAGCCAACACAGAATTAAGTACTTATTACAGGTCACTCCCATGTTTATTACAGCATACATGTACATGCTTGTATGGAATTATTATTATTTGGCAAATGTTATACTTCCAACCTAATTCACCAGAATACTTCAAATGAATTGAATAGTCAAAGTGCAATTTAACTGGAATCACAGTTGTTTGGAGTCAGAGTGGCACAAAGCATCCAAAATGTATTAGTGAGTTTTGCCTCTAATAACATTACTTTGCAGAGATAAGCAGTCTGAGTTTTATGGTTAGAAGATAGTTAGCCTGGCAAGTGTGTTTCCTTGCAACTGACTAGGGAGATGAAATGTATAAATCAGGAAGCTTGACTTATTGTTTTCTAAATTGGATAGTTTGTATAATGGGTTATGCAGAATCCTATTGTCTGTTCATGAAACAGAACCTCGTTGTACCCTAGCAGGTTGCAGATTCTTTTCACTGGAAGTGAACAACATTAATATTGTCTAATACTTATTTTTCAAAGACACAGATGCTTCTAAATTATCTAGCTTCATTGCACTCTAAATCTATTGCGTTTAAGATCAATTGGCAAGACTTACTAAAAGTTCTTTCAGTGAAAAAAATTGGGCAAAACAATTTTTATATTCCATTTCATGTGCTTTGATTTCTGTAATTAAAGACTAGCAAAATTGTAAATTGAATATATAATCCTGCTTCCCTCAGAATTCCATTGAATAAGATAGAGTAAGTAAAACTATTGGTGTATCTAGGCACAATATAAATCAAGAGCAGGGTCCAACCCCACTATACAAAACAGTCATTGCCCTGATGTGTTTACACCACCTAATTTAAGAAACAACAACTGAGCTGTTAGTAAGTAGGTTTACAATTTTACCTGGGTGTCAATTAAATGCCGAATACCTTTACCTTTATGCAGGCAAGGCTCTTAAGTTTTCTCAAAGAAATCAGTTATTTAATCTTGTCCTCTATAGAAGTTTAGTGTCCATTATGAAATATAAATAATGAGAAAAAATTACTGTTAATTTTGAGATTGTTTAAAAGATCCCCAAAGACAGACCAAAATAGTGTAGTTTAAAATAATTACTAAGCTATGCACGATGAGGTATTTCCAGATTTGGGAGGATGACTAAGTATGAGATACCTTGGGTACTAACTGTATGCTAGGAGCACTTGTTCATGAAAGGAAGTTAGTTTCCTGTTACTAACAGAAACTAGACAGTTGTATTTGACTATTTGTCAGTGACGGGAAGTAGCAATGTGTGGGAAGGAAACGTTTTAGATTTTGGTTAGATTTATTTTGTACATTTGTCCAAATACTATAAGGGGGTGATGATTATATGTTATCAATAATCAAGTTTTCTGCCCATAATAAAGGGTCCTGAAAGTTATCCTGGAACGAGGAGTAATGGTAGTTCGGAATAGGAAGCCTAATCCAAACTACCTAGTCCGTGCCGCGTGTAGCCACGCGGCATGGAGTCCGCACTAGTGGACAATATGCAAATGAAGCCCAGGAAATTCAAATCCCGGGCTTCATTTGCAACTCCGGTTGCCTACATTACCACCCTAGTTCGAACTAGGGTGGTAGTGTAGACATACCCTTAGAGACTGTTGTAGTTCCTGGAAGCTTACAAATTCCATAGTTGAATATGCATGACTAGATCATGCCTATGTTTCCTGTAGGTCCCTGAATTTGAATTAAAGAACAGGAGAAAATACATTTATCAACACTGCTACATAGCAACACTGTGGGTGGAGCTGCAGGACTAGGACAGAGAAATGGGGGAAGGGGTGCAGCTCTGTACAGGGCCAAAGAGCAGAAGTGCATCTAGGGCATATATAGCCGTGCTGGTACATACTTACTAAAAAACAAAAAACTGCAGAATTCCCCACCAAAGCTGTTGACTTTTGAGCTAAGGTCAATAGACTTGTTCCCACCAAACCATAAATAGTAATGAAATGAGCAGTAAAGATCTTCAATGCTCCATCTGCCCTTCCTTTCACAGTCAGTCACCCTTCTTGACCACCACCTTTCCATTGCCCGCAGTCCCTTTAAAGTGCTTTCTTTAAAAGGCCATTTCCTTTACTCACTTCACAGGGCTGTCAAAGATTAGTGACAATTTTGCAGTGCCCTGAAGATGAAGAGGCTAGTTTCTCCTCTGGGTAAAAGCAGGGGAAAAGAGAGGTGCTCATGCGCACCATGGAAGGGACATACAGCAACATAAGCAGCAGCATTGAGCTGTAATTTGTTCAGCACGGTCTGCCCAAGGCACATATTCCTGTAGTTAGTGGAGTAAAAAAATGGCCCCTGCACACAGGGCCATCCTTAGGATTTATGGTGCCCTAGGCGGGATTATTAAACTGGTGCCTCTATGCCTGACTTGCTCTTAGCAACACAAACATAAGCTTACAGTATTGGAAAACTTGCCACATGCACGTTATAAAAACAGTTTAACTTAATTAAGCACACTGTAATGCTGATGGACTAGCACTAAAGAAGTAGCACTATAGAAAAAAATCTGATTTATTGGCAGAATGATGCAAATAATATAATTTTTTAAATTGGTCAACGTTTTATTGGAAATTAATATGAAGAACCCTGCCCTCTTTCACCAGCTGCAAGATGGGGGCCAGCTGAAGGCCAGGGTTGGTCCATGGAGTCCTGCCCACCCCAGACAAACTTGAGATCAGGCTCGGCCTATGCAGGTCCTCTCACCCCTCCCCCCGGAGAAGCCGCTAACAGGAAAGCAAAGCTCTGTCCCCCTGGGAGAGTCGTCAGCATAGCACTGTCACCCTTGTAAGCTCCGTAATCTCTTCCAGCTCTCTCCTGAGTTCTGCACCTTCTTCCTGCCCTGACTCCTGCTCCCCCACCTCCCTACCCTAGTCCCCCCTCCACCCAGACCCTGTGCCCTGAGTCCACCTCCCTGCTCTCACTCTATCACCGTCTGCCCTGAGCTGCCTCCACAAGCCTTCCAGCCCCCTGCCCACACATCGTAACCCCTACCAAAAGTCCCCCATATCTCTGCCCTGACTCCTGCCCTAACACCCCGCACCAAACCCTCAGCCCCCTACCTCTTGCCTTCACTCCAGCACCCTTCAACCCCTGCCCTGAGTTGCCCAACTCTCCCAGCCCCCTGCCCTCACTCCTGTACCCCCACCCCTTTTTATTCTAGCAAAAAAGACAGAAAACTTGCAAATACTGTCCACCAAAAAAACTGTATCTGATGTTTTAATCACTTTCCTTCTGATATTAATACAAACTTCCTTTTCCCCTTCATTTTCAAAAAATTCTATCATTTACATAAAGCATGTACATTTTCCTTTTATTTTGTAACCTCTCCACCTCTCCACTCCCCCCCACTCACTCCCCCCTTCCCCAAAATTACCTCTTAAAGATCCAGATATGCTCATAGGGACATAAATATGTAATCACAACATGCATAATATCTCCTCTCAAAGATTTTCTCTTTAACCATGAAGCTTAGAAATGTTTGAAGAAAACAGAGAGTGCCACTTAGTAACAGGACTGCAGGAGCTGGGATTTATGGACCCAGGGCTTCCCTCGCCCAAAATTCCCCAGAGACCCCAGCAGCCAATCCTCTCCCTCAGACTGTGCTGCAGGCAGCGCATTCGGCTCTCTCTAGGACCCAGCAGCCCTGCTGTTGCATGTTCCACTGCTTCCCATTGCTCCTGGCAGAGTGGTGCCCCAGAAATACTGCTGCCCTAGGCAACTGCCTATTCTGCCTATGCCTAAGGACAGCCCTGCCTGCACACACATCTCTGAACATCCCTCCAAAATGATCACTCACACCTACCACCATCACTTCTTTTTTTCCTTTTCAGGTATCACAGTTTAAATTGGGAGTGGGGTTGATTTAACTTCTACTGGCTTCCATAGAGCCAGGATCTCACCTAGGATGGATAGAGGAAAGCAAGTACATGCATATAGTGAAAGGATGTTGCCCAGCCCTTATGCATCTGCAATTTGATAATTTTTCTGGACAGCACATAGAGGCTCTGCACGCTTTTGCTTTGCATGCAGCACTTATCCATGATTAACCCCTCTAAATGTCAGAGATTATATTTTGATCACCCACCCTCTCCATTTTGGAGTCCCATAATTTTTAGCATTGTTTTAAAAATGTGAACAAGAGTTTTCAATACAAAGTGTGGGT
The DNA here is from genome assembly GCF_052426305.1 of Pelodiscus sinensis. NCBI lineage: Eukaryota > Metazoa > Chordata > Testudines > Trionychidae > Pelodiscus > Pelodiscus sinensis. The sequence goes on along the minus strand of NC_143055.1, from coordinate 26,171,412 downwards.
AGGTAGAAAATGGTTAAACAGCAACAATAAAGAACATAACAAAAGTTGTGAGTGATGCACTGAACATACTGCTTATCAAAAGGGAGGAAGAGTGCTGCATTCTATTTGTATCCAACTTAAAGAAACTGAGAAATTTGTCCTCGTCTCAGAAAAAAACATCTCTTTTGGGGTTTGAATATTAAAGCAGTATTTATAGTAGCTTGCTGCTTTTTAAAATAAAAGTGTTCCACATCTATGCTGCTTCTCCTAAGGACAACTTAAAAATTAAGGAGATTCCTGCATAGTTTTTTTTAAATTTGCATAAAAAGATAAATTAATTGAAAACATTCTACTGCTGATGACTTCGCCATCTCTGACGCAACCTTCATACTAGGCTTTGGATCAGCCCACAATTGAAGGTCTGATCATTTGATTGAAGCTGATGCAGTGGTAATTCAGCAAAGATAAAATATTCCAATGTAAAATTTTCTACCACTCTACAGAACAATAAATATAACACAAAATATAGAAACAGAAAAAAACCTGTGATTTTGAAGTCCACCCATCAGACTGAACTGGGATTACTAAACAAGGATCACTCAAGGACAAATATATTATACATTTCATAAAGCTACACTTCAAGTGCTAAACGAAAGAAACAATCAGGTTCACCCAACATTCTGATATTTAATTAGGGAACAAAAACCATGCTAGGAGTAGGGTGGCGTTTATGGAATATTCATGCTGCTTTGATGTTAGGAGGTACAAGATAAAACATCTTGTAAAAGACAAGGTACTTAAGAAGAGATTGTTTCAGGCATGATAAAATGTGTAACAATCACTCTCCTTACTTGCTGTTCCAGTAAAAACTATTAGGAGTGAAAAATTGTCTTGGTAATTCTAGAATGAGAGAACACTTAAAACAGTAGGGCATCAGGTTCATCTGAGAGAAGCTAATTAAGCCAATTTATTTTTGGAATATTCTCATCAAAATGCTCTGTCACTTGCACAGTTGTAAGCAAGACCATCAACGCCAAGCACTACCACCATGTGAGCAACTGCAGACAAACACTTGGCCCAATAGGTTTCAAGTAGAATCATAGTAGTGTTCCACACAACAGTGCATTAAGTGTTGTAAGAGTCTCTCCTTACTATCAAAAATAAAAGGCATTGTCTCTTTAAAAATGTACATCTCGTTGAAAAGTCAAATGGGAGAATATTTTACTAACTATTTTTGTGATCCAAGTTACTACAGTATCTTAGCACAACAAAGGTACTGTTGTGGTTAGCTCTTATAGACTAAGTCCAATAAATGTTTTGAAACCATAATTGGAGTTATAAAACACCTAGAGGAACATGATATTAAAGGGACTAACCAGCAGGATTTCTGCAGTGGAATATAACACATCATTCATGTTAGAATTCTTTGAATAGGTCAGTAAGATAGTGAATAAAGAAAAACCAACTGATATTAATAAACAGACTGGGAACTTCCAAATCACTCTCATAATAAGACACACATTCAATGGGGGGGGGGGGGGGAGAGGAAGGGATGCAGATTCAAAACTGATAAAAGGAAAGCATTTCATATAACATTCAGACTTTGGAACTCATTGCTACAAGTTATTACTGAAGCCAAAAGCTTAGCAGGATTCCAAAAGGATTTATAAAGATAACACACATCCAATTATAATAGTAATTTTAAAAAAATACACAAGAGCTTTGAAAAGAATATAAACCTTTGAGTTTCAATGCATAAACTAGTCTAACCACCAAGGACTAGGAGGAAATGTTCCCTGAGGTGGTTTATTGCATAACTGCTTATGACAGGATTTCTTCCTCTGAAGTTGCTAGTAGTAGTCATGGTGAGAGACAGGATACAATGGCAATTCCTAGATTCCTAATTTTCTATTATTATGCTTATCCTCACATCACTCTTGGAGTGTAGCAAAATATTTATCCTCAACGTACAAATGAGGTGCTGAGGTCCAGCATGGCTAAGGCCCTGATCTTGTGAGGGTATGTCTACACTAGCCCCCTAGTTCGAACTAGGGAGGCTAATGTAGGCATTTGAAGTTGCAAATCAAGCCTGGGATTTAAATATCCTGCGCTTGATTTGCATCTTCCCAGCCGGTCATTACTTTTTTGAAATTTACAAGTCTGGACTAACTGTCCGTGTCTAAATGCGGCAGGGACCCGGTAGTTCAAATTACCTGTTGTTCCTCCTGGAATGAGGTTTAACGGGTAGTTCAATTTAGGGGCTTTAATTCGAACTACCAGGTCCCTGCCACGTGTAGACGCGGGCAGTTAGTCTGGACTTGTAAATTTTTTAAAAAAAGCGACCGTCCGGGAAGATGCAAATAAGCGCGGGATATTTAAATCCCAGGCTCGATTTGAAACTTCGAATGCCTACATTAGCCTCCCTAGTTCAAATAAGGGGGCTACTGTAGACATACCCTGAGATATTCAGTTGTCTAACTCCAATTGAAATCAGGGGTATTTGTGAAGCAGAAATTGAATTGGAGGAACCAGCTCACATGGCACATGACAGGGAAGATGTTAAGAGGTGGGAAAACATTGGCAGGCACCTGTGGGACATACAGTCAAACTGATTGTCATATTACTCTGTATTTGTAACCATTATGTTCCTTGGGTTCATATTATGTATGCTGATGTTTTAAAGTTTGCCTTGAGATTGATGAAGAAAATAGTCTTATCGAGATGGGAGGAACAAATATAAGAGCTAACACGCACGTGAATTTTTCTCAAAGAAAAAGACCATCACCTGGTCCTTTACACAATGTAAATTCCACATTGGATCCACATAAACAAGAATATGGTGGCCTCTCTCTTTACATGTTCCCATCATTGCTAATTTACGCATGACCTGTGTAGAGAACCCCTTCATCATTATGCAGGGTATGGAGACATTCCTAATTTTCCCTTAACCTGTGCTGACCCAATGTTTCTCAAACACTATGCAAGCCCATAAACTTCAGTAGCAGCTGAGAAAGCGCAGAGACCTGGCTCCTAAGTAGGAGTGTATTTCCCACCGTCACATACTGGACATTCCACTGAAAAGCCCAGTTACTCTGACTTAACTAGGGAAACTGAATTTTACTCTGAGTAAATACAATCTTACAAAGAGGATACATTTGATCGTATTCTTTGATCCCTAAGTCAGTTCACCTTGATTATGTACAAGAGACTATGACTTTCCAAAACTAGATCCACAATATCCTAATCCAGTGGTTCTCAACTATACAACTACAACCCATGTCAACCCTCAGGGCCATCACATAGCATAGGATGAAGCTTATATTACATATTGTGGGGCACGTTTGCTACCCACAATGGTAAATAAGTTGAAAACTGCTGCCTTAATTTAAAGATAGGCAGAAAAGGATATGAACTGAGATCTGCAAGCATCCTCAGTGATTAACAGAGAAAGTGAAAACATAGCCAATTAATGTCAAACAGTGCACTAAAAATACTGCATATATAAAAAAAGGACTGATCACTTTCTGAGCCAAACTCCAAATGTGTTCGGTAGAAGTGCTGCTTGAATAAAGATCCGAGATTTAGACATTTATAATTTGATTTGTCTTATTTCAGCTCTAACTTTAAGAATTGGAAAATGAGCAATAATACTCCTTAAAAAAAAATCAACTGTTATTCATAAAACAAAGCCAACTCTTAAAATTGCATTTTAATATTTAATTTACTCCCTTCAATAAACTGCCAGAGAAGTAATAACTCTCTTCCATTTTCTGAGCAGATATGCATAACTATTCTAATATATTCTAAAATATTTCATTGTACATGGAATGATTGAATAGAATTAATACATTTTTCAAAATCTGTATTAAAACCTTCTAATCCTAAATCTCATTAAATAGCTTTAGCATGTTAAAAGTTTGAATTAAAGATTCATCAAAACATTAGATTTTGGTTTAAAATTCAACAGCCACACCCTCATTTGTGAGAGCTCATTGCAACTGCAAAACCTAGCAGCAACCATGGTATGACTAATTATTGACAATTTTCTTAATTATAGGAAACACATAGTTTAGTGCATAGTATCATAGGAGGATATTCTTTGCTTACCATACTCTTAAAAGCTCATTCAGGTTTAGATTTAAGATTTAATATTTTATAAGTATATTTGTTTGATATTTTAAATACAGAAAATAATGACTAATAAAAGACATCCATGACAATTAATGAGAAGGAACAAAAACAGTAGGTAACAATCTAGCTCATGTATCAAAAAAGAGCTAGTATAAAAATCAGTTTTTTCCTATGTGCACTGAATTAACTCAAACATCCTATTTCCACAGACTGTAGTTTGCTACTGAAATAAGTAACTTTAATCATTCAAGTAGAAATGCTGGAATTTGAGTATACAATGCAAATCTTCAGGCTAATGAAGGAAATATAATCTCTTGGTCATTAACATTTATTTTCATCTTCGGAACCAGGCAAGTCATCAAAGGCAATAACACTGCCTAGGAAAACATGAATTACAGAGAAGTTGTTTTGAAAGAAACAGAAATAAGTACATTTAAATAATTCACCAACAACCCAATCCTTAGCTCCAAAGGAAATTCAAACAAAACAAGAACTGAACAATCTAAGAATTTTTTAGTGACTATATCATTTCAACACCTGTTCTCTTCTCATAAGTCACAATGTTTTGAGAGCACTTTCCCTCTTCAGAGCTTTTTAAAGACATTAACTAATTGTGATAATATTGTGGCGCTGATTTAACTCCCTAGTCCTCTCTCAATTTAGGGGATGTTGAATTAAGTTAGTTTTGTCATCTCTGTGTGGCAATTTCTAAACCTTAAAAGTGCTAGATACAATTGGGGTGAACTGACTGGCCAAATTACAGCTTCGAGTCCAGGAGTCTTTTCATTCTGTGTTTATAATTTGTTGTACAATCCAGTAAAAGTAGATAAGGTATTTAATGTAAACCATTTGTGGTAAAAGGTGTTATTTTGTCTAGAGAGATCTCCCCCTCACAGTCTAGCTCACACACAGAATCTGTGGCAATCTCATGATCTGGCGAGATCTGGGACATCCTGTCAAAAGGATCATCATTGCAATCAACCACATTAGGGATCATGTTGACATAAGCAGTCACTATTTCCTTATGGAAAAGGGTGTCTTGATTGTAGGAGATGAGTTCATTGCTTATATTGACAGTCTCCACTGGAGTGCTAGAGCAAAACTCACTGCACCCTAAAAGGTTGGAGAAAACCTTCCTGAAGTCAGCATTGAAAGCATAGATGATGGGATTAAGGGATGAGTTGGCCCAACCAAACCAGACAAAAATATTAAAGGTGGTCTCACTGACACAGGGAAGGCTAGCATGTGGGTCATTAGGAGGGCTCTCACAGAAGGGAACCATGCAGTTCAGGATGAAGAAGGGCAGCCAGCAACAGACAAAGACTCCCATGATGACTGACAGGGTCTTCAAGACCTTAGTCTCTTTTCTGATGGAAGTCTTGAGGCTGGTGTGGTGGTGGCAGTCAACGTGGTTGCTCCGGCAGCTCTGTGCATGCTCAGCTGCCCTCTCCAGGGAGGAGATCCTGCGGATTTGCACTTGAGCAATACGGTAGATCCGTGTGTAAGTGACTAGCATGATGGCCACTGGGATATAAAAGCTGATCAGTGAAGAGGAGATAGCATAGGTCCTGTTGAGGCTGGAATCACAGCTCTCAGCCTGTCCCTCATGGGTCTCATTGCTGCTGGGGGTCCCCTCAGAGGGTCTCATGACTGCTGTCCAAGTGGTGCCAATCCCTTCCGCCCAGGTGGCAGTGCCAGTGCCTGTGCCTGCTGCAGCCCAGGTGGTGTCAAGTTCACCCCCACCATCAGCAACAGCCTCCCCGCCCTTATGCCAGTTAAGCTGGACCGGGATGAAGGAGATGAGGACTGACAAAGCCCAAGCCACGCTGATCATCACCAAAGCCACCCTCTGGGTCATCTTCCTCTCGTACCTGAAAGGGCTGGAGATGGCCCAGTACCTGTCCACGCTGATCACGCAGAGGTTCAGAATGGAAGCGGTGGAGCACATGATATCAAAGGCCACCCAGACATTGCAGAAAGCCCCAAAGGGCCAGTAGCCAGCCACCTCGGCCACTGCCTTCCAGGGCATCACCAGGAGGGCCACCAAGAGGTCAGAGACGGCCAAGGACACAATGAAGATGTTGGTGACCTTGCTCCTCAGGTGCCGGAAGCGGATGATGGCCACACACACCAGCACGTTGCCGAACAGCGTCCAGAGGATCAGCAGGGAGAGCAGGCTGCCAGCTACCATCTGCGCTGGGCCCGGAGCCCCGGGCGGCTCCCCAGCGCCCACTGCAGGCGGCCCAAGCTGCTGCAACAGCAGCGAAAGTGGGAGAGGCGGGGAGAGCCGAGACTGATTCTCCCCTGGAGACTGGAGCATGGCTGGGTCGCTCCCCCCGGGGCTACTACCACTTCTCCCGAGCGCCCGCCGCTTGGCCCCATTGGGTCCCCGGCCAGTCACCGCCACCGGGTTCGCTGCTGCTCGCTCCTGCTGCTCGCACCCTCACTTCCTCCCGGGCTCCGCTCAGCTGCCCGGTGCTCGCGAGTCCGCGCACCCCTGCTCCCCTGCGGGGCGGGGTCCGCTCCTGCTCTCCGCGCCGGCCGCTGCAGCCCAGCCCTGGTGCTCTCGCTGCTGGGAGGGAAGTCCCGGAGCCAGGGCGGGCTCCCGCTCAGCTCCGCGTGCTGCAGCTAAAGTGCCTGCTCCTGCCGCTCTCGCCTCCGCTCCCCAGCCCGCTGGGTTTGCTCCGGTGAGCGAGCATGCTCAGTAACCAGGGGAGCCGCTGTCCGGAGCCGCTGCCGCCTGAGCCCGATGGGGACAGCAGGAACTTTGGGGAGCGCGGCTCGGCGCAGCTGCCCGCACTGAGGGGAGGGGGACGAGCGGTGGCATTTCGGGCTCACACTCCAGGATCGGGCTGAAAACCACTGGCCGGGGGACACGGAGTGGCCGATTCCAACACAGGCAGGTTGGAGGCAGCCGGCGGCAGTGGCTGGGGAGCTCAGCCTACGTCCGGACCGGTTCTCTGAGTTTCAAGGATTACAGAATGGGTAAAAGACTCAGAGAAAACGTGCTCAAGGCCCTCGTGCTGCAGAGCGGAGGCATGAAACAGAAGGGAGTGGTTGGCGCCTGGCATGGGGTGCCTGGCACCATCCCTTTTGCCCATGTCTGCATTTAGTGTCTCCAAACAGCGAGAGGCAAGGAATAGGCAGCTAGACAAGATTAGCCAAAATATAAATTCAAATACTGCCCTTAACAGAGACATGAAGCAGATCATTCTCTACATCTCTATATTGGGTTTGGCTAGTCCTAAATATAGGAAGTTACGTCTTTATTCCTGCAAAAGTAGGTTGTTTATAGTCTCGCTGAATTACTTTCAGTTGTGTAAAGCCTATATGTTTTTGCAAGATCAGAAGCTCGACGGTAAGTGATTTTTATTCAGACCGTTTTTAATTTAAAATTAAAGCTGAGAACTCCTTGGTTCTCTAATAAGAACAGAAAAGACAAGATTTAATAGATCTAATATTAAGTCAAAGCAGAATTTTAAGGGGATTTTTAGAAAAGAAAGCCATACTAGTTTAACGAGTCTCTAGAAATAAAAATAAAGGGAAGCACAGGTCCCATACTCTCTTCAAGATGATCCGAAGAAACTGCAATTATTTTAATACAAAATAAAATTTGTCATTGAAACTGAACCAACACTTCATAGACGGAGAAGCTTTTTTATTTCAGTGACCAAAGAAAAGATGCTGAATGATGCTTTCATGAAAAGTGTGCTTCTCTTACTACACTTACAAAGATGGAGAGCCTGAAAGTAGTTATCAAATTTGCACATTTGGGTTAATACCTGTTATCCCACATGAAATGTTTTAAATCCATACAAACACATCCACTGTCACTACAGAATCAGTAGTTCAGCTACAATAGTGGGCGTGCTGTGAGAGTCAGTAAAAAAAAAAAAGTCTCCAACAAAATGTTAGTAGGGTTGCTCTGTGCCCTAGTGGAACTGAAGTTAACACACTCCAGGTTTTAAAATATTCTTCACTGATAATTTCCCATATTGGAAATTCTAGCAGCCACAAGAAATGGAGATCAGACACCACAAAAGATTGGTGCTAAAATGATCTAATCAAACCAAGAAAAAAGCTACATAAATGAAGTTAATGTTAACGGTCCCCTACATGGGTCCACTCACAAGGGTAGAGAAGTGTAGTTCTTTGGGTCAAGGTTTGTGGTGTACATTTCAAAAGCTTCTCCCATCCTATGAGTCATATGTAAGATCTCCCCCACAGCCAGAGAGCATATTACTGGGACATACATCAGACTAGGTGCCCTGCACCAATGTTCCCTCAGTTTTTCCATCCTGGGGTGGAATACATTTTATGTGCACTGAGGATTATGCAGATGTGCACCACCAATAGAAACACATGCTGTTCCATGTGATCAGCTGAGGGCACTCTGCTAATCAGCTGGGCACCACATGAAACTCTGCTGGGCAGTTACCCAAGTGCTCAGCTGACTGGGAACACTGCTCTGCACCCACTAAAGACCATAAGCATGAGGGAGCCCATAGGAACTCATGTAGAAAAAGCAGCTGGAAAGAAGAGCCTCAATGATTCTGGCTCTTTTCCTTCAGTGGAGATTTGGGGAACTGGGCTGGTGAACAGAAAAGAGCTGGAATCAGAGGTCATCTACAGGCCCAGCTCCTCCTCTCTCTCTGAGCCCTGTATGGATACAAAAATTAGTTTTTGCAGTTGCAGATAGAGATCAGAGGATAGCTGCATCCACATATGTGGATACCCACAATTATAAAATGGATATCTACAGATTTCCAGGGCTCCACTCATCCCTGATTTCTGGTAAGTCTCCCTAGCTATGTCTACACTACAAGGTTTTTTGCACAAAAACGTCTGTTCTTGCGCAAAAACTGGTGGAGCGTCCACACCTCAAGCATGTTTTTTTCCCCCCTTGTGCAAAAATTGACAGAACAGAGGGCTTTTGCTGGTAGTTATTCCTCTCCCTACGAGGAATAACTCCTTTTTGCGCTACAGCTCTCGCACAAAAAGGCAGGTGTGGAAGCTCCAGAGGGGTATTTGCACAAGAACCCCTATCAGAAAAAACACAGGTGCTCTGATGGCCATTCTGTGAATGGCCATCAGAGCTTTCTTGCACAAGAATGTCCATGCAGTGTGGATGCTCTCTTGCGCAAAAGCACATCACTTTTGCAATGTGCTTTGAGGTCTGGACACACTTTTGCACACAAAGTTTTTGTGCAATAACTCTTCTGCAAAAGGCTTCTTGCACAAAAACCCTGCAGTGTAGACTAAGCCCCTGAGGCCTGCCAATGGGGGACAAAAGGGGCAATTGCCTAAAGGCCTGGGAGCCACCAGCCACAGCAGCCAGGAGCCATGGGCCCTCTTAAGTTACCTGGATGGGCTGCAGAGCTCCTAGGCACGTGCAGGAAAATACTGGCAGCTAAGGCATCTGGGTGGGTATGAGGAAGCCCAGGCTGTGCCAACAGCTTACTGGGTACCAGTCAATGCAGCTAGCAGTTCACTGGACACCAGCCAACACAGGAACAGCACCAGCCAAATGTCAGACCAAACACATCTGCATAGGCACGGTTTATGTGTTCATGGTGGTCCATTGACTTTTCTGCCGTGAGGCCCAGAATTGCAGTCGATGTGTCTAATCTCCCTATTTGTCTAGCTCTGGAAGTCTGAAATTAGGAGTCTCAAGAAAAACAGAAGACTTAACAGCTCTGCCAAATTAATGGATTAATTTCAGGAAGTTATTAGTTCCCCTCCCCCAAGCAGAAAGAGTCCATAATAAACTCAGTTATTTTGCAGACAAATAAAATTTTAAATTGGCTATGCTACTACAAATGCCTCTCAAAGCAGGCTATGCCAAGTTACAAATGATGACTATAAATAAACACCACAAGTATTTTAGCACTTGGTCCCACCATGAGTGCAGGAGACTGGACTTGATGACCTCTTGGATTCCTTCCAGTTCTATTATTCTGTTATGTGAATGCTATTGGAGATGGGGTAGGTTTAGAAGTTATCATAAAAATTAAAATTACTCAGAAAAAAAGTTAGATGTCTTCAAGTCACCAGGGCCTGATGAAAAGCATCCTAGACTACTCAAGGCACTGGATAGAGGAGGTAGCTGAACCTTCAGCTATCTTTTTTGAAGAGTCATGAAGTCAGGAGAGATTCCAGAAGACTGGAAAAGGGCAAATATAGTGCCTATTGATAAAAAAGGGAAATAAGAACAACGCAGGAAACTACAGACCAGTAAGTTTAACTTCTGTGCCAGGGAAGATAATGGAGCAAGTAATTAAGGAATTAATCTGCAAACACCTGGAAGATAAGGTGATAGGTAACAGCCAGCATGGATTTGTAAACAACAAATCCCGTCAAGCCAATCTGATAGCTTTCTGAGATAGGATAACAAGTCTTGTGAATAAGGGAGAAGCGGTGGATGTGGTATACCTAGACTTGATATGGTCTCGCATGACCCTATTAATGCAACCTAGATGGGGCTACTATTGGATGGATGCATAACCATTTTCAGAGTATCAGAGGGGTAGCCGTGTTAGTCTGAATCTGCATGCATCTGACGAAGTGGGTCTTTGCTCACGAAAGCTTATGCTCCAACACTTTGGTTAGTCTGTAAGTTGCCACAGGACTCCTCGCCATTTTCAGAGTGTAGTTATTAACGGTTCACAATCATGCTGGAAGGGCATAACAAGTGGGGTTCCACAGGGGTCTGTTTTGGAACCAGTTCTGTTCAACATTTTCATCAACAACATAGATGATGGCATAGAGTATGATTATTAAGTTTGCAGATGATATCAAGCTGGGAGAGGTTGCAAGTGCTTTGGAGGATAGGTCAAAATTCAGAATGATCTGGACAAACTAGAGAAATGGTCTGAGGTAAACAGTATGAAGTTTAATAAGGACAAATGTAAAGTACTCCACTTAAGAAGGAACATATCAGTTTCACACATACAGAATGGAAAGCGACCATTTAGGAAGGAGTACAGCAGAAAAAGCTACCTACGGGTCATAGTGGACCACAAGCAAAATACGAGTCAGTGTGACACTGTTGCCAAAAAGCAAACATGATTCATTAACAAGAGTGTTATGAGCAAGACACGAGAAGTCATTCTTCCATTCTACTCTGCACTGATTAGGCCTCAGTTGGAATAGTGTGTCCAGTTCTGGGCACCATATTTCAAAAAAAGATGTGGAAAAATTGGAGGTCTAGAGAAGAGCAACAGAAATGATAAGTCTAGAGCTATGAGGGAAGACTGAAAGAACTGGGTTTGTTTAGTTTAGAAAAGACTCGGGACATGATAGCAGTTTTCAAGTATCTAAAAGGGTGTTACAAGGAGGAAGGAGAAAAATTGTTGTCCGTGGCCTCTGATGATAGGACAAGAAGCAATGGGTTTAAATTGCATCAAGGGGGGCTTAGGGCGAACATTAGGAGAAAACTTCCTAACCATCGGGGTGGTTAAACACTGGAATAAACTGTAGGGAGATTGTGAAATCTCCAATGATGGCAATTTAGGAGCAGGTTAGATAAACATCTGTCAGAGGTGATCTAGACTTGGTCCTGCCATGAGAACAGGGGACTGGACTTGATAATCTCTTGTGGTCCCTTCCAGTTCTGTCACGTATGTAGGACAAAACTAGAAACTAAAAAGCACAAAATGAGATTCAATTAGCTAAAGACAAAGAGTGACAAGAAAACATTCTAGAAATACATTAAAAGCAACAGGAAGACCTGAGTACAAGGTAGGCCCAATGAGGAGTGGGGGTGGGGGAGGGGAAAAAAAAATCAATAAAGCAGTTTGGAATTGCCAAAAGTTCAAAAATGATTTGTGTTTCAGTTTTCACCAGAGGGGTTACTAGTGATTGGACATCTAATCATGAATGCCAATGAAAACGACTTAGGATGAGAGGCAAGAATAGGGAAAGAATGTTAAAAGTTACTTAGACAAGATGTGTGTCTTCAGGCCCTGGTGACCTGAAGACATTTATCCTGGAATATTCGAGGAGCTGAGTGAGCTATTAGCAATTATCTTCAAAAAGTCATAGAAGATGGGAGAGATTCCAGAGGACTTTGAAAGGGCAAATATAGAACCAATCTATGAGATGGGAAACAAGGACAAGATGAGAAATTACAGGCCAGATATCTTAACTTCAATACAGAGAAATATTATGGTGCAAATAATTAAGCAATCAATTTGCAAGCACATAATGTAGTAAGGTGGTGTAAAGGGTCCAGGTCAGCGGGAGGCCATGTCACCCCCCCAGAGTGCCCTGCAAGAGGGAAACCGCAGCGCCACAGTTGCCACACAGCCCGCCCCAGCCCAGCAACAATCCAAAGGCCATGCCCTCGGTCAGGGCAGGCACCAAACAAGCAGTCCAAACAGTCAGCAACTCAAGCCTCCCAGCAGGCTGCAAGGCAGCCAACAAGGCCCAGCCTTCAGCCCAGGCAGAGCCGTAGACCAACAGTCAAAGGCCCAGCCCAGGGCACAGCCTGGGCAATCAGTTTACAAGGCCTAGCCCTGGATCAGGGCAGGGCAGACAGACAAACGTTTAACACAAGCAGTTCAACAACAGTTACAGGGTAAAGCTCCAGCCAGGTCCCAGCAAGGTGATGGTCGGGTCTCCTTGCTGGCGAAGAGCCGACAAGCGCAGGGGTTTTGCCCCCACATGGGGAACCTGCCACCCGAGGGGAAGGGTGGCAGGGGGGATGCAGGCCCACCAACTCCACTGCATCCCAGCCCAGAGCCCTGACAGTGGCAGCCCAGCAGCCACTGGGTTGGCAGGGCTCCAGACTGCAACACACTGCCCACCCAACCTCCATCTCTTCAGCCACCCTGCATTTGGCTGTCCCTGGGCTGTTTCCCAGTTCCCCCTGGGGACCTACCTAGCTCAGGCACTGCTCCCTGGGGTCAGCTGGGGATGGAGGTGCTGGCAGTGTGTCCATGGGTTCTGGCTCCAGCTCAGGCAGGGGCCCAGGTGGACTGGTCCAGTCATCGGGGCTTGGAGGTCTCAGCATGTCTTCAGGAAAATGGCAGCGGTTTCAGCAGCCTGGGCCAGTACTCTTGTTGGATGCAGCATGGCTGGACCCTTCACTGTAGGAACTAGGGCTAGGCATCTGGCCTGTTCAGCTGCCAGGCTTCAACTGAGCTCTCAGCTCTTAAAATCTTAGTCCTGCCTTCCTGCAGGTGGAGCTAGGTGAGGCTGGATCCTCCCACCAAGGTGTCTTAGAGGGCCCTTCCTCTTCAGGGTAGGAGGGAGGCCGTGTTGCTGTTTCAGACTCATTACAGATGGAATTAACAGTCACTATGGATTTGTCAAAATCCAACTTCTAGCAGGTAATTTTCAATGGCAGCCAGCTGGGACAGCAACAGCTTGATGATTACTGTTGTTACAGGAGCTGATAACATATCATATGTTTCCAGAGTCTGAGATTAGGATAAATATCTTCAGCACTTAGATAGTGGTAACCTATCTTCTCTGTTCCCCGCATCAATTTACAAAGAGATCTCTTTTCATGGGTCCGTTAAGGTTGAGGCTGTTACCTGCAAAGAGATAGGTGACTATAGAAGATAAAGAAATACAAATATACAAAATGGCTTTTGTGCCTCTCCCTTGAATCATGGTGTCCTTTTTTGCTCTGTTAAAATTATGATTCTCATGCAGCTGAGAGATTGGAAGCAATGGAATTAGACTCCTTCAGAGAGAAAAGAGTTTGTGCACCTCTTGGTTCGGGAAATTTGTCTAGTCCTTCATATTCTCTAATGTAGCAAAGCCTGCATCCATTTCAGAAGAGCAGTACAGAAAAATATGTACTTAAAAATACAGGGATCAGACAAGTGGTATAGCCAATCAAATGTATACATACTAGCACCTGAGAAATCACTAAACACCAGTAGGGCAGTTAATATCTATTCTGTCTGGAGTTAAAATGTAAAAGGATTACATCAAGTAGTACTCCATCCAGCACAGATTCAAAAGCAAGAAAGAAAAATTATATGAAAATTAGTTGGGAGCCGTAATATATTAGTTTGTCTCCTATTCAAAGACTTTAGGCATCTGCTTAACTTTAAGCATATGTTTAAAGTCCATTCTTCAACTTTAGCACATGCTTAACTAAGTGCTATATATATACTTAATTCCATTGATTTCTCTGCTCTGAAAGGGACGTCAATCTCAGAGGTGACCTCAGTGTTGATCCTCCCAGAAGGATGTAAGACAACCCAACCGTTCAGAATGTATATTTGTAACATGCAAATATTTGTAACACAGCTGGAGTGATTAAGTTTCAACATGAACAACAGAACTCAAGTTCTGTTCATTGTTTCATATTGTATTGTTTGCACCCCATAAACTCCATGGTTCCCAGTCCAGCCACTTTGTACTATTCTGGAAAAACAAAGCAGACAAAGTTGCTCTGAAGGACAGCCAAAAAAAAAAAAAAAGTCACCCCAGTGAAGGAGTATCCATGTTGGTGTAAAGCCTTTGAGGCAGCTTTACGCCACCCCTTTTTACCCCCTGCCTAGGAAGGTGACTATGGCAGTCTGGATGCAGTCCAGATCAGTGAAGTGTTGTCCCCAAGGCTACAGGGCATGGATGACCTCACAATACTCTAACAGTAAATCAAGTTAGTAATTATAATAGCAATCAGCCTGCAGGTCACACCATGAGTGTCAGTATAGCCACAATCCCAGTTCAGCAGCTCAGACTCTGACAGCCTATGGAGCAGCACACCAGTCACACTTCAGCAGTTTTAGTTATTACATCCAATTTACACACTCATAGTCCCAGATTCCCCATTCCTCTTCCTCCCCCCCCCCCACCCCACCCCAGTGTGTTCTTCACTGTCCAAGCCCACTGATATTGTAGGTCCATTGTAGCAAATTATAGTTAAACTTGTTTTATTAATCAAAATGAATCCAGTGTTGTAAAATGTTTGGTACTGCCAATTAAGTTAGACAAAGAAATATACTTGCATTTAAAATCTAAGGCATTGAAGTCAGAAATGATTATGAGAGAAAAGATAAAAATGTTTTCTAGTATTAACATTTGAACTAGACTTGGTCCAACGTGAAGTCCTTAACCCGTGTTCTCAGGAACATTGCTGACAGAATTCTCAAGTCAGGATCTGACCCCAAAGTCTGAAGAGCTGCTTTGATTTGTTTCCTTTAGGTGATAGTCTAAGCAAGAGAGATGGAAAGAATATCTGGGGTGCTTTTGCTCTTCACTTCTATAGTCCAATCTCCCTTTGACATTTGGATCTCTCTCTTTTCTTGTGTATGCAGAAATGCAGATTTGCCTTGTCTTTTTGTTGTCTTGAGGAATTTGTTTACTAGTTTCATATACAGTACATTGAAGGTAACCATGCATTCCTTTGTTCAAGATAGACCTGCTTAATTAGGGGTATGTGGGTTTGAATGTGCAGTAACATTCAGGGGCCATTCATAACTGAATATAATTTTTCTATACAGATTTCACTAGCAAGTTATTAGTTTTCAAATAAACCTCACAAGGCATTTTTTTTTTTTTACAAAGAGAAAAATGGTGCATCAGGTGTATTAACAGGGTGCAATTGGGCTTAACAGCTTATCACACAGAGAGAGAGAGAGAGAGAGAGAGAGAGAGAGGTGTGCCTGAGTCATGAGGGCAAGTAGTGCAGGAGAGGGGGAGTCAGAGCATATAGTGCTCCCCCTGATTTTCAGTTGCCCCTATTAGATCATTGCAGTGGGCATAACGTAGACTTAGGCTGTTCTAAGTACTGAACCAGAAAAATAAGACACTTTTTCTAAACTGTCCAAGTAGTTAGATTTTCTATCTTAGTGTTGCTCCACTTTTCATGGACTTGCCTATCCTAGGACTAAATTTTACAGTTTAGGATTTATTATTGGGCTCTAATCTTGTTTCAGATAAGGTGTTAGTTTCAAGAATCAGCAATTGTGTATTCTGAACCAAGCAATAACCATTCTCCAGCTTCTTCTTCAATTTGCTTTACAAATCAAATGATTCTTTGAAATCAATAAGGCTTCTCTGACTACATTCAAACAGCAGAAAGAAAACATTAGAAAAATCTTTTGACAACTACCACATTGGTTTAAGGAAGCGCTCTCAGTACTGCTAGCGAAACATCAAGCCAAATTGTTTTTAAGATGATGGACATGTGTCTCAGCATTCTGAACACCCCCTCCCCCAGGCAGAGCTCGGTTGCGCTAGTGTGATAAAAGACTAACACATGCATATACCCTTGGCCATCCCCCAAATAGCATGTACCTACCTATTCGGGGTTAGGAATATCAACTTGGGTACTGCACAGATGCTGCCTGGGGCAATACATTAAACAGTGTATTTGGATGTGCAAGTCACTTGTATATGCACACAACCCATAAGAAAATGAGAATGGCTATACTGGGTCAGACCTAAAATCCATCTAGCTCAGTATCCTATCCTCAGATAGCAGCCAATGCCAGGTGTCCTAGAGTAGTGGTCACCAACCAGTAGATCGGAATCTACTGGTTGATCTTGGAGCCTCTGACAGGTGATCCTGACTAGTTTGGCTAAGAGGCTATCAAGTGCCAGCACTTCAGCTGCCCCTCCCCCCACCGCTGCTCATCTCCTGCCCTTTGCCTTGGAGCTGCCTCTCACCCCACTGCACCACCACCCAGGAGCCACAAGCAGTGCCCAGCTGCAGCCCACATCCCAAACGACTACCCTAGTCATGAACCCTCTCCTGCACTCTAAGTCCCTGCCCTAGCCCCGAGCACCCCTGCATCCAAACACCCTCCCAGAGCCTGCACCTAGAATCCCCTCCTACATTTCAACTGCCTGCCCCAAGAGCAGCTCAGAGCCCCTCCCCTCCAGATCCCATAATCCAAAACCAGAGCCTGCACCACAACCCTCTGCCCCAGCCTGAAGAAAATGAGGGAGAATGGGCAAGAAAGGGAGGATGGAGTGAGCAGAGGCGGGGCCTCAGAAGGAGTGGGAAGGAGGCAGGGCAACAGTATTTATATTTAAGGTAGATCTTGGATTGCATTTAAATTCAAAGAGTGATCTCATGCTCAGAAAGGTTAGAGACCACTGTCCTAGAGGGAATGAACAGAACAGGTAATCATCAAGTGATCCCTCCCCTGTCACCCATTCCCAGCTTCTGACAGAGACTAGGGACACCATTCCAGCTAATAGCTATTGATGGATCTGTCCTTCATGACGTTAACAGGGTTCAAAAAAGAACTAGATAAAGTGCTGGTCTTCGCAATATCCTCTAGCAAGGAGTTCCACAGGTTGACTGTGTGTAGCATAAAGAAATACTTCATTTTGTTTTCAACCTACCTATTAATTTAATTTTCATTTGATGACCTCTAGCTCATTATTGCTTATTCACTTTTCTCCACACTAGTCATAGGTTTATAGACCTCTATCATATCCCCCATAATCTCTTTTCTAAAATGAAAAGCCCTAGTCTTTTTAATCTCTCTTCATATGGTAGCAGTTTCAAGCCTCTAATAACTTGTTGCCCTTTTCTGAATCTTTTCCAATGCCAAGATATCTTTGAGATGAAGTGAATATTGCACACAGTATTCAAGATGTGGGTGTACCATGGATTTATACAGAGGAAATAAGGTTGGCTTATTCTCTAGCCCCTTTTTAATGATTCCTAACATTCTGTTTGCACATTGAACGTGTTGGGTTGAAAATTGTATTCTTTTCATGTTTGTAATTTAGGTTTAGTAATGTAGGGTAATATATAGAAACATATTTAATATTGTAGTTAGTCAAACCCTTTAGTTAAGTATATATCTCCTATATTTCCTTGTTCTAAAGTGTAGTGAGTAAAGAGACAGAGTTTTGGTATTATGTCTGTGTTAATGAGACTAGAGGGATGTTGAAGGCTAAGGCCCTAATTGTTTCATTTACAGTGCCTTGTTGCTTTGCCCAATGCAGATATTGATGTTATGCTCCTCCTTGAGAAGTCCTTGTAAAAGATTGTTTGTGTGTGAAAGAGGCATGTATGTGTCAAGATAAAGGTGCAAAAGTTATTGCTCAGAACCAGATGGCTGAAGAAGGAGGGGTGCATGAGGGTGAAAACTAGACGACCCGGCATCAAAGAAAAACCATCTATAACCATCGATACATACCCTTATTCACATGATGATTGGATATTGGCAGATTGAAGGCCTTAAAATGGAGCTAGCACCCCTGAAAGATGATTGATTACAGGGTAAGCTTTGGAAAATGTTTTGGAACGCTGACACCAAATAGGTAACACTCCAGACACAGAGCTGACACAGCGAAATCCATAGACTTCAACAGAGAAAAGGATTATAAAAGCAGGGTGCTTTGCTATAGAACTTTGGGTTCGTCTTGCCACCAACTCCAGAGGAGCATCGGATTGATCAACCGATAGAGCCCGGCTCCTCCTCAGTGATCAATCTGGCTGGCCACTAGATTAATCCAGACTCTGGTAACTATAACATCATCTGGCAAGAGAGAGAGAGTGTGTAAAGCATATGCAACTGTTGTAGTCTCAATAAATGCGGCATACTGCCTTTTCCCCTATAAAAGAGCTCATGTGCTTTGTTTAAGCATAACAAATGGATATTTTCAGAGAACTATCCTTAATGACTCCAAGATTACTTGAGTGGTGGTAATAATAAATAATAATAATAATAATGCCAGGGTGCGCATTATACATAGGAGCAATTTTTTAGAGTTTTAAACTCCCTCTCCCCTCCGCACAGAAACTTGCCCCCCTGCAGCGTAGCACGGGAGCCACTCCCCTGCCAGGCTCCTAGACAAGGGGCCGGAGCTCTACAGCCGCTGACAACCCCTGCTACCTCCGGGCCACAGGGAGCAGAGCTCTCCATCTCACTGGGACGGGGGGAAGCAGGGAAGAGGTGGGGACACTGTACAAGCCAGTAGAACAAATGTCAGAACTGGGCCAGTAGTGGGCTCTCAAACACACACAGACACACACACACACACACACAGACACACACACACACAATTTTTAGCCATTGTCAAGGTTGGACACACAGGACTCACAGATTTGTCAGACTACTCTGTTTATTAGCAAAGCCACTCTGCTAATACAGTACACCCAGAAAATGTGAGTACCATACAAGGCTCAAACCCCTTAGATTTATACAGTCAAAAGAAAGCCAACTTAACAAGATTAAAAGGTGGCAAATCTTCACATGATTAGTCTGAGACTAGTCAAGTATCTTCATTTCCACATCAAGCACACAGCAATCTCTCTGGTTACCTCAATTACTTTCTGCCTAACATCTAATGTTCCTTTTTACTGTTATTCCAGGCACACCTGGCTTCATTCTGAGCTGAATACCTACAAACATAATAATCTCTTTCCTGTTTAGAGACAAACAGTATTCAATTATTACAGTATAATTCATCTCTCTTACAATATAGTTCTTTCTACTTTCACACCATAGACACGCAAAAGCAATAACTGTATGAACATCAATTGTCATCTTAATATTGATCTGAAAAAAGGGAGTTTTCCAAGCGATTGACTAGCTTTCAGACTGACAGATGAGAAAATGAACACAAGTAAATAAGCTTGCTGCGTACAGCCTAACTAGTCATTATCAACGTAAATATTGTATAGCTGCATTCAACCAAGAAGGCAATTGCAGATCAAAACTTCTGGATTTTGTGAAGTCATCCTTAGTGACAGTCTCTCTCAATTGCAATAATTATATACAGGCAGTCCCCGGGTTACGTACAAGATAGGGACTGTAGGTTTGTTCTTAAGTTGAATTTGTATGTAAGTCGGAACTGGTACATATTGTAGGGGAAACTCTAGCCAGACATTTCTCCAGAGCTCAGTTTTATTCTCCCACACCTCACTTCCCTCAGTCCTTTATTCTCAAGCTGAGGTGTCTGCTGGGAAAAGCCGCTCCATGTCTCCCTGGTCTGCTGGGGGGACCGCTAGCTTCACGTCTCCCTGGTCTTCTGGGGGGAAGTAGCTAGTGCGGGGTTGCCTCACCCCGTTTGTAAGTAGGGATTCGATGTAAGTCGGATCCATATAACCTGGGGACTGTCTGTATAGCAATGCCACCTACCTCCTTTTGATTGAGAATTTGCAGCTACTTTACTGTCATACTTATCAGTTAAAAATAACTGCTTGTAAAAGTTCAAGAATTTTATCTTAGCTTTATAGTCAAAAAGTTTCACTGTAACAGATTTTTAGCAAATCAAGAGTTACTACTAGCCAGATACACAGAGAAGCATTGGAATTAGAGCTCATCTGAAAATTCAGTTCTCATGCTAATGGACTCAATCGTGATGAAGGATGGTTACGACATTATCTACCTAATAGTCTATGAAGGTGCAAACAGCTCTTTGTGTAGATTCCTATGTCAGGAAGGATAAGAATCAAAGTCAATTGATAGTATCGGCTTCATTTTAACTACCCAATCTTCAGATACTTACTGATTCCCTCTATCTTCCTGAATTTTCTATACCCTCTGCTCCCTGTCTCCCACCCCCTCTTTTTTCCTATTCTCCCCCCCCCCCATCCTATTTATTTTGGGTTTGCACATCCTAAACTCAAAACTCCAGTCATCTGGAGAAGTGGGCTATGCCCACGAAAGCTCATGATATCATCTACATGTTTTGTCTATAAAGTGCTACCACACCATTTGTGGTGGGGGGCGGGGGAGGGAGGAAATTGTATTATATAAGACAGTCATCCCAAAAAAAAGGTTAAATACTCATTTATTACCTGACAGAATAACACAGAAGTAAAGCATATGTTTTCCTTGAATCACTTAGTTTACCAGCAATATCTGCTGTCATTAACTTATTTTTGTTAGGGTACTATCCCCATCTAGTGGTTTTCAGACAAGCCTGTTTATCAGTTTTAATCTATACTCAGGTTATGTCTAAATTGCAGGGTTCTTTCAGAAGAAGCTTTTCCAGAAGAGATCTTAAAAAAAAAAAAAAAAAAAAAAAAAAAAAAACCACCACACACACACACACACACACCACCAACACACAACCACTTCTTCCAAAAGAGCTCATCCACACTACTAAAGTGCATCAAAAAAGTGATCTACTTTTTTGAAAGATAGCATCCATTCAGTGTGGACATTATCTTGCATTTAAATTGTGATTACTATGGATGGAGCGGCAACCAGGGCACCTGTGCTTTTTCCTCTTTCCTTTTCTTCCGAAAGCACACCCTCTTCCCCATCCACCCACACCTTTTTCCAAAAGAGCTCTTTCGGAAAAAGGCTTCTTCCTTGTAGAAAAAGGATTACCAATGCTGGAAAAACCTCTCCGATCTTTCAAAAGAACATGATTGCAGTGTGGACACAATTGAAGTTTTTTCCGAAAAACTGCCATTTTCCAAATAAACTCTGTAGTGTAGACATACCCCCTGTAAGTGACCGCATGCCAGTTAGGCATGTGCTTAAGTATCTTGCTAAATTTTAAGTGCAAGTAGCCCCATTGAAGTTGTGTGCTTAAGTATTTTGCTTTGAGACCAGGGTACCTGACACTGATTTCACATGCCTGGAAAATCTCTTGTAATAGTGATCAAAGAAACATTTTTTGTATTTAAGACTAAAGGATTCTGAGAGAGGGAACAAAGAGGCTAGTGGTTACAAAAGGACCTAAGTGTGGAGCTTCCTGGAGGGTCCCCTTCAACACCAGGGGTTCTCAAACTTCATTGCAACAGGGCCACCTTTCTGATAGTATTATCGCATGACCCCAGAGCTGGCCCAACTGGGCTACCGCCCGGGGCGCCCATTGTAGGGGCCTCTGCACAGGGCTGCCAGGCCGGGTGGGGGCAGCACTGCGCATGTGCCGGGCACCCGGGGGCAGGTCCACACATGCGCCGCATACCTGGGGGCGGGGGAGAGGGTGCAAGGACAGCTCAGGCCAGCACTGCATGACCCCCAGGAGCAAAGCCTGAGCTCCAGCCCTTAGTGGAGGTGGAGCTCAGGCTTCAGCTCTGTGTCCTAGTAAGTCTAATGTTGGCCCTGGCAACCCCCATAAAATGGAGTTGCAACCCACAGTGTGAGAACTACACTCCATACCATTATGGTTAATTTCCTCAGTCAGTATGCCTCAGAAAGAGGAGATTCCATTTTATGGGAATAGTTTTCAGCTAACAGAATGGAAGCAGAAAAAAAAAAACTCAGAGGGGGAGCCATATTAGTCTGCAGCTTTAAAAACAAGTGGCCCTGTGGCACCGCAGGGACTAACCACAATGTGTAGAATTATGAGCTTTCCTGGGTAAAACCCACTTCATCAGATGAATTGGAGTGGTACAAGCCATTTTGACTGTCATTGGATAGTGTTAGCTTATCCCATAAACATTGAATGCTAACCCCATTCAAGCTAGCATGTTTTCTGTCATTGCTTTCAGTGGAGCCAGGATTTCCCTCCTAATTCCCAGACTCAGTGAAACTGTGTGTCTGTTCAGAACGGACAGGTCTTTGATATTTTTCCATTGATTCCTTTTGCCATAAAATATGTACAAAGTGTTCTGTTACCTGCCAAAGGACTGTTAAATTGTTTTATACCAACTTCAGTAACATGTAAGGAACCATATTCTGGAACAAAATAGAGGACTAAGAAGCTAGATGCCTAGTCCCTTTCTTTTCTTGTGTGCATATGAGCAATTCTTCCATTTTCCTTAAAGGTGGTAATAAAGTGCTTACTGGAGTGAGATGATCCAGCTATAAGTGTTTGTTTCATTTCAAATTTCCTAATGGTCATTTTTCACAAGAGGACCAAGTAGTACCCATTTATTTGTGCTATTTTGGCACTTGATAGAAAGATTGGGCGAGAAAAATCAGTGCTTTCTGAACAAGCTAGGAGGATGCAGTGCAGTGGGCAGAGGAAGGCATGACGCACTCTCTAGAGTGCTACAAGATTTGTTTCAATCTTAAGCCCAACTAGTGTTTCTAGGGGAACTAGGGGATCATTTTACAAAGTGATGTCAGATAGAAAAAAATAAGGAACAAGTTTAGTCAATGGGAGCTTTGTCATTACCTTCAATTCTATTCAACCATTGGGGTTCAGTAGACCCAGACACTTTTTTTTAAAGTTTGCATTTGACCATCTCAGCCCCTTTAACATGCCAACTAAGATCTAGTTTTATTCATGGATTTACAGAATGAGGCTAAGATCTTTACAGAAAGGGTTTCTCCATGTAGGTGGATCCAAGGGTAGATGTTCCTTTTGGTTATTTCTAGCCTGATTAGTCAAGATAAGAAAACCTGTTGTCATTTGTCTGCATCTATGATTTGCTTCTTTATCATCTGCTATATATTTTAGAGAATGTGTGTGTCTGTCTAGTTTCTTCCAGAGCTCCTCCTAAATGGGAAGAGCTAGGACCATCAAGACAGACATGCAGCTTCCTCTGTTCATAACAGAAAGCAAGGTCAGGATTGGGTTGTGCCAGGAAAATGGAGGGAGGGGAGTTATGTAGAATGAGATTGTTTCACATCAAACAGAAAGGGAAGGATATGAGAGCAGGGACAGTTATACTCCACAATGACTGCTTGGGGGCAGCAAGTGTCCTAGCCCCAGGGAAGCAACCAGCTGGCAGCCTGTGTGGCCCTCCTTGCTGCAGGAGTGCAGCCACCCTTTCAGTGAGCAGCTGGCTGACAGCCTGCATGGCCCTCCCCCAGGAAGCATGGCCACAGACCTGCCTCCCCCCCATCCTGGGCCAGGGCCAGGAGAAGCTGGTCTGTGCCCTCCCCCTACAGGCCAGCTCCAGTCCAAAGCAAATCTTTTAGTATAATATGCTCTGTTTGTTAGTCTTGATCTCACAACCACCACCACATAGGTACATTTCAAATAGGGGGTCTTTATAAAAGATGGGACCTGATGTTTACAGTAGGTCCATTAGCCTAATTTAATTTTCTTCCCCAGCTAGATCCTATGCTCAAATACCAGAAGTATTTTTCCTTTCCCACACTCCACTCCTCCATCCTGGACCCAACTACGCTGCAAGTACACCATGATTTTGTAACCAGGTAGTGACACTCACCTCCAGTGTTAACAAGTCTCACAATATTTAGTGCTGGTCTTAAATCACCAGTTCTGAATGAGCCTTGTGAATACACCAGAATCTCAGCTGCCCCTTAAAGTTTAGCTCCCAGAGTTACAGAAGGAAGCTTAAAAATATCAAGTCCATGTTCAGCAACATGAGGGCAGGTATAATTAAAAAACAAATTTTAATTCTATATAAAGAATATCACAAGGTTTAAACAAACATGATAAAGGGGGAAGAGGTCTGACTCAGCTATCCCATACGTCCTCAGTAGATGTTAATGTCATGAGAATATGCACACAGCATAGTACCAGTAACACAAAAACAATGCACTTTGAGATGTCTTGCCACACACAGACCTCAAAAGACAGAAAGCCTACCAAACCAGCTACACCATACGTAGGCAATAATTTTCACAGAGGGGGGCCCCCCCCACTTCAAAAATGTTATGTGATCATGGGCCAGCTCCAGGCTCCTTGGCAGAGATGGGGCCTCCAGGGAGAAGGGGTGGGACTGGGGGGCTACAGAGAGAAACAAAGTGTGGAAGAGCGTGAAACAAAGCGTGAAACACACAAAGAGTGTGAGACACAAAGTGTGAAACAAAGTGTGAAACACACAGACTTTGAAACTCAGATTCAGTATGTATGGCAGTGACTGTGTGGGGCACAGGCTGGGGATGTGGAAGTGATACACGCTAGTGGCTACATCTACACTGGTGGCTTCTTGCACAAAAACAGCTGTTCTTGCCCAAAACTTGCTGGGTGTCTACCCTACACGCACGTTCTTGCGCAAGTAAATTTCCAGAAGAGTTATTCCTCTCCCCACAAGGAATAAGCAAGAGGGCAGTGTAGACAGGCAACATGCATTTCTTGGGCAAGAAATCCATATGGCTAAAATGGCCATCAGAGCTTTCTTGCGCAAGAGAGCGTCCACACTGCCATAGATGCTCTTGTGCAAAAGCACATGCCAGTGCAGACGCACTCTTGTGGAAGATTTTTTGCACAAGAACTCTTCCACAAAACAGTTCTTGCACAAGAAGCTAGCAATGTAGACATAGCCATAGTGGGTGTACTGGCTGATGCTGGGTAAGTTTTAACCCACACTCTGTCTCTTTAAGGGAAACGTACCCTTCTCTGCCCTCCCCCAATACCTGCTCTGCACTTCTCTTAGTCACTTACACACTTACAGAGTTGCTCTAACCTGAAGCACAGTATCTCCCTCTCTGGGACCCCTGTACTGCAGAGGGGGACGGGGTTACAGGGTCAGGGAAATACCCTGAGTTCAGTGTTCCCTCTCTCCTCCACTCCCCCAGCTCTGCTCAGCTGCAGGATGGAGCAAGGTAGGGGAGGAGCAATTGAACACACAGTTGGCTGTAAATATACACACTCTGCTAATCAGCTGCCTTCCCCCACAAAAAAAAAAAAATGCTTGCCATGCTGGATTTGGTCCCCTGGCTTGAGTTTGCCCACCCCTAGGCTACAGTCATGGTTAGGAGGTGTGATGGGGGGAGGAAGGAAGAGGGTCCTACTCACCATTTGACAGCATTTAGGAATTAACTCTGCTGGGCTAATAGAGCAATTGTAGAATGGTGTTGTGTCCCTCTCACTCCAGTACCTGCAGCTTCCTCTTTGTAGCTCAGCACCACAGGCTGCTCACTAAACTGAAGGACTTTACCCAGAAGGGGAAAGCAAAGTCTCTTCTGTTTTCGGTAGCATCAGGCAGTATTCATGACCATTGCTGCTTCCTGTCACTCTTGCACTAGCCCAAACAGTACAGTCCCACAGTGCTTGGTAGGGGAGCCCTGCCTGCCTTCTATTCTGGATTCCAGTCCAAGTCTCTTTAGCAAACAAGCAAGATCTGCAGCTTTCAAAGCCTTGCTGTTCTCCCCCTAGGCTACTTCCAGTCTTCCTGGTCAGACTCCTGCCTCTTAGAACCTAGGAAAGCCAGCTCTTTTTCCTTAGAGCAGATGACTTCCAGTCTTGGCTTTGTGTAAGCCCCTACTTGTTCCCTCACAGGTGAGCTTGCTTTCAATTAGCCTAAATTCTCCCCTGTGTGCCATTTAGTCATCTAATTGGGCCCACCTGGTTTCATTCAGCCGGCATAGAAAGTACACCTCATCCCAAGGGGTCACATCCATAAAGCTGGGATAAGACAACTATTGATCAATCTGGGCTGTTGGTGAGGGAAAAGAGTGATGAGCTGTTATGGTTACTAACAGAGTATGAGTCATGTTTTTAGTGGACACAGAGCTATCCATGCTGCTAATTAGTTGCAAACAGTTCAAAACTATAGTATAGAATGGGCTCTTGTAGATGCTTCCTTTATGTTACCCCCACTTTCAGGAACAGCACCTCCATGTTGCTGTGCCTAACAGAATAGCTATTTTCAATGCCTCTCTCAAACTGCCTCTTTTCTTCTGCAACATATCCTCTAAAATAATAAATAAGGCGAGTAACAGGGGGATTTTTAAAAGCATCTGAGGGATTCAGGATCACAAATCCCACTGACAGTTCACAATTTAAGCTCAAGAAAACTTTTTGGCCTAAGCCCATGATTTGGGAAAGCTGCCTGTTTAGCAGTGCTCTTAAACACATTTCTTATAGGTGCCTCTGTAAAGTTTAAGGATTTAAAAAAAGAACATTTTACTTTTTAGGGTAAATAACAGTGTTTTTAAAGCTAAACAATTCAGTGTTTTCACCCTTCTTCCTTCTCTCTTTAAGACCTCCCACTGAAAAGAAATGTTTTTGAACAAATCTTTGAAAATATCCGCAAGGCTGTAAATTCCACAATGCCAGATATCTAAATAAGTAAAAATGACATCTTCCAGGTTTTTCCATCTTGGACCTTCATACTGAAGAACAAAAAAAAAAAATATATGGCATTGGTATAGTTTTCCCAACTTTGTCATGAAATCTGTTAAAGCTGAAAATTGCCCCTTAATTTTACAGTCTTTTAAAAACAATCCAGGAGACCTCGAAAAATGGGAGAGAATGGATCAAACAGTTCAATCTGATTTACTCAAAGACAGTGAGGCCCAGACAAATGACTTATAAATTCATAATAAGTATTCTCATAGTTACTATAGATATGAACTTGCTTCAGGTGGTACTGACAAAGCTGGATGATATTGTTTGGTTGTGGATTTTGTAAACTATGCTTGCTCGCTCATCCCTGAAATATTACATAATATTTTCAAAAATGTATAAGAATTCCTTGGTTGAGAGTTCAGAGTTCAAAGCTCTTTATTTTAGGTCTGCAGTATTAGTCTGGGGAATATAAGTCCTAAGGGAGTTGTTCCTTATCCTTGTCAGCACAGCATTTATTCAAATAGATGCCTAGGGATATATTTTCTCTAAATGTGCTGCATACCTCCCATTACATTAATAGGAGTTATATTTATTCTGTGAGGGGAATGTACCCCTGGGTTACCATCTTTCTGGTAACTTTCAGTTATATTTACATCTGTATAGGGTTGCCAGATGGTTTCAACAAAAATACCCGACACACTTGACATTACATCACAATCTACATTACATCTTATTTAGAAAATACCGGACATTTATATTTTCTCGTTTATATTTTCTCAATTTGTTTCCTGAACAGAAAGCTTAAATACTGGACTGTCTGGTTCAAAACCCTGACACCTGGCAACCCTATCTGTATATAGAGATGAATGAGTGTGGAGCTGTGTTGAGGCTGGGGACAAGGTCAGGAGAAGGCCTGCAGCTGGGGATGGGGCCAGAGCAGTGCTGGGGTGGGGCTGGACTGGACTGGATGGCGCTTCATCCACACACCCCTTTTCAGGTGTACCCCAAAGTTTGGGAACTTCTGCAATAAGTTTTGTGCATCTACAGAAAAAAAAATTCATAGCAGGCCAGGGCATGATCTTGATTAAATATACCCCTAAAGAGATGTGATCTATTATTTAAGTATTTCTAACATCAGAATTCTACAGGGAACACTTATAAAATTGGCAGATACTAAAACATCTATTAACAGATGGGCAGATGATAAAACTGCCTTAGAACAAAGGTGAACATGAACCTTTCAACTCAGGAAAATGATATGTGGAAGCTCTTCAAGGCTATATTGCTGTGTCTTCTGAAGACACATAGTTAATTCTGACAACATAATTTTCTTAGCCTGGGGTAAGTAAAGAACATTTTTATTGAGAACGCCAACAGAACTTTCTTTAAAGGTGGTGATGTAATATTTAGATATAACTACAAAAAGGATTTAGTACTTATATTTTGCTGATGAGTCTGAGATAAAGAGAACAGCTATAGAGGGATTTCTCCAGAGACCAAGGAGAGAACCAATCTGGCTTTATTAAAGCTCAGTTATGCATTTGTTGTATATCCAGAACTTCCCCTGAAATTCTGGAAAATTGCAAAGGGAGTCTGGGGTCTGAACAATAGGCAGGATCAGGCTCCTGATAAATTAACCCATTTTGGTTAAAAAAAATTGAGTTCAGGCAGAGCTAGATCCTGCTTTGCCATTACATGGGTTCCCAGTGGGAAGAAAAAGGAATCTCTCATTTTTCTGCAACCTGTAAAACAGCCAGTCAGTATACTGGAGGACCTGTTCCCTTGCATCTCCCTTGGGTGAGGTAATGGTACCCTAAAGGAGGTGGTGAGTAGAGAAGGGGTGGGATAGACAGAAAGATGGAGAAGCATAGGAGCAAAGGTGGAACGTATGGTTGAGTGGGGCAACACAAAGCTTGACAAAGGAGGAAGAGTAAAGAAGAACAGTCATGTAAAGTTTCAAATGTAATTATCATAAGCTTTAATTTGATGCTACTGGGGGGAGTCAGTAGAGCAAACCAGTCAGGGGGTAACATGCTCAAATGCCCGGGCAAGGACAATGAGTTTTGAGGTTTACACAGATGTGTGTGTGTTATGAACACACACACACAAAGAGTATATTAGGCAAGCTAAAGCAGGCTGTAAGGATAGTCTGAGAAAGTTGGCTGTGGTGCTGCCAGGAAAGAAATGAATCATGGGGATGATCAGATGGAGGAAGCAGCAGAATTTGGACATGGCCTGGATTTGTGGAGCAAAGGAGAGTGAGAAGACCTCAGGCCTGAGTGACAGAGAGAGACTGTGTGTGGGCATTGATAATAGACAAGAGGGAAACAAGGAAAATTTAAGGGAATAATTGACCAAAATTGGAGCAAAACCAGCATTATTCTTCTATTTAAATGCTGGCTTTTATTAGATAACAAAAAACTATGGAGAAGACAGACACCTTTTAAGACATACAACTGTGGAATCTTCAGCCTCTCTAGAGCCTACTGATGAGACACTGGATTAAGCCCTGATCCTGCAAACTTGTGCAACTTTACTCACATGGGCTACGTCTAGACTGCAAGCCTCTTTTGAAAAAGAGCATCTAGACTGCAAGCAGTACTTTCGAAAAAGCGAGCCGCTTTTTCGAAAGAGAGCACCCAGGCAGTCTGGATGCTCTCTTTCGAAAAAGCCATGTTTGCATTCAAGAACGCCTTTTTTCGAAAGAGCACTTTCAAAAAAAGGTGCTCTTCCTTGTGAAATGAGGAGTACCGCTGTCGAAAGAAAAGCCGCGTTTTCAATTTAATTTCGAAAGAACGCGGCTGTAGTCTAGACGCAGGTGACGTTTTTTCGAAAAAAGGCTGCTTTTTTCGGAAAAAAACCCTGCAGTCTAGACACAGCCATGAATATTCTGATATCAACAGTCTGCTCCTGTGGGTAAAGTTATCCACTTGATTGACTGCAGAATCTGACTCCTCGCCTTTAGCAAGAAATTTTTTATCCCTGATTTTGAAGTGTTATATTTTCTATATATTTTTAAAACATTGTTTTTAAAATGTGAATTTTAAGACTGTACATAGTCCTCATTGCTCTTGAAAATTCAATGGGAAAAATGAAGCAAAACTGCGGTCAGTTAAGGGTTTGGCTTTTGTGTTTTCTTTTATCAGATTTTTTTAAAATGTGTCCAAAATACTGTAGAACATCCCACCAGTCCTAAACCCTTTCGGATCAGATTTTCTTCATAAGAGAGACTTTCTTGTTGTACTGTCTGAAAAATTACATACCTTTCACTGGAACCAATTATAATAACAAATAATTGTTTAGCCACACAATTTGAGTATGAAATTAGGATCCTCAGAATGACTCTTAAGAATCAAGCAGAGTTCATCTTTGACTTTCAAGAAATGGTCACAGTTTTATGTAATTTTTCAAATAAAAATTAAACATTTTACATTATATGCACCTCTCCAAATTCCTGACCATTCCCAGACCATATACTTTTTGTCTGGGAAAAAAACCCACACATGGTTGATCATGGAACTGGTTCTTGACTTTACATGTCTCCTTTCTAATGTTAATACAAAATCAGAAACAATCTCCACAGACCTTAAGCCCGGACCAACTAGACAGATATCCTTTACAGGGCTTTAGAAAATTCAACCAATAACATGTCAAGATGTACACCTTGAGCATCATATCATTGACAACTCCAGCTCCAGTTTTCTACATCATAAATAAGATTTTCACTTGGGCTGGCAAACATGGGACTCTAAATTAGCGCCCTTTTACAAAAACTCCTGAAAGAGCATGTGCTGTATCATAATTTCCCTTCTATTCAGTTTTATTTCTTCCCATTCTTTAATTTTAATATTAAAAAGAAAATTCCTTAGGGAAGTGAATAGAATCTAAAACTTGTGAATGTTCCAAACTTCATGTCTGGTTGCTATTTCTACAATGGCCTAAATTACAATTCTGCTCTGCACCTCCAATCTTCAGGATCATTTAAATCTGTCCTAAATAATAATCCAACAAATTCTGTCACCAGATATTCATAGCTCCTTTCAGGCCAAATTCTGCTCTTTGCTTCACCAGAATATTCCCATTTAAGTAATTTATGTTCCATCAGTTTAACTGAGAGTAGCTTTTGCCCCATTTACTTAAATGGGAGTTTCACATAACTAAATGCAGAATGTTGGCCTAAATTTTCTTTTCTTGAAGAAACTTTACCTTAGTACAGTGCTCCCTCTAACATTTTCTATCCTTGAGTGGGTTGAATTTTCTTTTGGGTGGATTACATTTTCTGATGTGCACCACCAATATTGAGGTAGTATGTTGATGTGCACCACCAATACAAACAAAATACACTCACATATATACCGTATGTATGTATATTTTAAGCAGTCCATATGTGTGGAATAAAATATATTAAAACAAGACACCTGTGGCTAGTTGTTGTGAGGTACCCTTAGTGACTACACAAAGGTGCTGTGCAAAGGTACGGAATTAGTCTTCTTTCTCTGGAGGAAGAATAGAAGCCCCAGAACAAATTAACCCATGGCTTCAAGGTTCATAGACATTTGCATGTTTCAAAGAGCTTGCAAATACTGTTTCATCCTTCAAAACAACTAGCATCACACTTGCTACTTCTGACTCATAATAGCAAGAACTCTATCAGAGAGCAAAGATCTGGCCTTCATGCAACACAATTTACCATGTATTAATTAGTAACACAGGATTTAAAAAAGAATCATTAAGTTAAAAGTTTAGATCTCTGCAACATTCCAAAAACTTCTGTTAAAGGAATTAAAAAACAACAAATAATCCTGTAGCACCTTAGGACTATTCACTATTTTTAATATTTTTTCAGCTACAGACTAACATGGCTACTCCTCTGAAACTGTTAAAATAATCTTTTCTTTCTTATATTAAGCCATATGAAAACTTTGTTTGAAATGTAATCATGCAAATATCCTCCTAGCTAGCACGCGCGCACACACACACCACGCTTTCCCCCTCAAAAAAACAGCCTAACAGAAAGAACTGCAGTGAGTCACACACCCCAAACAAACTGCCCCCTGCCTCCACCTCACTGCACAGATGCCAGCACTCAATCACTCTATCTTTTCCCCACCTACCCCCATGCAGTCAGCCCCTTACCTATGTCCTTCTCTGCCCAGGAGTATTGAAGAGACTGCTGGGTTTCTGCCTCTGCCTCCGCCCAGCTCATTCTCTCTCTTCCCACAGATGGGACTTTCCCACAAAACAATTAATTACTTGCTTCCTACTCCCAGTCACTCATTCCCTCATATCTCAGCTGTCTAATTGTCTTCCATTTCAAACGGGGAAGGGCCTGTCATGCCAATCAGCTGATCTCCCTGCCTGCATGGGGAGCTTTGAACATGTGTGCAGGGTTCAGAAC
This sequence comes from Pelodiscus sinensis, assembly GCF_052426305.1. Taxonomy (NCBI): domain Eukaryota; kingdom Metazoa; phylum Chordata; order Testudines; family Trionychidae; genus Pelodiscus; species Pelodiscus sinensis. Next base: position 26,139,080 of record NC_143055.1, on the reverse strand, counting down.
ATAGCTGAGCAGCTGCTCAGCCATGCAGCTTAGAGGGACCTTTGCCCTAATACCATAACATTATATTTATGATTGTGGAACCAGTTGTCTTATTTCAGTGGCAACTGTCAGCATGTGGAAAAGGCTAAGTATGGGTTAAATCCAGCTACATGAAACAATGTTCATGTTGTTACTGATCATTTTACAGCATCCAAAACTGTGTTATGGATTTTCCAGACCCATTACATCTGTGGATCACCTAGTCACAAAGAACATTATGTGTGATGATGTTGAACATCACTATGCATAACTTTTAGGCATCCAGAAACCACCATCATTCACAATGCCTGCCCTATACAGTGAATGGGAAGAGAGAAGCACTTCTGAATGGGTTTTTTAAAAACAGCATGCTAGACAGCCCTCACCTACATTAGCCCATGAAAGCTGCCAAGCCAAAGACTGTGTACTAAGTGATTGGAGCAGGGGACTGGATCTTGTGTTTCTCACCTGCCACAGGCATGTGCTAACCAGTAGGCTACTGAGCCAGTCTTGTGTTCGTTCTTGCTTTCTGGCCCAATTACCCTTTCATTATTTAGTCACAGTAAAATAGTTCTAACAGAAAAGATTAAATCCCCCCACATCTGAATAACCCATTGCACTCGCCTGAAAGGTGGCAGATTCCCTGTTAAATCCTTTCTCCCCCTTCAGGGACTGGGACCGGGGGAGAGTGTCTCCCCCACATTGCAATGAGTACCCTAACTACTGGGATAAAAGTTATGATTCAGGGGCACAAGGCCCCAGACAAGCCTGAGACAAGAGTAGTTTAGGGGTCCCCTCCCCTTTCCTTATCCCCAATATCACAGCTTGCAGCCTACCCTGCAGCCTACCCTGCAGCCTCTCAACATCCTCCATTTCTCCCACAGTCCTCCTACATCCTCTATCCCCCACACTCTGCAGGCCTCCAAACATTCCCCACCCTCCTCATAACCCACCAACAGCTCTCCCCAGCCCCTCACCCACAGCTTCTGGAACCTTCCTAGCCACATTCCAGTGCGCCCCCAGCATAGCATTCTACTCCTTTCCCAAGCCAGGGAAGCTATTCCCAGTCCTGGCTCCTCAGCGTCTCTGCTATTGCCCACCCCACACTCATGTGGTACAGATCAATTTTGAGTGATGAGTGACATTGTGACTGGTTGCGTAGGTTTGCTGCAATGCTCAGATTTTGCCTGGCTGCCCTGCTGTGCTCCAGGTGTAATGCCCTAGTACCATTTCCTTTCAATGGGTCCCATGTCCTTATGGGCTCTCGCACAACTGCACCACTTGCCCTATTGTAGCATTGCCACTGGCTCGTGTGTAAGTTTTTCTATAGGGGCTGATCTGGTATGTTAGCTCTGAATCTGCTAAGTTTACCCAAGCAGACTTTGCAGGGGAGTAAAGAGATGAAAGTTTACCTTCTCCTATTAGGAAACTGTTCTGTGTTTAACCATCCTTGTGTGGGGCTGCATTGCACATGCACAGAGGTAGAAATATAGACACTGAGGCAACTTGAAGTGTTGAGTGAGTTTTGGCATCTACATGGTTTGGGGTAGGTAAGTGGATCACCAATGAGGGCTGATTCTGGAATTTACATGGAACTCCACCTGCTCACTCATATTTCACAGAATAAAACTAAAGGTGATGAGATATGAGATACTCCCTAAATCTGTGCTATTCCTGTTTTACCATTACTTCAATTATTTGTTTTAGATCACCACCTAGTGGTGTGCAGGCACCGTTGTTTTTAATCTGTTGAAGTTAAGCAAATGGTTCATGACCATCACTGTTAAATATTTGTGCAAAAGCTTCAGGAGATAGCCAAGTTTTGTCTGTACAGGATAAACTTTAAAAAAATAGACTGGTAGCACTTAAAAAACATTTGTGCCTAATTCCTAATTGAAATCTCTCAGGCTTTTGCTTCCAGCCATTGGTTCTTATTATAACTTTCTCTACTGTGTTAAAGGGTGCTTTAGTGCTTACTGTTTTGTTCCTGTGATGGTGCTTACACACTGTAATCAAATCACCTTTTGATCTTCTTTTTCATAAAATAAACAGATTGAGCTCCTTAAACCTGTCACTGTAATGAACTTTGTCCAGCTCTAATAGGACATATACCCCAGCAGTTGTTGTGGTATAAAGGAACTGGAAACACTTTACAAAAAAAGGCAGGATGGAAATAAACAATATTTATCTCCGTTACCCCTTTCCTTGTGGGTAGGTTATTCCATTTCTTGCTCTCTCTGCTAAAGCATCTGGTATTTACCACCATGGTATTTGCCACTATTGGACCATTAACTTGGTTAAGTATCATAGTTCCTCTGTTCCTGACACCATATACATTCGTGGTTCCAACATTGTATGAAAAATAACAATTGTACTTTTGTAATTCTATGTGATCTTCCACCCAAGGATCCTGCCAGGGCATTATTAGCTAAGCCTGATGGCACCAGTGAGAGATAAAAAGATATTATCTTCATTTTACAAGCTTCTCCAAAGTCACATGGAAAGTTCATGGCAGTGCTAGAACTAAAACACAACATAAATTACAAAAATACAAAAATATTTCCCTCGGTTTAAAAAATCTGGAAACCAAGCTGAACAATTAAAGAAATTAACTTTATTTATTAGCTATTTCATATAGTAAGTATAAAATAATGGAGCTTCCTGAATTAAATCATGTTTAACTCATACAGAATTATATACAGTATAATATCTAAAGCTATATAGTGTCTGTTTTCATACTGTACACTCAGGAGGATAATAATGTCTCAGTCTGAAAATTAAACAGACTTCCCCCCCTCATCTAAATAACAGGTTATGTTTCCATCTTATATTATAAAACATCTTGCTAAACATTGAAAGTGACATTTTCAAAGGCACCTAAGAGCCTGGGTCTGTTGGAAAGTTAATAGGACCTTTGCTCCTAATTTTTTAAAAATCCCATCCAGACGCAACATTCAGAGAACTGCATCAGTACAAATAACACAAAGAATAAACCTTGTTTCTGCATGTTGAGTCTCAACTGATTTAAACATTAAAAGATTCATTTTAGTAAACTTTACAATAATATGGAAAAGTCTGTCTAAAAATGTACAATATAATATGTGGGAGAATTAATGATATTGAATATTAAGTTCTATTAACTATATTCTTCTTTATTAAAATAGTTGTAGAACCTGTTAAGTACAACAGCTGCTGGTGTATTCATTCTTTCTCCCATTCATTTATTCAGTCATGCATTCAACTAATTATTCACTGATGTACTGTGTATAGATTATGTTTTGCAATTGACCTCAAAGAGTGAGGAAGCTGAATGCATACGATAGAAAATAGAAAAGGGCATTGCAAGGTTAACAACAATTATCCAAGGTTCAAAGCCAAAAACTATTTCTTCCAGTCCATTGTCGTATTCTGGGCGGCAACCAAATGCTGGTGGAATCCAAAGCTGCATGGGAAGTAAACAACATTGGTATCAGTTATCATCTTCATTATGTTATACTTGCCTAGTGTGCCTGTTGTATGACACTCATTTCTTCTATGCTGCAAATGAATCAATGTTATTTGGAATCAAAGATCACTGAGCCCAATTTTCTACTCACACAGGTTTCAGCAATTACTCCTGACTTATTCAAGAATCTGGCCCTCTGTCTTGCTTAAGCTAATAGATTTGGCCTGAGTTCCTATCTCATATAATACATTAAGAGGTGGCTTGTGATGAAAGACTGTGTTGCACTTACAATATAAAGTATGGGCAACGCCAACAGAATCAAACCTTGGACCTCTGCAGCTTAGTGCATGAGCCTCTACTGCATAGAGCAGACTCCTTAGTCTCTCTGCAAGTGGGCTTAGTGTCAGGACCGGACTAAGGGGTGGGCGAGCCGGGCAGCTGCCCGGGGCGCCAACCGGTGGGAGGGTGCCTGACGGCAGCTGCAAGGGGCGCGCGGCATCCCTTATAGCTGCCATCAGGCGCTGAGCACCTGGATCCCACAGCGCAGGGGCCCCCCATCTCCACGACGCTAGCCAAGCAGCACCCTTTCCTCCACGGCCGCGGGGCCCTGTACAGCCAGGTGCAGCCCACCCCGGGCTGCGCACCAGCAGCGGTGACCGGGCCAGGCTGGGCAGCACATGCACCGTGTGCCCCATGGGCGGGCCCCAGGCTGCACGCCAGCGGCCGTGGCTGGGCAGCACATGCACCATGCACCCAGAGGGGCAGGCCCATGCATGCGCCGTGCACCCAGGGGCAGCACTGTGTGCCCGGGCCTGGGGTGCCAAAATGGCTCGGGTTGGCTTAAAGTGCCACTAAATGGGATAGTACACCACACCCAAAAGGTGTGTCAGTTATATGTATATTGCTTAGTTCATATAGCAAGATTGCTGGAAAGCATTATTAGTTTCTAAGGTCAGATTTTAAAGGTGTTTAGGGGTTGTTCCATTCAACATTCACAGTCTAAGTGAGTGAGACAAGTGAATCCCATTCTTCCAGAGTGATTTAGGCATATAAGCCTAAGACTATGTCTACACATGTTTTGTCGGAAAAGACAATGCAAACGAAGCACTGATTAGCATTTGCTTGTGCTTCATTTGCATTATCTATTCCGATCCATTTTTGTGCAAGAGGTTTTTGCACAAAAACATGCAGTGTGGACGTGTCCGTTTTGTGCAAAAACCCCTTTTTGCGCAAGATCCTTATGCCTCTCCAAGAGGTCCACAGATCAGAAACTGGTTAAAAGATAGGAAATGAACGGTAGGAATAAATGGTCATTTTTTAGTATGGAGAGAAGTAAATACTGGGATCTATACTGGGATCAGTACATCCTCATAAATGATCCGGGAAAGAGGTAAACAGTAAGGTGGCAAAATTTGCAGTTTATACAAAACTACTTGAGATAGTTAAATCCAAAGCAGAGTGCAAGAATTAGAAAGGAATCTGTGACGGGGTGTACACCTCACACCGTCCCTTAAGAGGTTAATAGAAGTGGGCTTTGCCCACAAAAGCTCATAATACCATCTACACGTTTTGTTAGTCTTTAAAGTGCTACAGGACTATTTGTTGTTTTTTAAGTTCACGCTATTGCTGTCACTGGTTACAGCTCATTAGCAGACACAAAAGAAAGACCAAGGGTGGAGACTGAATTACTCTTTTCCCCTCTCTAAGTAGTCCTCCAGATCATTTTGGGGGCACACTGACAGGGCACAATTTCAGAAATCACTGTCTGTGCCATATCTGTACTGTGGCTAAATACCTTCATCCATGTCTATTCCACTTCTAAGTAGATGATATTCCCCAGTATTTCAGTCAGTCCCTCTCCTTTCACAAGCACTAGAATTCACTTACTATAAATAGTAAAACTAAGTAACATTAATTTTCTCACTGTTGGTGACTTTAGGGAGCTTTTTGGAATTAATTTTATTAATTAGATTCAAAATACCTTACCGAAAGATTACACAGGAATAAAAATGCCGCGATGTTCTTCAGGAGTCTCCTCTTATTGTTAACTGTGTTTTGACTGTAGAGTGAGAAATCTGAGGTTGAGTGTGCAACTGGACTGCTAGCTTGGCTCCTGACTTCATCCACACCATCATCACCAATTCTGTCTCTCACACAAATATCCCCATTGAACATGTATGGTAACTTCCCATTGTCCAGATCAGCGGCGGTAAGTGACAGAGTGCTCCCATTGGATACAGTTAATATTCGAAGCGTCTTAATGTCGTCATTCACCTTTTCCTGTTCACGATGTATGGACTCAATGATAAAGAGGTTCTGAATATATTTCTCAATAATAACCAGGATGGAATAAGCCAGATTGTACCAAGTGTATTTTGGATGGTCCTGGGCACAGATAATTGCTAAAATAGAACCCCAAGAAAGGAGCCAGGAACCTGAAGCTGTGCCAACTAATAAGTCCGCATCAAGTTTCCTGGCAGGATTTTTTGAATTATCCATTGATCTTTCTTCTAGTCTGTAAATAAAAAGGGCAACGATTCCAGCTGCACACATAAGAGTTAGTACAGAGATTGCATATACATAAAACATAGTAAGTGCTAACTCACTTTGGATTTTCGAACCTCCTATCTGAATTAAGTACACAACAACGATCCCTATTGTGCTAATCAGCACAATTAATCCAAAAATTGTGCCCACTGTTATGCCGTGAAACTTGAACAGTGTTTTGTGTTGGTGGTGGTGTTCTACTTTGCGGCCGATATTCTTCCACAGGACATAGAGCATCGTGGAGGCTAAAATATGATATTCTATGTTGAAGGGATACAGGTAATATATTCCTTGTGAAAATATTGAACAGAGAGTTGTTGTACAATTACATTCAGGTGCATGGTCATCTAAAATTTAAAAAAAAAAAAAAAAAAAGGAGAAAAAGATTAGATTTTGCTGTACAATAATTTTTTCTTCTTTTAAATGAGACAATGCCACAATAGGAAGGATGATTTCAGTCTGACAGCTCATGTTATATATTTAGTCACCAAAAAAAATTAGTTGGGTGTTGGACACTGAAACCGCTAGTCAGAGAGCAGCTTTTGCATCCCCTACAAAACTTGGGCTATAGCCTTATTACAATTTCTAGGTAAAATCATTCTCAAAAGTGAACGTTAAAATACACAGACATCTCATAAAGTTCAGCTCGGTTTTGATTATAACAATGTATTTAAAATATTTACAATCCCAAACCAGTAGGGGCTTGATTCTGCAGATGAAGCACCTTCAAAACCAATAGGAGTTCCATATCTGGAGCAGATGCAGAACTGATTCCCAAGTAGGTAGGGGCCTCGTTCCTCTTTCAGTTAGGCTATGTCTATACTGCACATTTATTTTGGAATAAGCTATTCCAGAATAGTTATTCTGAAATAGCTTATTTCAAAATAGCACATCTACACTGCAGGAAAGCCTGAAAATTAGTCCAAGGCAGGCTTCCCTTATGCAGATGTGCTATTTTAGTTTAAAGCCCCAGGAGGCACTGGAGAGGAATAAATTAGAATGGCCCTGGTGAGGGGATACTTCGAAATAGCAGAAGTGGAGCATCTACACTGCCCCTATTTCAAAATAACTAACTATTTCAGAATAAGTGTTATTCTTCGTAAAACGAGGTTTACAAAAGTTGGAATAAGCCTCCCATTATTTCAAAATTATTTTGAAATAATGATATTGCTGTCTAGATACTCACATTGATATTTCATAATAATGCCCATTATTCCAAAATAACTTTGCTGTGTAGACACACCCTTACATACTTAACTGCCTTATTCCTAATTTACACTTGTGTACCTGACAGGATAGCTGGTCTTTATACACTTGTATTTGAATGTTACCAATATTTTAAATATCAATTCCCTTCCCAGTCATGTACCAAAGGGTATGTCTACACTTGCACCCTAGTTCGAACTAGGGATGCAAATGCAGGCATTCGAAATAGTCAATGAAGCAGGGATTTAAATATCCCGCGCTTCATTAGCATGATCACGCTGGCGTGCTAGTTCAAATCACAGCTGATTTGAACCAGGAAGTGTGCACCGGGACGCATTAGTTCGAATTAATGTTACTCCTCATTTTTTGAGGGGTAACGTTAGTTCGAACCAAGGGGTTTGGTTCGAACTAATGCGTCCTGGCGCACACTTTCACTTTAGAAACATCTGGCATTCGGAGTAATGCACCGGCGAGATCATGCTAATGAAGCACGGGATATTTAAATCCCTGCTTCATTGACTATTTAGAATGCCTGCATTGCATTGCTAGTTCGAACTAGGGTGCAGGTGTAGACATACCCAAACTGAATTGAGGCTTCCATCAGCTGTTGTAGGAAATACACAGACTCAGTCTTGGAAGGACAGTAAAGAAGAAGCTATCACTTTTGTTTTACATTATTTTTATCTGTAATATATAAGACAATTTCAAACTGGTCACAACTGTACTGTCCTTAGACTTTCTCAAAGAGTCCATTACCAAAGGCTGTTAAACAAACCAGCCATGGAATAAGAGCTAAAAGTCCCCTTACAGATCAGTAACTTAAAAGATCAGAAACAATGGTTAGGAATAAATAATCAGTTTTCACAATGAAGAGAAGCAAATAGCGGCATCCTCCAAGCATCTATATTGGTACCTGTGCTGTTCAACATAAAAATGGCCATAATGGGTCAGACCATTGGTCCATCTTGCCCAGTATGTTGTCTCTTGATAGTGGCTGATGCCAGATACTTTAAAGGGGATTGAACAAAACAGTCTACTTTATGGAGCAATCCACTTCCTGTTATCCAGTTCCAGTTTCTAGAAGTCAGGTGTTTAGGGACAACCAATGCATAGGAGTGCATCCCTGATCATTTTGGTTAATAGTCATTAGTGGATCTAATCTTCATAAATTTATATAATTTTTTTTAACCCAACGAGTAATCCTGGGGCACCTTAGAGACTAACAAATTATATAGTATCATGAGCTTTTGTGGGCAAAACCCACTTCTTCATATGAACTAGGAGCTGAATTGGGTTTTGCCCACAAAAGTTCTATGATACTACAGAGACTAACAAAAATATAAGGCTACTCGTTTTTAAGTTACAGAATAACATGGCTACCAGTCTCAGATTTTTTTTAACCAAGTTATACATTTGACTTTCACAATGTTCCTTGGCAATGAATTCCATTTGTTGAGTATGCATTTTGTGAAGAAGTACTTCCTTAGGTTTGTTTTAAAACTGCTGCCTATTACTTTCTATGCTTCTTGTGTTTTGTGAAGGGATAAATAACACTTCCTTATTTTCTTTATACACACTATTCATGGTTTTATAGACCTCTAGCATATCCTCCCTTAGTCATCTTTTTAATCTTTCCTCATACGGAATCTGTTCCATTCCCCTAATGATTTTTGTTGTCCTCTGTACTCCTCCCCCAATTCTAATTCTCTTTGAGATGGGAGCAACCTGAAATGCGTGCAGTATGTCAAGTGGTGGAATACTATGGATTTATATAGTGGCAGTATGTTCTTTTCTATCATCTATTCCTTTCCTTATGGTTCATAACATTCTGTTAGCTTTTTTGACTGTTGTTGTACATTGACCAGATATTTTCAGATAACTATTTACAGCGATACCAAGATCTCTTTTTTGAATAATAGCAACTGGTTTGGACCCTATCATTTTGTATGTATAGTTGGGATTACATTTTCTATCTATATTACTTTGCATTTATCAATATTGAATATCCTCAACCATTTTGTTGCCCATTACCCAGATTTGTGAGATACATTTGTAACTCTTCAGTCTGATTTGGACCAAACAATCTTGGGTAATTTAGTGTCATCTGCAAACTTTGCCAGCTCAATGTTTACCCCATTTTCCAGAACATTTATGAATCTGTTGAACAGCACTGGTTCCATTACAGATCCCTGGGGGACCCACTATGTATCTCTCTCCATTCTGAAGTTTGACCATTTATTTCTATTCTTTGTTTCCTATCTTAACCAGTTACTGATCCATGAGAGGAGTTTCCCCCTTATTCCATGATTGCCTACCTTGCTTACGAGCAGGGGTTGGCAATCATTTTTGACTGGGGGCCACTTCAGAAATTTTTGAAGTAGCCCCAGGCCACCCCAGAAGGGGTGGGGCCTCAGTTGGAAGGGGTGAGGCCGGAATATTTCCATGATTCCCCACCCACAGACTCTGATTGGTCTGGGGGTGGGGGAGTGTGCAAAGTCTTTTCTCCCCCTCAGAGAGAACCTCCAGCTGTTCAGAACATCTGGTGGTTCCATCTAAGTACCTGTGCCCCTGGTGATGGGAGGAGACTTTGGTGCTCCCCCCTGTTGCCCCCAGGTCAATCAGGGCTTGGGGAGGAGGAATACATGAAATCTCTTGCTCCAGCCCCTGCCCTGCAAGGGAGCACCACACTTAGAGTCAACCACCAGCTGTGCAGCATCTGGTGGTTGACTTTTAAGTGCTGAGCCCCTTGCAGGATGGGAGGAGACTTCATGTGCTCCCCTCCCTAAGTCTTGATTGGCCTGGGGGTAGGGGGAGCACGTAAAGTCTCCTCCCACCCTGCCAGGAGCATGCAGTGCTTCTAAGCACCACACACTCCCTACAGGGTGGAGGCAGGGCAGGAGGAGACTTTGCATGCTTCCCCCCACCCTCAGTCCCTGATTGGCCAGAGGACAGGGGGAGCAGCAGAGCTTCCGTGGGCAGGATCAACTCACTTGGTGGGCCAGATTTGGCCCATGGAAGCCTTTTTGCCCACCCCTGCTTAAGAGGTTTTGGTGTGGGACCTTGTCAAAGGCTTTCTGAAAGTCTAAATACATTATATCCACTGGATCATCCTTGTTCACATATCTGTGACCCCATTAAAGCAGCACATGGCCGACGGCTACCGGAGCTGAAGCCACCTGTTCGTTGGGGCCCCTTGGTAAACTGGTAACATTATATTTGCATATTCATTATTTGCATAATGAATACACAAATAAAATGTAACCAGTCTACAAAAAGTTTGTGAATGGGTTTGCTGATCTATAGTATAAAAGGTTGGGAGCCACTACTTTAGCACCTCAATTGTCCAGTGGCCTTGCTAATTATTTGACATGCTTTCTGCTTCTGATGTGCTTAAAAAGCATTTATTAGTATTTGTCCTTTTCTAGCTGATCTTCAAAGCCTTTTTGAGCCTACTTTATTATAATTTTACATCTGGCTTGCCAGGATTTATGGTTCTTTCAATTTTCCTCAGAATTTGTCCTACAATTTTTTTAAAAAGTCTTTCTGCTTCTAACCACATCTTTTACTCTGTTTAGTTGTGTTGGCAATATTTTTTTTTAGACCTCTTACTTTTTAAATTTGGGATATGCATTTAGTTGGAGCCTCTATTGTGGGCTTTTTAAAAGTTTCCATGCAGCTTGCAGGCATTTCACTCTTTATGACTCTTTTTAATTTGCATTTAACTAGTGATTCCCCCTTTTGAAGTTAAATGCTACTGTGATGGGCTTATTTGGTATTTTCCCCCCTACAAGGATGGTGTCTTTTATGAATATATGAAAGCTTTGTTAAAAAAACCAAAAAGGTGAATAGTGGTGTGACACGATTTGCCAAGGATACAAAATTATTCCAGGTAGCTTAGTCCATAACTATCTATTACAAAATTACACAAAGGGATTTCTTAAACTGAGTAACTGAGCAAAGAAATGGTAGATAAAATTCAATATTGATGAATGTATTACTTTGCATTTTCCTTGAACTCTATTGAGAGTAATGAAAAATTACAAACTATTTTCAGATAATCTGCAATAGACAGAGGCAAAGGGTGGATGGTTGTGGCTTTAGTATTGAAAAAACAAAACAAGGTTTTAATATTCATGGTGAATGGATTCACTCGGAGGGAAAAAAATTACACCAAAACTGCAAATATATTCACTCCTTACATATCTCTGGCTCTCCCCACACACACACTTACAGTGAAAATTAACATGATCCCAAACAATCCTTCAGAACAATTTTGAGGCAGAAGTACTCTCACCTGCAGAGTGCTGTTATCTCTCATTTAAGCTACTGACTACCCTCAACTTCCCTTGATTTCATTGGGAGTTGAAGGTGCTCAGCACCTCAGAGGATCATATCCATAATTTGTCAAAAATCTGTGATTTGTTATCAGTGGAGAAAATTGTCCAGTATGAGAAGAGACTTTTACAATCAGAAGACAAACCAGCACTGACAAACAGAATCTTGACTTCAGTAGTGCAAATTGGGAGAAGGGAGCAGATATGGAGAGGAAGAACCAATGCTGCTCGCCTCCCTCCTCCTCCCCCTCCCCCCTCCAAGGGTAATGCACTTGCTTTAAGTTCCATAGGTTGTGGTCTGGGAGGCAGTCTGACCACTTTTGAACAGTGATTCAGTACTAAAACCAGTACAGCTCTGCCAGAGTGGTATGGAGCATTGCTTTGGCTGTGTGGTTGCAATGCCACTGAAATTTGACTTGTGCCCCCTCCTCAGCACTGTACAGGAACAGACTTCCTGTGTTATGTGTAAGGATGTCTTCTGAGAACTTGTCTCCTGGTGCCACTGGCTCATATACCGTGTGGAGAGACTCCCCAGCCAAGGGTCCTGGCATCAGAACAAGATGGGGGTAGGAACTGCAGGCCAGTATGTGGGTGGTGGGAGTGCAAAGGTTACAAATACACCCCTCCTCCATGGTCCCCAGAGGCGGGGTTGGGCCTCGCTCCTGGTGTGTGTGCGGGTAATCAGCCCCAGCCTTCCCCCAGCTGGCTGGAGCATAGGAGAGGGATGCTAGGGCAGCATGCCGCTCCCTGCCTTCCCCCTGACAGCTGGAGAACACTTACTTGGGGGACTATGGAGGGGTGCCTTTGCACTCTTCCGTCCACATTTACAAAAAAGCACACACACACACACACACCCTAGAAATTCCTGCGTATGGGCCTGAATTGCTTCCTCTCCTTAACAGACCTCTGCATTGGTACGACTGGAGTAGTTCTATTGAATTCAGAGGGACTCTTCAGCTGACAGGCTTTGCAAGATTGAACCCATGCCAGAAGAGCTGCTTATCACTAATAACATGGTAACAATTACTATCTCTTTTTAACTAAATCCTTTGTTCAGTTACCTTCTGTGCTTTCTTACTGGATAGATGCTTTGGAGATTATATATATATATATAAAGTTACAACATCCTTTTTTTTTTAAGAGCATGTGGTCATTATTATTATTCTGGCCCTAATTCAGTAAGGTGACTGAGCACCAGCAGCTCCCACTGAAGTAAATGAGAGTTGCAGGTGATGAGGGCCATTATGTATGGTATGATGCTTAGGATATCATATTTAGAATAACCATGCATTATAGAAGATCTACCAAAAATGTATCAACCCTCTAGCTTACCTATTGTTATGTTTCCAAAACCAAGTGTGATTAGTCTTTCCTTGTGTTCGTTGAGTTGGTGTTTTGATTCTGTTAATACTCCATTTGTCCACAGGAGTAAATTTGTAAACACAGAATGGATCACCCCAAACCTAAAAGAAAGATTAGTTATTGATACCATCTGTACAAAGGATTTCACCCTATTTGTTTTAAATGCAATGCATCTCTTTTAAATTTGTTTTAAATGCAATGCATCTAAGCCCTTGGACTTTGGCTTCCCTTCCTTCTCCCACTCAGGGTGGTGAGACTGGCTTTGGCTTTGTCCTTTCCACCTGGGGTAGCAGGATTCAAGCAGGTGAAGACTTTGGTGTCCCCTCCTGGGTCATTTAGTAATTTTCATTGTCAGAAGGGCATTGTGGTGCAATGAAATTTGAGACCCCCCCTCCACCCTTGCTCTAGATCTCTGTGAAAATATCAAACTATATAGCATCTATGAAAATACTTCCTAAAACTATGGTTGAACAGGTGGGCAGCATTCTAGCAGGGACAAAATTAAACAGTGACTGAAAAAATAATAAAATTACAACTAGCACCATTGAGAGAGGGGAAGAAATTAGTATGATTTACAGTGCATTACTGGCTAGTGATAACAAATGTCAAAAGCACCTTAGAAACCTAAGACCTATTGACTTTCAGTAGGATTTAAGATCCTAATTCACATAGGTACATTTGAAAATTTCATCCTGAACTTCATGTGACATCATTGATTTGAGTGGACCCACAACGCCTAAATGTCAGATCTCAGGCATTCTTTTTATTGCTAAACCTACAATCATTGCCCATGGCATTGTACAATGATGAAGTGCCACAGATGTAAGCCAACAGGTTTATCTAGTGATACCTGACAAATGTCATAATGCTCATCTTGAAACATCACTGCTAAACTGCAAGAACTGGCTACATAGTGATAGAAAACAACCCAGACACCTTGCTTCTAGGTTCTGTCCTCTTCAGGTTTGTGTATAAATCCCACAAACACCAATGAGAATTATGTTAAAAAATAGAAAAAAGAAAATAAGCCAAGTCCTATATTTACTAAGTCTTTCTGATATATAGAATAGAGGCAGGTGTGGTCCAGTGACCCAAATTCAGCAGTCAGTGCCAGGAAGTCATAAATCCTCATCTTGCAAGCAGTGATGACCCCCCCGTGGCTCTCAACAAGTCTCTTTTACCATGTTCCGCATATTACTCAGCTACCTCACAATGACTGTGATGAGTGAATAGAAAGAGTGAGACAATATGAAGTAACCCAGTGCATTGTCTTATGTAAAGGAGGCAGGGTAGTCCAATGAATACAGAAATGACCAGGGAGCCAGGGAAACTGGTTTCTAGTCCTGGCTCTGCTACACGATGTTATACAAGTCACTTTCATTCTCTTTGGTCTCCCATCTTTGTTTGGTCTCCCATCTTTGTTTGATCAATTTAAATTGTAAATTCTTTGAGCCATGGATTTTCTTTCACTGTGTTTTTATACAGAGCCAATGAGGTCTGATTTTGACTGGGGCCTCTAGGTGTTATTGTTATATAAATAATAAATATCTGACCAGGCTTGGCTTTCATTTTTAGACAAGATCCTGAGTCAAGTCCTGAACTAAAAAGTCATGTTATGGTTTTTCAGAATCTCAAGTGTGAAAATCCACACACATTAGTTGGATTTGGGGCCAGTTCATACAACTATGGGAATGCTCTTGAAAACAGTTGTGAGGTACTAGTTCTTCACTTCCATTATTGGCTTCACCGCAGAAGCACAATAGAGCCTTTGTTATATGCTGTGCAGTGACTCTCATACAGTGTGACATTAAAACATATTGTTCTATTTAATCATATAAAATACTATTATTTTAGTTTATTTTCAGAAGTCTTGCAGTATGTACAAGTGAAATAAGCAATCCACTTATAAATCAATCTTGTAGTGTGTTAGTTTTGAATCTGGGACTTTGTGCAAAGGTGAGATAAAGAAATTATCAGAGAATGCAAACAGATTTGAAACTTAATGCAGCAGAAAGAAGTCTGTGGTGAGCAGTGGGAATACTATTTTGTTCCCTACTACAGTATTCTACAATAATGGGTCAAAACATCCATAGTTTTCAATTTACTGTTATGTTTTGACCCATTATCCCACTACATATTCCAAGTATATTTGTCTTTACTCTAATTTTCAGATGAGTTCATGTTATTCTGGGATTAAGGATTTAAGGTCTCTTAAGGTGTTTAACTACACTACTCCCACTTATTTGAGTTGGAATTGTGTGAACAATCCCCTCTGCAGCTTTGACCATTTCTACCAGGAAATCTGGCTCAGCAGATGGAAATGGAGTAGAATCTGGAGAAGGCAGGGGAATCCCTGTAAGGAAGGGTGACTATAATGGGTATGAGGAAGAAGTGCAGAATGCTTTGAAGTACCTGTTCAGGGAAGTGGAAAATAGAGCCTATTAACATAAACCAACTCCTGTTTAGATTAGCAAATCCTTGTCATAAATGTGCACTTTCATATAAAACCATCCAGGAAGTTACTATAATATGACTATTTCTGAAGACTGACATATGCTATTCTTATCAATAACGCCATCATATAAATATAAACAATGCCATTGTATAAGACCCACTTCCTCAGATCAAATAGTGGAAGAAAATAGTTACAACCATATATACAAAAGGATACAATTTTTAAAAAATGAACACATATGAAAAGGACAAATCAAATTTCAGAACAGAAGGAGAATGCGGGGGGGGGGGGGGGTAAGTGTCTGTGGGCTAATGATATTAGAGGTGATAATTGGGGAAGCTGTCTTTGTAATGGGTAAGATAACTAGAGTGTTTGTTGAGACCCACTTGTAAAGTGTCGAATTTTAGCATGAATGACAGTTCAGAGGATTCCCTTTTAAGTGCAGATTTAAAAGGTCTTTGGAGCAGGATGCAGGTAGTTAAGTTGTTGAGACAATGTCCTTTCTGGTTGAAATGGCAAGAAACTGTTTTTTCTTTGTGATCCTGTCTAATATCTGTTTTGTGGGCATTGATCCTTTGGTGAAGTGTCTGAGACGTTTGTCCAATGTACATAGCAGACGGACACTTTTGGCACATGATAGCATAAATTATATTTCTGGATGCGCAAGAATATGTGTTCTTGATCTTATAACTCACTTGGTTAGGTCCAATAATGGTATCAGCAGAGTGAATATGTGGACAAAGCTGGCAATGGGTTGTTCATTTTTTAAATTGTATCCTTTGGTATATATGGGTATGTCTACACTACCCTCCTAATTCGAACTAGGAGGGTAATGTAGGCATACCGCACTTGCAAATGAAGCCCGGGATTTGAATTTCCCGGGCTTCATTTGCATAAGCCGGGCGCCGCCCTTTTTAAATCCTGGCTGGTTCGAACCCCGTGCCGCGCGGCTACACGCGGCACGAACTAGGTAGTTCGGACTAGGCTTCCTAGTTCGAACTACCGTTACTCCTCATTCCACGAGGAGTAACGGTAGTTCGAACTAGGAAGCCTAGTCCGAACTACCTAGTTCGTGCCGCGTGTAGCCGCGCGGCACGGGGTTCGAACCAGCCGGGATTTAAAAAGGGCGGCGCCCGGCTTATGCAAATGAAGCCCGGGAAATTCAAATCCCGGGTTTCATTAGCAAGTGCGGTATGCCTACATTACCCCGCTAGTTCGAACTAGCGGGGTAGTGTAGACATACCCTATGGTTGTAACTATTTTCTTCCACTATTTGATCTGAGGAAGTGGGTCTGGCCCACGAAAGCTCATCATCTAATAAACCATCTTGTTAGTCTTTAAAGTGCTACATAGTCCTGTATTTTGCTTCAGCTACACCAGACTAACACGGCTACATTTCTATTACTATGCTGTAGCAGTCGTGTCACATGATATAATTAGTTGAAATATGCATATTCTTTGACTATTTTTGTTAAAGTATAAATACTGTTTAAATGGAAAATATTAATTTAAAAACTATTCCCCCTCTCACTTACTCTAGTAAATGAAATTGCACACAATTTACACAAATATGAGTAAAGGGAGAATCAGACTCAGAGTTTTCACTTTTTTATATGATAATACAATGCATTTTAAAACAAACTAGAAGTAATATTCAGGAGCTAAATCATATTCATTTTACCTTTCAAGTGTTTTGAAAGACTGGATAATATCCTTGGCATGACACCAAAGAAAATACACCTAAACAGAAATACAGATAAAAATACAATCAGTTCATTTGGGTAAATGTCACTACATTTGTGAGTAACGATGAAGGTGGATATACATGAAAATACTGATGGCCAGATTCTCTGCTGATTTTAAATTGGTGCAGAACAATTGCCTTCCAAGCTCAGTTGATCTGAAATAATCTCTGGCCTCCTGTGCCATTCACCCAGAACTTGCCTGCCACTCAGAAACCTGAGCAATTGTCTACACTACCTGCCAGAACAATGGGCAGTGATCAGTCCAGCGGGAATTGATGCATCATGTCTAGTATAGATGCAATAAATCAACTGCTGAGGACTCTGTCGACACTGGCATGCCATCAGAATGAGAACTGCAGATGTGAAGAGGAGCGCATACACTGTTGACTTACCTCAGTGAAGACACGGAGGGAAGTAGACCTAAGTACATTGACTTCAGCTATGTTATTCATGTAGCTAAAGCTGCATAACTTAGATCAATGGACCCCAGTAATCTTAAACCAAACCTAACATTGTAATAGAAAGTTCATTAGGATATGTCTCATCCCATACTTGAAGTTTCTGTAGCTAAAGAAACTTATTTTTCATGTAGTGGTGGAAAATATAAAGGAAATTGCAAGACTGACAGGACAGAAATATAAAGTCCTTTGTGAACAGGACAGATATTTTAACAGCAACAGTAGCTGTGCTGCCATGAGAAGAGCCTTTTGATGGGTGAGAGGTTCATACTGGTTCCCAACCTGTACAGCAGTTTGTTTCTTGGCTGAGGCTGCCAATAAAGTTTCCAGGTAATTAAGTGTTTTTATCTTGCAGACGACTGCCTATTAGTAACCATTATTATTAATTTAAAAGAAGGACAGTGCATTTACACTTGGCTTTACAGCATATTTAAAGGAGAAGAATCCCCTGCCCCAAGGAACTATAAGTTTAAAACAGACAACAGTAAGACACAGGAGACAAGTTACAAGATGATAGTTCAGGTGACAGATCATTGGTGAGGGGAACAAGGTAGGAAGAATTCCTGGTGAGATTTTAATTGTGCAGTGAAGGAGAGCATAGTGAAGGTTCCATGGGGACAAGAAATGGGAGACTGCTCCATGAGTAAGGTTACTGCATGAGCAAAAGCATAAAGACAAAAGTAGGCATTGGAAAGAAGGAAGAAGAAAAGGAGAATGAGAGGAATGTATGGAGTGAAAGTAAGAAGTGCAATCAGACATGTAGGCAGCAGTGAGATTTATGTAGTGCCTGATGAGGCTGAGAATGTTGAGAATGATGAGGAAAGAGACAGACCAATGAAGGAATTCAAGATGAAGGGGATGCTGTGAATAGCCTGCAGGGAGGAGACGTGACATATAGAAAGCAGAAGAGAAGGCTGGTAGTTATCAGAGAAACAACCACAGCAGGTAAAAGGTTGAAGGAGCCAAAAGTGCAGAAAGGCCAGTTTTGGGGGAAATGAAAGAGGCAGAGCACATCACTGAAGACTGGGTAGGAAAGGTGGAATAGAAAGAAAGAAAGAAAGAAAGAAAGAAAGAAAGAAAGAAAGAAAGAAAGAAAGAAAGAAAGAAAGAAAGAAAGAAAGAAAGAAAGAAAGAAAGAAAGAAAGAAAGAAAGAAAGAAAGAAAGAAAGAAAGAAAGAAAGAAAGAAAGAAAGAAAGAAAGAAAGAAAGAAAGAAAGAAAGAAAGAAAGAAAGAAAGAAAGAAAGAATCTGATGATACTGAGGTTATAATCAAGTGTGAAAGTAACTTAAATTTCTTACAGGGCAGGGGGCTGACAGGTGTGGGGACTCAGGGTAGGCAGGTGGGGAAGACTTAGGGCTGGGGCAGTCCCAGCCAGTTAGCCTGTCCCACACTGCTCCTGTTCCTGGACAAATGGGAGCTGCAGGGCCAGTGCCTGCATGCACAGCACCATGTAAAGACACTCTGTTGCTCCCCCACTCCAGAGGCTGCATGTTGCAGGTGCTGCACAGTTTCCAGCCAGCACAGGGCCAGCAGGACAGTCTGAGAGCCCCACATAACCAAGAGGGAGCATGGCTGGGAATGCACACTCCGCCACCTGCAGCATCCCCCGCCAGCCATTTTCTTACTAGTATGGAATACCTGGGTACATTGGCCTACTTTCACCTTTGGTTGTGGAAGGACCATAGAGTGAGACTTCAGGATTGAGTTCCCTATTGATTCAGTCTAGTGGAATGAATGAGGAATGCAAGGTGATAGTGGAATGACACACCATATTCCGCAGGGATGATGGCATGGAATCTGGAGAAATCAGATTCCCAGAATACTATAAGGTGGGTGTATAACTGGCTAGATAACCATTCTTAGGGTATGTCTACACTACCACCCTAGTTCGAACTAGGGTGGTTAATGTAGGCAACCGGAGTTGCAAATGAAACCCGGGATTTGAATTTCCCGGGCTTCATTTGCATATTGCCGGGCGCCGCCATTTTTAAATGTCCGCTAGTTCGGACTCCGTGCCCGCAGCTACACGCGGCATGAACTAGGTAGTTCGGATTAGGCTTCCTATTCTGAACTACCGGTACACCTCGTTCCACCGGTACACCTCATTCCACCTGAAAGTAGGAATAAGAGATCCTCCGGAAAAGGGCTTTATTCCGGAGGATCGCGCCAGTCTAGACGCTTTTTTCCGGCTTTTCCCCAAGCCGGAAAAAAAGCGGCGGACATGTTTATTTAAATCCCGTGGGGGATATTTAAATCCCCTGCGGATTTCCCTATTCCAAAGTTGGAAATTAGCATGGCTATTTCGTAATAGGGGCCAGTCTAGACGTAGCCATAAAGTTTGCAGATGATACCAAGCTAGAAGGGTTTGCAAGTGTTTGGAGGATAGAGTCATAATTCAAAATTATCTGATAAATAGGATGAAGTTGAATAAGGACAAATGCAAAGTACTCCACTTAGGGAGAACAATCAGTTTCAAACATTCAAAATAGGAAGTGATTGTCTAAGTAGGAGCACTGCAGAAAGGGATCTAGGATCTTTTTTTTTTTGCTTGACAAATTTTGCCCAGCAGTTTTTTTCCCCGCCCCAAAGTGGTTGCCTGGGGCCGCCAATTGGTTTGGACCAGCCATGGACATCTGTCAGGGATGATCTAGATCAGTGGTTCTCAACGTGTGGTCTGTAGACCACTAGTGGGCTGCGGGCCCATGGCTCGCTTCCCCCTCCTGCATCAGGGAACCTGTACAGGTGCTCCAGTCCCCCCTCCTCTGCTGTGAGGTTGGAGCACCAGCACTTGCTTCCCATTGCAAGGGGTAGGGGGAGCCTCTTAGGTTGGATCTGGCTTGTGGGGGAAGGTAGTGTCTCCCCCAGATGAGGTAGGGGGCAGCAGCACAGGAAACAGCTTGCTTGCAACAAAGGGATGCAAATCAAGCACATTGAAATCCCTAATAAAGCAGGGATTTAAATATCCTGTGCCTCATTAGCATAAACATGGCTGCCGCTTTTTTTTTTTTAATGAAGTTTATTCGAAAAAAATGGTAGTCTGGATGCGGATCTGTTGGAAATAAACCCTTTTTTGACAGATCCTGTATTCCTCAAAAAATGAGGTTTACAGGATTTGTTGAAAAAGGCTTTATTTTCTACAGATATTTAAATCCCTGCTTCATTAGAAATTTCGATGGGCCTAATCTACATCTCCCTGTCGACAGAGAGGTGTAGTCTAGACATACCTTGGGAGTAGTGGGAGGCATAGAGTCAAATAAATGCTCCCTATTCCCTCCTGCCAAGACTCCCCACCTCTCAGCACACTCCTGCACCTATCCTCCCAGCCAGACCCCCCATCCCTACTCCCTCCTGCACCCATTTTGTCATCATGAGTGGTGGGACACAGAAAGATCTGCATTGAGAAGGGTGGTCTACGGACCAAAAAGTTAGAGAACCACTGATCTAGATGGTGCTTGGTCCTGCCGTGAGGAGAGGTCATCAAGTCCAGTCCCCTGCCAAGATACCTTCTAGCTCTAGTCAATCTTCAGTAATCACAGAACACAACAGAGTAAATGCTTGAAAAGGGGGCAGGCATAGAATGATAGAGTTTAAGCCCAAAGGGAACACCAGATCATCTAGTCTGAACATCTGCATATCACAATCAAAGTTAGACCTCAGTATTCCAGGCCAAAGGAGTCTAGACTATTATTTGCCACAGGCAGAAAACAGGAGAGACTGAGATGCACCTGTATCAGAGACCCCAGCAATGGCAGGGAAATTATTAAGTGAGATATACCCAGATGGTTTTGGCAAGTGACTAGCATCTACATGCTGCAGAGGCAGGCAAAATACCCCCAATGTCACTGCCAATCTGACATCACAGAAAATTCCTTCCCAGACCCACAGATGGCTGGTGATCATGTGTAGGGAGAAACCCTGACTTGGTGAGCTCTCTGAACTGGTGCCAATTAGCCAAGTACTTGACCAAGGGAACGCTCAGGGCTACCTCACAACTCTGGCCCACTGCACCCAATGTCCCATCTCCAGCTATGGCAAGCAAGGAGACAAACAACATCAAAACAATTCAGAATAATTTAGATGGCTGGGATGGGGGTGAAATGAATCCCTTTCTGATCCCTGCAGATGGCTGGCTGAAACCCCGAAGCAGGAGATTTTAGGAACATCAGACTTAAACTGCGTGTGAACCTTAGGCTTGCCCATGCCATCACAAGCAACCCCATCATGCAATCACTCAAATTTGTCCGTCCCTCTCTTAAATCTAATTAAGTTCCCCCCCCCCCCCACACACACACCCAAATCGTATTGGGAGGCTGTTCCAGAATTTCATCCCTCCGCTGAGTAGAAAGTTGCTTTTGATTCCCAGTCTGAATTTATTCATAGCCAGTACATAATCATTTGTTCTTGCACCAATATTGTCATTTAATATAAATAGCTCTTTACCCATCCACCTCTTTACCCACTAATGCATTCATAGAAAGCTATCATATCCCCTCTCAGGCGTCTTTCTGCAAGGCTAAAAATGCCAGCCTCTTCCAATCTCCTCTCATAAGATAGGTCCTCCATTTCCCTGGTCATCATTAGATAAGGAAAATGGGCATACTGCATCAAACCAATCATCCATCTAGACCAGTCTCTTGTCTCTCAACAGTGGCTATAGCCAGAAGATGCTTCAGAGAGTGTGAACAGAACACAGCAATTCATAGCTGTGCTTTTTTACACTTGTTCCAGTGTTTCTTGAAGATGAGTGACACTTAGTGGACACTTCTGAAAATGTGGGCCTAAGTTTATACAGCATTTCATTGATGAAACTGAGAGATCTGATCTCCAGCATGCTAACCAAAATACCACATTCCCTCCACATTTGCCTATCTGTTCAGTGAAACATTTGCCAAATGTAAAATGGGCCTATACTAAAACACTGGATCAAAAGGCTTCCTAATTTTATGAAAGTTTTTAATCAAATCCAAATTGTCTAGCACAGTTCTTACACAGCACCTATTGTCATGTTATCTAAGCACCTTCTGGAGGTGCATTAAGTGATCTTATAAGCATGAGTCATTTGTGGGTTTTTTATTTTTCCCTTTCTCAGTACAACTCTGCATTAAAGATGGGAGAGCTCAGGTTGGAATTCTGCTTCAGAGCTGGCTGTACAAGGGAATTGAAGTTAGTTAGGCCTCCCCCAATACGCATCTGACCCTCATGCTTGTGCATAATCTGGTTCACTGTCTGGGATGAAGAAACTATGAGGATCTTGATTCAGGTAGTCAACGTTGTGGAGGCTATTGTGAAATTTCATCAGCCTCTCCTTTTTGCCCTACTACGTAACAAGGGGTTGTCTGTAAGCTTAAAATAATAGAAAAGAAACACTTCTTCAGGCAACATATAATCGAGTGTGGAATTCATTGCCACATGATAACATGGAGACAAATGGTTGGACTTAAAATACAACTGGATAATTGCACATTCCTCATTGGCTATGTTTGCTGTCATGCATGCAGTGACGTGCGTGATCAATAACATGCTTCAGGGTGAAAACCCATAATTAGCTTGTTTCAGGAAGGAATTTCCCCCTGGTGAATAAGCATTGCACAAGAACATTTTGTAGGGGTTTTGCTTTCCTTGAAGAATCAAATATTCATTACTGCGAGCCGCAGGACACCAGACTAGATGGATCAATGGACTGAACTGGTATGGCTAGTCCCAGTGCAGAAGCAACAGTGAAATGTATTTGTCTCCTTTTATATAAAGAGATATGACAACTATGTACCTATCTTGAACTACAAAAAGATATGTTGCTCCAAATTTAGGACCAAAATTTTAGGACACTTTTTTATCTATGAAATATTTATACATATATCTCTGTATGAGGAGCCATTATATTTTTAAATACAAACAGGCAGTTTTGGATATAAATTGGGTAACTTCTTGCTCTGCTGCCTGATCTGCATGCTCAAATCCCAGTTTGCATTCAGAAAGGGGTCTGCACACACAAAAAGTTTAAGCTTTAATAAGTTATCCTTTAACATTTTTAGAAACTAAATTAGCAGAAACAGAGTAAAAGGAACATGCACAAAAAAGTATGCTTGGTGAGAAAAACAGATATAAATTAAACTGGTTGCTTTTACCTGAAAAAGCGTATGCATTGCATGTGTAACAGGAAAAATGCCTTCAGTTGCTGATAAACAGTTTGAGAATCCAATAAAGAATCCAATTTTAAAAGAGTCCAGAATTAAAGTAATCACTGCAAATAATGTAATCCCACCTAAAACAAAAAAGAGATTAGAAAATGTTAATATGTGGTTTACCTGTCTTCAGAGAATCTGTACTAAAAAATGAAAATTCATGTTTTGAAAAAGCTATGCCTACTAACCAGTAAACAAAGTAAATGGTCATAAGATCAGTTTACTCCATGCAATAAAGCTCTGTAATTCATGAAAGCTTTTTCACATTCTAGGACTTAAATATAACCAGAATACACGAATACCTCACACAGTTTTTAGGGACCGATCTTACAATTCCCAGGGAGCTAAAGGCTTTCAGCATCTTATAGGAAGTACTCAGCACCTTGCTTGAACAGAGCCTCAAGTAACTGTAGCACAGAGTCTGTTATACAGTGAAATGAATTAATGCCCTATATAGCTGAACCACAAACTATACTGCTTGCAGAGGTGAACAATACTGTTACAGTCTCCTGACCCAAGAGTCCTACACTGTGCAGTAATACAATCACTTGGTATGCCATCTCAATTGTTCAGAAGGTTATTCTGAACCACTATAAGTCAGAGACCAAAAACTTTAAGCATTTTTTTCAAATGAACTCAAGAGATTTCAGAATTCATCCTGAGAGACATTACTTTAACATGTATTTATTTGTGTTTGTCTAATGTTTATATAACGTTTTATAGAGGGTTTTTTTTAATGTTCCCCTGTACATTTTTCTGGTATAATTCCAATGTCTTTCACTTCAAAGATCTAAGTGAGAACTCATTTTGGAAATCTATATGATAAGATACAGCTATGTTGTTACTGAACCATATTGTATCAACATAATTAACACGACACAAAGGAAGATAAAATTACTATGCCAGACTGAAGCCTTTCTTCAATATTTCTTCCTGAATCCTTGCGTAGACAAACTCCCATTAATGTTAAACTTACGTTAATCTGAATAAAGTCCAGGTAAAAATTGTCTAAGTACCCTCTGAATTTAGATCACTGGGTCTTTGATCCTGCTTCTTATTATAATATAGAGATGGCAGATGATATCACAAGAGCTGACTTTGTTCAGTATTTATTTTATATTTAACGGACCAAATCTTGTTCACCTTATGAACATGAAATGTCCCATTGAAATTATTGTTTGAGGGCAATATGTATTTTGTTCTCTAAAATTAAAGTTAACAAGTGAACCAAGGAGACTCTTCATTCTTATAATAACACTTCAAAAATACCCTACTACAGATAAGCTATTTATTTAAATGAAAATTGTAATAGTGTAAGTGTTTCTGTTTGGGAATTATTCATATTTATAGTGTACTTCCCTGGTTATATTACAAATGAACAAGAAGTTCCAACATGGGTGAGGTAGTACCTTTTATTGGACTAGCAGTTGGCCCAATAAAAGACATTACCTTACTCACCTTGTCTCTACTATGCTGGGACTGACACAGCTACAACATGCATCTGACGAAGTGGGTCTTTGCCCACGAAAGCTTATGCTCCTACACTTCAGTTAGTCTATAAGGTGCCACAGGACTCCTCGTCGCTTTTGCAGATTCAGACTAACACGGCTACCCCTCTGATAGCTACAACACTGCAATACAAGAAGATTCAAATCAGGTACAGAGGAGAAAATATATATATATATATATATATATATATATATATATATATATATATATTCACACTTTGCTACAGACATTTTTTAAATAACAGTTTACTCAGTTAATTTGCTTTGTCACTAAATAAGAATAAGGTTTGGGAATGGAATGCAATCTGAAGGATTTCATTTTAATTAATATTTTTAGTTTAATATTTTACAAATATTTTATACATAAAGAAACCAAGACGAAAATTCCTAGAGATACTGCTTACACCAGCAGAGAATCCGGTCTCAACTTTTCACTGGCCCAATCTGCAAATACCTGTTTATGTGAGTAATTTTACTGAAGTGAGTATTCCCATTGAGTTCATTTGGACTAGTCATTATGCAATGTTTCTCACATATGGATGTGTTTGCATGATTAGTACCTTGATTTAACTACACATACTGTATAATTTTTCAACTTGTACTGTAAGATGGTAGAATTTAGACTGCTTTAGCAGTTGGTCATTTAGGCTTGCTTCTACAACAAATTAATATTGTTTAAAAGAGAATTAGGATTATTAACCCTATTAAAATACCTTGCAGGGTAATTTCTAAAATACCAAGGAACTACTACAAAAAAAAAAAATTTAAAAAACCCCACAGTCTATTTGGACACTTTTTCTTATGGTTTCAATATGCCTTAAGGGTTTGTTTCTTTTTCAATGTAATTATCTTAACAGGAAGCAAAATCCTTCTGCAGCAACAGTTGGTATACACACAGAGACTGACTTTGAAATGATTTAACCCCTAATCCTGATCCCAGTGGGAAAACTACTATGACGAGTGGTACAGGCTCAAGCCCTAATATTTCTATATTATAAATATCTTTAAACACCATTTTTCTCACTTTAGTTAAATATTAAAGTGAGAAAAATTATTTCTACATATACGTATACTCTAAAACTATGTGAAATGGTGAAGTCATGTGGTTAGTGAAAAGGATGCACAGTACTAGGGTCTGATTCTACAAACTCTTTTTCATTACTTATGAGAAGAATGCAACTGAGTTTGGGGCATTCCTAAGGGATGGAGGGAATGAGAGAAGAGAAAGAAAAGAAAGGCTTAAGCACACAAAAGCAAAAATGAATTGTAACTTAGTTTCTGATAAGACGCCTCCACTACTCACATCTTGTTTTCACCCGGATCAGCAATTGTACATTTATTGTAATTCCGGTCCGTTTGGCTTTGTATTACACAGGGTCATGGATTTCCTTTGACAAGTTTTCTAAATTTCACAAGTTCTAGACAATTATTCTAAATGGTCAGTGGAGAAACACTTTTCCCCTGCATAGAGTAAGAATGATTTATGTTACAATGACTATTTCTGCACACATACTTCCTTTGGTTTTCTCTAAATATGCTATGGGTTCATACTTGCTCCCATTGAAGTCAATGAGAGTTATGTCATTGTCTACAAGGAAGTTAAAGTAGGTCTTCTGTGACTCAAATTAAAAATATATTGTTTGGGCAGTTTCAAACAACAAGTAGTCCAATTAATGTCTCAGGCCAATACACCAACACCACATACAAAATGCCCAGCATTCAAATTTGAGGCTAAGGGTCTTTGTCCAAGTTAACTAGGCTGGCCATAATTTAGATGTGACTTGTGTTGTTGGAGGCCAGATCTGCACTAGAGGAGAAGGTCAAATCAAGGTACACAACTCCAGCTACATTAATTAGCATACAGGTCAACATACCTTGTTTCAAATTTCCCGGCGGTCTCCACAGCAGGAGGCTGACGGGAGCAAATGCTCTCGTTAGCTTCCCTGCTCCTTGCAGAACCAGGAGTATTTGTTGCTGTTGGGAGCACCCTCTGAGTTCGATTTAGCTAGTCTTACCTAGACCTGGTAAATGGCACTCCGGAAGACTGATCGCAGCAGCATCAATCTTCTGTTTAGTGAAGACATGACCAGAGAAAAGAATAGGATAAACTTGCTCATGGGAGAAACATGTTCATTTCTCTCTTAAAAAACTGCCCACCTCATTTGTCTGAGGCACTATACAATAAAGCAGTGTTCAATGTTGATATATTCAGTTTTGATAAATGCAAAAAGATTGGAAAACAATTCCAACTATGCATATAAAATGATGGGATCAAAATTAGCTATTACCACTCAAGAAAGATCTTGGAGTCATTGTGGATAATTCTCTGAAAACATCCACTGAATGTGCAGCAACACTCAAAAAAGTTGATAGAATATTGGGAATCATTCAGAAAGGGATAAATAATAAGATGAAAAAATATAATATTGCCTCTACATAAATCTAAGATATACCCATATCTTAAATACTGTGGGCAGATGTCATAAGCCCATTTTTTTAAAAATCTTGCCATTGGAAAAAGTTCAGAAAAAGGCAACAAAAATGATTAGATGTATGGAACAGCTGCTGTATGAGGAGAGTTTATAAACACTGGGACTTTTCAGCTTGCAAAAAGAGATGACTAAATATATGATAGAGATCTATAAAATCATGACTGGTGTGGAAAAAGTGAATAAAGAAGAGCTATTTACTCCTTCACATATCACAAGAATTAGAAATCACCAAATGAAATAAATAGGCAGCAGGTTTAAAAACTGACAAAAGGAAGTATTCTCCCCCCCCCCCCCCACACACACACACAAAACGCACAGTCAACCTATGGAACTCCCTGCCAGAGAATGTTGTGAAGGCCAAGTTCAAAAAAAGAACTAGATACATTCATGAAGCGCAGGACTATCAAAGGCTGTTAGTCAGGATGGGCAGGAACAATATCTCTAGCCTCTGTCTGATCTGGAAGTGGATGACAGGGAATGGATCACTTGATGATTACCTGTTCTGTTCAGTCCCTCTCAGGCTTCTGGCATTAATCACAGTCAGAAACAGGATACCAAGCTAGATGGATCTATGGTTGTTCTTATGTCTCTTTTAATCATGGGATCAAGACAGGAAAATGCCATACTGGAATAAGTCAGGCAAAGGAATTCATTTATGTATCTTTCTTGCTAACTTTTAAGGAAATGATTACTTGGGAGCATGCTTATATAATCTTAACAGAAGCAAAATAGAAGTCAATAGAAACTTTTCCTGCATTAAGACTTCAGGAGATGTGCTTTGCATACCATACAAATTTGGAAAGAACAATATTCTGAGGTTCAAACTGCCAATATATTTCACAAAAGGATCTTGTTAGAAATGATTTAGGTTGGATGAAAATCTATTGTGCCTAACTTCACTATATTTTACATCTTAGCTAACTATATAAGAAGATACATAACTGTATAAAGAGATGTTTTTGTTCAGTAAATCTCATCCAATTTTTATGTTGGTAAAATGCAAGCTGTAAGTGGTAAAGTAGTTACAGTTTTTCCACCATGGTATTTGCTGACAAAAGAAAATACATAAAAACATGTCATTTATTGAGTATCAAAATGCTTGACAATTAAATCCAACTAAGTAATCTAGATAAAATTAATATTTTCTAATTTAGCCAGTCTTCTTCTTGTCTTGCCATTTTCTTTTTGCAATGAGAACAAAGAAACACATCCTGAAAAACTAGCTAATAGAGCTGGCCAAAAAAATGAGGAAAACTTGTGAAAATCATCGTGCAAATGTTGAGTGATCACCCAGTACATATCAGTGGCCCTGATGGAGTCTCCATCACTCACATTTTTTAAATCAAGACTGGATATTTTTTGAGGAGATATGCTCTAGGAATTATTTTGGGGAAGTTCTATGGCTTATGTTATATAAGAGATCAGACAACATGGTTACAGTGGTCCTTTCTGATTCTGGAGTCAGTGACAAAATGAAGTTTTAGAGCAACTACTTATTATTTTGAAATATCAAATTTTAGATTTCCTAGTGTTTTTCATCTAAGTGATGGTCACTAGCAGCTGCACAGAAATGGTCTTCTATTTGCATCAAAGCTATGAGACATTGCTTTTAAAAATGCTCTGGCCCCAGTGGTTTATGCAACTTCTATATTCCATCTAACTCACCCATGTTTCTAGTTTATCACTTACAGCACTACAGGTAGAAAAAAAAAGATTGTTGATAAAATCAGCCTTGCCAGCTGGAATTCCAAGCTACAGCTTAATGGTTACTGCAGAAGGCCTTGCTTTGTTCCTGCAACCCTGAAAACACAACATTCTTTTAACGTAACATGACTTTGTCACTGTTCAGTACATTATTAAATAAAACTTCCCAGAAATTCCATTTTTAGCCTTTAGGTGCTACTGGAATAGCATACCTAGTTTACATCCTAAACTGCACACTCCTTGGGGAAGGGTTCTTGCCATCTTGGCTCTCTGAAAAGCATCACAAATACTTGCGGTGCCATAAGAACATAAGAATGGCCATGCTGGGTCAGACTAATGGTCCATTTAGCTCAGTATACTCTTTTCCAAAAGTAGCTGGAGTCAGATGCTTCAGAGAGAATGAATAGAACAGTGCAATTACTGATTGATTCAGCCCCAGCTTCTGGCATGCAGAGGCTTAAGGACACCTAAAGCATGGAGTTGCATCCCTGACTATCTGGGTTAATAGCCATTGATGAACTTATCTACATTTTTGGACCACAGTCTAATTTTGGCCTTCACAACATCTCCTGCCAATGAGTTCCACATATTGACCGTGTGAAGAAGTACTTCCTCATAGTTTTTTTAAACCTGCTGCCTATTAATTGAATCGCGTGATTTCCAGTTATTGTGTTATGTGAAGGGATAAATAACACTTCCTTATTCATTTTCTCCAAACCACTCATGATTTTATAGAATTCTGACATAACCTCTCCTCTTAGTCATTATGAAATAAAATAAATAATGTTGCCTTGTTTGAAAAGAGTGCATTTTCCAGATGCCAAATTCCTCTCTACAAATGGATTCACACTTCTTGTTTTATTTGCCTGATCTTTATGCCTGATCCAGCCTAATTGTCCTATCTTCAATGTGCCTGCCATGCTGATATCTAGGTTTCATGCAGTGTGGGGTGTTTTTTTTCCAGGCTTTAGTATGTTCACCTACATAATGGGTATTTAAATCCTCTGTAGTTACATCTATTTCTATAGCTATAGACATATAGTTGAGTTTGTTTGTTTGGCTGGTTGGTTGGTTGATTGGCTGTTTTTACTGGTTTTGTACTGAAAAGAATAGCATTAAGAAGAAAAATATAATCACAAAATAAAAGAATACTCTGGTGTGGCACATATCTCTGATAAGAAGGGTAGAAGTTAGGGGATTTCAGAGGAACTTTCTTTCTGGGAGTGAAATTTCTCTTTTCAAAGGAACCTGACTGGCCACTTGTAGGTGGCATGGAATGAACTAACTAGAAACTTACATTGTGCTGAACATAGGCACCTTCGCTACACTCTGACCAGGGCTAGAGCAAGTACCCAGGCGCGCTGAGCCGCTGGGAGGTTGCTGGGGGAGTTTGGCAATTCTTGCCGGGGGACCCAAAGAGCAGGCTTGGCCCTGCCAGGACATGGCTGGGGGGCTCGCTACTTACACTTTAACCAGCGGGCTCCCGCGTGAGTGTCTTTCTCTTGGATGAGCCTCCTCTGGCTGTAGCTCCTGCAGATGTACCACAGCATCCAGAGCAGCTGGATGAGCATGATGGTGATGAGATAGGAGAGCAGATCCTGCTTCCTGATGCCCACCGCATGCACAGCCCAGGCGAACATGAGCAGCAGCCCGGCGAGGAACAGGTTGATGCCGTACTGGCTGCTCAGGATCTCGGCATTTTTCTGCGGGTAGCTGCCTCCCGCCGATCCGCTGCCTCCGGGTTGCGCTGGTGGCCCCTGCGCCGGCTTCTCCATCTCCCACTCCTCCGGCTGCCGGCTGCTGGGGTAAGGCAGCGGCTGGTCCGGGCATCCCCCGCGGCTCGTCTTCTCCCCGGAGCTGAGGTCTGTTTTCTCTTCCACCATAGCGGCCGTCGAGAGCCCTGAGCGTGGCGGAGCTGCGCACCGGGACTGGCTGGGGAGGGACAGGGCGGCGGGATCCCAGGCGCTCCGCTAGCCGCTCTGCGAAAGGGAGGAGGCGAAGGGGGCGGCGACCAGAATCACCTGTGAGCGCTCACCGCGCGGCCGGGCTGCTCCCCTGCCTCCCTCCGCCTGCCCGCGCTCGCCTGTCCCCTCCCTTCTCCCCGCCAGGCTGGAAGCGAAGGGCTCAGTGGCCTCTCTCTGTCCCCGCGCAGGGGCTCGGAGGGGCTGTGCGCTCCCGCCAGCAGCCGTCTCCTACCACAGCCCGCCCGGCTCCCTCGCCTTGCGGGGCAGGGAATGGGCACCGAGCCGGTATTTTATACCGCTGGCCAGGCAAGGTCCCGCTGTCATTGCCCGCGGCTGGGCGCGGGAGGGGATTGGCTTTCAGCCGCGCACCGCTCTGGGGGAAGCTCACCAGCGTCAGCCGGCCCCTGCGCCCTATCCCCTCCCTCTGGCCGTGCCCCGGGGGCGAGAGGAGCGAGCGCAGGGCAAGGCTGGGGGAGGGGAGTGGGGATCGGGGCGGGGAGGGGGCCTGGCGAGTCTGGGCGCATCGCAGCAGGTGGGCGAGGTGCGGCGGACGCTGGGGAAAGCGCGCGGAGCGCCCGCAGCTGGAGAAGTCAGGGCCGCTGAAAGCGGGAGTCAGGGTTGCCCGTGTCTGTGGGGAGCTGGAGGAGGGTTTGGCGATGGGGAGCCGGGTACTGTAGCTGAGGCGCTGGGATTGGTGGAAGGGTGAAGGGTGCAAGCGGAGGTGGTTTCCTATGAGGGTGTAACGGGGGGCGCAGTGGGACTTCAGCGAGGGCGGGTTGTCAGAGTGCAGGGGCCAGGGCTGAGTGACCTAGCGGCAGGAGCAAGGTGTATGGAGGGAGTGGCGGGTATCGGTCGCCTGTCCTAGAAGGGATAGGGGTGAATGGGTTCCGAGTCTGGGGGCTTGAAGAAGCGTGTGGTTTGGCTTTGTCAGTGCTGGAGGGGGGCGAAAGTGGTGTGTGTGGGGGGGGGAGGGTGGAGTCCGTAACGGTGGTGTAGGACTGAGGTAGGCGGTTTGTCAGTGCCTAGAGTAGGGGTCCTTGGCATGAAGTGGAGAGGTGTGATGCCCTTTGGGGAAAAGGAAAAGAGAATAAAAAGCGCCGAAAAAATCCATTAGCCAATTCATCTTTCCCAGGGGAGCTTTGTGGAAGGGTT
Source organism: Pelodiscus sinensis (assembly GCF_052426305.1). Taxonomy (NCBI): domain Eukaryota; kingdom Metazoa; phylum Chordata; order Testudines; family Trionychidae; genus Pelodiscus; species Pelodiscus sinensis. Next base: position 26,106,507 of record NC_143055.1, on the reverse strand, counting down.
CCACGAATAATGACAAAGAGCTAAGCCACGTGGTATTAAAAGAGAGAGATAGAATGACAGTGTTTCCTAGACAGATTCCTGAAAGGCATATGGAGTCTGGGATCCCGGAGAGGGGAGTTAATAACAGGTAATTCAATTCTGTCTCACTCAGGTGGAAATGTGGTAATTGCCATGATCTGGGACTTTCATTCCCTCTCATCTTGTTTTTGGCAGGTGATACTCCACCTGGCTATATAATACCTTTCTTTTCAAGAAGCATCTCTGTTACCGAAAGGAGTGCAATCTAGTCGGCATAGCAAGGAGCTAAGACTTAGGACTTCTAGGCATTGCTGTGTGGCATAGGCAAGTCACATATAGCCTGATCTTATGATGTTCTGAGCACCTGGGAAGTGCTGAGACTCCCTCAGTTCCCATTAAATGCAGGAAAACTAAGGGCATTCAGCATCCTGCATAACCAGTCACTGAATCCTCCGTGTCTTAATAACAGGAGTGTTGTGATGCTTGAGTAATTCACATTTGTAAAGTACTCCGAGATCCTCCAGTGAAATAGTTACATATGTGGTATTATACTGTTTGCTTGAGAGAATGCCAGACCCAAAGTTTCATATCACGTGTAGTTATAACCTGCTACTTTTGCATATACGAAACAAAAATGACTAATAACTAAAAGCGCCCTCTCTTAGGGCAGAAATTGCCCATTCTTGCTAAATAAGTTCCCTTTAAAAACAGAAAAAAATTCCAGTTTTAGTGCACTGGAATTAGCAGCATGTTTTGTTTAAAAACTTAATCTCACACTTCCATCACTCCACACCTATTCCCACCACCACTGCCACCTCCCAGCAGCAAACTGTAACTCACCCGCATTCTTACCAACCCCAAGTTTTATTTGCTTAGAATGAAAGATATAGGGGCGCAATTGGAATGAACCAACCTATAAATGTCTCATTGAATCACATGTGCAGCAAAATCCACCAAATCCATCACCTTCACCACCAGAGCCGGAATGAGGCTGTCATATTTCTTTTAGATTCATGAAAATTGCTGCTGCATTATGAAGCACTTTTACTTTGTTCAGGGGAAAAGATTTTATATTGTAGCTACCAAAACAAAATAGCCTTCAGAATCAAAAATACGTTGCCGCGGAAGGTCCTGCTGTCATTGCCCAGGGGTTGGCGCTGGAGGGATTGGATTTCAGCCACACACAGCTATGGGGAATGCTGCTGTTGTCTTGTTAACTCAACATTGGAGAAAATGTTTTGCAGTTAAGCAAAATCAAGTAAATTTTGGTTCCGATTTTAAATGGCTAGTTGCTGATTTGGCCACTGAAATGCAAGAGAAGTGCTTAATAGTGTTCTAACCTGTCAATGTCCTTGTTTAATTAAGGGCAAGGGTAATTGGGCCAGCGCGCCATGGAGGGACTTCAGCCTGCTGGACCCAACCAGTGGTCCCTACTTGAACTAGGCCAACTGGATCCATGCCGACCTTGATCTCTGTTTCTAGCTCTGGATCCGCTCAGAGGGCTTGATTAAAAACTTTTTGAGAGATGTGCAGCTCCACTGTCCTGCTGCCTCCACATTCTGGGCAGGACCGTAACAAGGAGCAAGTGGAGAGCTTGCCTCAGGCTCATCATAATCAGGGACACAAGAAGTAAAAATACTAAGCTGCAAAAGTAAAGAGCACAATGCGTAATAACCTAAAGCAAGGGCGGCCATAATTAATATTTTGCGCAAAAATACCTAGTTACAGCACTGATTCTGGGACCAGAGCCTTAGACCCCTGAATCTCCATAGTCATTTACACACATTCAGAGCTCCACTTAGCCTTTAGTCGCTCTGTGGTTATGAATTTATCACTTCAAGAACATGGCAAAAAGGTAAGGAACACAGTAGGCTTAGCCAAGGTTAACCTCTGTCACTTTACTCTGACTAGAGAGTTACAGATCTTTACAAAATGGAAGTTCTGAGACACCCCTTTCCCTGTCTGATCTCACTCCTCCTGAGGTCTTGCCAGCACTTCTGGCCAAACAGATGCCCCCATGCCTTCTCTTCATCCAGAAAGTTATTTTTCATATGGCAGTGTTTGACCCTACTCCACTGAGAAGCCATCCCCCTTAAATGCAATCTCTATGTTCTTTTGGTATGTATCCACATGCTTCTGTGCAGAGTTCATTGTTTCATAGACTTGGGACAGCAATCAAGAGACGAAATTGATGGCCCCAGATTGCTCTGTGATGATTATGTCACGGTTATCTAACTAGGTGTCAAGTCTTTTTCCTAGGCTGGCCAGCTATCTGGAATACAGCATAAGACTGATCTTACCAAGGTCAGACTGGTTTTCCAACACAGCATACAAAATAGTAGTTAACACACAAAATGGAAGACACTGTACAAAATGGAAAGCATAATTTGTTTAGAGATATTCCAGGGTCTCAGACCCCATTCTTGTCTATTACTGAAACTTGCTTAACCATTTTGGGCCCATTTGATTCCAGCTGGGCATTTGGTCCAGCATGAACCAATCAGGAATCACCAGGGATATAGAGTGGACAGGTGGCTGTACATTTTGCAACCATTCTGAAGTACAGGGTGTCTTCTGCCACAAGACTATATCAAATCAGTGTGTTCATCTAGCATGTGAATCGTTCTGTGGTGTGAAATTGGAGTTAGATTTAGGTTACTGATTCCCATACAATACTCCAAAGTCCCTGCTTGAGCTGATGAAGTGTACATACTTCAGTGACACTGGAAACAACAAGACTGACAGTGCTCGGTGACTCCAACATCTGGATAGTGAAACATTAGAATCAGCTCATGGCCATCATTATACAGGTGGCTATTGCCTCGATGTCTTAGCTAGACCAACCATAATCTCATTTTAAGGTCAGGATGCATGTACACCGATAAAAAAAAGGGCTTAAGAGATGGTATGTTTCTTCTGTGTCACTTTCTCCAGATTTTTGTTAGGGTTTTATAATAATCTTCTACAGCCGGTCCCTGAGTTACGAATGCATCGATTTATGACTGTTCGTATGTACGACCAACCTCCTATACAGCCGGAACCCGCGTTACGAACGAAATCCGCACTTATGAACAGCGCGGCCATACGTCAGTGAATGCAATCTGATTTACAACCACATTGAGTTACGACCAAGTGCTTGGAACGTAACTCGTTCGTAAGTCGGAGACCGGCTGTATTTTCAGTTCTTGATAGGAGGTACCCTCTGTACTTTCTTAGTTAACTTTGCTCTCACAAAGCCTTTTTAGTTTGGCAAAGCTGGTGGAAATAAACACATTGCTATATCCTGTCATATCCAGCTGTTGTCTGACTTAGCCAGGACTCTCTTTGGGATAGGAACTGTCTTTTTGTTGTGTTTGTACAGCACCTAGCACAACTGTGTCCCAGGCTTGCATAAACCCATGCATGTTGCCTCTTGAAGGGGTGGGCTTCCACTTATGTCTACATTTGTGACAGACCTCTCCTATGTAACTGTGAAGCCTGCTGTTAGGTATGTCTGTGCAAACAATTTGTAGCAGATGACATATAGCAAATATGTAAGTACTGTGTGTTATTAAACACTAAAAGCTTTCTATGTATAGGTGACAGTAGATAATGAAACATCCAGATAGTTATACCACAATTTGCCTTTGAAAACGTCTCTTACAGTGTCTTTTTACAAGAATTGATTTAATAGTCGGGATGAGAAGCTTTTTCAATACAGAAAAAGCTTATATACCTATTTGTGTTACTATTTGCTATTGATCCTGTACTACCTTCAGACTTCAGCATTTTGTCTGTTTTACATCCTTGGTATTTTAAGCAGCACCTCAAGCATTTTCCTTTATCTTGTGACAACTCTCTTCTACACAGGCCCTCATGGCCTAAGAGTCATCTTTGTTATTAACAGGAATGCTTGTTAATCCTTCCTAGAGCATGAGACCACTATCACGTTGACTAATATTATCTTGTTTCCATGTACTTGTTTGTATCCTTCTCTTGTCTTATATGTAGCCCTTCTCTTGTCACCCTAACTCTGTTAAGTGTCTGTGCTACAGTTTTGCTCCTGGGGTTGTAATTTACCCACTACACTGAGTTACTTATCTCCCCCTCCCTGAGAGGTGTACAGACAATGTTGATGTAATTAGGTCAATGCATTGTCAGTGGAGATACAGTGTTGCTTACATTGATTGGTGTGGAGAGGGTGAATAAAGAAAAGTTATTTATTAGTTCCCATAATAGAACTAGAGGACACCAAATGAAGTTAATGGGTAGCAGGTTTAAAACTAATAAAAGAAAGTTCTTCACACAGTGCGTAGTCAACCTGTGGAACTTCTTGCCAGAGGCGGCTGTGAAGGCTAGGACTATAATAGAGTTTAAAGAGAAGCTAGATAATTTCATGAAGGTTAGGTCCATAAAAGGCTATTAGCCAGGGGATACAAATGGTGTCCCTGGCCTCTGTTTGTCAGAGGCTGGAGAAGGATGGCAGGAGACAAATCACTTAATCATTGTCTTCGATCCACTACCTCTGGGGCACCTGGTGCTGGTCACTGTTGGAAGACAGACTACTGGGCTACGATGGACCTTTAGTCTGATCCAGTACGGCCATTCTTATGTTCTTATGATTGTTGCTGGCTTTCAGATGCCATCCCTCAGTGCCCCATACGGACAGTTCAATCTTTGCAAGTGCTTTTGGTGAGGATGTGCACTGCCAATACAAGAAGCAAGATGAAGACATGCACAAATGATATAATTACTGCAATGGCTGTATGTCAATGTATGTTAGATTAAATTAATTTTGTAATGTAGACATGCCCTTAGATTATAAGCTATTTGGCACAAGGACCGAATTTTTGTTGTCTGTACAGTGTGTAAAACAATGGGTTCCTAATTCATGTCTAGGATTCTTAGAACTTGGCATTGGAAAAGTTTCAGAAAAGGCCACAAAATGATTAGAGGTTTGGAACGGGTGCCATATGAAGAGAAATTAAAGGAGTGGGACTTTTCAGTTTAGAAAAAAGGAAACTAAGGGGGGATATGATAGGGGTCTATAAAAACATGACAGGTATGGGGAAAGTCAATAAGGAAAAGTTGTGTACTTGTTCCCATAATATAAGAACTAGGGGTCACAAATTAAAATTAATAGGTAGCAGGCTTAAAACAAACAAAAGTAAGTATTTCTTCATGCAGTGCATAGTCAACCCGTGGAACTCCTTGCCAGATGTTGTGAAGACCAGGACTTTACGAGAGTTCAAAAAAATTCATGGAGGATAGGTCCGGCAATACTTATTAGACAGGATGGGTAGGAATGGTGTCCCTAACCTCTGGTTGTCAGAGGATGGAAATGGGTGACAAAAGAGGGATCACTTCATGATTACTTATGTTCATTTCCTCTGGGGGCACCTAGAACTGGTTACTGTCAGAAGACAGAATAGTGGGCTAGATGGACCTTTGACCCACTATGGCCATTCTTAGGGTACGTCTAGACTACATGCCTCTGTCGCCAGAGGCATGTAGATTAGGCTACCCGACATAGTAAAATGAAGCGGCGATTTAAATAATCGCCGCTTCATTTAAATTTACATGGCTGCCATGCTGAGCCGACAAACAGCTGATCAGCTGTTTGTCGGCTCAGCGCGATAGTCTGGACGTGCGGGTGTCAACATCAAAGGTATTTGTCGACCACCCAGGTATGCCTCCTGGGATGAGGTATACCTGGGTGGTCGACAAATAGTCTAGACGCGCGGGTGGCGACATCAAAGGTATTTGTCGACCACCCAGGTATACCTCATCCCAGGAGGCATACCTGGGTGGTCGACCAATACCTTTGATGTTGACACCCGCGCGTCCAGACTATCGCGCTGAGCCGACAAACAGCTAATCAGCTGTTTGTCGGCTCAGCGTGGCAGCCATGTAAATTTAAATGAAGTGGCAATTATTTAAATCGCCGCTTCATTTTACTATGTCGGGTAGCCTAATCTACATGCCTCTGACGACAGAGGCATGTAGTCTAGACGTACCCTTACATTCCTAGGTGTTACAGTAATACAAATAATAATGTTATGGGTTCCTTCTGCCTAAATGTTATAGCCATCTATGTTCTCTTCATTTTGCTACAATTGTGCTGTATCTGCTATGGGTTACTTTTACTGGAGATTTTGTTTTGCAACTGGTACCCAAATATTCCTTGAAGGAGGTTCCTGAGGGAGATGCACAACAAAATCTATGTGGGAATATTGTGGGTATTAATTTTTTTTCACAGCCAACAATAGCTGCCGTCAAGTGTGCAAATGACTGTGGCAGTGTGAGTACAATACTGGAACTGACAGTATGGGAAGGATTGCACATAGCTTGCTGCTTTATGTGTGTTGACATTTTTTAATATACTAAGACCATAGATGGCTGCCAAGGTATGCTCATGTGGTGGCTATGCTGTTTTGAAACTGGATGGCTCAAGTCATGGATCCACAAGCTCAGATCTATGTCCAAGCCTGTAATTAGACCCCTTTATGTCCTCTGGCCCACAGATGTGCATACTTATCTCTACAGGGGCAGTTCCATGGCTTTCAAGACCCTGAAACTGAGCCTTCAGACATGAGTAATCCGTCTTTCACCATGGCTCCTTGCAGCGAGTCCATGCAAGTCAGACTCATGGGGAGACATGAACTTCAGAGGACAATGCTCTCAGCATTTGAAATAACACCAGGCAGCTTTTCCAAAATAAGGTATCGATTTATTAGTGAAATAGAGGTTTTTTAAAGTCGTTAGATCTGCAGAGAGGCAAAGGTTAAGACAGAGTTCAGTCTGGACATCACCAGGGCGCCCTTGGGCCATGTTGTTGTCAAACCCATCTTGGCTCGCTCTCTGTCTCTGACCCTTTGTCCTTAGTCTGAGATGAGAGCTGCTGAGTGTCTTTCCAACAGCCAACTCTTAACCCCCATTGAACCATGCTGAGTTCACATGTTCCACCTGCTAGAGATTCCCATGGATAAGTGTTAACTGTTCAATCCATACAGGCTTCTATTATCTTTGTGGATCCTCCATCTTGATATGGGTCAGTTTCAGCTAGTCCTTTAACAACCCATTAATTCCACCTCAGATAGTTATGTAACAATACCTCATTCTCTTGCTCTGCTCCAAGACAGCTTATCTCTTCTGCATGGACTGGGTAGCATTGCAAAGTACAGAGGGAAATTGAGGCCCATATAGGCATCATAGAAATGTTACAGAAATTTCCCATGTCATCAGAGCTTAGTGGGTGGATCAGTGCATCATTCAAAAGCAATATTTACATGTGAAATGAATACAAATAAGATTTGTTACATCCCAATTAAACAACACCTGTTGGGGGAGGGGGAGAAACCAGGTAGTCATTACTCAAGAATTACAATTAGTTTCTTCTTGGTGCTGACAATGAGTGGTAAGAAAAAAACTGAACAATTGGCAGCATGCAGTGTATTACTCTAGCAAAGGGGGAACATTTCCAGGATTCATACATCTGAAATACTTGTTGCCATGTTAATATATTGACAAATGCTTACAAATAATTATCCTCAGGGCCTTATTTTGGAATAGTCTCTCCTGTAATCATTCTTTCCCTTTTCAATAGCTGTAATGAGTTTTTCTTTCTTTCTTTCACACATACTTTACAAACTTAGATGGGGCAGTGCCTTCTTTAGAATTCAGCCTACAAAAGGTTTAAACATCCATTACTTATTTTCTTCCCTTTCCCCTGTGGTTTATAGGCTTCCTTTAACTGTTTGGATAATTTTATGATCATTGTTATCATTTACAGCTGTGCAAGGTAAAGACAATATTATATATCCATATCTCAAAATTTGGAGCATCAGCCAAGGGCTTGCAAGAATGGAGAGAAACTTACTCCAGTGCAAAACATTGCACAAGTTATTTAGGTGAGTTGAACAGGGCATGCCTTTCTTCTGTCACACCACATATTGGCCACAGCTAGAGGCTAAATACCAAACTAGACTGGTCTGTGGTCTAATTTTAGTGTGGTTTCTTTACCTCATTTTTCTGCGCATAGTTTGTGCACAACATCTTTTAACTTTTTCAAATACTTTTTATGTATTTATTTAATGTTCAGCTCAACTGTTCAGGCTAGGAGTGGTCATAATGTCTCAACAAATTAAGATGATAGATCTAGATGCAGTTAAAGCTGGATAGAAGAGGAAAAATAAAAGCACTTGTCTCATTTTCATGACCATGGCACTGCTATCCAGTGATCTAAACCCCCTGGAGGTATGCAGTTGCGATATGATTACTCCTTAAGAGAGAGTAGACACTGTGAGTGTCATCAAGTGGCTAATTAAAATACTGACTGCTGACTATGAAAAATTCTTCATATTTTTACATCCTCTTATCAAATAAGTTACACTATTTCTAACTTCAAAATAGCCTGAGATTTATTTACACACACACACACACACACACACACACACCACTTAATTTTAGCTTTGTAAAGAACCAGAATACCACTATGTTGGGCCTTCTATAGCAACTATACCAGAATGTAAAAGAAAAGAAAATAAGACGAAGCTGTAGGAAGAACAGCTGTGGTCAATAGCATTAAATGTAATCATGATATAAACGGATAGGAAGTTAATGAACTGTAATAAAGAAGGTAAACATGAAGAGTAAGTAAGAGAAAACACCAATTAAATATAATGGTGTTAAATATAACAAAATAGCTGATTAGGAGAGGATTTTCAAAAACTAGCACAGCAGACAATGACATTTTTATTAATGGACATTCAACCCACAGATTAACGGCCAATAGTACCTGGCAATGGCCACTTTCAGAAGACAGAATACTGGGCTAGGTGGACCTTTGGTCTGACTCAGTATGGCCATTATATATAACTTTGTAAAGTTTCTTTTTTCTAGAATCAGCAGTGTGTGAAAAACAATTTTTATTAATAGGCACCCATTGCTGAGGGGAATGTGGGAGGCCTGACTGCAACTATCCTTTGCCAGGTATCACCTCAGGTAACCTCTGAGGCCACAACTCTTGGGAGACAGGATGCAATGCAGGGAGAGGACAGGAAGAGGAGAGGCTTGGGGACAGACATGCCTCTCTCCTGGGCTGGATTGCAAATATACTCTGGCCTATAGCTAGTCCACAAGACATGAGTTTGAGACCGCACAGCAATAGATCGAAGTAGAAGGAAGTACCTACCACAAAAGAAAAAAGTCTCAGTATTCAAGTGAGTTCAGATTAAGGCACACCCTTTTAGACCGGGGTAGGGAATGTCAGGTCTTTTCCTTCTCAGTCAGAGACTTCTCACTTTTGTGCAGCCCCAACTAATTTTTCTATAGGTCAGCAGCCGCCTACCCAAAAAAGGTTCCCCACCTCTGTTTTAGACACAACAGTCTGCATCTTGACAGAGTTAAACTACAGGACCCTTGCGGGGTCATTTAGTCATAGAATCATGATTCTATGATCCCTAATGAGCAATGTTTTTCCTCTGGTATTTATTATGGCATGTGTGGAGACTTCACCCCAAGAGAACTAGGCATGGTAAATTAAGTCACGTTAAAATGTGACTTATTTGATCTGTTGTTTTTATTGCTACTTTCATGCAACTCTTTAGGTTTCCAAAGGAGTCACATTAAACCCTTTGCCAGGTGCTGTGCTTGGTACTTCTCATGGCCAGCCATGTCACATGTCCTTGGAGCCTGCTTTCTAGATGGAAAAGGAGTCAGACTGAGCTGGTTTAAAATCTCCTAGTTGTTAATGATTATTTGGCAGAACTATCTACCGTTTTTCAGCCAAATTATAGTCATTATTTTTCAAAAAGTTAAAGATTCTATTAAAAATTTACAACGTTTTCTGCAGTATGTGACCTGCTCTAGATCTGATAAGCTGACTGGCAACTGAAGTTTGAATACTCTCCTGAGCCAATGCAAAAAACAAAAAACAAAAAGAGGTTTATAGGCTCTTGTGCAAAAGAGTTTTTTTTCTGACAAATGGCCCTGCCTACAAAGGGCTTATTTGCTAAAACCTCTTCTGCAAATAGGATTGGAAGAGGATATGCAAACGAACACACCATTTGCATATCTGTGCTGAAAAAAACCACGCAGTGTAGACCTAGCCTAAGTGGCAGGAGCAAGTGAGCGGGAGCAGTAGATGTAGGATTGTCTTGTGTCCCTCTCTTGCTCCAGTCTCATTAGAAGCTCCCTCAGAATAAGGATAAAGATGATCCAGCGTCCCAAGTAGCACCTGAAATGGGGAAGGAAGCTCACTCCTTCCTCTTTTCTTGTTTTTTCACTGAGCCAGCCTCTCCCCCACAATTGTTGTCTAAGACCCTCCAGTAGATATGAAATACCCCATCTACTTATTTTACTCACCAAATAGGCCTAATTTTCAAACACAGCAATTTCAGTCCACTGATTCTATGCTTTTGTTTGTCACTCATGATCTTACCACTGTCCTGGAGTCATATCAGTAGACTTCTTCGGACTAACTCAATCCCGTCCTCCAACATATTACTAGTTATTATAACACTATTATAACTTTCACTTATTTTAATAGCTGATCTCATAATTAGGATAAATTCAAAAAGCCCAATTATTGCAATAGACCTACTTCACAAATCTACATGTTTGTGTTAGTATTTAATTCACTGTGTTCTGAGTCATTTATAAATAATTTTTATTAAAAGCATTCCGTTATAATGGCTTTGCAATATTAAGTATGCTGCATAGTATTTTATTAATACAAAATACAAGATTTAAAGTAACCAATTTATGTGGCTGATGTATACAATGACAGAACTAATATTCCTGAGTAAAACATTGTGATACCACAAAACAAAATAAACCTCAAATGGGCATATATACACATGCAGAAACTGTGGGAACCTTTTAAACAAGCTGAAACACCCTGAGCTTGCAGAAAGTATTTTTAATATTTCTAGCTCTCATTTGACCAGCAAGGTTAAAATTAAGTTGACAGCTTGAGTAAGTCACTTTCATTGTACCAGGTAGTCCAAATACAAATACAATTTTAATTTGATACGTAACTTATTAGCATGCTTTCTGTAACACGTTTTCCTCGATGAAGCTATTTGTTTATGGTAGACATGATGACCATTCCCATCAGTTAATAAAAGCTGACAAACACTTCATAAAATGTGGAAGTAGTGCTACTGCAGTTTGAGTTAAGAAAATTTATACAAGTTAAATGATTTAATCTCAGCTAGCCAACATGATGACTAGCAATCCCAAAATTTCAATACATTTAGTACATAGGAGATTTGAGTTGAAGCATATGTAAGTTTTAAAATGCTTGTTTTTGGTGGTAGAGTAGTTAGTCTAAGATATCAAACAGTTTGGTCCATTCTGGGCAAAAAGCCAAGATAGCCGTGGATCCAACATGAAGAGCTGGGGCAAAGTTGTCAAGAAAAAAGCTCTGCCCCTTTAAGAAACCACAGTTAAACATTTTGCAGCTTTTTGGCCACAGCAGGCTCCTGCTGCCTGCCACCATCTTCATTTCTGCAGCTTTCGTGGCTATGCTGGACAGCTCCCCTGCCCAGGAGCAGAGGGCTGTTTCAGGGAGCATGGGGGTGGCTTTCAAGCCACGGGGGGGGGGGGGGGGGGGAGAGGACTCTGCGAGACGCACCGGGGGGGGGGGGGCCGCATGTGGCTCGTGAGCCTTGGGTTGGCCACCTCAGTTTGGGTGATTAAATGTTGTCGTTTTAAAATTTGTTAATCTTAAACCAAAATGAATAAATAGTTTTATACTCCAATTATTGCATGACTAGATGCCTTTAAATGTATTAGTTTTCCCCTCTTGTTGAGAAAGGAAAGGGAAATCTGGCAAACAGGCACTCTTCCATGTAATACACAAAAATAATTTAACAGCAGATAGGAGGAGAAATGGTAAATACAGTGCAATTCCTCAAATCTTGTATCAGAGAAGCAAACAGAATAAATTGCACTTGTACTTTCCATAACTTACTGTCTCTAGTAAACATCTTTAAATGTACATGTACATATTTGTTTCTTTGCCAATTCAGACACTCATATTTTAATGGATCAATGATTTTTCTAGACATAGGGCATTATTTTTCCAGTTGCAGCACAGTTAGTATCAGAGCTAGCAGAATCATGATGGGAGAGTCACACTAGCAAAGGGGAACTTCTAGTAGCACCCATTCATTCGAGAGACTATCTAGTTTATTCCAAGGAAACTAAAGTGTCTAACAGTGGTACTAGGATCAAAGGCATGCAAAAGTGAGGTTTGCACCACCTCTGAAGGCACCCTCCCATACTTGCATGTAGTTTCTTTGCTATTACAAATAATCTGGCCTCAAAGTTTTAATGGAGATAAAGAAACATCTTGTGCTATTGCGTTACTCTAAGATAAAATATGGCATACCAGAAGTTTATAAACAGTGAATCAGGCTCAGTCTAGACTGATAGATTCCAAATACCTTAATTTGATCAGTTCTTTAATTCAGCCTAATAGCTTCTGAGCATTGCAGCATATGCACCCTTCTCCCCTACAAATTCCAACAATAACAGGGTTAGAGTCAGATGGAACAGGCATGTGAATCAGACTCTTAATGTTAATACACATTACGTTTTTTCAGCAGGTATTTACAAGGTATTTAACGTTAGCACACATGTAGTGAACCAAGTTAGTTACCTCCTTGCAAAGGCAGACTTCTTGACTCCTAGAAATTAAAAAAAGGAAAAAAAAAAGATTTCAGTGTGTGCAAACAAAAGCAAAGACAGCATTACATATTGTCAGAACTATTAATTCTCAGATGTGCTAGCTTTAGAGTTAGAGAGACAAAGAAGGTACATTACATTCTTCGTCACTGTATTCATGTAAAGGCATGCTGGCCTGTGTCAACTAGCAGCCCAGATCCTGGACAAGCCACTTAAAAATCTATTCCAAAGTAGGGATGTTAAAATTCCATTACATTCCTAATCGAGTAGTCCTTTATAATGAATGCAGAGCAGCAACGGAGGGAGGGAAGGAGGGAGGGAAGCAACTACTTAATAGTACTAATTGATAAGCTTCTGCTAGTTGACTAACCGCTTACATCCCTATTCCACAGTACATTTCTTTACTATGCTCAGGCCAAAGCACCACAAAGACATGCACAAATATACCCAACATCTTTATGCCACTAGCACCAACACAGAAGTGACATATTCCAAGCTTGGCTCATTCCCAAAAGTTGAAAAAGCACAATTCAGGAATTAAAGGGTAAATAAGGACTTAGTTTATAGCATGTAAAAAACTGCATATGTTGCACAAGAACTAATTTACAGACCAAGTATATTAAGATTTTAGAGTTCTATTCTTGCATCTTATACATTAAATTTAATGTTGATAAAAGTGATGCACAATGGAAAAAATAATCCCAACTACAGGCAGTCTCCGAGTTACGCAGATCCGACTTACGTCGGATCCGCAGTTACAAACGGGGATTTTCTCGCCCCGGAGGACTGGAGCGGCGGGACGCCTGGTCCTGCCGCCCGCCTCCTCTGGGGCGAGAAAAGCTGCTCCCCGTCTCCCTGGTCTGCTGGGGGAGCTGATCTGGAAGCGCCGCGGGTCCAGCCCCGGGTCCTCCGTGGCTTTGATCAGCGTCTCCCTGGTCTGTAGACCAGGGAGACGCTGAGCAAAGCCGTGGAGGATCGGGCCGGCCCGGGTCCTCAACCGCTTTGCTCCGCGTCTCCCTAGTCTGCTTGGGGGGGGACGCAGCTAGTGCCCTCCCCCCAGCAGACCAGGGAGACGTGGAGCAAAGCCCGGGGCCTGTGGTAGAGCAGGTGGGGCGCTGCCGGTTGGTCCCGCAGCACCGCTCCTTGGCGCTACTGGACCAACCCGGCAGCACCCCAGCTGCTCTGCCCTAGGAGTCCTGATTCAGCCGCTGCTGATCAGTTTCAGCAGTGGCTGAATCAGGACGCCTGGGGCAGAACAGCTGGAGTGCTGCTGGGTTGGTCCAGTAGCGCCGAGGAGCAGCCGCGCTACTGGACCAACCCAGCAGCACCCGAGCTGCTCTGCCCCAGGCGTCCCCAAGTTAGCCGCTGCTGAAATTGACCAGCGGCTGACTACAGGAAGCCCGAGGCAGAGTTGCTCTGCCCCGGGCTTCCTGGAATCAGCTGCTGATCAGTTTCAGCAGCAGCTGACTTGGGGACACCTGGGGTTCTTAAGTTGAATCTGTATGTAAGTCAGAATTGGTGTCCAGATTCAGCCGCTGTTGAAACTGATCAGTTTCAGCAGCGGCTGAATCTGGATGCCAGTTCCGACTTACATACAGATTCAACTTAAGAACAAACCTACAGTCCCTATCTTGTACGTAACCCGGGGACTGCCTGTATACATACAATATGATGGGGACTAATTTAGCTATAACTACTCAAGACAGATCTTGGAGTCATTATGGATAGTTCTCTGAAAACATCTACTCAATGTGCAGCAGTAGTCAAAAAAGGAAACAATGTTAGGAATCATTAAAAGGGGCAGAGAATAAGACAAAACATCTTATAGTCTCTATAAGAAACTATGGTACTCCCACATCTTGAATACTATGTACAAATGTGGTCACCTCATCTCCAAAATAAATATATTGGCATTGGAAAAGGTTCAGAAAAGGACAACAAAAATGATTAAGGGTTTGGAACAGGTCCCATATGAAGAGAAATTAAAAAGGACTGGGACTTTTCATCTTAGAAAAAAAGGAGACTCGGGGGGGGGGGGGGGGGAGATATGAAAGAGGTCTATAAAATCATGACTGGTGTAGAAAAAGTGAATAAGGAAAAGTTATTTACTTATTCCCAAAACATCAGAACTAGGGGTCATCAAATGAAATTAATAGGTAGTGCTTTAAAACAAAACAAAAGGAAGTTTTTCTTCCAAAGGCTGACTGTGCACTGTGTGAACTCCTTGCCAGAAGAGGTTGTCAAGACCAGGTCTTTCACAGGGTTCAAGGAAGAATTAGATACATTTGTGGAGACTAGGTCCATCAATATTTATTAGCCAGGACAGGCATGAATGGTGTTTCCCTTAGCCTTTGTCAGAGGCTGGGAATGGGTGACAGGAGACTTGACGATTCCCTGGTCCGTTCAC
Organism: Pelodiscus sinensis; assembly: GCF_052426305.1. Taxonomy (NCBI): domain Eukaryota; kingdom Metazoa; phylum Chordata; order Testudines; family Trionychidae; genus Pelodiscus; species Pelodiscus sinensis. The sequence goes on along the minus strand of NC_143055.1, from coordinate 26,091,410 downwards.
TCCTTTTGGGTCATCTGGCATAGTCCACTGTTGGACAGGACACTGGGCTAGATGGACCATTGGTCTGACTCAGTATGGCTGTTCTTATCTGTATTAGAGAACAATTGGTTTGCCAAATGAAAGAATTAATGTAATTCAGACAAAAGGTTTATGGATGCACACAGATATTTAAAAATGTGTTACCTTAGGTGATCTATCCCAGCAGAGACACAAGCATTACAACACCCATAAACTGAGTGAACAGCAACAGAGGGGTGAGAAATGACCACACAGGCCATAAGGCAATGTTGAAACTGGAAATAAAAAACAAATTTAATTTTTTTTAAGTAGTTCTAATGTCATATACTATCTTCTACACATATTTGGCATACTGCACCAGAAATAACAGTAAGGACTCAACATCCCAATCTCAAAATATAAAATTTGAATACAGAATTGTAAACAGTATGGATAAAAATAGATTTAGTTAATAAAATCAAAACAATTTTTGATCAATACTACATTTCTCATTAAAAACAAGAGTTACAATTTAATCTCATCACAAACATGCTACATGTACGCTTATAATCTCAAAAATGAATTAATGGTGCTAGCCTGTCCAGCCTAACTAACACCTCTTGCTTTTTGAAAGTTCTGGGCCTTCATTTTGTTTCTCAGAAGACTAAAAAGTAACATGTGTGAATACAGACAAGCTAGATAGTATTATTTTCTATGTTTATGCTTGGCCAAGGTCCATCACCACACAGCAGAGGAGTTAGTTAAGACAGTTTTAAAAACAGAGACAATATATAGGAAAGAAAGGAGACAGCATAAAGGAGCAGCGGAGTGGACTGAAAACAAAAAAGGGAAGGCATTCAGCATACACACAGTGCTTCCTGTAGTCCCCATTACTTGGGTCACAGAAAAAGAGGCATGGCCCCAGTAAGAAGGACCCTACCTTGGAATATTTTGAAACAATGTGCTCCCCGGGTAAAAAAGGAAACTTCAAGTGTAAGCAGTAAAAGAGAATGATGCAGAGCCTCGCTGCACGAATAAAGCAACTTAAATAATTGATTTTGCAATGCATCATTCTTCAAGACTCTCTCTGCCTTTTAATACAAGTATAACTTGACAAGTAAATTTCCAGGCACGAAAGCTCATGATACCATCAGTTAAATTGTTAAGTAGGCTTAGAATCTATTACTTAAGTATACAATACAGAAAGCCACAGTAAGAGGAATTTAAAGTTGCCACTGAGTATCATTTTCTTATTTTATACTACATGCTCCTTATTTTGGGGCAGCATGGCCACAGATCATGAAAGAGCCATAAATGCCAATCCCTATTTTACTTGAGCATGACTCAGCTTTTCCAAGGGAACCCCATTTTACACTTGTTTTCTCAAAAAACAGAAGTACGAGCAAGTCCAGTGGGACTTAATTTTGGAGTAAGTGCACTCTAAGCAGTCTGTCTTTGCTTTCTTGGGTAACTTGATTTACATCAATGATTTTTTTTGTGATTACATGGCTACCCCCAGGAAGTTTGATTTAAATCAATCCACCCTGATTGTAATTAGGGTGGTCAATTAATCATGGTTAATAATATTAATTGCAATTTGTTCAACTGAAACAACAGAATGCCATTTACAGGTTGAACCTCCCTAGTCCAGCACCCTGGGGAGCAGACTTGTCCCAAACCAGGGGATTTACCAGCCCAGGAAAGGTCAATATTAGCCTCTCTAATGCCAACTCCTTTCAACCAGCGGCAGCAGAGTGAGGACATGGGAAGAAGCGGGTGGAGGGCAGTGCACATGTTCAGGGGGAAAGGTAGAGGTGGTTGCATTCCCATGGGGTTCTACAGCTGCTCTGCTTTTTCCCTTCTTCAACCAAAAGTCCCCTCCAATCTCTACTCATCCCCCTTCCTCCCAGGACTTGAATACCTCCAGGAGCTCTTGATGGACAGGGGAAGAATTACACTCCGAGCGCCTGCAGATACTGGACCAATATAGAGCTTCAACTTGTATTTAAATATTTTCAAATATACTGATTTCAATTGCAGAATACACAAAGTATGCAGTGTTCATTATTTTTATTACCATTTTTACAGTGCAAATATTTGTAATTTCAGTTCAATCTATCATGAAAGTTTTATTTTTGAATGCAGTTCATTTTGTACATAATTCTATATTTGTAGATGTATCTGACAAGCTTTTGTGGCTGAAAACAACTATGTCCAAATAAATCTGTTAGTCTTTAAGTGCCACAGGACTCCTTATTGCTTTTACAGAAACAGATCAACATGACTACCCTGAGACTTATCTACAATTGTAAGTTGCACTTTCAGGACAGAGAGATTGTACTAGTTAGTATTTTTCTGTTTACTTAATACAAGTAATTCTATTTATCATTTACAGTGCCAATATCTGCAATCAAAAGAAAGTAAGCACTGTACACTGTTGTAATCGAAATTAATATTTAAAATTTTAAGTTCAATACTTAACAGAAGTGATTAAAATTGCATTTAATCACAATTTTAATCAAATTTGAGTTAATCAATCAACAGCCCTAATTGTAATAAATTCTCCCCTTCTTGTACAATCAAATAATTTCGTTATGGCATGAAAGATAATGCTATAAAAGTGGCATCATGTTGTTATACATCTGTGTCAAATCCTTGATAGAAACCTCCCAATATAAAGATAATTAATTATTGTCCTATTCAACAAATATTGAAGCCATGGGAAAAAAAGCATTTGCATAAAGAAATTTTAATTTAAGGCTTTTTGCTATCTGTGTTTATGAAGAAAATAAGATGAGCAATTTGATTTTTGGATAGTGGTCAGTGGGCAGGGCTGGCAGTTATAAAAAATGTTTACATCTTCTAGCTAAGCAGCCCTGATCATGAATTAACTGACAAGAGAACTCTAAGACAGTCTTGTACAAACTGAGCATAAAATTTTAACTGAAGCAGAAAGTTCAACAATTCTAAGCCAAGTATGACCATTTATTGACTTCCATCCCTGTGTTCTAAAGTTTTGCAGTAAATTTGTTATAAGATCACCTACTGGCACTGTCTGAAAACGTATTCAGTAGTGAACATTCAAAATGAGCTTCATCTTTTTTAAACTGAACTAGAAAGCAAAGAATACACATACTTAGGTTTTTGCAACTTTTTCGCTGCCTCCATACACTGAATAGTTAGCACTTTATAAAGCAAAGTGTCTGGCTGCAACATTTCAGTGCAAGCCAAGTTAAAAACCCATTGAAAATAAGCTTTCCAAAAAAAGCCACATAAAGAGTATAGAAAAATTTCAGCACATTTTAACAGCATTCTTGCAAGTATGAAAATAAAGCTTGCTCTATCTCTATTGGCCACTGGTTTGGCTATAAAGCAAATTGAGGTACTTGGGAAAATTTTTTCCCTCTTTTTTTTTTTTTAAATACAGAGTACAGGCAGTCCCCGGGTTACATGAATCCGACTTACCCCGTTTGCAAGTAGAGATCCAATGTGAGGCAACCCCGCACTAGCTGCTTCCCCCCAGCAGACCAGGGAGACGCGAAGCTAGCACCCCCCTCAGCAGACCAGGGAGACGCGGAGCGGCTTTTCTCAGCAGACACCTCAGCTTGAGAATAAAGGACTGAGGGAAGTGAAGTGTGGGAGAATAAAACTGAGCTCTGGAGAAATGTTTGGCTAGAGTTTCCCCTACAATATGTACCAGTTCCGACTTACATACAAATTCAACTTAAGAACAAACCTACAGTCCCTATCTTGTACGTAACCCGGGGACTGCCTGTATTTAGTTCTCTCCCCAACTACAGATGTAAGTGACTACTCTCTTTGCACCCCCTCCTCTTCCCTGCTTGCAGCCTCTTGTAAGAGAGAGGCAGCGGGGGAGGGGAGCAGGATCCGGTGCTGGGGGGAGCCAACTTATAGCTGGTTTCCCAAGCATTGTCTCGATTGGGAGAAACGGTAGGGGTGCAGAAGGAAACTGGCAGTGCTTCCGCTTTTTAAATATAGCAAGAGCAGGCCTTTTGCTACATTTCAAAAGCAGAAGTGTTGTGGGGCACCTGGGGCGAGCTGGGGACTCACATAGTGCCCTGCGCTCCTGGCAGCATTTTGCTTCTGAAATGAACAAGAGCCCTCCCGGGGCTTTTGTACATTTCAAAAGCAGGGAGCCTGGGGCCAGCAAGGGACTGCTTGAGTCCCCACTGGCCATGCTCCCCACAGCGCTTCTGCCTTTGAAATGTAACGAGAGCCAGAAGGGCTCTTCCTACACTTCAAAGGTGGAGGCGCCCTTATTGACTAATCGAATAGCAGATGCAAATTACATCAATTATTCAATCAGTTGAGTAACCTAAATTTAACATCCTTAGTCCTGTCTTGTCATATGCAGTTCATCTTCTCAGCTTTATTTTTAACAAACATCTTTAAATTTAACAAAAATAGACAAGCCCTTCACTATTTTTTTAACATCTGGAAAAAATTAAAGACCCAGTATACTTAGAAGTGAACTTAATATACAATGTGAACAATTACTGATCTCAGTTCCAGTCTACAATCAAAGCTTTCCAACAATTATGAATTCACTTTTTCAATACAAGTGAAATGCAACCAAAATAATGCAAGTATGTCTATTTTATACACACACACACACACACACACACACACACACAAATAAATAAAATGCAAATATAATGTCAACAGTGGTTGATTTTTTTTACCTGGACCTGGCATGTGTTTACTCAACAATGCATTCTGTATTTTTTTTTTTTTTAATATAAGAGATTTGTTTTAAAAGTTTTAAGAAACAAGGCCAGGTCTACCACCTTTAATTTTTTTTTTTTAAAGTAAACTACATACCATCCATAAAACGTCATCTGATTTACAGGAGAGACTATCCATGGAACAAGATACTACTGAAAAGGAAGAAGTGTGGCAGAATCTGGCCAATGGTCTCCATGGATGTTAAAAATTGAAATAAGGATTGTATGCTAAATAGAACTAATTCAGGATGTGAGTAATATTACTGGACAGAAGTAACCATGTTATCAGTGTCCATTAGCAGCGTTAAGTTTGAAAGCCTGTTGGCGTTACCATTGGTAATCAGTTTACACACACACACAAAAGTCTTTTGCATAGCTACAGAATTTAACTTACCAAACCGCTGCTGCAATAAAAGTGGCAGTTGTGATCGGTATCAATACTGGATACTGGGCATCATAATCTTCAATTCCACAGTACCACTCTAAATATATTATGCAGTAAAAAGCAATAGCTAAGCTTGCAACCAACAAACAACTGCCAAGAAAAAAGCACCAACTGCAAAGAAATAAAACATCAATTAGATACAACCACATTTCAGTTAGCATACTATTATCCACCACTAAAAAACAGTAGCTCCTTATTTCAGTGTTGTAGTAAAAGCTGATGTTACTAAGTACATTTCTGTCAAAACATGGTTTTGTTTCATATAGGCATATTATCTGTCAAAGAAATAACGTAAGTATATATTATGATACTTTTCTTACAAAAAGAAAACTTTCCCCATGATAATTCACAAAATTCAGTTACTTGCAATAAATCTCAATAATTGGGAGTGTAAATGACTTTGCTATGTAAACAAATTATTCCAGTATATTTATCAATCGAGTTTTGTCAGATTGAGTCCAAAACAGTTAAGCTCATGCCAGGTGTACACACCAGAAAAGATTTAGCCATCTAGCTATAAGGACCAATCCAACACATACCAGCAAAAAGTACTGCTTTTGCTGGTATAGCTAAGTTAAATTGCCAGAATGAAAAACTATACTGCCAGAAGCATTTTTATGCCAGTATAAAACAAAATACCACCATACCAAACCCCTCATTGATACTATTATCAATTTAGTTTAGACCTACTCACTTTCCCAAGGCAGATAATAACTACTATATTTGTATTTTATATGACTGTTTATTGTATAGGTGTTATAAAGTAAATTTCTGAGCTTTTCAATCGAACATTGTCAAACAGAAGCCTTCCTAAATTAAAGCTTAGTTTAAGTTTAGTTCTGCTGTACTAAAACACTTAGAAAAAAATTGTTACACAGTATTACCTTTTCAGTTGCTGAACTCTAGTAATTTCTCAGATCATTCTCAGACAAAGTTAAGTGTTCTATAGATTCCATCTCCAAAAAAATGACACTCTGGTCCAGCAACATGCTCCTGGACCAGAGAGCGCAGGAGGGCCAGCTGGGGTCAGAAGCAGGAAGGGTGACAGCCTCGCGACAGCCCCTTACAAGCAAGGCTGGGGCCACACAACAACCCAGCCAGCTAGAGAGCCAGCAGTAGCTGGGTAAAGGCAGCCGGGCTAGGCTAGCAGGACGGCTGGGGGCAGGAGGGGCCACGGTACCTGCTGAGGTGGTACTAGCCGGCAGCAGGCAAGGGCATGGAGGCTGGTGGCAGGGGACCTCACCTGGTCTGGCAAGTTCTCTCCTTTAGGTCCTGATTGGTCCCAAAGGTGCTGGACCAAGAAGGTTCAAGCTATAATAATCTTTTTCACATCTACAAACTCATTATAGGATTCTAATAGAGTCAAATAGTTTAATATACTAAAACTGTACCGAAACACTTTTCAAAATCCAGGGATAAGTGGATAATCAACGGTATAGGTCTTAGAAAGAAAGTTAAACTATGGACTAATATAGGTCATGATTTCTTATCTCTAGAAAAAAAAATAATTTAAATTATTTTCTGGTGAAATATGTCCAGATAGAGTTCAAATATGCTCAACTTAACAAATGAATCCCATTTAGATTACCACAGTAAAATGTACTAAGCCACACCACACAGCAAAGCAACTGTCTTCATTCAAGAGATCACTGGCTCTCAAATACCGTAGCAAAGCTCTTGTGCACAATAGACAAGGTGATGCATAGGACCTTATTTTACTCTCTCAAAATCACTGGGAACTGAGAACAGCTCAGCACAGAATTGGACTTTTGGCCACATCTGGGAACATATTTTCAAAAATGGTCATCATGCACCAACCCAACTGAAACAATGCAAAAATGTTAACTTTCTACTATATTTAGGAAAAAAGTTATTGACTGATCCTAAACAATTGTTAAATTTAAAGAAAAATATACACACACACACACACACACACACATCAGAAAACAAGTTGCTCTTAAGTTCTGTTATCTTTTTATAGTACCATAATGGTACTTTGCTGCTCTACAAACTTCTGTCATATATATTTTAAATCGGTTAATATGAGGAAGTAATAATAAAAGTGAGGATTACCCAAAATCCCTCAGGGGCTGCATTTCTTTAAAACTAATTTAATAAGAAACTAGTATCTTTATTTAAAGTATGTTTGCATGTGAGATATTTTAGTAAAGAAGGTAAGCCAAAGCCACCCAATAATTATCTGGGTGCCTGAAACATAAAACTGTTTGTAGAATAAACTTTGGCACAAGATTATACCACCGTAAAAAGCTTTTTTTTTTTTTTTTTTTCCTTAAAAACAAAAACAGACTGCCACCTTCTCCTTTCCATGACAGCAATGCTTATAAACCCAGAAAACATCAGCTATATTCAAAACTGATAACCTAGTAAGACAGACAGACAGGAAACTTTATTCACAAGTTAATTATGACCATCTGCTATATGTGCAAAATATGGATTTTACAGATAAATATTATGTGGATTGGTTAAGAATTTTAGATTTCTTTCAGTATCTCAAAATTAATCAACAGGATTAGTTCACGACTTGTGTTAACTCAAGTTCAAACCAACTCAAGTCTTTAGAGTTCTGCACATATCCATTTTATAACTGTGGAAGCATTATCTGATGCTTCCGGATACCATGTTTGTGAATCAGATGCAAATACAATTTTATATTCATGCAGAGCTCTGCAAATCTTTATTCCAATTCAACAGTGCAGATGGTACTTCTATTGATAAGAGTGTACAGGCAGTCCCCGGGTTACGTACTAGGGACTGTAGGTTTGTTCAGTTGAATCTGTATGTAAGTCGGAACTGGCATCCAGATTCAGCCGCTGCTGAAACTGATCAGTTTCAACAGTGGCTGAATCTGGACGCCAGTTCTGACTTACATACAGATTCAACTTAAGAACCCCAGGCATCCCCAAGTCAGCTGCTGCTGAAACTGATCAGCGGCTGATTCCAGGAAGCCCGTGGCAGGGGCTTCCTGGAGTCAGCCACTGGTCATTTTCAGCAGCTGCTGACTAGGGGACACCTGGGGCAGAGCAGCTGGGGTGCTGCTGGGTTGGTCCAGTGGCACACAGAGCGGCGCTACGGGACCAACCGGCAGCGCCCCAGCTGCTGTACCACAGGCGTCCGGAGCAAAGCCGCGGAGCACGGGGGCAGCGGGACAGCCCAGACGCGCCGTGGCTATCCTGCTGCCCTCGGGCTCCGTGGCTTTGCTCTGCTTTGCTCCCCATCCCCCTGGTCTGCAGACCAGGGGGACGGGGAGCAAAGCGGCGGAACACACGGGCAGCGGGACAGCCCAGACGCGCCGTGGCTATCCTGCTGCCCTCGGGCTCCGCGGCTTTGCTCTGCTCTGCTCCCCGTCCCCCAGGTCTGCAGACCAGGGGGAGGGGGAGCAGAGTAGAGCAGAGTGGCGGAACGCGCGGCCAGCTGACAGCCCAGACACGTCTGGGCTGTCAGCTGGCCGCGTGCTCCGCTCTGCTTCCCCCCCCCCCCCCATGGTTTGCAGACCAGGGGGAGGGGGAGCAGAGCGGAGCAGAGCAGAGCGGCAGAACGCGCGGCCAGCTGACAGCCCAGACGCATCTGGGCTGTCAGCTGGCCGCGTGCTCCGCTCTGCTCCCCCCCCCCCCCGCAGATCAGGGGGAGGGGGAGCAGAGCGGAGCACAGCAGAGCGGCGGAACGCGCGGCCAGCTGACAGCCCAGACGCGTCTGGGCTGTCAGCTGGCCGCGTGCTCCGCTCTGCTCCCCCTCCCCCTGGTCTGAAGACCAGGGGGAGGGGGAGCAGAGCAGAGCGGAGCGGAGCGGAGCAGAGCAGAGCGGCAGAACGCGCGGCCAGCTGACAGCCCAGACGCGTCTGGGCTGTCAGCTGGCCGCGCGTTCCGCCACCGCTTTGCTTCCTCTCCCTGGTCTGCTCGAGACCAGGGAGAGGAAGTGCCCCGTTCGTAACTGCGGATCCGACGTAAGTCGGATTCGCGTAACTCGGGGACTGCCTGTAGTCTCAGACACCACTCCTTGCAAATATGTACTTTGATTTCAGTGGGTCTAGCCATAGTAGCAATGGATTATTCATAGTAGTAAAAATTTAAGCATATGCAAGTATTTACAAGACTGAGGAATTATAAAGTTACTTTAAGACACCCAATCTTCAATTTGATCCATAGGTTTTGAGATAGTTTCAATTTAACCCTCCGCAATATACTAAACTGTAAAGTAATTCTATAGAACAAATAACCATGAAAATAAATATTACCTTTTATTCTTTTAAGATATAGATTCCAATCAGGTTTTATGCCCACATTTTTATATTCCAATTCCCATTCCCTCACACTCAAGGATGCAGCAAACTATCCTTAATTAGAGGTGTTCACTTCTTTCAATCTCAATCCATTTTCCAAAAACAAGCAGAAGAGTTTCTACAGAGCCATAAGACAGACATAACGTGACGTGACCTGACCTTCCCAAAATATAGCCAACATACTACCCAATAAAGAACCAAAACACAGGTCAAGTTCTAAATTCTGTTACCATGCATTACAGCAAAATAGCATACTATGATTACATTGCTGTGTCTTGCATTATTGTGCAAAAAGAACCTTTTAAGGTGTATGGAAACAATTTTTCATTAACCACAAAGGTGAAATCTACAGTAATTATGCAACATTTAAATAGACCATATTTTGCGTATGATGTTGAAGACATACACAGTTTTTTAATGAAGATCCCTTACCTATCTGTCTGAATGGTCTCTTTAACAGTTTTAAAAAATTCAACGTAGTATGTCACAGCAATTGATGACAAAATCCAGAATGCAGAGTGAACATTAAGTCTGGGAAGAGGCTTCTCTTTTTTCTCCTCATTTGTAGATTCTTCTGTAAATAAAGCCATGATTACTGTGTTATAAACACCACTAAATGGAGTATCATTTTATTAAAATAAAACAGTACACTTAATCTTTCCGGAAAAATACAATGAGAGCATATGCTCTCATTGTATGGGTTTTGTTTGGTTTTTTTTCCAAATCAAAAGGCACCTTGCTTAGTTTGTCTTTCGAAATGGTTCTACACATTTCTTGAAATAATTTTAAAAAATTTATAGTGAATACATTTAATCTCCAAAGAAGAATGAATTATAAGGATTAACAGCTGTTTACATTGCTGAAAAGGTTATTTAACCACTTAAGAATTCTCTATTACAATGAAAAAATATATTTGTTTGATATGAAAAACACCTATGGAAAGGTAAGACCAACATTCCTCATTCTAATTTTTTTGCATCCATGTCATTAACTTGGATGTTTGAAAGCTGAATTTCCCATAGATCATCCTCCTTCCCATGTCACAGGCCAAGTGTTCAATTTCAGGTGCTACCTTGAATATGCAGAGGATATTACCTGTACTTTTTAAAAGCTATTAGAGGGAAATCTAGACTTTCTTTAAACACAATTTTCATTGTAAAATCTGAGTGCTTTTCAAATTTTCTAACAGACAGAATCAGTGTGAGGGCAAAGGAGCATGCTATTTTGAAGGCAAAGGCTTATGTTCTTATGTGTAGTGCTGAAGACCTTCTCTTCACACAAAATAGATTTACTGTTAGAATAAAGTAAACTAACTTAAATTGATGGGAATACCAGTGGAAATACTTGCATATTTGAACGTGCCACATTTTATTTATAACTGCCTCTGTACCTTAGTACTAAATGTTCAGTAACACCCTTGCCATACTAATATATGTTATTTCACTTTGTATTTTTTATGATTTTCATGATCATTTGCATGGTACATTTTACCACTGTGGAACCTTCCTTTGTCTCAACCACCTTTGGTCAAAGTTCCCAAGCCTTTATGACCAGATTCTTGTATTCCTCAGATCCTTTCCAAGCAAGAGTGAGACCTTTTCCTACCCTCCCCTTGTTTTACTAGTCTCCTTCACACCACTCTCCCTCCTCCCATTACAAATGTTAAATGCTTCAGAATTAGTAAATTACAACCTGATATTTGACACACCTAAAATTTAAGGAGAACTTTAAGTACTGATAAGCTCCCATTAGCTGATGGGGAGAGGGAAGCAGAGAATATCCTGACAGACAGGTCATGAACTTTTCTGGGTAAAACCCACTTCATCCATTTTACCCACAAAAGCTTATGACCAAATATATGAATAAGGCACCAAAGGACTGCTCATTGTTTTTAAAGTTACAGACCAACACAGATAACCCGCTGAGACTAAAAGACTGGGACAACTATTGGAACTCACACAGAGAGATGTCCACATGAAAAAGTGTACAGCGAGGTACCCACCCCCCTTACAAAGAAGCCCCCTACCGTGGCTATAGTTATAGCAGGGTAAGGTATGCTGCAACCAACTAGCTTATGGGAAGAGTAATAACTACAGTGGCACGAGACACAATTTAGAATGGCCTCAGTGGCTCCAGCAGGAGGTTTACTGGTGTTAGTTATTTCAACCAAAAGCCTCTGACCCGCACGCTTACAGGCTGCTTACACTTTCAAGTGCAGAGCAGATAGACCTGAAGTTGCTGCCCCGGGGTAACGCTCCCGAAACCGGTGCAATCTCCCCGAGCCACCAGCAGCCGCAGCGCGACCGGCTCCCAGCCCCACACCCCAGCCCTGAGGCGCCTTCTCCTGTCCCAGCCTGTCTCCTCTGGCTCCGTCTGCGCGGCACGCCCGCTGCTGCAGGGGAGCCCGGCAGGCGTGAAGCAAGGGCCGTGATCGGTCGGCCCCAGCCTCTTCCCCCACGTACCGGATTCCAGACGGGAGCCTCCCTCTGCCCGAGGACACCGCTGCCCCGGCTCACCTGGCACTAGGGACCCGCCCTCTTCTCCCTTATCGCCCCCGCCCGCGGTCACGCACCGTCCCCGTCTTAAGGCGCGGGGGTGACCAAGCTCTAAAAAGCACCTACCCGCCGGTCCCCCGCCCCCAAGGGGAGGTTGTAGCAGCAGCGCCTGGGGCTCTACCTCCTCCCTCAAGTGGCGTCTCAACCGCAGCAACGGATCGCCACCTCCTACCCCCGCTGCCATCTTGGACTGGTCCGGAAGTGACGCCAACAGGAAGTAGCAACGAGGCGGCCGGGGGAGGAGCTATAAATGGAAGCGTGATGGTGGTTCTGAACAGTCGTCGCCATCGCCCTGAGGGGCTGGTGCTAGCGGGCGCGTCGGCGGTGCCAGTATTCCTGTCCCCAGTATTCCTGTCCGTTTTCGTGACTCATTTTCCTTGGGTTTTAAATTAAAGGTTAATTTGGGGTGCCTGTTTGTTGTAAGAGCCAAGAGCCGCGTGGGTGGGGCCCCATCCTTTTGGGAACTAAGGCTGTAAGCAGCTAGTCCAGTAGTTGACTTCCTGATGAATATATTCTTATGGGACAGTGGAGTGACTAGTCGTCTAAATGCAGCAAAGGGGGGAGCAGGAAGCGGCTTAAAAGCTTGTTTTCCCCAGCACTGTTGGGGAGGGAAGGATGGGCAGAGGCAAGGCTGGGGACCAACATGAGCAGGGAATCAGCTGTCCTAGCTAGTCTCTGCCTTTTAAATGTATTAAGAGCCAGCCAGTTGTTACTACATTTAAAAGGCAGAACCACAGCAGGGTTAGCTGGCAGGATGGGACCTAACCATGCTGTGGCTCTACTGTTCCCCCTCTTATCAACTAATCAAGCAGTTGATGGAAATTTCATTGACTAGTTGATTAGCTGATTGAACAAAATTTAATATGCCTAGAACTAACCCTGTTGCTGGCTTGGGAATGATGAAGCCTGTCGCTGTGGTGTCCACAGTGCCTTTGCCCACCTCACTGCCCTGATGTGACAACAGCTATACCTATTTCAGCCTCCAAAAGGCCCCCGGAGGGTGGCATAGCCCTGTATTTTGGCTCAGCTTGAGCCCATAGGAAGGACAGATAGTATGCACTGGTGCATTCAATGCAATACAAAACTCTTGGGAAGTATTTGTGAGTGTCACCAAGGAGTCATCTCTGGCAAAGGATGATTTAGCAGTGCTCAAGAGTGAATAATCTGTAGTCACCTCTGTTCAGTTTGATCATGGAATTGAAAGCTTTCTCCAACAAATTATTAACAGACTTGCTGAAAGTCTGTGGCTGCGTCTAAACTGGCAAGTTTTTCTGCAAAAGCGGCCACTTTTGCGCAAAAACTTGCCAGCTGTCTACACTGGCCGCTTGATTTTGCGTAAAGCACTGACGTTCTACTGTCTGAAATCAGTGCTTCTTGCGCAAATGCTTTGACGTTCCCATTCGGGCAAAAGCCCTTTTCCGGAAATGTTTTTGCGCAAGAGGGCCAGTGTAGACAGCTAAAAACTGTTTTGCGCAAAAGAGTACTGATGGCGAAAATGGCGATCGGGGCTTTCTTGCGCAAAACTGCGTCTAGATTGGCACGGACGCTTTTCCGCAAAAAGTGCTTTTGCGGAAGAGCGTCCGTGCCAATCTAGGCGCTCTTTTCCACAAATGCTTTTGCGTTAAAAGCATTTGCGGAAAATCATGCCAGTCTAGACGTAGCCTGTGTGTCCAGAGAGATCCTAGGGCCCTGCAGTCCATATAAGTTCAACTGCTATATACCTCAAGCACCATTTCTTTTAAACATTTGGGCTGTGTCTACACTCGCTGCTTCTTGCGCAAGAATCTGCAGAGCATCCACACTGCCCGCCTGCTGTTGCACAAGGAAATTTACAATACGGCGTGGTAAGAGAGGGCTCCTTGTGCAAGAGTTACGCTCTTTTTTATCAGGTGTAAGCCCTCTTGCGCAGGTGCTCTTGCACAAGAGGGCAGTGTGGATGCTCGGCAGGGATTTCTTGCGCAAGAAGCAGCGAGTGTAGACACAGCCCAAATGTTTAAAAGAAATGGTGCTTGAGGTATATAGCAGTTGAACTTATATGGACTGCAGGGCCCGAGGATCTCTCTGGACACACAGGCTACGTCTAGACTGGCATGATTTTCCGCAAATGCTTTTAACGGAAAAGTTTTTCCATTAAAAGCATTTGTGGAAAAGAGCGCCTAGATTGGCACGGACGCTCTTCCGCAAAAGCACTTTTTGCGGAAAAATGTCCGTGCCAATCTAGACGCAGTTTTGCGCAAGAAAGCCCCGATCGCCATTTTCGCCATCAGTACTCTTTTGCGCAAAACAGTTTTTAGCTGTCTACACTGGCCCTCTTGCTGCTGCTATCAGTAAGAGGCAGCAAGGGCGGGGGGAAGAGAAAGGGGTGCTGAGGGAGCCGCTTAAAAGACAGTTCCTTCCAGATCCAGCTCCGTGGGGGGGGGGGAAGGGGTGCAGTGGTAGCGTTCCCCCTTTGAAATGTACAAGAGTCCCTGCTGGGGATCTTGTACATTTCAAAGCAGAAGTGCTGCTTGGAGCCAGCTGGGGACTTCCTGCTTGCCCCTGGCTCCATGCTGCATTCCAATCTTTGAAATGCACAAAGGCTCTTGGACATTTCAAGGGCAGAATGCTGCACAGCACGTCTGCCTTTGAAATGTAGCAACAGCCAGGTGGGCTCTTGCTGCATTTCAAAGCGGAAGTGCCCTTACTGACTAATCAAATAGTCAATGGAAATTCCATCGACTATTTGATTAGTTGATTAATTTTAACATCCCTAATCCAGGCCCATTCAAAATCTGACTCCTTGTAGTGGAGCCACCATCCCATTTCAGTCAGGATGTAGGAAATTTGGGTTCAGTGCCCTCCTCTTGTCTGATGGGGAGAGACACCCCTTTTTTATTCTTTCACTGACCTTTTAGGATAGTAGCTTAATCCTGGTGATGTGGTCCTCCCTTTCTTTTCTGTTCAAGCCATTATTCAGATGCTTAAAGTTAGGCATATATATATAAGTACCTTGCTGAATTAGGGTCTCAGTGCATATAACCTTACACAATATCCAACCTGTAAAATATGGATATTATCAGCTCTTAGACTTCCAATTATGTGCACACAGAAGAGGAAGCTTTTTTTTTCCAGCACAGGACTATAAATTAAGTGTTTTGGGTCCTGCTGTGTTACATACCAGTTCCACCACAGACTTCCAAAAGGCAAATGACTTTGGCCTGATTTTGCAAACCTGAAGTGGAAAATGCTCATATAGGAGTTGCAAGGAGCCGAAGCAATATCATATCATATTGCTAATCTGATCAACCAGAAATAAACATCATAATTCAAATAATAAATGTAAAATTCTATGCTAAGAATATGCTTTGTAATCAATTCATGTTTTTTAAAGTACCACAATTTTTGAATGATTTCAAATAATGAATAAACGGGAGAAAATCTGAATCTTTAAAAAATATTCTGTAATTAAAACACACATTTAAGTTTCCTTTCTAATTAATAGTTTATCTTTCACCCAAGTCTAATAAAAATGCCTTTCCATTAAATTCAGATTATTTTCTTTTTGTGTTCTAGGTAATTTCTTACTAATAAAAGATTCTGCCTATATGAATTGCTTCAGGAAGAGAGATACTCTTTGTACGTTTACTAAGGAGAAACAGTTTTATGCATTCACCTACATCCATTGATGACTATGGCTCCAGTCTAGCAATTGAATTCACACAAGCAGATCTTTGTACTACACAGAACATGGGATATTACATTTCGATTAATCAGCTAATCGAGTAGTTGATGGAATTTCCATAGACTACTCGATTAGTCGATAAGGGGTGGTCGCTATCCCGCTGCGCCTCTCTCTTTGAAATGTGCATGAGCTGCCTGCATTGAATTTCAAAGGATGAGGTGCAGCAGGGAACCCATGGAGGAACAAAGCAGTCCCTGCTCACGTAGGGTCCCAACTGCTGTGCCTCTTCTTTTGAAATACATTCCCACGGAGATGGTGCTGGGAGGAGTTGGCTTTTAAGCTGGCTCCCCCAGCATCGGCTTCTGCTCTTCCCCCGTTGGTGCCTTTGATACAGAGGCAGCAAGTGGCAGGGAGAACACCTATTCAAGTAGTTACTCAACTACCCGATAAGCCTAGATCTAGCACAGGAGCTGACAACCTACAACACGCATGCCACAGGTGGCACGCAAGTGGATTTTCATTGGCTTGTGTGGCAGGAGCTGAGCTCTGCCCCTCCTCCCCCATGCAACCGGGAGCCTGTGCCAGTGTTCCCTTAACGTGTGCGCCTATCCTGCAATGCACAAAAAATCTACTATAAGGCCCGCCCACTTCCTCAGCAACATTCACTTTCTTTCTGCTCCTGGACAGTGAGTGTCATGGCTGCACCCACTGTCGGGGATGGGGAGGTGTCGGGGAGGGGGGGGACGGTTGGGTTGAGGACTAGGGGGTGTTGAAGCCACGGGTGGGCTGGTTAGGCGGGGGGGAAGGGGGTTTGAAGCCGTAGGCTGGTTGGGGATGGAGTTGTTGAACTTGTGGGTGGGAGGATTGGGAAGCAGAAGGAGGGGGGGAGGAGGTGTTGAAGCTACAGATGGCCAGGTCCACATTGGAGACCAACTGCAGGTGGGGCTGAGGCTGCATTGTGGGGCAGCTGTCAATGGTGATTTGGGTCTAGAACACGTGGCAGCCAGACAGGTTGCTGCCATGGGGGGGTTGAACCTTGGGGGTTGGATATGTATTGCAGTGGTTCCCAACCTATGGTCTGCGTACCCTGATGGTCCACGATAGCACTGCAAGGGGTGCAAGGAAAGTTTTTTAAATGTTTGTGGGTCTGATCCTTACTTTTCTTTTACTTTTCCATTTCATTTCCTTTTTCTTTTTTTCCCAGGGAGGGGTCCAATAAATTTTAATAGATTGAAAAGGGGTCCATAAGCTCGAAAAGGTTGGGAACCATATGCTGAAAAAACTATTGCTCCTTGCATATGCACAGTACTGACTGGAATAAGTATTGCTCTTTTACAGTCTCCAGCTTTCCCCCACGTGCACTAGTCTTGTGTTATTCTGAGGCAACCAAAGCCGGAGGTAGGGAAAAAGAAAAGCCATCAAAATAGTATATTTAAAAAAAATACAGACATCTTTGCAGCAGGAAGAATTGGTTTTCAGCAACTAATGGTGGTTCCTAAGAAAACAAAGTTACATGTTTGCTCATTTCAGCCTTCTTGAACAGGTGAATATGGATTTGTTCAACATAAAGACCGTGCTGTTTGTACCATATGTTGTGAGTGTTTGCCGCACATCAAGTGTCCAATGACATTTTCGGACAAAGCCTAAGAAGCGCTTCAAGGATGAAGTGGACAGAGCTGTATCCATCAAAGGGGCAAAAAGCAAAGCAGTGTCTTCACTAATTTCTCTGTCATTAAAAATCAAGCCACAGAGAGAAGTTACAAAATAGCACATTGTGTTGCAAAACATGGAAAGCCATTTACAGATGGAAATTATATAAAAGAGGCTTTTCTTGGTTCGGATGTTTTGTTCAATGGCTTGCCCAATAAAGACACAATCGCGTAACTTACGTTGAAATAGCTTATTTTGGCTTTTGACACTGTCTACATGGCAGAAAGTCCGACAGAAAGCACTCTTCCTACGACTTCTCTTACTGCTCATAAAATGATGGTTACAGGAGTCCAGTTCGACATTATTTTGATATTGTCAGAATAACTGCTTGCAATGTACATCCAGACTGTGTTATAACATCAGTTATTACTAATTAACACTGCTGCGTAGATGTACCCTTCTACAATACAATTCCTCTAGCAGGTCAATAGCACAGGGAGCTAGTATTTGCCCTTAAACTCCCTTCCAATAGTTTTCCCTGTCCCTCCTGTATCTATCACTGAAGGTGATAATTACTCTTAGGTTGTGTCTAGACTGGCCAGTTTTTCCGGAAAATCAGCCGCTTTTCTGGAAAAACTTGCCAGCTGTCTACACTGGCCGCTTGAATTTCCGCAAAAGCACTGACTTCCTACTGTAAATACTATTCTGATCCTGTTCAGGGAAAAGTCCCTTTTTCGCAAAGCTTTTGCGCAAAAGAGCCAGTGTAGACAGCTCAGATTTGTTTTCCGCAAAAAAGCCCCGATCGCGAAAATGGCGATCGGGGCTTTTTTTGCAGAAAAGCGCGTCTAAATTGGCTTGGATGCTTTTCTGCAAAAAGTGCTTTTGCGGAAAAGCGTCCGTGCCAATCTAGACACTCTGTTCCGAAAATGCTTTTAACGGAAAACTTTTCCGTTAAAAGCCTTTCCGGAAAATCATGCCAATCTAGACGCACCCTTAAAGTACTAGGAGGCAAATACAGACGTACAAACAGAACAAGATTTATTAAACAAAGGATAGCACAACCAATAACAGGCTGTGTCCAGACTCAAGGTTTTTTTTGAAAAAAGTAGCCTTTTTTCAAAAAAACTTCACCTGCGTCTAGACTACACCCACGTTCTTTCGAAATTAAATCGAAAGAACGTGGCTTTTCTTTCGACGGCGGAAAACCTCATTTCAGGAGGAAGAACGCCTTTTTTGACGGAGATCCGTCGAAAATAAGTGAGTGTGGACGCGGGGAGGCTTTTTTTTTTCGAAAATAATGGCCTCCAGGAAGAAGCTCTGGTGGACAATCTGGGGCATGCCTTGCATGTCTCTGGTTCCTGTCTGCAGCCATTTTTTAAAGGGACAGGCACCCTCACAGCCACTTGTGGCAGCAAAGCAGCCAGAGCACACGGCTACTTAGGTGCAGCATGTCCCAGCCCCAAGACCCTCCTGGCCCTTCTAGAGAGCCTTCTGGGGACCCAACCAGGGGCTCCAAATGCCGGGCACTGGCATGGTCTGGGCCAAAGCTCAAGACCCTTCTCGAGCTCTGGGCAGAGGAGGAGGCCTTACAAGCCCTACAAGCCAGGCGGCGAAATGCGGACATTTTTGCCAGCATGGCAGAGGCCCTGGCCAAGAGAGGACACTACCCCCGCACCCAGGACCAGGTGCGCTCCAAAGTTAAGGAGCTGCACCAAGGTTATGTGAAGGCCAGGGAGGCGAGCTCCCATTCTGGGGCAGCCCCCCACTCCTGCCCCATTAATTCTGAGCTGGTCCACATCCTGGGTGGTGGTGAAGCACACACACCACTGCGTCTCGTCCAGTCAGGCTTGGGGGACCCTGTGGTGGACGCACCAGAGCAGTCTGGAGACAGGGACATGGTGCCGGAGGAGGAGGACAGTGAGGAGACGGGGACCCTCACCCTGGAGCCAGTCACGCAGACCCCAGAGGCCTCCCAGGTGTCATCTGATGCTGGAGATGAAGCAGCAGGTGAGTGCAGAGAGGTTGTGTAACACACGGGGGGGGAGGGAGGGCAGGAGGTGGGTGCACAGTGGGTGATGCACAAGGGAAACCTGTCATGCTCAGGCTGATGCCCAGGTCACACATGGTGTTACCTTCAGAATGTCTGATTCCCCTGTCTGAAGGAGAGGGCATGCCCTTTTGGACAGCTGTTGCACACATGACTGATTGTGATAGAAATGTAGCCATGTTAGTCTAATCTGAGGAAGTGGGTCTGGGCCACGAAAGCTCATCCCCTAATAAACCATCTTGTTAGTATTTTAAGTGCTACATAGTCCAGTTTTTTATGACTGATTGTGTCTTCCTCTTTCCTCCACAGCCGGACCAGCCGTGCAAGAGGGCCGCAGCACCCCATCCCCACCTCCATCTCCATCTCGGGGACATGGGAGCCGCAGACACAGGCGTGTGTATGCAGACATCCTGAGGCAGCATGTGGCGGCCATGCAGGACCTCAACACCATCCTGCGAGAGAGGGCGGAGGTAGAGGCTCAGTGGCATGATCGGCTGATGGAGGAGCTTGTCTAGCAGCGCACGTCCCTGTGTGCCACTCTCAGGGAGGTCTGCGGCTTGCCTGCACCTGTGCCTGGTCCTGCTCCTCCAGCACCCCATGACTCCGCCCCACCAAACCCCCCTTCCACAGCACCATCCCTTTCCCCCCTTGTACCTCCCTCTCCCCCAGCCCTCCCAGTTCCTGAGCCCCTCTCTCCCCCTGGCCCTCCTCTCCTCCAGGCCTCCCAGTCCCAAGAGCACCTACCCTCTGTTTTCCAGCCAACAGACAGTCGCCCCACCCGATCCTGTGGCCATGGTGGACCCCGAACACGAGGCCCAAGCAGGAGACTGACAGCAGGCAAGCACCATGCAACCTGATCCCCTTCCCCCCTCCAGGTTTCAAGTCCCCTTCCACTCTCCAGGTTTCAAGCACCCCCATCACGCCAGTTAAATAACAAGGATTGTGTTAAAGAAAATGTTTATTGTACATAGTTTGTCATGAAAGT
Organism: Pelodiscus sinensis; assembly: GCF_052426305.1. Taxonomy (NCBI): domain Eukaryota; kingdom Metazoa; phylum Chordata; order Testudines; family Trionychidae; genus Pelodiscus; species Pelodiscus sinensis. The sequence goes on along the minus strand of NC_143055.1, from coordinate 26,071,028 downwards.
ATATTTTATACATCAAAAATCAACAAAAGCTTTTTTATGTTTGCAACGTTATACAATTTTTCAGTGACTGATATTTATAACAATAAAACAGAACTTATTCTTTTGAGACAAACCCTGGTGTTTATTATTTCTACCAGCAGGGTCAGGAGATGGGTTGAGGAGGGAAGCTTTTATTGGGCCAGAGCCAAGTCCCCAGGCAGAAGCCCCTCAGTAGAGTCAGTGGCCTCCAATTGAGAATCGCTCCCGTAGGGCCTCCCGTATGCAAACAGCAGACCGGTGAGCCTGGCGGATGGCAGCTGTCCGGGGCTGGGCAAAGTGCCTCTCCTGACCATCAGCACCTGTACCCCACCCTGGTAGGAAGGCCTCCCCTTTCCTCTCCACCAGGTTATGGAGAATGCAACACGCGGCCACCACCTCAGGGATGTTGCGGTCCCCCATGTCTAGCCATGTGAGCAAGCACCGGAATCTCCCTTTTAAACGTTCGAACGCACATTCCACCTGGTTGTGAGCCCGGTTAAGGTGAGCATTAAACTGCTCCTTGCTCGCATCCAGGTGGCCGGTGTAGGGCTTCATCAGCCATGGCATCAGGAGGTGGGCGGCATCAGCCACTATGCACACTGGCATGTGCACATCCCCAACCGCAAAGTCGTGATGTGGGAAAAATGTTCCTGCCTCAAGCCTCCGGTAGAGGTACGAGTTCCTGAAGATGTGGGCATCATGTGCCTGCCCTGACCACCCAACACAAATGTCAGAAAACTGGCCACGATGGTCGACCAGGGCCTGGAGGACCATAGAAAAGTAGCCCTTTCTGTTAATGAACTGGGCTGCTCGATGGGGCGGTGCACGGATTGGAATGTGTGTCCCATCGAGTGCCCCTCCACAATTTGGGAAGCCAAGGGCAGCAAAGCCGGCCATGACGCTGTCCAGATCTGCTAGACAGACGAGCCTGTTGAGCAGCTCAGAATTGATGGCCCTCACCACCTGCAGAAAGAGACAGACAACAAAATTTTAGAAGGGGTGCCTTATCTCTTAGGAGGAGAACCCACCACCCACCTTCCCTCTCAAACACCCCGAGAACTCCCCCCCCCCAGCAGTTCAGGGTGAGTGGAGGAGCTCCCTCCCACTCCACTTTGCCCTTCCTGACAGTCTCCCTTCCCCCCAAACTGTGACTGTCCCCAGACATTGACTTACCTCCATCAGGATGTATCCAACAGTAGACCTGCCCACTCCAAATTGGTGTCCCACGGAGCGGTAGCTGTCGGGGGTGGCCAGCTTCCAGAGGGCAATAGCAACCCTCTTTTCCAGGGGGATAGTGGGCCACAGGTGGGTGTCTTGCCGTTGCAGAGCTGGGGCGAGCCAGGTACACAGCTCCTGGAAAGTGGTCTTTCGCATCCGGAAGTTGCGTAGACACTCTTGGTCATCCCAGAGCTCCATAACGAGCCGGTCCCACCATTCAGAGCTGGTGTCAAGCCTCCAAACACGCCTGTCCACAAAGAAGTTTGGAGGCAAGGGCAGTGGGGCTGCATGACGGACGATCCCTTCATACCTCTGGTCTGGGTCCAGATGGGGAAGTAGCCTAATGACTGTGTCATGCAGATGCAGCAACACTTGCAGTATGATGGCGTGGAGCCATCACCTGCCCAGGGGCAGCTCTGGCTCCATGCCAAAAAAACGGGTCTAAAACAGAAAAACCTCCAAACAAAAAACCTGCTGGGGTGTCCCAGGAAGCTGAACACTCCAAACAAGCACTGCAATGCCTTGCTTACCTCCTAGAGGGACAGCAAAGGCAGCTGCAGGAGCAGAGCAACGGGTGTTCAGGGGCGTCCCTTTAACCATGCGTCTCTGCAAAGGGCAGGCAGCAGCACCCAGAAGGAAATGCTGCCCCCATACCCTGGCAGAAGCGGTTCCAGGTGGCTTTTCCTTTCGAAAGAGCGTCCAGCAGTCAGGACGCTCTTTTTCGAAAAAGCAGATCGATTTTCTGATCCACGTATTGTTGTCTAGACGCTCTTTTTCGAAAGAGGCTTTTTCAAAAGTATCTTTCGAAAAAGCCTCTTTCGAAAGAGGCTTGCAGTCTAGACGTAGCCACAGTGAACAATCAATAAGGCACCTGGCCCTGAAGCCAGGAATCCCAAACAATACAGGTAGTTGGTAAGATCAGAAAACTAATGCATCACTATATTGTTCTGCATTTTGTATACTTAAAGTCACCCTTTCCCTGAACTTTATCTCAACTTTCCTTCATGTATCTCTGCAATTATGTATTTGTAATCATTGTACTTGTTCACAATGAACTCCTCCTCCATGATGTTTTGGGCAGATTATTTCTCTTGGCTAAGGTCCAAAAATGTTCTGTATTTAGCAACTAGCTTGCTAATATTTTCAGTGCTAAATTCATGACTTATTTGCTGTGATGAAAGTGAGGCAAAGTCAAAAGCTGCCCATTCATTTAGTTCCTTTTCTGGAAAACTTTTATTCAGATGATCACACAATAGCAATATGAAACTTAGAAGAGATTTACTGCTAAACTGTTTGTCTCTTGTGCTTGAATGCAATTAGATTTTTTTAACACCGTTGCTCCAAGAGACTGTTTCTCCAAGATACTGGCCACTCATTTTGCAGATCTGGGCCCTTGAACAGCTTCAGTTGTTAAAGAGCTCTTTGGTCAGTTATCATTCATATAAGACATCATTTAATGCAGTTAGTGATATAGTACAGTAAAACTCCATTAGTCTGGCATCCAATGCTCTGGGTCTCCTGATGGTCCGGCACCATCAGGAACCCGGAAGTGCTGGGGCAGCCGGACAGGCTTCCCCCATTCAGCTGCTGCTGAAACTGACCAGCAGCTGAATCGGGGAAGCCGGGAGCAGAGCATCTGGGGTGCTGCCGGGTTGGTCTGGTAGCGCTGCCTCTCGGGGCTGCGGGACCAACCTGGCAGCACCCCAGCTGCTCTTGGGGTCGCCTGGGGCAGAGCAGCTGGAGTGCTGCTGGGTTGGTCCCGCAGCCCCAAGGGGCAGCGCTACCAGACCAACCCGGCAGCACCCCAGCTGCTCTGCTTCCGGCTTCCCCAAGAGCAGCTGGGGTGCTGCTGGGTTGGTCCCGCAGCCCCGAGGAGCAGCGCTACGGGACCAACCCAGCAGTACCCCAGCTGCTCTATTGCAGGCATCCCCAATTCAGCTGCTGCTGAAACTGACCAGCAGCGGCTGAATCAGTGACTCCTGGGGCAGAGCCTGACTATCGTAAGGGGGGGCTATGAGAGGTCTGGGGTGGCATCCCCTCCCACCGCACTCCAGACCCCTCATAGCCCCCCCTTCTGATAGTCCGGCATATTTGATAATCCGGCACACCCTGGGTCCTAAAGGTGCCGGATTATCGGAAGTTTACTGTAATTAGTTTCAGAGAGCTTCTTCAGGCAGTACTTTGCTATTGGGTCGCTATTTTCTGAGCTTTGATGTTGAAAGTATCTAAGAAGGGTCTTGTAATTGTGCACTAAAGCACTTACAGCAGAAGTATAGCTAGCCACCTCACTTCATTTACAGGTTTAAATAATAAATTTTATTTTCTGTGATATTTGCCATCTCGAATTGTCCTGTTCAGATTAAAAGACCATTTATACAGTCTTCTGCAAATCTTCAAAGTGTGTTATTTTCTTCATGATGGTACTTTGTACCATCATCAACTAACCCAGATCTTCACAATGGGCCAGTGATGTTCTGTTAAATGTGGAATGAACTGCTTGAATTGTGTCAACCACATTGTTTTTCCCTAGAAAGACAGAAGCACTTTTTGAAGTGATCATCCTCATTTTCATCACGTCCAGCTTATTCAGAGTGCAGAAATCTTTGATAGCAGCTGTTATAGCTTTCATATTATAAGCAGATAAGTTAATAATTCTACCACTGTTTTATATACTGCAGGTGCTGCATCTCTGAACTTCAAGTATGTTACAAGCATCTTGTTAATAGAAATATCTGTGCTTTCATCAATAACAAGTGTATGCTAGGAAGAGAGGTGAAACTCCAGCATGAAATAGTTGATTGACTCAAAAACTCGAAAGCATAGTTTGTGCTATATAGATTTGCTGGTGCATGCAGGTACTTTGCCTTGTGTTCATTAATATTTTGCATGGAGTTCATGAAGATTTCATTTGTACTCCAAGCAGAATATTTATCTATGAGAAGTTTTATTTCATTTAGTTTTGAACATTTTCTTTTCACCAATTCCAGTCTCTGCTGTTTTTTCATTAGTGGTTTCTAATAGAATATTTCACAAGTCAAAGAATTTATGCATCTAATTTGTACACCAGATTGATGACTTTAAATAAATGCCTCTTCATATAATCCAACTTCTGTCTATCTTCCCATTTTTCGCCTGAAAAGAAGTTGCTGGATATTCTAGCTATAGCACAAATTTTGCAGATCAAGCCCACATCAGCACTGCACTGGATTATTTCCCTCAGTTGTATACAAACCTTGCCTCTAGATTGTTGCGGTTATGTTTTAATTATTTCATCCAACCACTTTCTTTTGAACATGAGGCAGCATTTCTTCTTAGGATTTGCCCCTTTGTTGGTTGCTGCTGTTTGCCTTCATTTAAACACAGCTCTTCAAAGGATACACTTTTGATAATAAATAGACTATCCACAATAAATCATTAAATAATAAGTAATAATTTTTAAAATTCTACATTAAACCCTGACTTTTTACTGTAGGCAAGACTTTACCAACAGTGTTTATATGTTTGATGTGAGAGAAGCAACTTGGAATTGTTTATAATTACACTGAACCACAACATTATTAGATTGAACTGAAAACCCGGTAAAGTTAGTACACATAAGTACTTTTATCAACAGAACACACCACATTACAAATATAAATTCTATCACTTTTACTGGGTGAAATCAAGAGAGTAGCAACTGCATGTTACATTGCAATTACACCATGCCCACATGTCCTTGCCAGCATGAAGAGAGCTGTCAGCATCAGTCCAGTGAATATAGAGCAAAATTCAGTTTATTTTCTTTCTTTGTTCCTATCTCAAACATAATGAAGCCTTGATATTCTGACAAACATTTTTGGACTGAATCTACCAAGATAACCACAAGTTGCTGTCACTGAGTTTGCACATGACTGTCAATCGAATTTGTGGCATTTGATGGATTTTTGTGCAGTTATTCCAGGGCACATCTTAGAGGGCACACTGTTTCTGGTCTTCTGGTCTTGACTAAGGTCTCAGCTTGAATCACTTACAAGGTACTGGGCAGCTGCACTCAGTCCTTAGATAACTCCCTATCTTTAGGCTGATTACATTTGTTCCATGATCAATTCCTGTCTTAATTTGAAAAAGGACACCAACATAGCAAAGAAGAAGGGTACCAACACAGAGGTCAAACAGAAACTATGGTAAAACAAAGGGCAATTTAGCAATTGGCCCTATGTTAATAGGTTATGATAATGAGTTATGAGAATGGGTGTATTTAAACCATGTTATTCAACTGTAATTATTTAGGCCTATTATATTTTAAAAATAGCCTGAAAGTGCCATTGACATCAGCAGGCTCAGGATTTCACCAGTTGTGTACTTTGATTGTAATGTCTTCAAGGCAAGGACTATTCACATTATTTGCACAATGAATTTCAGCCCTTATTTATTTGTAACACAAACAAGGGCTGAACTTCAATGTGCAAATAAAGTAATACAAATAAATAAGAAGAATTGTGCTATTTTTATATATAATAGTTATTTGGCAAGACTTCAGAGGAATACTTTGCAAAGTGTACTTTCCCAGAATCATTTACAAAGCAGATATTGCATCTCAGAAGCATGACTAGATAAATGATACAGTAATAGAGATACAAAAAGGAGAAAAGAAACCATTATTACAGAATGTGGTGATTCACTGTGGTCCAGATTCTGTAGATATTACTTAGGGCCTGTCGCTCTAAGATCTAAAACCCTACCTCCATATATTTTTCCAAATGTACTGTAGTCCCAACTTCAAAAGAATAAAAGTATAATGCATATTTCTGAGAAAATTATTTCTCTAAAACCGTCTAAATTCAGCCCTGTCTTTCATACTTACAATGGATTTTGCAAACCTTGTGCAGTTGCAACTATTTAGAACAAAGGTCTAGACAGGACAGGAATCAAATATAAGGGCTTGGGAGTTAAGAGAACTCTGGGTATCCTGTAATATTGTGGAAGAGACCTATAATTGAATTTAATAACCAGGTTCTTAGTACTAGAACAGAAGATAAAAAGAAAAGTAAAAAAAAAAAACCTAATAAAACTGTACAATAGATTGCCTTTGTTTCAACTCTCAATAGATGAATTATCTGTCCTATAACTACTTTTGATAAATTCACATAAGCATGTTTCAATAAACACAGCTCAGAAGGTTTCTAATAATCATACTGTATAGTTGCTTTCTGTTACGCAGACATATGGACAAGGTAAAAATTAAGTGCTCAAAATTTATCTATCTATCTAGTCCATCTAGTTTTGGTATTTATAAGATGTTTGTTACATTTTCATCTAATAGTATTTTCATGATATACTAATTGAATGAATACAATTAATGAAGTAATCATAAGCCTTCCAAACTAGTGCTGTTCCTCCCCTGGAGTCTTTAGGTTCCTTCCCTCGGGTGTACCAGCCAAAGAGAAATAAAAAAACAAATTGAAAGAGACAGATAAATACCCAGAAACCATCTACTTCAAGACAGACCCAAGAAAACCAACAATAGAACACCACTTGTCATCACCTATAGCCCCCAACTTTAACCCGTCCAATGCATTATCAATAAACTACAACCTATACTGGAACAGGATACTGTACTCCGAGAGGCTCTGGGAGACAGACCCATAGTCTCCTATAGACAACCACCTAACCTCAGGATGATTCTTACCTACAACTATAGGACATACCACACTAATACCAACCCTGGAACTTTCCCTTGCAACAAACCCCGGTGCCAGCTTTGTCCACATATTTACTCTGCTGACACCATTATTGGACCTAACCATGCCAGTTACAAGATCAAGAACACATATTCCTGTTTATCCAGAAAGATAATTTATGCCATCATGTGGCTAAAGTGTCCATCTGCTATGTACATTGGACAAACTTCTCAGACACTTCGCAAAAGAATCAATGCACACAAAACAGACATAAGACTCTCTCACAGAGAGAAAGCTGTTGCTTGCCATTTCAGCCAGACTGACCATTCCTTCAATGACCTTAAAACATGCATATTGCTTCAAAGAGATTTTAACTCCAGACTTCAAAGAGAAGCTTCAGAATTGTCATTCATGCTTAAATTTCATAGAATCATAGAATACTAGGACTGGAAGGGACCTTAAGAGGTCATCGAGTCCAGTCCCCTGCCCCCATGGCAGGACCAAATACTGTCTAGACCATCCCTGATAGACATTTATCTAACCTGCTTTTAAATATCTCCAGAGATGGGGATTCCACAACCTCCCTGGGCAATTTATTTCAGTGTTTGACTACCCTGGCAGTTAGGAACTTTTCCCTAATGTTCAACCTAAACCTCCCTTGCTGCAGTTTAAGCCCATTGCTTCTTGTTCTATCCTCAGAGGCCAAGATGAACAAGTTTTCTCCCTCCTCCTTATGACACCCTTTTAGATACCTGAAAACGGCTATCATGTCCCCCCTCAGTCTTCTCTTTTCTAAACCCAATTCTTTCAACCTTCCTTCATAGGTCATGTTCTCTTGACCTTTAATCATTCTTGTTGCTCTTCTCTGGACCCTCTCCAATTTCTCCACATCTTTCTTGAAATGTGTGCCCAGAACTGGACACAATACTCCAAGGCTACGTCTACATTGGCAAAATATTGCGCCAAAGCGGCCACTTTTGCGCAAAATCTTGCCACCTGTCTACACTTGCCACCTGTCTACACTGACATTCTAATGTATAAAATCAGTGCTTCTTCGCAACTACTCTGACGCTCCCACTCAGGGATAAGCCCTCTTGCGCAACTGTTCTTGCGCAAGAGGCCAGTGTAGAAAGGCAACGTTAATTTCTTGCGCAAGAAAACCCGATGGCTAAAATGGCCATTGGAGCTTTCTTGCGCAAGAGAGCGTCTATACTGGGACGGATGCTTTTGCGCAAAAGCACATCTCTTGCGCAAAGGCACATGCAAGTGTAGACGCTCTCTTGCGCAAATTCTTTAACGCAAAAACTTCTGCGTTAAAAGTATTTGCGCAAAATCATACCAGTGTAGACGTAGCCCAACTGAGGCCTAACCATTTGACACTTTATGTATGGGTCTCTACAAAGATTCTAATTATCTCACTCATTACAAAGATAGCTTCCCCAATTATCACCCCTAATGTCATTACCTCACAGACACTAACCTTCCCCCCTCACCTCCACTCTGTTCTAAAATTTGATTTGTCAATTTAATATGTGTTCATTTTTTTTTGATTGTATCACTTTGGTATATATGGTTATGCCAATTTTCTTCCACAAATTGATCTGAGGAAGTGGATCTAGCTCATGAAAGCCCATCACCTAATAAACCATCTTGTTAGTCTTTAAAGTGCTACATAGTTCTGTCTTTTGTTTCAGCTAGACCAGACTAACAGGGCTGTATCTCTATCACTATTCTACTTTCCTATTGTTTTTAAAGATTCCCCTTTTGCATGGAAAGTCACCTGGACAGTCTGCCAAACACAGCTAAGACTTAAGGACAAAAGGCTATTTTCATATAATTGCCCAGACATTGAGGCCTCCGAACAGTGGAATCACCCTAGATGGCTTTAAATTTACACATTTAAAATTCATAAACCATTTTCTGTACCCCATATGTCTAATTTTACACACAAGAATGATACATACACCAAAATAAGATAAACAAATCCAATGGATTAAGAGATGAAGATTGATAGGTTACATGAGATAATTTGCCCAAAGCATCTTTGAATTATGTGTATTTGTGCCCATAAGTCCATTTCATAATGCATGGCGGGGGGAGGGGGGACCCCGTCACAATAGACTCCATCTTTGCTACCCTTCTTCACAGACTTTCATACCCTTTTTCCATTGGCAGGAAGCAGAGACTGATTCAAACGAGGTAGAATTAAAACTTTGATGCCACAGAGGCTACAGAAGGACAGCACATGCGTCGGAGGAGTCCTTCACTGGTCACTTGATCTATCTAACACCTGAATCTACTCACTGGTTCCAGGGACTTGCCTATTTCATCAGTTTCTGGTTCCAGATGAGACGGTCCTGAGTTCTACCTGTCTCCAGTACCCTAAAGCAAAAGGACAGAGAGTTATTTACCGTCAGCAGCTTTGTTCATAACCAATTGATTTGTTCGTCTCATAAGGGGCCAGAGGAATCCTACAAGTACAGTTTTAGGGATTAACTTTGTATTTGCCAAGGATCATTTGGGTACTGGTCCTTAGGCCAATTTTGGGGCAAACACAAAGTTGTTTTTAAGTTTATCTGCTTTTCCAGTTCCTCCCTTATATTGTTAACACTCCCTCAATAAATCCCAGTTTTGTTTTCAAAGTACATCATTCTAGTTAGGCTTCTGTTCCTTACCTGGTGGGCTGTGGCAGGATTATTGGTTACTTATTCCCCAGATGATAGAGATACTTGTTTGCCAGTCCAAGAACCTTGCCCAGTTACCTAAGAACACATAATAGTTGGGCTGTGTCTACACTGGGCCACTTATTCCAGAAAAGCAGCCGCTTTTCCGGAATAACTTGAAAGCTGTCTACACTGGCCGCTTGCTTTTCCGGAAAAGCACTGACGATCTACTGTAAAATCATCAGTGCTTTTCCGGAAAAACTATGCTGCTCCCGTTCAGGCAAAAGTCCTTTTCCGGAAAACTGTTCCGAAAAAGGGCCAGTTTAGACAGCACAGTAGTGTTTTCCGCAAAAAAGCCCCGATTGCGATAATGACGATCGGGGATTTTTTGCGGAAAAGCGCGTCTACATTGGCACGGACGCTTTTCCGGAAAAGCATCCTGCCAATTTAGACACACTTTTTCCGGAAATACTTATAACGGAAAACTGTTCCGTTTTAAGCATTTCCGGAAAAGGGTGCCAATGTAGACACAGCCTTGTAGTGACCACATCAGAATTGGCAGAGGCGTAAGCTCTGGCAGTAGCTGAGTATCTATCTGCCAGGCTGCTTGTTTTTTTTTTATTGTGTCCTTTCTGTACCTTATTATCTGCTTTGTGGTTGCAGATAGAACCTATGGTAGAGTTGGTGGTTGCGGTGAACAGCTTGCTGAGACAGATGCTTTGGTCTCCTCCAGCGCTGGTACAGAGTTGGAGTTATAGCCCATAGCACAGTAAGGCTATGTCTACACTGCAGAGCTATTTCGGTATACCAGAAGTATCCCAAAATAGCTATTCTGTGTCTTTTGAGTGTGCCTGTTATTTTGAAATAAAACGGGGCTCTCTATAACAATGGTTAAAGGATGTTTCAGAATAGTGCTTTATTTTGAAATTACCTCAAAATAAGCTACACAATTTGCATAGTGCAAATTGTGTAGCTTATTTGGAGGTAAGGGTGCAGTGTAGATGCACCCTAATAGACACTGAGATCAGCTCAGTTCTGAGAAGGCCCAGTCAAAGGATGAGCAACTGCACAGCACCCGGGTACACAGCCCCAGTATGGGACCAGAGCCCCAAATAAATCTGTCTTACTCCATATAAAGTGTTATATGGAGCAAGCTCATAAACTGCTTGCCCCTTTATCAATGAAAGAGAGACTTGCATAGCTGTCCCCTGCCCCCAAAACAATTATTTACACCTGGTGTATTAACAATCCATCTTAGACTGAGGCAGGGACACTTGGCAAGGGGCCCAGTCCAGAGACATGGAGGGTGGCTGGCTCAGGGTTTGGTGATTTGAGCCAGCCTGGGATTTGAGGTTAGGGAGGGGGGTCCAGGGCCAGAAGTCTGCCTGGGGTATGGGGTAGTGATTGGGGGCCAGGGCCAAGGGTTAGGGGCCTTAGCCAGGGCCAGATGGATGAGGTCACGCAGCCTCCTCCATGCTGGTGCTCCCTGGGTCCAGCCCAGGAGTCCTTACAGGCTCTCTTGTTGGTACTCAGTGAGGGGCAAAAGGAAAGTCCCCCACTGGCACCCCCTGGGCCCAGCCTGGGAGGGGGGGGGGAGAGGGTCAGAATTGTAGGGGGGACTGTACAGGCCTTTGCCAGAGGAGTGGTGGGAAGAAATGGAAGAGTGTGCAGGTTGGGCATCAGTGACCATGCTGGGCATCCCAGCAGTGCAGGCTGGGGTGTGTGTGGCACCAGTGATCCTGTGGGGAGGTGAGCAGGGGAGTGCTGGCTGGCCCCAGTGATGCTCTTGTGGGGAAAGTCTCACAGCAGTGGGGTTAGGGTGAGGAAGGGTTCTATGCAGGGAGAACACTTAACAGTGGCAAGCAGGATGCCAGAACCCCATCCCAAGCTGGCTACTCCCTCTGTGGTGTGGCTGCTTCCAGTGATCACTCTGCAGTATAGCTCTCCCCTGCTCTCACTGCCTCCATTAGTAAGTATAAGGATTGTGTCCCTCCTACCTCCCTTTCCATGTTATGGAAAACTATCAAATTCCAGGCACATCCCATTGTCCTGGCACAGTCAAACCCTGACTTTGCTTTAAGTTAGGCTAAGAGGAATCTGCATACCACATTTGGTGGTCCCAGCTCTTACCCTTTAGGAGAAGTTCTTTAACAAATCAGCTCACAGACAGAAACCTCTTTTATGTATTTTATCTATCTAAAAATATAGATATAAATAATATTTGTCAACAATTCCAAAATTTAAGAGCTGACCTATATAAGGAATGAAAATTGAATAGTTTACTTAATGCCACTCTGAAGATCTAACACGTTGTTTGTTATGAAAGCAGATCATACTAGTCTTTGTCAGCTCAATAAAATCATTGTTTGTTTTAAATTAAATCATTAAATAATCCCGTTTTCTGAACTGCTTACAGCACTGTGCAATTATTCTAACATTAAATTCCTAATCATTCTTCAAAATATCATCACTGTTGATTTTCTTCATCATCCTTAAGACATTTCAACATTCTTAAGACAGTCTATGATAAATTAAAAGGCCCGTTTTAATTAAATAAGTGTATACATTCTTTCATCAAAGTAGCTTATTCACAAAATATTAATTTAATAAAAATGAAATTTCATATCCGTGGATATTTCTAAAGTTTGGATGGCATTACTGTATATGTGTGTTGCTTTTCATCATTACAACTTAATTAATTTTAGATTTTGGCACACTCCTGCCATATTTTGCAACATTTTTGTTTAGGTAAGTATTGAATTTCATCATAAATCTTATTTATTATTGACTGTGGACAGATTTTTGTAAAATGATGAAAAAATACCACTGTATTAAAATATTACTACTTGTTCCCAAGTTGTTCATGATTTTGGTGAACTTAAAACAAGCCTAAAAATTATATAGTGCTATGGTTTTGCAATACAGCCAAATACTCTGACAATGGGAAATCTAGGCATTGAAAAAAATGCAGGATCAATCCAAAAATATGTATTGCACAAATAAGAAATAACTATTGCTTTATGTGTTGAAAAAGCAGAACAGGTGAAACTCCCAACAATGTGGCTTTGAAGATTGTCAATTGGACAGGATATTTTCAACTTAAAGGACAAAAATAATTTCATGATGACCTCTATCATATATTCTTTATACACTTAAAATTCCCACTTACTTCAATGGAAATTTTTTCAGTGCACAAGAAATGCATCATAGCCCCTGTAAAAGGAAAGCTCCAGTGAATATGATAAATGTTCAGGGAAAAAAAAAAAGGTTAGTACTAATTACAAGTGTTCATTAATAATGTGGTAACCCAGGTTTACTATTATTATTGCCCGTGCAGGTAGCTATTTATAGAAATGGTTAGAGAGACAAGGTGGGTGAGATGATATATTTTATTGGAGAGCTTCCATTGGTGAGCAAGACAAGCTTTGGACCCACACAGTGCTCTTCAAGTCCGAAATAGGTACTTCCAGAGTCACAGCAAAATGCAAGATACAACAGATTGTTTTGCATAAGACTTTAGCACATATGGTTAGGGACTGTTAAATGTAGAGTGGCCTGTTAACACCTCTACAGTCACAGGAGAAAACGAGGGGGTTAATGGGTTACAAATTGTTAAACTATAAATCCAGTTCTCGGTTCAATCCGTAATTTTTGGTGTCTATCTGAAGCTTTGTCTACACTTGAAATTGATCAACAAAGCCTTTGTTGTTCATTGGTTCTTAAAACCTGCCCACCCCCAAATGACAAAAGTTTTACTGCAGCAAGTGCAAGTGTGAATGCAATGAAGCAAAAGTTGCACATAGGGACTGGAAGTATTTTGTAGGCAAATGTGTGGATAAAGAGTTTTCACTGTTGCCTCTAGCTGGGGGAATTGCTCAACCCCCTCTTTGCCCCAAGTCCCGCCCCCACTCCACCACTTCCTCCAAGTCCCACCCTGCCTTTTCCATCTCCTTTCTTAAGTGTGCCCTGTCTCTGCTCCTTCCCCACAATAATTTCACAGACTAAAGCAATGTTCTTGGATATGCTACATGCTCTATATTCAGTGGTTCCCAACCTTTTGGGGCTGCCAGCCACCCGGGGCGGGGCCACTCATACACCGCATGCCCGGTGCCAATGCCACCCATGCGCCACACTCCTGGGGCCGGCACCACTCCTGTGCCATGCACCCGGGGCTGGCGCCACTCCTGTGCTGTGCGCCCGGGAGCGGGGCTGCCCATACGCTACGTGCCCAGGACCAGGAGAGCCCATGCGCTGCATGCTCGGGGCCAGCGCCACGCCTGTGCCGCGCGCTCAGGAGCCGGCAGCGCCTATGCGCTGCACATCTAGGGCTAGCGCTGCTCCTGTGCAGCGCGCCCAGGGGTGGGGATGCCTATACGCCGCTTCCGGGACTGGCACAGCCCATGCTCCACGTGCCCAGGGCTGGCGCTGCCCCTGTGCCGTGTGCCCGGGGGCGGGGCCATCCCCGATCACTCGGCGGGCGCACAGAAATGCCCGGCGGGTGCCATGGCGCCCGTGGACACTGCGTTGGGGACCACTGCAAATTTGCACTCACAGCTTTTGGAGCAGAGAATGCAAAAAAGAGATGCCCAGTTCCTTCCCTGGGCTGCAGCTGGGGTGGTACAGCTGGATATCCTGATTTACAGAGGGCAAATTAAAAACACAATCTAACCCACATAGCTTAGGAAGATGCTATTTAATCATTCTAAATCTTAATTGGCTTTGTCTAGCCTGGTTTTGTTTTATAATTAATGTAAAGGCATTATTTAAATATAAAACATCATCAAATAGTTGAAAGTACTTGGAGTTGGCAGCTCAATGCAAATCTGCTGAAGTATAACTAGAGTTTAAAACCTGATCTAACTTGAACATTATACATATACAAACTGTTGAACTCAAGTTAGAATTCTCCTGTGTGTATTAAATTACAGTGCAACCCTGAGCTGACCCTTTTGAGGAAAACAATACATATAATAGTGTATTTGAAACAAAGAATGTGCTATAAGCATGCATGCATTTGAACTGCATGATGGGAGAAGATGGGAAGAGAGGTAATGTAAAGGCAATTAAAAGGTGAACAGGGCATCTTTGAAAGTCTAAAACAGAACATTTTAAAGAAAGGCATTGTATAAAAATGTGATCTGATCACCCAACTGCTACATTCTCTGCTCCAAAAGCTGTTAGTGCAAATTATGGAGCATGTAGTTTATCCAACAACATTTGCTTTAGTCTGTCTGAGATTCTTGACTCTTTCCTTACTGAAAAGCTTCAGAGGGGTAGCTACTCTTTAAAATGCTACCATATTATTTGTTGTTGTTTAAGTTTATTCTTGATGAAAGATAGTTTGTTGCATTGCTCTGCAGAAGAATCCCTGGCTAGCTAGGAGGCTTGATTTTTGCCCTTAACTTTGCCATCACCAATAGTAAGAATATAATGATCTCACTAAATCCGCACACTATTTCTTTCCTAAATATTTTTTGTAATTTTTCTCTTTAGAGTTTCAACAAACCATTCTCTCCCCCACAGGATTGCAACAACACTGATGTTTTCCTCTATGGGATTGTTACTCCAGAGCAGAGGTGGGGAACCTTTTTTGGGTCAGGGACCACTGACCCACAGAAAAAGCATTCGGGCCCGTACAAAAAGTGAGACTCAGACAAAACAAAACAAAACAAAACCACCTCACTGACATGGCCCTTACACTCCAGAGCTAGTACATTTTGTGGGAGGGGGAAAAAAGCCTCCAGACAGTGCTTTACTGTGCAAGCCAGGAGATGGGGAGCAGCAGGCAGCACGTCAAGCTACTTCCTCCCACGCCAGGCAGAGTCTGTGGACTGGATCCAGCTCTAGCTTGCCTGACTCAAGCCTGCGAGGCTCAGGCTCCTCCCCACACAGCAAAGAGCTGATGCTGGCACTCCAGTCCCATGGGGGTCGAGGGGCACTGTGGAGGGCATGGAGCTGGAGTGCCAGCATGGGCTCCCCAATGTTGGGGGGGGGGGGGCGGGCAGTCTTGAGCATTGGATCTGCCCCCTAGGCCTTAGATTCCCACCCCTGCTCTAGAATTTCCTCCACTCCCACCTTCATATACACTGAAGTACATCTGAGGGCAACTTTCAGTGTAATATTTTACAGTTTTTTGGGGTTGTTGTTTTTTTTTTTTTGCTTGTGTGTGTTTATTTTGTGTGTGAAAGAGAGGGAGGGAGATGAGGTTTTATGCAGCTTTGCATCTACTCTTGACAACAAGCATGTAAGTAGTTTTAAATAAATTAATAATTATTAAATTTATATATGCCCTTCATCCTGAGGCACTTTAATATAAACAATATCATCACTGCAACCACCACTGAAAGATAGAGATCTTTTTATCCTTTAGGGCACATCTACACAGCAGGGCTAAAGCCAAAATAAGCTACGCAACATGAGCTACGTCACTTGTTTTCCTATTGCATGATCCTCATCCCTCCACTCTTCTGTATATCCCTCTCAGGCTATGTCTACACTACAGAGTTTTTTGGAAAAACAACTGTTTTTCCGAAAAACATCAATTATGTCCACACTGCAATTGCGTTCTATCGAAAATAATTCAAAAGAACAGAGGGGTTTTTCCGACAGCGGTAATCCTCTTTCTACAAGGAAAAACACCTTTTCTGAAAGAGCTCTTTTGGGAAAAGGCATGTGTGAATGGAGAAAAGGGGTTTTCTTTTGAAAGAAGAGGCCTCCAAGAAATAACACAGGTGCCCTGGTGGCCACGCTGTCCAAAGTAATCACAACTCTATAGTTCCTGTCTCCTGGCCCCCCTAAAAGCTTCAGACACCCTGGACAAGCCTCGCGGCAGGAAGCTGGCCCTGGAGCAGCACTCTGACCATGCGGCTCTCCCTGCCACGGGACTGCTCACCCATGGTGCAGCATGTTGCTTTATCCCTCTGAGAAAGATCCCATGTGCTTCTTTTAAACATAACAAAAGGGCAAACAAGATCTCCCACAATTTATTGGGAATGAAATAAAAAGAAATCAGCTTATTGAAGCACAAACCATGGAGTATGTCCCTGGAAACCTTAATGAATGTAGCACTAGCGTAGATACAGAAGTCGAGTGTTATACTACATGGTTACCCTTACTTGAGCTAGGATAACTGGAGAGAAGTACCTCAAGTGTAATCAGCTTCAGTTAACTTTGCAGCGAAAGATGCATCCTAAGTCTCCAAGGGCTGGTGGGATATGTGGAGAAAAATTTGTCCATGCAATATGGTAGGAATAAATAGGTTATGAATACTTTGTGTTGCATCTGAACTGAATTGCTTTGTTTTCTGATGCTCCATGAATTCCTCAAGAGTGTGAATGAAAAATGGCTGTACAATTAAGAGATTTTCTTAGGTCCAGTGTGTCATCCTTATATGAGATTTTCTCTCCTCTGCCTTGTTACTCCTTATAATGGGGCTACTCAACACACAGTTTGCAGTCCGTGGTGAGGTTTGGGTTTACGTAGGGCTCAACACGCAACTTGTGGGTGGCATCCTTTGAACATGGCCTCCACTGGGAACACGCTCCATAATGGCAAGGCGGAGTGAGCATTGAAAGACGCAAGCGGACGGACTGGCTGGAACAGACAGGTACTGGGTGTCCGCATTTCTAACCCCTAAGGAGGAGCTGAGAGCGCTGGGACATTGTGGGAAGTGCTTTGTATTCATGCCTGTCAGTGTGAAAGAAACTATTTGAATATATTTTCATATATATTTGCATGTATATGCAACCACACTTAAGTTGCAGCCCGGCATGTGCTGTGAGTATCATTGTGGCCCCCGGGGCTTCCAACGTTAAGTAGCCCTGCCTTATAACATTCATTTTCTTAACGTTTGAAAGGCAAAACTACTTAAACAGACTTTTTGAAGAATACTGTGTACTGTAATTGGTTATGCATGTGGGATGTTTTTTAAAGAGCAGTTTTGCTGAGTAGTAGAGCCCGGGGGAAATTGTAAAATCGGTGAAAAATACTGTTGAATATAGAAAGGATTCCCCCCCCCAAAGTAATCATTGACATATTTGTTCAAAATAACTCATTTAAATCATTGCTGTAGTGTGAGAGAAGTAGGTATAATAGTACCGTCACAGAAAAATACAACGTATTTTATAGTAATGGTCTAAATAAGGGATGTAAAATCCTGTTTAACTAGTTAAAATTAAGGTTAACCAATTACACGGGAGGGATTGTTCCAGCCTATTGGGCTGGAGCATTCTCTTTGGTCCTATGGCTGGACTGGAGTGGCCCCCGTGCTGCAGGCAGGAGCTGCTCCAGCCCAGCTGCTTCCAACCCTGCAATGCTTCCAACCTTGCCAGCTCCCAGCCTGTGTGGGCTAGGAGCCAGCAGCCTCTTACAGCGTTGATAGGGGAGAAGGCTGCTGGCTAGATCCATAACCCTCCCCCTGCTGCCACTTCTGTGCCACACAATGCTGCTGACTCCCAGCCTACAAGCCCACATGGGTTGGGAGCCGGCAGCCCTCCCCACCCCATCACTGACGCTCTTCCCCACACACATGAGGTGGCAGGCAGGGGACTGCTCCTGGGTAATAGTTAACCATTACCGAGTAAGCATCACCCACTAAGAATGTGCTTACCAGGTAAGGTCCCTAGAAAAACTGTTTGCAGCAGTTACATAGGCTATGTCTACACTGCCTCCTCTTGTGCAAAAAAATATGCAAATGAGGTGAAGCATGGAATATGGTTGTGCCTCATTTGCAATAATTAATGAGGCTCCGTTTTTGCGCAAGAGGCTTTTGTGCAAAAAGGAGCCACCTAGATGGTTCCTTTTTGTGCAAAACCCCCCTCTTGCGCAAGAGCCATTCTTCCTGAAAAAAAGAGGAGGAATGGCTTTTGTGCAAGTCTCTTGAGCAAAAACGGAGCCTCATTAATTATGCAAATGAGGCACAACGATATTCCACACTGCCTCATTTGCATATTTTTTGCACAAGAGGAGGCAGTATAGCCATAGCCTTAGAGTATTGTAGGGGGATTTGGGTTGCTTGCTTTGTTTTTTTAAGGCCTGCCAAATTTGTCAGCAAAGCAACACTTCAGAGTCTGTACTACATCAGGCAGCAAAATAAGACCCAAACCTAGAAGTTCCACCCTAAATTTGATAAGACTGTACTTTGGAAAACAATTGACTACATCTTTGGGGCTAAGATGGACAACTGTGTTTTTGTAATTAGGTTGCAACACCTACATCTGTTCTGGTTACAACAAACACAGCTGTGGACAGCAAGCAGTTTTTCTCACAATACAATCTCGTGTCAATTGTGTTTATATTCCACACCTACTATTTTGCTAAATCACGTTATGCGCTGTGAAAATCTGAGCAGTTATCCTATACTGTTTCGGAGGATATGCATACAGAGCCATACCAAAAATAGTGAGGCAATGAGCTCAGAAATATCCTACTGCTAAGAGTTGGGAAGCAGAATGATCAACCAACTTAGTTACACAAACCTGGGTCAGGGTGCAGCCTGCACTCCTATGCTATGAAATGATCAGAAGAAAATGACCATGTGGCAAAACAGGCAACTGGCAAAAGTGAAATACTTAAATGTCACAGTTACTAACTGGAGAGACAAAGTGAGTGAGGTAATATCCTTCATTGGAATAACTTCTGTTAGTGAGGCAGACAAGCTTTTGAGCTTACACTGAGCTCTTCTTCGGGTCTGGGAAACACACTCAAGGTGTCCAATAAAAGATATTACCTCACCCATCTTGTGTCTCTAATATCCTGGGACCAACACAGCTACACAAAACTGCATACAGTTTAATTGTGAGTTAATCCTGCTGTGTCAATGTAAGCCCTTTTGCTGACTGGTTACAAACTTGGTTAAGCAATATAATGCAGATAGAACAGAAACTGAAATTTACTTCACACTGAGATGAATGAGTTTGATGCAGGACTAAAATTCACACATTTACTGTTTCTGTTTGGCTGGGGACATTTTTCTTTGGACCAGGATAACAAGAAAACAAGCTCTGGAACAATCACCTCAACATTGAAAACAATTTTTCCCTATCATCACAAAGTGCATCAATCACTGCTTTGACATCCTGTTTGGTCACCCTTTTTATAGGCTACTGACCTTATGAACAAAAGCAGTCAAGGACACAGGAAAGAGAAAGGAATGGATAGTGTGCTAAACATAAAAAATTACAGAGATCAAGGGAGAAAGAGGAGGGAGCTGACCAGTTCCTTGGCAACTGAGCTGAATTCAATGGTATTTTAGCTGGATTCCTATATATGAATTAAGAACAAAGGAATCAGGGTCATCAAGTCCAGTCCCCTGCTGACATAGGCAATCTCATCATATAGTTCTGTTCATAAACATATTTACATAGACACACAATTATCCAGACACTCTCTTTTTGGTTATTTTCTGTCCATTGTATTATTTTTTATTTGCACAGTAGTATTGCCAACTGTATCCCTTCAAAAATCAGACATAAATCTCAACTTCAATTTAACAATCATGAGATTAGATTTGATTTCAAACATTTCTTCTTGGTCTGTTTTCTGATATTTTTTTAAACACTCAGGGAACAATTGCCCCTATTTGTGTGCGCCTATTTCAGGAAACCACTCAAAACGTACCAAAAAAAAAAAAGTACAAAAGAGTCACAAAGTTAAATGTGGGCTGATTAGACACCATGATTACAATGCTAATGAAAAGTACACTGTGAAGGCACTTTTTGTCCATGTGCAGTTTCTACAGATATTACTTTCTGGCCATGGTAAACAGCACTTAGGTTTATTTTGTAAATGAATAATGAACACTAGAAAATACCACAAGTCTATCACCAATTCCAGAGGAAATTTACCCCACTGCAAACTTCCAAAATCTGTTGCCTCTCAACTGGTCAACAATGTAAACAAAGTGAAGCAAGAAACTTTGAACTGGGAACTGCAATAGCAAGAGAATAGCATGTGTGTACTTTATGGTGTAAGACAAGTAAACTGAAAGAACAGCATTTTTAATTAGATAAAATGAAAAGAAGGAGTGTCTCCGAAAATCAATAAAAGCCTGAAGTCCAATGGAGTGCCTGTGAAAATGTTTATAAGCCTTTGCATTAGCAAGTGATTTAGGAGTCTGAGGAAAGATAATTTTGAAGTAGTGTATTGGCTGCAGAGCATTTACTTTTTCTGCCAAGAAAGAGGAATTAATAGGAACATTTTCTCCCACCAAAAACCAACCCATTAATCCACTTATATCAGGTTTGGGCAGAGCCATCCAGTCCATAAGACAATTTGAGGCAGCCACCCCAGGAGCCCCCACCGGCCACTTCAATTGTCTTGTGGATGGGGCCCAGTGTAGCATGGGATATTAGCTGGGGGCCTAGTGCAGGGTGGCAGCAGCGGCTGTCCTCCCCTCCACTCACTATGGTGCTGGAAGCAGGAGAGACACAGCAGCCTGCTCCACTCCATCCCACACTGCCACCCTCTCCCAGCCTGCTATACTCAATTTTACCGTGTCAGTGCAAAGCAGAGCGATGCAGCCCAGCCCTGGCCGTAAGGTCAGGTGAAATGGAGGGCAGCAGAGAGGAGCAGACTGCCTGGTCACTTCGGCTCCCATCGCCGTGGTAAGTGTGGAAGAAAGGGGCTGACCCCTGCTGCTACCCCACACTAGGCACCCTAGTTAACACCCTGGTTGCTTGCGGAAGGGGGTTTTAAGCAAGAGGGCAGAGTAAGGGCTTAATAAAAAAAGGTGGGATATGCTGATGTCAAAGAGAAGGGGGAAGTTAGAAATTTGAAGCTGTAGGAAGGGCCAGATACCGGCATATAGATTTGGTTTGGGTTTTGGATTTTTTATTTTCCAGAAATAATGAAGGCCAAAAGCAGAAGAGCTGATAGGGAAAAATTGTCCAGTAGATTGTTCTTCCAACAGCATAGTTTAGGAACCTCTGTTTCCGTCACACTCTCAGTTATGATGTTCTCTTTTCCATTTAAAAATATGTAGAGAGGAAAAAACGGTTACTTACCTCTGTAACTGTTGTTCTTCGAGATGTGTTGCTCATGTCCATTCCATGTATGGGGGAATACATCACGTGCATGCGTCATTGGAAGTTTTTCTCTTAGCAGTACCCATTGGGCCAGCAGGGGAGCCCCTAGAGTGGCGCTGCTATATTGACTAATACGTACCCCTGCTGGCCCTCCACCCTCTTGGTTCCTCCATATTGGACTACTCTGAATAGGGGGAGGAGGGCGGGATTTGGAATGGACATGAGCAACACATCTCGAAGAACAACAGTTACAAAGGTATGTGTGAGGCAGTGTGGTCACAGATGACCCCTTGGGGGGTACCTCTCGGGGTGCCGACACGGCCACTGACACTCGCTTTTCTGTTCTCTGGGGCTCCACCCCACCCGGTCCTGCTGGGCCAGCTCTGCTGGTCTCCCCCAGCCAAGGCCCTGAGCTGAGGTCCCTGCCCCCACCAAGAAGCAGTACAGACACTGAACCACTTCAGGTCCAAGGGAGTGCAGTTTAGAGCCCAACCTCCTGAGGTAGCACCAGATGGGATCAAACCCCAAAGAATTAGGTAAGCCACCTTTAACAATGAAAGGGGGAATGTGCACACTGGTTGCCCCCTTCTCCAAGGTAATAATTATTTACACTGGGTTTGATAGAAAATAAAAATGATTTTAAGTGGAAGCAGTAGGATTTAAGTAGTAAAAAGTGAGAATAGGCAGAGCAAAGTAAGTTACAAATCAAAAGAGACAAAAACTCTTGGCTAATTCTACACTGAAACCTCAGTACAAACTCTTCAAAAACTCACCCTAAAACCTCTTTTCCAGCTGCCAGTTTAAACCAGGGCTCTCTTTACCACCGTAGGGTCCTCGGCTCCTTCCTTCAGGTGCAGCCCAGCCAAAGACCAAGGCCTCTCCTCTCCTATTCCTTTTGTTAAAGAATTGAGGACACTTCCTACCAACCACTGCTAGGACTTAAGAACAAAAGGGATAGTTTAACAGTTGCTCATCAAGACTTTGAAGGTAACATCCTCCATGTCTCTCATTCATACATTGAAACCCACAAAGTATTCCCCACTCCATGGCTACGTCTACACTGGCACCTTTTCCGAAAGGGGCATGCTAATTTTCAACTTCAGAATAGGGAAATCCGCGGGGAATTTAAATATCCCCCGTGGGATTTAAATAAAGATGTCCGCCGCTTTTTTCCGGCTTGGGGAAAAGCCGGAAAAAAGCGTCTAGACTGGCCCGATCCTCCGGAATAAAGCCCTTAACCACTTCCTTATTTATTGCAAGCTTTAAGCAGTTAATACAGTTGTTTAAGTTTTACAAACCTTAAAAACAATTACTATACAATTTAAACCTTAAATGCTATACATTCTAAAGCAATTAATACAGGCAGTCCCCGGATTACGTACAAGATAGGGACTATAGGTTTGTTCTTAAGTTGAATTTGTATGTAAGTCAGAACTGGCTCCAGATTCAGCTGCTGCCACTGAAACTGACCAGGGGCTGACTACAGGAAGCCGGAGGCAGAGTTGCTCTGCCCCCAGCTTCCTGGAATCAACCTGATCAGTTTCAACAGCTGCTGAATCTGGAGCCTGGGACAGAACAGCTGGGGCGCTGCCCGGTAGGTTCCCACAGGACCAACCCGGCAGCACCCCAGCTGCTCTACCCGAGGCAACCCGCAACAAAAGCCTGGTCTGCTGCGGGGGGATGGGGGGCACTAGCTGCGCCCCCTGCCCCCCCCCAGCAGACCAGGGAGACCCGAGCAAAGCCGCACAGGTGGAGGGACCCCGCTGCCCGTGCGGCTTTGCTCCTGTCTCCCTGGTCTGCTGGGGGTCCCGCTGCCTGGGCAGCTTTGCTCGGGTGTCCCTGGCTTTGCTGGACCCCCCCAGCAGACCAGGAACACCCGAGCAAAGCTGCCCAGGCGGCGGGGGTCCCGCTGCCTGGGCGGCTTTGCTCCTGGGCAAACGAGCAAAGCCGCCCAGGCGGCGGCTTTGCTCGGGTGTCCCTGGTCTGCTGGGGGGGGGGGGGTCCAGCAGGTTTGCTGGACCCCCCCAGCAGACCAGGGGGACAGGAGCAAAGCCGCCCAGGCGGCAGGGGTCCCGCTGCCTGGGCAGCTTTGCTCCCAGGCAAACGAGTGTCCAGCGGCTTTGCTGGACCCCCCCAGCAGACCAGGGAGACCGGGAGAAGCTTTTCTTGCGCCGGAAGACAGTGCGGACAGCCCCGTTCGTAAGTGCGGATCCGACATAAGTCGGATCCGCGTAAGTCGGGGACTGCCTATACAGCGCAGAGCGATGCAAAAGCAATTAATAAGAGATCTACTATATATAATAATAAAGCCTAATTCACTTACACTTTACCCATATGCTACCTACAGTACCAGGCAGGAAGTTGTGGTTCCTTCTCTTCCCACACAATGGAACACCATGCACTGAATCGCCTGTGTAAATGGCCTATTTACTTCTAGTTACATAGAGCAGGACGTGAGAGTCCATCCTGCCCATTCCCTCCCATTGATTGTTCTTACTAAGCCCATTTTATAGCAAAATGAGACTTGGCTGTTCTAATAATATTTATGAATTGATTACGTATTGTGTAGGATACATAAAATGCCCAATGCCCCGATGTGGGGTACATCCTACTCAGGATGTTGTTGTTATGTGCATAGCTGACAGTTTCAGGGCTGCATATGTAATTTTTTGCTTATCAGAAACAGAAGTACCAGTACAAGGTTGCTTGTTGTGTATTCTTGACGTGGTCTCGCGTACCATGCTTAATCTGCATTGTTATGCAAAACAATTCCTGACTCTTGGGCCTTGCCTGCATGCTTTGGCACACCAGACTTGAAACAGGCCAGAAATCTGCACTTTGGACAAGTTATTGCCAAGGCAGGGTAGTCCAGGCTCCCCTACACTTATATTCATCCTTTGTACTATGACTTAGTTTCCACTTTTTTATGACTCCCTTTTGATTTTTAGATTATTCAAGATCTTGGGGTTAAGTCAGGGTAGTCTCTTGCCATACTTCCTATCTTTTCCACACAGTGGAATGGTGAGCTCTTGCCCACTTAGCTATTTTTCAAAGAAACATTATTAAGTATATTCATTGTTTTTCCTCTTAGTCTTACTTTCTACGGGATCTTATCTACCAGCTCCCTCAGCTCACTAAAGTCTGCCTTCTTGAAATCCATTGTTTTAATTCTGCTGTTCTCCCTTCTACCATTCCTTAAAATCATGAATTCTATCATTTCACAATCACTTTCACCCAAGCTCCCTTTCAATTTTCAACCAGTTCTTCCCTATTTGTTAAAATCAAATCTAGAACAGCTTCCCTGCAACAGCTCTCTCTGCCTTCTGAAATAAGAAATTGCCTCCAATACATTTCAAGAATTTGTTGGATCATCTTGCTCCGTTATTTTTCCCAATGGATGTCTAGAGTTATAGTCCCTCATCACCAGCAAGTCCTGCGCTTTGGATAATTTTGTGAGTTGTTTAAACAAAATCCTCATCCACCTCTTCTTCCTGGTTAGGATGTTCTTCATTTTTAATGGGCATGTTTCCATGTTCATTTATCTCCAGCACACTGAAAAAGCAAGTAATAGATTTCTTACAAGCTAGTTGATAAATCCACTTGCCAATGGCAAGAAGCAAACTTTCCCTACCAAATAGGACTGTGCAGCCCTCATTTTCTGTTGAAGAAACTTGTGAGGCCTACAAGTGAGGTAGGTTAGAATGGTTTGCACAGGTGTAAATGACATGACAATACAAGGTGCAAAATAGTGGAAGATCTGACCCTGCAAGTTCAAATTTGGCAGAAACTTAGATGGTTTTTTAAAAAGGGTTACATGATTTGCCCTTTGGGTTGCATAAAAAGCCCTTTCAAATGTAAAATAAATGTCTCCTTGCCTTCAAGAGAAGTAGAGAAAACTGGTGTACTATTTACAGGTTGGTTCCCATATATCTCTAACGCATCTTGCTTCCTCACACAAAATTGCTCTTTCTGGTTCATGAGTATTCAAATCTCTGGAGTAGACTTGCTTTGAACAAAGCTTACCACCTAATGTCCCCCTCCATACCCAATTCCACTGGTGCATTCCAAAGGGACATTGCTAGTGTAATAACCCTAATGATGCAACTTAGTCTTGACCATATCATGCCACAACACATAAGTTACTGCTTAGGTTGATGGACTAATCCAATTTCTACAGATTACAGTTCATGCATCTGCACAATGGATACCTGATTCTTTAGGTTAGGGCTTTCAAAGGCAGTTGGATTTGGCCACACCACTTCCTTTTGTATTTTTCTCTTAAGTTTAGCCAAACAGCCCTTGGCTATGGGGATCTTTTGACTATATAGATTCAAATTTACTAGAATCCACTTAAGTTTATCAGAAGCCATTGAGCTGCATCCTCCCAACCTTCCTTCTAAGTATCTCCTGCGTGCCTGGTCTAGCTATTGAAGTCCAGTACTGGGAGCTAGATACATCTAATTACAATCAAGGTCTCTGTCTACATGTGAAAAAAGAGCGGTATTTAAAAAAACATGGTAAAAATGTGCTTGCTTTGAACTTATTAGCTGGTTAGCCCTAGCATGACTCTCTTATTTACACTGTGCTAAGTGATGATTTAAAGTGTCATAATTACAATATATACATAGCATACATTTTTCCAGTATAGGCATAGGACATAAAAGCTGAACTTCATCCAGCGATTTTAGCAATTTAGTAACTCTTGAGCAAACATGCACATTTCATTATGAAAGGCCAATAATCTTTTCATAGTTAAGGCAGTATGTGTTTTAAAGTACACTTTTCATTCCCTTTTGTCTTTGTCAAAACTAAATCAATTCACCTACTTCAATTCCTTTCGCTTGATTTGCTTTGCAAGTAAAAAGCAATTATTTTGAACATTTGAAGTTATCAAAGGAGGTTTAAGACTTTCAAATTGCCTGTTCCTTGGAATTTGAAAATTGACTTGGGTCTAAATTGAAACGTCTAATTTATTCACATCTCACATGGGACTTGTGGTGATGTAATTTCAATAATACATTTTGGCCAAATGTATGAGAAGACTAATGTATTTGAACTAACTAGTATACGAGTTTCTGTGATAATACTCTGTATATTTTTTGAAGTCTACATTGAAGTAGTCCTGGAATATGGGCTTACAGACAGAGACTTTAGATGTGGACAATAACTACCACAGGGACTCCTAAGAAATCATTAATATTTAAAATGAGCCGATTTTAGTTCACAGTGATTCAGGGGTATGGCTATATACTAACTCTACTTTAGGGGGGAAGAATCCTCTGATCAGCAACAGAGTGGTTTAGTACCAAACAATTCAATAAGAAAAAGAGGGCCGAAACATATATTTAAGGAGAAAAGTCTACTTAAAGAAACCACAGAATAAATCATTTGTTCATAATCTAACAGCAGGTTGATAGCATAAATGCTGCACAGTTCTTTGTTTTAATTTATAACATCCTCTTTACATAAAAAGTAAAATAAAGCAGGAGAATATATGCTTATTGGAACAGCTATTAAGCTCTATGACCTAGAATCTTGAAATAACCTGTCTTAAAATGACTTAATTTAAGCAAAAAAATGTGATATGCTTCAAATCAACTCTATTAGCAAGTAAAAACAGTAAGATACCTTCTCAATTGCGCCTACCTACCAATTAAATGATGGCCTCATTTCCACCACTTTATACCAGAAACCTACTGATCATTATACTTACCTACATGCCATTAGCTTTCATTCAGGACACATCACACAATCAGTTGTTTACATGCAGGCCCTAAGATACCATTGGATGTGCTCCAATCTCACAGACACAAACACCTACAGGATCCCTATCAGGCTTAAATACCACCCACCTGGGGAAGTGGAAAACAAAAACAAAAACAGACAGACAGAGCCAAATGAGTACCCAGGCATCAGCTTCTTCAAGATAGGCCCAACAACAAAGTAACAGAACACCACTAGTCATCACTACAGCCCCCAACTTAAACCCCTTCAGCGCATCATTAACAATCTGCAGCCTATCCTGGAAAATGATCCCTCACTCTCACAGGTCTTGGGAGAAAGGCCAATCCTTGCCTACAGACAGCCCCATAACTTGAAACTAATTATTTCCAGCAATCACGCATCAAACCTCAATCATACCCATGAATCCACCCCTGCAATCAACTCTCTCAACATATCTACATAGGATCTGACCACATCAGCCACTGCATCAGAGGATCATACAACTGCACACCCACTAATGTGTTATACCATAAAGTGCCAGCAATGTCCCTCTGCCACGTATATTGGCCAAACTGGACAGTCTCTACGACAAATGGACACAAATCAGCTATACAAAATCTTAACACAGAGAAACCTGTTGGAGAAAATTTTAACTGCCTGAACACTCACTAATGCATAGTAATAATGGATTACTATCATCTTACAAAGTAATTTCAGGAAGCAGCTAGAGAGTGAGTCTGCAGAACTGGCCTTCATATGCAAATTTGACACGTTCATCCAAAAATTGAACAAAGACATGTCTTGAATGGGCTGTTTTATTCAACACGCAAATGACATCAAAAGCAAGTCTTGGGTACTTATAGCTCACTCTATTAGCCTCATGTAGCACGGACACTTTAATTGACAGTTTTCCCCCTCCCTTTCTCCCCTCTTTTTCTGCTACATATTTGTACCCCTGGATCCCTTGCTCCATATTTGTCATCTGAAGAAGTGGGTTGGGCCCAGGAAAGCTCATGATACTACCTATATTTTTAGTTAGTCTCTAAGGTGCTACAGGACCATTTATTGTTTATGTAGTTTTTCTACATATCAAGAAAGAAGCTACTAATAAGAGGTCTTCTAGCCCAAGTGAAATTTAGAATTCAATATTAGGTAACACTTCCTGTAAAACTACTAATGAGAAACCTAATACACTTTCCTTGGCTGACAGAGCAGAAAAGAAACTTAGAGGACTTATTCTTGTTTTTCTTGAAAATTAATTGGGAGAAGAAAAGGACAAATTTTGAATACATTATGAGATCTGGTAACCTGGGAGTAAAGTTATATATAACAATGCCCTTTTTTCGCATATCTTATATTAACTTTACATATGCTCTCTGATTTTCGTCATAAGGGAGAGTTTTGCAGCTTAACAAGTGCCTGAATGAAATAATGCAGAGAGACTATATTCAATGGCCATCAAGTATATTCAGAACTTAACATGACTAGTGATTACATTGTACTGAAGCAATCAGACTACTGCATCAGGTGGGAGGATCATTTTTCAACAGAAGAAAAAAATGAACTACACTAGTACAGAAGCATAACCCAGTGCTGAGAATAAGTAGATGTGCATCCTTTGAAGCTTTTTTCCCTTTAAATGACTAAACTGCCTGCTTAAATACATGCATAATACATTTACAAATTCCCTCCCCTTGTTAGATTAAAAGAGGGGGAAAAAACAGTTTGCAAAGAAATAGCAGGCAGGGTTTAAAATTCCAATATAATTTTTTGAAAGGAAAATAACAGTAATAATTAACATATGTTTAAAAATGAAGACAGATTGTGCTGTTTAATACACGATACAGCACAAGGAGACATCTAAGCAGCTCACTTCCGTAGTTTCCTGTTACATTAGTACTCCATGTTAGCTTGTTATAATGAGAAGCTGACAGTCCAACATTTAGATTTTTTTTGAAAAAGAAAATCAAAGGTTATTAGAAACCTCATGACTGTGTTGATTTAAAAGAAAAGTGAGCAAAATGATGTGTTTTTTTTTTTTAAATAAGTACTCCCCTGCAGTGGTTCTCAAAATTTTTCCATACTGTGGCCTCATGTCACAATAGAAACGAGATTCAAGAATTCTGATAAGTTTCAGTATTTGAGCAAATGCCAGAGGAGAACAATAAAGGGAAATTGAATGAAGAAAAACTAGTCTAATTTAACTTTTTCAAGGCATGTATAAATAATAAACAGCATAAATGGTAAAACACATTTTAAAATGAATATTTAGTAATCTAAGATGTAATATCACAGTAAAATGTGCAGGACTATGCCAAGGGTCTCAGGTTTCAAAAATCTGTGTACCCGGACTGTGATCCTTCTCAGCCAACTTGGTCTCTACTGCCTGGGAGAAGCTCACACTGCAGGGAGATACTGTATTTCCCAGCTGAATCCAAGATGGCTGAGCTCTTCATCTGTGCAAGTATCTCATGGAGATGGTCATGAGACCACACACAAGTGCATGCCAGAGAACCCCTTCCATATATCAGTCTGATTCAACCTCCTGCTAGCGTGTCCGACTGCAGTGCTGGTGGGATCACCCTGCTGACCTCATGGTGGGGCCGTCAGGAAATTTGAAAGCATTCAGGAAAGCATAGGGCTAAGTCTTCCTCTAATCCGAAGCAGCAGAGTGGGCGGGGGGGGGAAGGGGGGGCAGGCAGGAGCTGGTACGTGTGGGAAGCCAGCTTTTAAGCTGGCTCTCTGCATGTGCCGGCTTCCACAGAGCTACCTGCCCCTCAACCCCCACTGCCTACTACAGAGGCAGCAGCATGGAGGGTGAGGGAAGGGAACCAGTACTCTGGGGGTAGCTGGCTTTCAAGCCTCCCACACAGCCACCTGCTCCCAGCCCCCCTTGCTGCTGCCTCTGATGTTTAGAGGAAGATTTAGCCCCATGTTTACCTGAAGGTTTTCAAACTTCCCAATGAGGTTAATTCAGGTTAGGGGGTTGTCTGTAGGTGAGGACTAGCCTGTCTCCCAAGACCTGTGAGTCTGAGGGATCATTTTACAGAATAGGTTGTAGATTTGTCAATGATGCTCTAGAGGAGTTTGAGCTCAGGGATATAGGTGGTATCTAGTGGTCTTCTTTTCCTTGTTGGGCTTGTCTGGTAGAAGCAAATTCCTGTGTAATTGTTTGGCTCTGTCAATCTGTTTCTTCGCTTCCTCAGGTGGATATTTAAGTTTTAAGAATGCCTGATAAAGACTTTCTAGGTGTTTGTCTCTTGTTTGTGGGATTGGAGCAAATCCGGTTGTATCAGAGCCTAGCTGTAAACAATTAATCATGTGATATGTCCTGGGTAGAAACTAGAGGCATGTAGGTGAGAATAAAAAAGTCAGTAGGTTTCCAGTATAGAGTAGTGTGGCCATCATCTAAGTGTACTTTAGTGTCAAGGAAGTGGATCTCTTGTATGGACTGGTCGAGGCTAAGGTTGATTGTGGAGTGGAAGTTGTTGAAATTAATTTTAAGTTTTGCACAGGGGTAAAATTGGATTTTTGAATGTTCAATTAATGAGGAAGAGATGTAAGGCTACAAAGTTGCCCATGAACTTGATTCTAGGAAGCAATCCTTCAGCAGCCAATCATCCAGGTAAGGGAAGACTAAAATATCTTTCCTGTGGAGCTATGCTGTTACTACTAATACGATCTCTGAAAAGGCCCTTGAGACAGATGACATGTCAAAAGGGAACACGCTGTACTGAAAGTGTTCCAGGCTAACAAGAAAAGATAGGAATTGTTTGAGAGGTGGGTAGATTGCAACATGGAAATATGAATTCTGAAGGTCAAAGGCAGAGAACCAATCTTCTTGATCTATTGATGGAATTTTCACGGCAAGTGACACCATTTTGAATTTGGGGCTTAAGTGTTGAGTAGCCTCAAATCTAGGCTGGATCACCAACCATCATTCTTTTTTAGTACAAGGAAGTACCTTGAATAAAAATAACCTTCCAGGAAAGGAGGATAGAGGAGCACCACAGGAACACACATCTCAAAGAACCACTGTTACTGCACAAGGTAACTTCTCCTTTGAGTGGTGTCTTTGTGAATGTTCCACTCAGGTGACCATAGAGCAATATCTGCAGAAGACAGTGGTGGGCTTTGGAGCCATGCCTTAGAGGTAGCAAGTAGAGCGAGGCCCACAGATGTATCTGGAATTGGGCCCTGTTGTAATGCACAGTGTTGTGCAAAGGTATGATGGGAGGACCAACTAGCCACCCTGCAGATGTCCAAGAGGGAAACATTACGGATTAAGGCCATAGATGTTGCCAGTGCTTGGGTTGAATGTGCCGTGATCCTTGGGGATGGGCACTTGTTGCGAAACTTGTAGCCAGTATGGACACAGGATGATATGCATTTAGATATTCACGGTGCTGACACTGCCGACCCCTTAGAGGGCCCAGTGGTATAGAGATAAAAAGTCTAGTGAATGTCCAGAATTGTCTTGTTCTGTGCAGATAAAATGCCACAGCTTGCCATACATCCAGGTCACACTGTTGAGGAGCTCTGTCTTCTGCCAATGACATGAAAAGGAATGGAGGGACTTGCGCCGCACACGCAGCTAACGGACACAACACCACAAGGCAACAACTACACATGCATGCCGTGGGAAAGCACTGGTAGGGGAAAATCCTCCAATCACTGACACAAAGACGCACCAACGCATGAGTGGAACACCCACAGGGACTCGAAGGAGAACAAATAATTTATAGATTGGGTTTAGTAAACTTCCTCCTGAGTCGTGAGTCAAGTTTTCAACCCAACGGCTGTTAGAGCTATATTTAGGATTACACCTTGACATTGTATAATGTTCAATGATGCTGGGTACTTGCACCACTAATTGAGCTCACACTGAATTTTTTAATTCTATATGCAGTAGCTGTGGATATTCTAATTATCCATATACAGGTATAATTCTATTTTAAATCAAACTCTTGAATTCAATTTGTGTAAACCTATTATGTTCAATTTCATTAACTTACTTTATGTTTGTTGAGAAGTAAATAAAAGGCCTGATTTTAACTTTTTAATCTATTCATTATTTTGCATATCAGTGTCACGACCACTTCCGTTTGTCACTTTCTGAACTAAACCATCCCAATCTTTTAAATGGCTTCTTGTATGGAAGTAATTCCATGTCTCTGATCACTTCCATCATCCATTTCTGAAATATTTACCCTTCTTCAGTGAAGACAAAAGTATCTAAACTTTATTTTGTGTATGAGTTGAAAGTATATTGTATCCAAACAAAGTAAAAATATTTGAAGAAATGGGACAAGTATTCAGACACTTAAAACTCATAGCTACAGCTTTAAAATCAGTAAGTGAAACATTTATATAAGCTTATAAAAACAATGAGTTCTGTGGGACCTTAGAGACTAACAAGTTAGAGCAAAAGTTTATGCTCTAACAAATCTATCAGTTTCTAAGGTGCCACAGGACTCCTCATACTTTTGCAGATGCAGACGAACTTTTTGTGCGGGTGTATGTATTTTAATTGTGTGTTTAATAAAATTTATGGCTTCTCAAAGATCCTAAAGCCATCTGAGAATCCTGTCAGCCTTAAATCTTATAGGCTTCAGTCTAGTTTAAATGGCTTCAAGTAACAGTTTTCACCACTTTCTTTGCTATTCCATGGTAGTACAGATTGGACCTCCCTGGTCCAGCATCCTTGGGACCCAACCAGTCCTGGATGAGGGATTTTGCTGGACCAGGGCTGGTCATTTCTGGCTCCGTCTGCCAGTCCCCTCCAGCTCTGGCCCAATCACTGCCCTCGCAGCTGGCTCCCCCCTCTTACTGGCCCCGCTGCCCTGTCAGCCCTCACTGCTCTGCTAGGCAGCCCCACTGCCTCTGCTCACTTGGCTCCCACTGCTGTGCCAGGCAGCTTTGCTGCCTGTGCATGCACTAGGCTCCTGTTCCAGCGCCCAACAGCCCCACTGTCTCCGTGCACCGGGTTTCCACTGCAGAGCCTGGCTCCTACTTCTGTTCTGAGCAGCCCTGCAGCCTCTGCCGCACATGGGGCTCTCACAGCCCTGCCAGGAAGCTCTGCTGCTCTGCCAGCCTGCAGTGCTCCTGGGCGCTAGCCCTCCAATAGGACTTTCTGGTTCTGGAACATTCATGGTCCTAATGGACCACACATGTTCCTGGATCAGAGAGTCCCAGTTAAGAGAGTTTCAACCTGTAGGTATTTCTAGATAGTGGCAGTAAATGTTATTCTATTATTTCAAGTAAAACTCCCTACACAAATTTCATTTTATTCCCCACCCCGTTTCTAACATCTAAGTCCCTTACTACTGAAACAGAAATATTTATTACACCTTCTAATTTAAAATGACAGTACCTGTAATTGTAGTTAGTGCATTATTCCTGATTCTAAAAGCACATAAACAAAGATGTATAAAACTAGGAAAAACTTCCAATAAAACAATGCCAATTTAGCAGTATTTATTGTAAAATTATCCATTGAGGCAATAGCACTCAAAAAATAGCTTTACTTGCTTTCTAATCAAATATTTATGGTACTGAAATATGAACTGATTAAATGTTGTGTATATAAATATATGTATTTTCTTTTAGTGTGCATTAGGAAATTCAACATCATTAAATGGATAGTGACTTAACAGAAAAATCTCAATTATTCCTCTTATGGCAAATTGGATGCTAATATATTAGTATGTATGATCTGTAGCATTTGGACCCCAACATTTGTTTCTTACAATGAAAATATTTTATTAAATGTTGTATTAATGTATGTTTGCAATTGTACTGCTTCCTGCAAAAGTGCAATTCATTCCAGGTCCTAATAAGTAAATTCACACCTGCATAATTTCAGTACCATGAAAAGGATTTTAATAGACTGGGCAGCAATTTTCCATTCTGTTAAAAATTCTACAAAAGATATACATTTGCTGTAAAATCAAAATGTCTGGAAACAAGATGTGGAACCATTCCCAATTTTTCAATTGTACATATGAACATAGGGGGGAAAAAAGGGGTGGGGAGGATTGGGAAATCCAGGAATAGAATTACAACTAAATAAGCTGTAATATATATTCAGTATATATTGTAATCAGTGAAAACTGTTTGCGTACTTCATAGGAGAATTTGGATACAGTCTGCAAATAAAATTTGAGTATTATAAAAATATTCATAGTCTATTTCATAAGTTTAACTCTGTCCTTTAAAACCTTGAATTTGGGATTGTTGTTCACTTTCTTATTAAATATGACCAGAAGATCCTCTTGTGATTTATGATATTCACCAACTACTGCATGAAACTGAGCTAAAACCTACATAAAAAAAACAAAACAAAATAGTTCAAATTAACAGGAAATATTTCACTTTTTTACATAAACATTTCACACTAAACGGCATACATATTTTGTATCAATTCAATGATATCATTTAACTTAAATCCAACAAGAAATCTTTCAATACCTATAAATCAGAGCTGAAATTGCAGACTTCAATATGTCCTTACATGGTGTTTTGCAGGGTTGGGAGGGAAGGACCTCCCTAAATATAAATTTAAATCACAGAATAAATTTCATAAATCAAATTTTTTTGAATCTTTATATGATTTACTATTTAACCAGTTAACATTCAACACGATATGACATATATTTCAAAGTCTTTGTTTATGAAGAATAGTTGTATATTTTCACATAGGTAATTAAAAAAAAGACTATTGCATAAACTAAAAGGGGTTTTAAAAACTGAAGTTCTACTGTACCTTTTTTCTTAGTTTTTTAATTGAAATTTCATGGTTTGGGGCTTGCTTCAGAACAGCTTTGATAGTTCCCTTCCAGTTGAATTTACCTGTAATATTGTTGAAAACATAATGGTATTATATATTTTCTGTATTTCTAGGTTATCTTTTCATCTTCTGTTCTAACTAAAACTGTTCACACAACCATTGTCCGGTTCCTTTATTCTTGGCTGATTATTGTATCCACAACACTATCACTACCCTGGCACAAAGATCAAGTTGTTCCTCAGGTTAGTTACTGTAACTAACAGTAATGGAGTGTACAGTCCCATGCTAGCCTGGCAACCAAGAAGTTAACACAGAAACCAACAGCCAGTGTGAGGCTGCCAAAAAAAAAAAAAAAAAGAGCCAAGGAGAATGGCCAGCAAAAATGAATGAACAAACCAAGGGAAACTAATCATCAGGCTCAAATGAATAGCTGCACTTAGTTATGTGTTATGAAATGACTCATTATCTTACTAAAGTACAGATGTCTAAACTTCCACTGTGTTTGAGGATACCTTTATCTGCATCCCCACTTTCTTCAGTTTCAATGGCTGCATCCCCACTTTCTTCATTTTCTGTTGCCACAGATGATTTTGTGTATTTCATTCTTTTTGTTACTGTGTTGGGTTCTTCTGGAAAAGAAGTGATCAGAAATAAATTTAATGAGGAAAAAATATTAAAATTTTAATTACTAAAATTTATTATAAATAAAAGTTTCTATTTTTAGCATTGGAGTTTGTTGTAAGATTTTTCCAGGTTTCTGGAATTAGGTGAGACTTGAATGTTTTATTTTAAGTTGCATTATATACCCTCCCCCCCCCCTTTTTTTTTTTAACTTACAAGTATATTTAAAAGTTAAAGAGGTTCCACCAAAGCAAGTTACTGAGTTTTCAAGAAAAAAAACCAAAACACAACTTATCTTGCATGGAATATGAGCTAAATATATACCTTCCGCATGTTTGCGTTTTTGTTTTTTTGTATTGGTTTGTTTTTCTTCCTTATAATGGCCATTTCCATTTATTTCCAGATGAGATGTATTAGTCTTCTCATGCTTTCTCTTTTTTTTCCTTTCCTCATTATTACAGTTGGAAGTTTCCTCATTTTCATCCTCAGCACATCCCTTTTTTTTCTTAGGCTTTTTGCCTTGTTTAGTTTCAGAGTTCTCTCGTAGGCTTTCTAATTTCACTTCTTTTTTCTCTGTCTTTCTATTCTTTTGTCTTTCTTCTTTTCGTTCTCTTTTACTCTTTTTTCTCTCAAGTTTATCAGCTGTCACTTCATTTTTTTCTGTGGACAATGGGTTTACTTCACTTTTTACAGGCTGGCTTTCTATTTTCTGCAGTGGTTTCTCTAGTTCTTTTTTGCTTGGCCCCTTTTGTTGAAAGAAAATAATATTATAATAGAAATATCTTTCACATACTTCCATTATTTATGCAGGAGATATTATGCTCATAAAATAAAGTCTATCAGTTATTAAAGAATAGCATTAGTTTGTGGAGACAATGCATGTCAATTGAAGAGCAAGGCATTGTAGTCTGACTGCCCCATCTCAGATTTTATTTTACAATCCAAGCATGCTTTTGTTATTCCACTTAATTTTGTTTAGGAGGATGAAGTGGACATTAATTTATTAATTTAAAAAATTACAACATGATAAACTTAATTTTTTCAATACAACAGAAAAATTTCCACGCAGATCTGAGTGCGATGAACGTCACACAAGCACAAACAGCACAGAACAATGAGGCAAGTCCAGGAAAAGGATAGTTGCTAAATTACAACACAATAGTGAACAGGTAAAGAATGAGACACAGAAGGTGTTGGCAACAGCTAAGCAAATCAGAATATTAAACAGAAATTAGAAGCATCCGGCTAACAGTTACAAGTTCTTTTTAAAAACTGTTATGAGCTTCTGGTTACAATTCCATAAGCAAGGCTGAGTTCCACTCAAGCATGGATTCACCACTGTATTTTGTATGAAAACTAGAGCTCATCTTCTTTAAACACACAGCATTTTCACTCAGAATAACAAAATTTACTACTACCCTGCAGTGCTATCACAAAAGGGAAAAATATGAAGAAATATCTGGAACCATGAACAGTAAAATGCCTTAATCATAATCTGACAGTTATTGCATGACATCACTAACAAAGTTAAAGTTCCTTAAAATGTCTGGATATCTTTTGACTCTGAATTTCCTGGATTTAGAACACTTGGTTGGGAGACAGCTCAGGAATATGTAGTTAAGTTATGGATATTTTAAACCTTAAATTCATCTTAATGAAGCTGCGTGTCTGGGAACAGAATTATTAATCTTAAAAATACATTAAATATTATTTATATTTAACAGAATTACTCTTTCAATAGAAATATCCACTTTTAAAGTTGTGCTTATGAAATGAATTAATAAAAAACACTCCAATGGATGGGTAATGAGACAATATACACACTTTTAAGTTGCAATGGAAAAAAAGATGTGCAAAAATATTACTGGACAAAGATTTCACAGCAGATTGGGGTAGTAAAGATCAGAAAGCGAACTGACTGTTCCTTACTAGAAAAAGCACCTCGGATAAAAAGTTTTCCCATAATCTTCCTATAAGTATTATGCTATGTCTATATATAGCTTAGCATCAGATATTATTATGCATACCCAAGCTATACTGTATTAGCAACACACTGCTCCATAAATTAGCAAGAATTTGGTCTCATACTTTTCATTTTTTTGTTGTGCACCAGGGAATGACTCTTCCCTAATACACTGCACTTAGTGTCTCCAATAGGAGTCTTGAAGATTCTCCACCCTGTTGCCCTATTCTATTCTTACTGAAATATTTTGTGGTTTTGATTTGACTTACATTGCTGATTACTTCAGAAAAAATATCCCACACCTGGTCCTGCAGAGCACAATTACCAATATTCATGTTGTTCACCATCCAATTCTGTGCAAAAAAAAAAAAAAAAAGTAAGAAAACAGACAAGTGGCAGGCATTATATTTTAACTTGATAACTATACATAGGATAAGTCTGGTTAAGGAAATAGGTATGTGCGTGTTGCTAGTGTGTTGCTATTTTAAAAATCAAATAATCTGTCTTAAAATGAGCCAAAATGTCCCCTTCCGAACCAAAACCTCAGTGTGAGGTCAAGTCCAATGGGAGAAACTATTGGACAACAAGGAGAGGAAAAAAGTCCTTGGGAAGAAAGGAGGTTGTAAATTTTATCTGGACTAAGACAGGAAATAAGGGTGAATTGCCAGTACCTAATTGGAGATTTCAGCTAAAAACCAGTTTACTTGTTTGTTAAAAAGTGTATAAAAAAAATGAACTCTTAAAAAGAGTTTGTTACTAATTCCTACTTGACCATGCTGGAGCTGACCAATATGGGCTGAACTCATTTGTAAATATCTTGATTTAAAAAAAAGTTTTGTTGCTATTTGCATGTAGTACATTGCTTGTTAATTAGCTAGTTTAGGCATGTTTGGAGCAACTCCATGAATAATCATTTGGCTTTTTGATTTATTAAGAGAATGTATAGCTAAATTGGTGTTTGGTGATTCCCTATATTAATAATTTCAAATATTTATTTAAAATTCCAACATATGATCACTTACTATTAGTGATTAGTGGGCAAATGATTCATTCTCCCCATTGTGCCACTGCTGTAATTTGTTTTGCATCTATCTAATATACCGTCTGTGCTTCTAACTGAGCACTTCAATAGCTGACCAAAATTCTTGTCCAGGTCAAGAATCAGTCCCAAGCCTCTTCTGAGTAGGGACTGCCAAATGTACTAGCATCCCATTAAACTACATAATGTTTATTAAGTGAGATATAACATTTAGGCTCAATGAAGTCATTTAAAATATGGAACAATTGAGCACGCTTCATTGCCTTAGTTTTATCACAGAGTATTAAAATGCAAATAAGTTTCACATATATCTGTTTAGAAAATTGTTGGAGCAGTGTCAGAAGTTCCTGTTGAAGAGGAAAGTGCAGCAAAAAGCTTATTTTGATATTCTGAAGAATCAGCAGAAACAGATTTTTTTTTTAAATGAGGGGAGGAGGAATAGTAATGGCATTAATAATTTGCAAAGTCATTGGCTCCCTAGAAAGTTACTCAAATGTTCATGTCTGTTATGGTATCTCAAGAAGTTTCACCACAGTTTGTTTCCTGAATCGTATAAAAGAGATATGTACTGTCTTTTGTCAGCCTTATAAACTGAAGCATGGAATAGAAGAAATATGCTCACTCATCCTTGCCATGTCTATTATTCTTTATGGATACTATATAAAAGATATGGAACCAGGCATAGTGGTCTAGAGGCAGCTCAATAAGGTACCATTTAGAGGAATGTAAGTCAGAGCCCTAAGAAACAATTAAGATTTCTGGAATGAGTGATATCTAGCAGAACAATCAATGTAATTTTTTCAGTCATATTTGTTGTTTCTGCCAACTTCCACATCCCTAAGTGGAAAAATATTAAAGTGTGTGGTTTTGAAATGCAGGCAGACTTACTGAGAGGGAGTTTGCACCTGCAAGACTCCAAACCTACCAAATTCTTGAATATGTCTAATAATAATTTAGATTAAAAAATTACATACACAGAAGGCCTTCCATTCAAAGATTAAAGCTTTATAAATATGAATTTAATATGACAGCTACAGTTATTCTCCTGTGTCTACCTCCCAAATTACACAGAAGTACAGACAGGGTAAGCAACTGGTCTCAGGTAACAAGATAGTGGTACGTATGAGATTATAATCCTGAAATCCTAATTTCAAATCCATTACTTGCTTTATTTAAATCATACCTGAAATTTGCCCTTTTTTCTTGGAATATTGTCATAGTTGAGCATTTGCTCTAAGATGTTTCTCAGTTTGGGGCTAATGTTAGGCTTTTTAATAACTTCATGAATCTTCTGCAAGAAAGAAACCAAATAACTTGTCAAGGAAGCACAGAGTTAATTAGAAAGGTCAGATGCAAAGCGAGATGAGAAATACAGAGCACCTTGAGTAAAAAATGCTTGCAAACCATGTAGCACAGTCTATTATTTGCTATCTTTGTAGTCAGACAGATTATACAGCACTAGACCCACTAAATTGCACACCAGAAGACGACTGCCACAGCATTGATTTTCTCGGTAATACAGACATGTCCTTAGTGTGCTTTAAATCTTCTCCTACTGCAAAGCTAGGAAGATCAGCACATACTAAGGAACCATTAGTGTGTATCAGCAAGGTCCACACAAACACTTAAGACTATATGTCTACATTGTACAGATTGAACCTCTCTAGTCTGGCAATATCCGTGGTCAGGCATAATTTTAGTTAGCTGGATGGCCACTTATCATGGGTGTGAACAAATTTCTGATGGTCTCATAAAATTTGTTTATAGATGCCAGTCCTGGCTCTCGGTGTTCAGTGCTGTTATTTAGCTCTAATTTACCCCCAAAATCTCTTCTAAAGAGCCCAAGAAGCAGTAGGAGTATTGGTAATGCTGCTAGACAATATTGACCTCCTATGGGTTGGCAAATTCTCTGGTGTGGCACCGGTGAGGTCTCGAGGGTGATAGACGAGAGAAGTTCAACTGGTGTGCTTCCCCAGAACACTAAAAACAGCAGTATGGCCATTCTCAGAAGGACAGCAGCTCAGGGATAGTCAAATTATAGCCCATGGGACACATCCAGATCATCAACTGTTTTAATCTGGCTCTTGAGGTCCTGCTGGGGAGCTGGCTCTGAGGTTTACTCCGATCTGTGTATGCCGTAACCTCACAATGCTTTTGGAAGCAGCAGCAGCATGTGCC
Source organism: Pelodiscus sinensis (assembly GCF_052426305.1). Lineage (NCBI taxonomy): Eukaryota > Metazoa > Chordata > Testudines > Trionychidae > Pelodiscus > Pelodiscus sinensis. The sequence goes on along the minus strand of NC_143055.1, from coordinate 26,030,132 downwards.
TCCCTCCAGTTTCTATTAGTATGGGCAGCCAAAAGGCCCCGTGCACTGCCCCCACTCCAAGCACCGCTCCTACAGCTACCATTGGCTGGGAATCACAGCCAATGGGTTCTTCAGGGGCAGAACCTTTGGATGAGGGAGGAGCGCAAAGAACCACATGGTTGTGCCTTTGTGTAGGACCTGGCCAAAAGAGAATAAAGCTTCTGCTTTCAGGAGCAGCTTTAAGTGCAGGCTAGAAGGCACCCCAGAGGTACCCATCCCCTGCACCCCAACTCCCTGCATCAGCTTCAATCCCCCTCCCTTCTTCAGTCCCAACTCAAAGCCTTTCTTGTACCCCAAACCTCTCATGCCCAGAGCCTGCACCTCATCCCCTCCTGCACCCCAGCCTCAATTGCATGTGCATTCATGGCCCTCCATACAGTTTTCATATCCTGATGTGGTCCTCAGGCCAAAAAGATTGCCCATTTCATGGCTGGCTGCTTGAGTATATACCCAGCAGGTGTGACTTGTACTCTGGTAGATGACTGCAGCAGCTCAGGCTATGCTGCTTATTGTTAGCACATGTCCAGGTGCAACGTAGTCATACCCTTTACATACAGCAAGTTACAATTGGATAGAGTCGCACCTCACATTGCTGTGAATTAAATGTTCCCATAGACAAGCCCTTGCTTTACTTTTGATTGGTTACTTGAATTGTTCAGAAACTTTGTCAATGATGTTGCTATAGATGTGGAAAAAACAACGGTACAAATCCAGTTCAAGGCTTATATTACTTATTACAATACTTGTTTTTTAATTTGCGTGTATATACACAGACTAATCTACAGGATTATTTATATACTTAAATAAATACTTACAATTCTGTATTTACATTATTCTCAAGGGTGAGAGAAAATGATCTCTAAAACCCTCTTAGAAATCTCAAGAATCCTCTTACCAGTTTTTAGTTGTCACTTTTCTCTCCTTTCCTTCAATTTATGATACCCACCCCACTAGAGAAAGAAGCAAGTTCAGCTTCCTAACAAGCAAGCAGGTCACAACGAACAGACAAATGACCTGCAGGGGAAGAGCATGCTAACATTTACAATATTCATCCCAGGAGCAAAGACAGAAACTGAAGTTCTGATGCTCAGCTGGTGAGATGCATTGTTAGAATGTCAGGCTTGTCTGCTCTTCTCTTCATTTCAGACTATTTTTCAGAACATGCATTGTTATTTAAAATAAAACACCTATACATTTGTTTCCAATATGAATGCTTGTTTTTAGTATGCAAGATTTTTCTGAAATAAAGTTATAAAAAAGAATATTAAATATATATATTTAAAGCATTACCTGAATCCACTCCTGTTGTTTAACATCTCCTTTGTTAGATTTGGCTTCATAACCCTTGCCACCATATTTCTGATCTTCGCTTAAACATTTCACATGGCTCTTATAATCATCACCCCTTAAATATTAATAAGCCACACTTAAATTCTGTAAACAGTGTTCCACTTCAATTAACAAAACCGTTAACAGATCACATTCAGTATCTCAAACGAGGCAACTTCACAAATTTAGCATCTAATTCTATGAAACAGGGATGTAAGCAGCTAATTGACTATTTGATAAGAAAAAGCTTATTGGATAGTCAACTAGCCCCTCGACTAGTCACTTCTCTCCCTCCCCCTCCCCCACTTGCTGACTCCATATGAGTCCATCAGAGGCAGCAAGAGGGGGAGCAAGAGCTGGTGTTGCGGGTACCAGCAACATTCACACATTCAGAGATGCTCAATGACTTATTTGTTTTGGTCTTCACTGAGAAGTCTGTAGGAATGCCTAACACAGTGAATGCTAGTGGGAAGGGAGTAGTTTTAGAAGGTAAAATAAAAAAAGAACAAGTTAAAAATCACCTAGAAAAGTTAGATGCCTGCAAGTCACCAGGGCCTGATGAAATGCATCCTAGAATACTCAAGGAGCTTGGTACAGGAGGTATCTGAGCCTCTAGCTATCATCTTTGGAAAATCATGGGAGACAGGAGAGATGCCAGAGGACTGGAAAAGGGCAAATATAGTGCCCATCTATAAAAAGGGAAATAAGAACAACCCAGGAAACTACAGACCAGTTAGTTTAACTTCTGTGCCAGGGAAGATAATGGAGCAAGTAATTAAGGAAATCATCTGTAAACACTTGGAAAGTGGCAAGGTGATAGGGAACAGCCAGCATGGATTTGTAAAGAACAAATCATGTCAAACTAATCTGATAGCTTTCTTTAATAGGATAACGAGTCTTGTGGATAAGGGAGAAGTGGTGGATGTGGTATACTTAGACTTTAGTAAGGCGTTTGATACGGTCTCACAATATTCTTATCAATAAACTAGGTAAATACAACTTAGATGGGGCCACTATAAGGTGGGTGCATAACCGGCTGGATAACCGTACTCAGAGAGTAGTTATTAATGGTTCACAATCCTGCTGGAAAGGCATAACAAGTGGGGTTCCACAGGGGTCTGTTTTGGGACAGGCTCTGTTCAATATCTTCATCAACGATTGAGATATTGGTATAGAAAGTACGCTTATTAAGTTTGCAGATGATACCAAGCTGGGAGGGGTTGCGACTAATCTGGAGGATAGGGCCATAATTCAAAATGACCTGGACAAATTGGAGAAATTGTCTGAGGTAAATAGGATGAAGCTTAATAAAGACAAATGCAAAGTGCTCCACTTAGGAAGGAACAATCAGTTTCACACATACAGAATGGGAAGCGACTTTCTGGGAAGGAGTCTAGGGTCATAGTGGACCAGAAGCAGAAAGGAATCTAGGGGTCATAGTGGACCACAAGCTGAATATGAGTCAACAGTGTGATGCTGTTGCAAAGAAAGCAACATGATTCTGGGATGCATTAACAGGTGTGTTGTGAGCAAGACATGATAAGTCATTCTTCCGCTCTACTCTGCACTGGTTAGACTCAGTTGGAGTATTGTGTCCAGTTCTGGGCACCGCATTTCAAGAAAGATGTGGAGAAATTGGAGAGTCCAGAGAAGAGCAACAGGAACGATTAAAGGTCTAGAGAACAGGACCTATGAGGGAAGGCTGAAGGAATTGGATTTGTTTAGTTTAGAAAAGAGAAGATTGAGGGGGACATGATAGCAGTTTTCAGGTATGTAAAAGGGTGTCATAAGGAGCAGGGAAAAAATTGTTCATCTTGGCCTCTGGGGATAGAACAAGAAGCAATGGGCTTAAACTGCAGCAAGGGAGGTTTAGGTTGGACATTAGGAAAAAGTTTCTAACTGTCAGGGTAGTCAAACACTGGAATAAATTGCCCAGGGAGGTTGTAGAATCTCCTTATGTAGAGATATTAAAGAGGAGGTTAGATAAATGTCTATCAGGGATGGTCTAGACAGTATTTGGTCTTGCCATGAGGGCAGGAGACTGGACTCGATGACCTCTCGAGGTCCCTTCCAGTCCTAGTATTCTATGATTCTATGATCTGTTAAGCCCTAGCACACAATCATTGACATACCAGAAATCTTTGCCACAATCCATACAAGAGAGGCACTGGCAGTTCCTGCAAATGTTTACATGTTTTTCAACCTGTCCTTTCTTCACAGAGTCTCCACATGCACTGCAGGTAAAGACTACCATTTTGGTGAAGCGATCAAAATAATTTCTTCTCAAAAGTGGTTAAAACTGGTTCTTTTCCAAATCCAAACCTACAAAAAATGCAATTAAAGTTATAACTCTGAAAAAAGCGTGTGAATTATATTTAAAGTGTATGTAGCTCTAGCTACCAATATCAAATCTATCAGATTTCATGTGAACAAGATTCTCAAGTTAACTGTGCTTCTAAGTAACATTCATTTTTAATTGCAAACATTTTTCTCTGTGTATACAACTCAAACAATTATTCTGATTGTTTTTAAAATAGAAAACTGCATCAAACTTGGATCATCTCTGATTCTTGCTTTTCCTTCTCTCTTCACATAAAGGTGCTTGCCAAATCTTGCTGTTCTCTCTCTGTAATATTTCTGTAATATGTTCTTCCCCTCTGTCTCTGATGTCAAAATCCTGGTTCAGGCCCCGTAGTGTTCTTTGACACTTGGATTAATTTAAACTCCTCTGTTCTAAAGAGGAGAGAGTCAGTGATTCTATGCAACTTTCAAAGGGACAGTCATGTTAGTCTGTATCTGCAAAAACAAGGAGTCCTGGGGAACCTTAAACACTAATCTGTTATATAGCCACAGGACTCCTAGTTGTCTATACAACTTTTGTACTAGGGATGTAAAAATGTGTTTAAAAATGTTAACTGTGTGATCACTAAAAATCATAGCAGTTACACACGCTGCGGGCTCTGCATTATAAAGCTTAAATAAGCTTTATACTGCAGAGCCCACAGCGAAGCCTCCTCAGGAGTAGGGCTGCTGCCAGTCCCACTCCCAGAAAACCAGTGTGTAAGCTGCAGCGAGGAATGGGCCAGGCCCCACCAGACAGGGGTTGCTCCAGCTCCTATGGGTTAACCGGAATCGGTAAACCATTTATATCCCTACTTTGTACTGATTAAAAGGCTACATCATCCCTTCCTGATGTTAACACAGACTGCCAGTCAGATTTTGTATGAAGATCAAACTCGTCTCTCTCAAAATTTAAGTCTTTACCTATTTGACCATCCATTGCCCTCCACCTTGTTCTTCTTAGTTCTCTTTTTGTTTATTCTCCCAGTCTTCATTTCTCCCCTTTTAAAAAACCTCCTCCCATATTTGGCCCTCACTAAACACTATATCGGGGTGGGGAACCTTTTTTGGGTTGGGGGCTGCTGACCCACAGAAAAAACAGTTGGGGGGTGGGGGAGGTGTTGCACACAAGTAAGAAAAAAAACACCTCACTGACCAGGCCCCTGACTAAGATGGACACTCCCTACATTCTCCTTGCACTCCAGAGCAGGGTGGAAGCACTAGGCTAGTAGATTTTGTGTGCTCCAGTCCCATGGTGGGGCAGCGGGGGGCTAGAGCACCAAAGCAGGCTCCCCAATGCTGGGGGAGAGCCCTGAGGTTCAGGGGCCAGATCCAGGCAAGCCGGGGCTGTATCCGGTCCCCAGGCCTAAGGTTCCCCACCCCTACACTGAATCATGCCAGGCATCCTTATTTGTATTCCAATCCCTCTGCAAAGCTCATTGCTTTCACTTAAGGCAGGGTGGGAAACCCATGGCCTGTGAGTTATATCTAGCCCAGAGGAAGTCTCCACAGCACAGGCTGGCCATTCCAGGTGTTGCCTCCCCCGCCAAGGGGATAGAGCACAAGGGCTAGTTGGCCCCACTGCAGGGGAAAGCCCCAAAACTTAGCATCCCTTTCCCCCATAGGACAGGAGCACAGTGCATGTGGAGTTAAATGTGAGATGGAGTGCTGGGCTTTTTTGGGGGGGGAGGGGGGGAGTGAGTGAGGGGCTTCCTACCTTGCATTCATTGAGAGCAGGTGAGTAATGAGGGGTGGGTTTTTTTGTGTCCTTATCAGTGCCCCCTGATTTTTCTGAGCCAGTGGCCCCTGACGGGGAAAAATAAAGCTCTCTACCCCAACTTAGGGTATGCTACACCAGTGGTCTCCAACCTTTTTAACCACAGAATCAATTTTTCAATTTAAGTGCAATGCAAGATCTACCTCAAACCCAAATACCCTTGCCCTACTTCCTTCCCACCCCTTCTTTTAGGCCCTGCCCCTGCTCCACCCCTTCTCCGAGGCTTCACCCTGCTCACTCCATCCCCCTTCGTTCCCCATCCTCATTCACTTTCACCAGGATGGAGTAGGGGTGCAGGCTCTGATCTTGGGCCAATGAGTTTGGAGTGTGGGAGGGGCTCCGGGGCTTAGCCCAGGGTGAGGGATTGGTGTCCAGGAGGGGTTTCAGTGTGCAAGCTCTGGGAAGGAGTTTGGGATCAGGGGGACTCATGTCTGGGGCAGGAGGTTGGGTGCAGGAGGGGGTTCAAGGCTACAACAGAGGTTCAGGAAGCAGGCTCTGGCTGGGCTTCCAGGTGGTGGAGCAGCAGAGTTAAGTCAGGCTTACTCCTGCTCTAGCACTGCACCGCTCCTCAAAGCAGCTGGCATGCACAGCAATGGCTCCATGGCACCATGTGCTGCCTTCCTGTATAGGCTCTGAGCCCACAGCTTCTACTGACTATGGTTCCTCATTACTAATTAATGGGAGCTACAGGAGTGGTGTCTGCAGGCAAGGATAGCATAAGGAGACCCACTATTCTGCCTCTCAGGGGCTGCAAGGACATGCCAAACACTTCCAGGAACACCAATTACACCATAGGGATAATTAGCCCAGCCACACCAGGTTAGACATGTTAGAATTCCCTACTCAAAGAATTAAATTTAAGCATAAGAGAGAAATGAACATTATGAACTGCACAGACCAGTCAAAACCCAAAACTAACACACTTTGCAAGCAGTAAAAGTAGTAACACCCACCCTCCACTATATGTTAGGTCAGGAGATGAGAGGACAGCTGGTGTTTGTGAGACTGACACAGACCCACACAGTGTGACAGTGTCAGAGATTTGCATTGCCACGCTCCTGCCAGCCCCTTCTCTCCGTGTGGAGATAAGGTACAGAAGTGGGGAGACGGGACACCCCGCCATCAGTGCCCCCCTGCTCCCTCCCACACCCTGCACAGCAAGAAGGAGGCTTCCAGGGGGGCAGCTCCAAGGCAGGAGCAGCAGCAGGACAGGGGGTGGAGGGGCAGCTGAAGCGCCAGCACTTGACAGACTCCAGCCCAAACCGGTCAGGATCAGCTATAACGCCCTTCCCCTGCTGGGCGCACCAGCCTGGTGTTTCCCTCGGCCAGCCCGGGGCGGGTCGCTGGGGGTCGTGCAGGAATCTCCCGTCCAGCGTCCATCCCTGCAGCGCAAGCGCTCGCGGGCAGCCTACCGGTCAGAGCGCGCGCCCAGCCGTTAGCGTCCCGCCCCGACCGGCTCGTGCAGTCAGCGCGACACAAGCCCTGCCGCCGCTCCCCACCCTCGGAAGGCGCCCCGGGGCTCGAGGCGATCCCAGGCATGGCTGGCCCCTCCACTCACTTTAAACGCTGCGCCACCGCCTCCAACGGCCAATCCCGCCTGACCCCGGCACGTGCCTCCTCCACTCGGTCGCCGCGGAGCTTGGAAGGGGGGGGGGGTTCGACTCCGCTGGGCCCCAACTGCGCCTGCGCTCCCGATGGGGGTCACCCTAGCCCCGCCGCACGTGCGCCTCGGTGTCCCCGTCGCGCCGTCCCGCGTGCCTGCCACCGGGAGTCCCCTCCGCGCGGAAACGGAAGTGCTGCCACCGGAAGTGCCGGGCCGGAACGGGAGGGTGGTGGCCCCAACGGGGTAGATCGAGCCGATGATGGAGAGGAGAGGCGGCTGGAGCCGGTAGGAAGGTTGGGCGGGAGGAGGCCTTAGAGCGGCTCCCCAGTCCCGAGGGAGAGGGGCAGGTCCCTGCCCTCAAGTCCTGGGAGCCGCGCTCCGGTACCGGGGCCAGGCCCCGCCCGGCCACACTCTTCTTGGTCAGTGACTTGGTAGTTAGCACCTGGTGTCCGCCCCTACCCGTTGCGCAGCTGCCCCCGCTCCCCCCGCGTTGTACTTATAGCTGGTGGCGGTAACATTGGGGCCAAAACATCCCATCGTGCGCTCACAACATTGCACCAGCTCCTCTGTAATATCTGTGGCTTGGGATGAGCTGGGGATCAATATAGTAGCCCTTCTCCTACTCTCCTTCATTACACCAGTCCCCCATGACTGTGGCTAAGGATGAACTGGGAATCAGTATAATTCTTCCCCTACTCTTTCCCCCATTATGCCTGTGCCTATGTAAAGTCTGTGGCAAGAATTATTATGACCCCATATCTTCCTTTCCCCCACTCCCCAGTATTACAACAGCCCCCATATCTGTACTTAGCATCACACTTGAATGTATCCTGCGTCCCCAACATTATACCAGTCCCCCATGACAGTCCCCAACGAGGGGGGATGTGAAGGTGTAGAGCTGACTTGAGAATTAGTATAGCACATGTCTATCATGTGCAGATGTGCACTACCAATAGAAAGACATGCTACCTGCTGTGGGTGCTCTACTAATCAGGTGGGTAGCATTTAAATCTCTTCTGGGTGGCTGCCTAAGAACTCAGTTTACAGGAAATACTGGTTAGTGTAATCTCTATTTGTTCCCTCCCCTTGACCCTTTAATATTAGACCAGCATTCTCTACCCCCACACATTTATGTTAGGGCTGTAAATAGGGCTAATCTGGGGGTTAGCATAACTACTGCATATTTCCCTCTTACCCCACTCACTAACATTAGGCAAGTGCTGTCCTTCCCCCAATAATATACTTGTAACTAGGCGTAAGGTTGGGATTAGCATAAACCTTGTATTGCCTCCTCTCCCAATAACATTACATCAGACTTTCCCTCACTTTTACACAAGGATGAAAATATCTTAAATTTCTTACAAGTATTGTTGTATCACAACAGGAGTCCCTCCGGGGGCTGGGCAAGTGTCAGGGCAGGAGACTGAGGGGGAGTTGTGATCAGACAGTACCTGTAAGAAATGTAAGTGTGGAATGGAGTGTAGGGGGGCTCACGGCAGGGGATTGGAGAGGTGGGTGTTGGGAGCTCAGAGCAGGGGGTTACTGGTTTGGGGTTGGGCAAGGAGTTAGGGCAAGAGGTTGGGAAGTGTGGGGGCTCAAGGTGGAAGGTGCAAGAGTTAAGGCAGGGGTCTGGAATGGGGAGGATCAAGGCTGGAGTACCCAGGAGCAGGGGCAGCCACCACCAGCATCCCCAGGGCTGGAGCTGGCGTCAGCTGAAGGTAGGGAGGATGTGGGGGTGTAAGTCATGGCAGGGAGTTGTGGAGTCAAGGCAGGGGTGTGGAGAGTGTGGGGATGTGGGAATCAGGGCAGGGGTTTGTGGGGTGGGGGTGGGGGTGGGGGCTCAGGACAGACTGCTCTGCCCAGCCACTGGAGTACTGGAGAGGCAAGGACTTGCTTGCCCAGCCACCCAAGCACTGTGATGCCTGGTCACCTGAGCACTGAGGTGGTTGGGACCATTCTGTCCAGCCACTTGAGCACCAGGGCTGTAGTCTGGGTGTGATGTGGCCGTGCTGCCTCAGGGGTTGGTAGCATCTAGAGCAGTAGTCCCCAACGTGGTGCCCGCGGGTGCCGTGGCGCCCACCGGGGCATTTGTGTGCGCCCGACGACAACCTGGGCCGGCCCCACCCCCGGCGCACTGGAGGCGCCAGCCCCCGGCGCGCGGCGCTTTGGCAGCCCCAGCGCACATGTGGGCGCGTGGCGCCGGTGCCGGCCCCAGGCGCGCAGCTCGGGTGGCGGCGCCGGCCCCAGGCCCACGGCACAAGGCACTCAGGCGGCCCTGGCGCCGGCCCTGGGGCACATGCCGGCGCCGGGTGCAAGGGCACGTGAGTGGCCCCACCCCCCAGGCGCCTGGTGCGTGAGTGGCCCCGCCCCGAGGCGCCTGGTGCATGAGTGGCCCCGCCCCCGGGCACCCGGGAGCCTCTAAAGGTTGGGGACCACTGATCTAGAGCCCAGCCAGCCAGTCTCTGACCCATGAGCTGTACTGGGGCGCACAGGCTTACTTTCACCTTTGGGTTAATGTAAGGGTGGTGTCACTCTCACATTCCTTACATGCTAATATTGGAGCAAACGATTCCCTGTGTTATATCTGAGGCTGTTTCCTTTCTTATTCTGATTTCATGAAGACTTCTTCTAACATTTAAAAGAACAACCTAGATTGCTGCTGATTTTATTCCTGATAAGACAGTGACTCTAGCATCTTTGGGTTCCCTTCCACCCCAAGGGAGAGAGGCACTTGCAATCACCATCCTTAAACACAGTCACCAATGTTGCAGATTGCTTCAGTAAACTATCAGATCCTGTGGAGTAGGGAGAGGTTTTAGGGACTATCATAATGTTAAGAGGTTTTCAGTGAACTCTGATAGGAATTTTAACAATCGGCGTAGTGAAATAATACTTCTGAATAGCAGATGAGTATAATTAGGATGCATTCAAAGGCAATGCATCAAAAATACTCCAGGATGGTGCCCTGTAGTAGTCCTGAAAAAATGATGGAAAACTAATTTAATAGTGGGATGCAAATATACAAATTTCTTTTGATGGGTGACCCAATTAAAATTTCACTGATACATCCAGTAGTGAAGAGAAGCCCCTAAAATATTGTATTCTTCCTCCTTTCTTAGTCTTGTAGGCAAAAATTAAAATAAAGCATAGGTTATGTACAGCTCTTCATTTGGGAACAAATGTTAGATATTTTCTATTCCAGATCACTTTTGTGAGCAGCTCAAAGAGACTTTAAATATAATGTACTTTCTTTTCTGTGAAAAATAGTAATGTCTAATACTGTTATATTTTATGTATATGACAACTATAAGTGAAATGTGTTTAGTGCTACAGCAATGCGCACGATATAAATATATTTGATAGTAACTGAGTTTGGTCATTGAAGGATTTTCTGTTCTGATTTTAGAGAATTAAGAAACTAAGTTTTTTCCTGTACCAGGTACTTGTTAAATTTGTGGATCTTATCTTTGGATCTTCTGTGTTCTGTTTGCTTAAGTCTAATACATGTTGAAGTGAATATGGAGTATGTATAGCTATAAAGTTTAATTTTTTTGCAGCATCTCCATTACCAGATATTTGTGCACAAATCATTGTAATAGGAAATATTCACTTTAATAAAACTTTCTGTGTGCATGGTTACAGACATTAATCATCAATAGTTTGTTCATTAATCTTTAAATTGCTGGAATATGATTAGACATCTGTTTCCCTTGCAAGATAGGGAAAATAGTAGCAATACATTAATTTTAATGTAATTTAAAATTTGTTCTGCAATTGCACTATTGTAATTTAAAACTTAATTCCCAGAGTATTTTTATATGTTGTAGGTAATCAAATGGTATTCTAGCATGGACACTGTTGCTAGCCATAGTTGTCATCTTCTCCAGCAGCTACATGAACAGCGCATTCAAGGCCTTCTCTGTGACTGCATGTTGGTAGTAAAAGGTGTCTGCTTCAAAGCTCATAAAAATGTGTTAGCTGCTTTCAGTCAGTATTTCAGGTATGTAGTAGGAAATATTGTTATTGCAGAAATAAACAGGATACTTTATAACTCATGTCTTAATCTCTGAGGAGAGAACTTTTTTGCTAGCTAGGAATGCTAATCACAGGTTAGAAGAAAAAAGTAAGGAGAACTTGGATCATTTGTCCAGAGATAATCTATATCTCACATTTGGTCTAATTAGAAAATATGGTATGCTTAAGTTATTTTGTACTTGTACTTATTTAGCCAGTAAGCTCTTTGAGAGCCTCTTTTCATTGCATACATACAGGACCCTAGCATAGTGGGGCCCCAATTTCTGGTGGGAGGGTGTTGACAAAAACGCAGTACATAGTAATACGCACTCCTTCCAAAATGCAGTTTGGGTTTGCATTGCAATACGGTGAGCAGAGCCAGGTGAGAGATTTAGTGGGTCAGACAACCACATCATTGTCCTTTGCTCTTTGGTGTTTAAAAGGAAACAGAGCAGGAGGACAGTTTTCTTTTTTCAGTTTTTCTGAATATGTATCTGTATCAGATTCACATATTGAAATATCTTGATGTGCTAGTCAGTGCATCTGTAACATAAGTGTGTCAGTAGTTCCTGCAGTGAGCAGCATTTACTATTCACTTGTCTTGGGATGCTGGGTAAGACAATTTTCCTTGCCTGTCAGTGAATAATCTGGTATGATTTTTTTACCCTGTATCTTGCACCATCACTAAAGCATGTGCTACCAAGACTTCCTGAGGGGAAAGAAAGTTGATATTCAAATGTTTCTCCACCTGTCCAAGTGTCATAAACACTGTCAAAAATAAAAGGACTCATGCCCAAAGACTTTTGGCCACCAAGTTTGAGCTGAAGGGAGTTAGGATCCTTTAAACATTCCAGCCCAAAAATAATAAAAACAATTACAGAAGGCTTAGGTAGTACAGTAGTGCACATTTTATATGCAAACAATTATGTATATAAAGTGATTTTGTTCTATGGATATGGTCACAGCTTGAAAAATTTACCATCCATTTAAACCTACTTGTTAGAGGCAGAGCTCTAAGTAGGATGTACCCTAGTGAGGTACACTGGCAGAGCCCAAAGGAAGTGCTTATTTGCTGGAAGGGGGAAATACCTTGGTTTTCCGAACTATAGGGTCCCATCTTTATTTTAATTTTGATTAGCTAAATATAGTGCTTCCTTTCTTACTCCCCATTCTGTTTGCCAGAAGGAAAGGGGAAGCCCCCCCTTCTCTGTCAATTTACTTGTGCACAAACAATCCACTAACACAAGATTAAGGTTGATATTTAGAACACATAAAATAGGAAATTATAAGTATACAGTGAGATTTTCAATAGCTGTTAATGTTAAAGTCAACAGTAGAACTCCCATTTCATAGAACCATAGGGTTTGAAGAGCCCTCAGAAGGTCAACAAGTCCAACCCTCTGCTAAAAACAGGACCAATCGCAACTAGCTTATCCCAGCCAGGACTTTGTCAAGCTAGGACTTTACTTCTAGTGATGAAGATTCCACATCCTCCCTAGGTAACCCATTCCAATGCTTCTCCACCCTTGTAGTGAATTACAGAATTAGGCTAATTATGAGCATTTTCAAAAGTCCTGTCAGTAAATACCAGAGCAACTGTCTTGCAGCCCCATATTACATATTGAGTTATTGATTCACTTTGGCGTAAGATATTATGTTTGACAGATATTTTATTTAAAAAGTTCAAACTAGTAGGGTATATGCTTGTATATTATAAAGAGTTATGCTTCATTTCATCAGGACCCTATTTCAGAATTCTCCAGGCCAGAAGAATGATGTTTTTCACTTGGACATTAAAAATGTAGGAGGTATAGGCCAAATCTTGGACTTCATGTACACCTCACACCTTGATCTTAGCCAGGATAACGTACAAGCTATGTTGGATATCGCACAATGTCTACAAGTGCAAAATGTGCTGAACATTTGCCATACTTTTTTAAAATCTTCTACAGCGGTAGAACAGCCTGCTAGCATGCCTTGCAATAGTGTGTTCTCCTTGCAAAGTACTTTGGCTACAGAGACTAACTGTGTAAATGAAAATTATGGTACTAACTTACTGCATGAATGCTCATCAGATGCACAACCGAGTAAAGTGTTGGATGACCATCATTCTCACGGATCACAAACTATTAATCTTCATACTTCCTCAGGTGATGTACAGAAACAGACACAAGACTCCTTAGATGGTAATTGCACAGAGCTCCCTTTTAAACAGCCAAATTACTATTATAAACTGCGTAATTTTTATAGCAAGCAGTTCTACAAGCAAAATGCATGTTCCAACCAAGAGAGAATAACAGAACAGTCCTTTGCATTCAATACATCTACTGAACTAAGTACGGTAGAGAACAATTCTTGTACTGTCAGTCAATCTGAATGTATTTTGGAATCGTCTGACCACTTACCATCAAACTTTCTGGTTCAGGCCTTGAATGAATCTACACCAGACCAAGATTTGGAAAACACGTCCTTGCAGCCAACCCAACAGATGCAACTGAAAAAGGCAATACACCTGAAAAAACTGAATTTTCTAAGATCACAGAAGTCTGCAGAACAGTTGTCTGAACCTAAGAGAGATGACAACAATATAACAAGGGTAATTGAATCTGTAAATGGAAGTGCCATGGAGATGACAAATATTAGTGCCATTGAAGAAAAAGAAACTGAAGATCTTGTTAGTTCAGAGAGTTTTGAACAAACTGTTGAAATGGAAATATCTCAAGGTCCTTCAGAGCAAGAAGAGCAATCACAGATTCTTCAGTCACAGAGGCAATATACTTGTGAATTATGTGGAAAGGCTTTTAAACATCCAAGCAATTTGGAGCTCCATAAAAGGTCTCATACAGGTACAATTATTTCATGCTTGCATATGAAATATTTAATAATGATATAAAAAAGGAATTATATCCAGGCCTCCTAGTTCATACCTGGGACTTGGCAGTGCAGCTGCACCCAACTTTAGCCCAGTGCAAGGTCTGGGACTGCCTCAAAGAAACCTGGGCTCTGTTTTTCTGCCCTAGGTGCCTCAGGTGTGAGTGGGCAGGCTCAGCCCAGTAGGATCCAAGGATGGAGATGCTTAGTGTGGGGGATCCATGTTTGGGGTGAGAAGTTTTTGGGTCAGGCAAGCTGATGTCTCAGTGGCAGATTTGGATGCACAGGGGCTCGTTTGGGTGGTGGTGTCCAGGTGTAGTGTCAGTGGACTCTGCAGGAAATCCAGGTAAAGATGGTTGGTGCTCAGCAGAGGGGGAGGGGGGGGGGTCTGGGTATGGTGACATGGGGATTTGTGGGAGAATCCTGGGTGTGGGGACTTAGTGGGAGTGTCTGGGTGCTGGGGGAATGTGGATTGATGGGGTCGGGGTCCAGGTGTGGCTGGTTGGAGCCCAGTGGGATGAGGATCTGGGTGTGGGGGCCATTTGGAGGGCTAGGATTTGTCAGGGTGAGGATTCAGTGGGCTTGCTAACAGGGGAGCTCCAGCTGCTGTTGAGGGAACATCACATGCCAGACTTCTGCTTCCCTCATTATTCCCCCATCCTCTTTTCTACCTCATCTCATTCCCCTTTTCCCGCCTTCCTCTCACTTCCACATTTCTCTCCCTCTGCCCTATTCCATCCCCTCTTCCTTGCCAGCTGCCTCTTTGTCTCACCTCCTCACTCCCTTGCTTCCTCATTTTCCCTGCCTTCCCTTACCCAGCCCCATTGTAGGCATTCATTGTTGCACAGAAAACAGGAAAGATCCCAGCACACAGAATAGGGACCAGATTGACACTATGACCCAGGAAGCATTGTTCAGTTGCAGAGTCAATGGAGCCAAGATGCAGATTTCTTCAGCTAGGCAGCTCTGCCTGCACAGAAATGGGGGAGGGAGGCAGTGGCAGGTTATTCCATGTGCTCTCTATGCCCCAAAACTGCCCAGGATTGTCCCTCTGGAATCTCTCCCACATGACTTCCCTATGCTGATATTTTCTGCTGGAAAGCACAGGCATTTGGGACTCTTTTTGGTGGGTGCATAGTCTTGCAGAATTCCCCCAGGAATAGCCTTTTGTGTGCTATACCCAATTTGTGTAACCGTCCAAAAGCATAGATATATGGAGAAAAGACAATATAAATGGATGTGGGTGAGGAAAAACTTGTAGTTAAAAAATCTGTAACGTCTGTCAGGCTTATCTTTTTCTGTAGTATTTAATAATAAATTGAGACCATTGTAAATTATATATGGGGTAGGAACTTTGTTTCTCTGTTATGTACAGTGTTAAACACACTGTGATAGTTACAGTGTTTATCGAGGTTTCTAGTGGAGACTATGTTCCCACTTGACAATACTTTGTAAAGAAAATTAGAGGGGTTGAATAATTTTGCTGTACACTTCTAAAATCCATTCAGATAACTTCATTTGAAAATTAAGTGCATATTGGTTTCTAAAAACAATACATGGGTTCGTATTTCTTTGTCATGATGAAAAATAAACCCATTCTTAACTTTTTAGCTCATCACTATGAACGTTTAATGTCATAAACTACAATAAATTTATCCAAAACTGTTATACAATTATAACAATAGCTATTCAAGCAATACCATTAATGTCCATCATTTATCATGTCGTCTTTCGTGGAGAAACTAATGGATGTTTTCTGCCCCTCTTTTTCCTTTATATTCCAGTAGCCAATGACATAATTTGCAAATGCATAAAGATTCATCTTGCCAAATAAATATCTTCGCTTGTCAGATTATGCATTTTCTGCACAGAAGTCAAAGAGAATATGACCTTTGTTCTAATACATTTCTTTGGTACATCATGGTCTTTAGTAGTGGGAATTTAGATTTCCATAAATTATTAGTGAGCAGCCCTTCCAGAAGCAAGAAATGTGAACTTTCTCCATCATAGGGTCTCCTTTGAAAATCCTCATTCGCTGTTTGTAAGGTTTTTCTGGATGTTTGTGTTATAACTCATATATCAGTATTTTTTTTAATTATGTTGCCCAGTAGGGATGAAAGTGACTAGCTGAGTATATGATAAGCCTAGGCTTATTAGTTAATCTTCTTGAGTACTCAAATTTCTCTGTATCAGAGGCAGCAAAGGAGGGGGGGAGCAAGAGCTGGTGCTGGGGGAGGTGGCTTAAAAAACAGCTCCCCACGCAGATTGGCTGTCTGTTGCCTCTGTTTGTTGGAGTCTAGCTCCTGGTGGACAGAAGCTGCTGCCAGGAGAGGGAGGGAGTGGGGGAGACTGCTATGAAACAGCCTCTGTCTGTGGCAGCCAGAACTGGCTGTGGACAGAGGCACAAGTGGGGTGGGGAGTGCTTGTAATCAATAAGATTAACTGATAAGCCAAGGCTTATTGATTAATCGTGTAGTGAACTACACGTTAACATCCCTAGTGCACATAAAATTCATGTGGTGGGAGTGGGGCCAAGTGGGTTCTGTATGTGGGAGGGAACTCAGGGCTGGGGTCAGAAGTTGGTGTGCAGAAGTCTGAGGACTCCGGCTGGAGGTGCAGGCTCTATGGTAGGGCTGAGTTGAGGGTCTCAGCATCAGGGTGCAAGGGCTCTAGCTGGAAGTAGAGCCTGGGGTGGGCTGAGGATGAGGAGTTCAGGGTAGAGAAGGGGGTTTGGGGAAGGAGTGAGGGTGCAGGAGGGAGTTCTGGGTTAGTGGAGTAGGCTTTTGGGTTGGGGCTAGGGATGAGAACTTTGGGGTGCAGAAGTGTGCTCATGGTTGTGGGGAGCTCAAGATGGGGCAGAGGGTTGGCACATGGGCTTACCTAGAAAGCTCCCTGCTGGGGACAGTGAGGAGCGGTCCCCTTCCTCCAGTTCCAGCAGCTTGGTGCTAGGACCAGTGGGGAGGGATGTCCCTCCACAGATAGTGGCAGCTCAGTGCTGGCCTGGTGAGGAGTGGTCCCCCCCACATCCCTAGCTGCTCAGTATTGGAGTCAGCAGGGATGAGCTCCCCTCTACCAGTCACGGCAGCTTCAGGACTTGGGGAGAGAGATCTCTTCTAGCTAGGTATGTGAATGACTAGTTGACTATTCGATAAGGATAGAGGCAGCAAGTGGGTGGGGAAAGTGACTACTAATCAGATGTTCAACTAGTCGTTCACCTCCCTAGTGGGGATGATTGAATCCCCCACTGGCCCTGTGCTCCCCGCAGTGCTTTCGCTTTTGAAACGTAGCAATAGCTTTTCAAAGGCTCAGGTGCCCTTATCAACTAATCGAATAGTTGATGCAAATTGCATCGACTATTCAGTTAGCCAATTAATCTACATTTAACATCCCTACTCCCAGCTACAGTCTTGAGCCACTGCATGGGGCTTAAATGGGAAGCTGCGCAGCCATGCATCTTAGGGGGAACTTAGGCTCTGTCTCATTTAATTGTTAAATGAGTGGAATGGGTGCTGGGATATAGCAGAACAGGAGTAGGAAATTGAGACAGGTAGCAAGGATGTGTGAGTAGCCAAAACAGTAGAAAGTATATTAAACAGAAAAACAAAGGAAGGGGGCATTCACCTGGATGTAGAGAGAAGAGAATGTGATACAGGCAGTCCCCGGGTTACGTACAAGATAGGGACTGTAGGTTTGTTCTTAAGTTGAATCTGTATGTAAGTCGGAACTGGCGTCAGCCGCTGCTGAAACTGATCAGTTTAAACCGCGGCTGAATCTGGATGCCAGTTCTGACTTACATACAGATTCAACTTAAGAAACCCAGGCGTCCCCAAGTCAGCTGCTGCTGAAACTGATCAGCGGCTGATTCCAGGAAGCCTGGGGCAGAGCAACTCTGCCTCGGGCTTCCTGTAGTCAGCCGCTGGTCAGTTTCAGCAGCGGCTGACTTGGGGACGCCTGGGGCAAAGCAGCTGGGGTGCTGCTGGGTTGCTCCAGTAGCGTGGCTCCTCGGCGCTACTGGAGCAACCCAGCAGCACCCCAGCTGCTCTGCCCCAGGCGTCCTGATTCAGCCGCTGCTGAAACTGACCAGCAGCGGCTGAATCAGGACGCCTGACCAGCTGGGGTGCTGCCGGGTTGGTCCGGAGTGGCGCTGCGGGACCAACCCGGCAGCCCCCAGCTGTTCTACCCCAGGGGTAGGCAAGAAAAGCCTGGTCTGCTGGGGCGGGGGGGACACTAGCTGCACCCCTAGCTGCACCCCCCCCAGCAGACCAGGGGGACAGGAGCAAAGCCGCGGAGCACGCCCGCAGCGGGACAGCCCAAGTGCGCCTGGGCTGTCCCGCTGCCGGCGTGCTCCAAGGCTTTGCTCCCCGTCTCCCTGCAGACAAGGGAGATGGAGAGCAAAGCCGCTGAGCACGCCCGCAGCGGGATAGCCCAAGCGCTCCCGGGCTGTCCCCCTGCCGGCGTGCTCCAAGGCTTTGCTCCCCGTCTCCCTGCAGACAAGGGAGACGGAGAGCAAAGCCGCTGAGCACGCCCGCAGTGGGACAGCCTGGGCGCGCTTGGGCTGTCCCCCTGCGGGCGTGCTCCGCGGCTTTGCTCCTGTCCCCCTGGTCTGCTGGGGGGGTCCAGTGGCTTTGCTGGACCCCCCCAGAAAACCAGGGGGACAGGAGCAAAGCCGCCCAGGCGGCGGGAGTCCCGCTGCCTGGGCGGCTTTGCTCGGGGCAAACGAGCAAAGCCGCCCAGGCAGCGGGACTCTCGCCGCCTGGGCGGCTTTGCTCGGGTGTCCCTGGTCTGCTGGGGGGGTCCAGTGGCTTTGCTGGACCCCCCCCCCCCAGCAGACCAGGAGACTGGGAGAAGCTTTTCTCGCCCCGGAGGACACGGGTGGCGACCTGCCGCCCGTGAACTCCAGGGCGAGAAAAGCCCTGTTCGTAAGTGCGGATCCGACATAAGTCGGATCCGCGTAAGTCGGGGACTGCCTGTACTTGGTTTACTTGTCGTCTTAAATATATCCCTATGACTTAATGTATTTAGTGGTGTGAGTTCTGTTGAACAAACTACATCTGTGTTCCAAGTAATAAGTTCCTTCCTATTTATTTGTGTACAAGTCAAGGTGTTAGATGTTGGTGCATTAATCTATAAATCCCGATATAGTCTGGATAACTAGGAGAGCAGTAGTTTATGTGCCATTCTGACAGCTAAAGTCAGATGTGGCAGCTCTACTCACAATCAGAGTAACTTTTTGGTACTAAAAGCAGGCTATTCAAAGATTTGCTTGTGCTTAACCGGACATCAACTCCCTGACACCATCAATTACTTCAGCACTTTGATAGCCTTTACTTTTGCCTTTCAGGTTTACAGTTGGTGCGCCCCAAGCCCCAAGTCCAGAGCTGTCCTGGACCCATATGCATAATATGCAGATGCATAAGTCACTCAAAATGTAGGGCACCACTGGTTCTTAAACTTTGTCAAATTAAGTGTAAAAATATAATAAGAAAAGCCAAAAAGGAGTTTGAAGAAGAGCTAGCCAAAAACTCAGAAAGTAATAGCAAAATGTTTTTAAGTACACAAGAAGCAGAAAGCCTGCTAAACAACCAGTGTGGCCCTTGGATGATCGAGATGCTAAAAGAGCACTCAAAGATGATACATTCATTGCAGAGAAGCTAAATGAAATCTTTGCTTCAGTCTACATGGTGAGGCTATTGGGAGATTTCCAAATCTGAGCCATTCATTTTAGGTTGACAAATCTGAGGTATTGTCTCAGATTGAGGTGTCATTAAAGGAGGTTTTGGAACAAATTGATAAACTAAATAGCAACAAATCACTGGGACAAGATGGCATTCACCCAAGAGTTCTGAAAGAATTCAAATGTGAAATTGTGGAACTACTAACTGTGGTTTGTAACCTATCCTTTAAATCAGCTTCCATACCTAATGACTGGAAGACAGCTAACGTGATGCCAATATTTAAAAGGGGCTCTAGAGATGATCCTGGCAATTACAGATTGGTAAGTCTAATGTCAGTAACAGGCAAATTAGTTGAAACTATAGTAAAGAATAAAATTGTCAGACACATAGATGAACATAATTTGTTGGGGGAAAGTCAACATGGTTTCTGTAATGGGAAATCATGCCTTACTAATCAACAAATGTGGACAAGGGGGATCCAGTAGATATAATATACTTAGATTTCCAGAATGCCTTTGGCAAGGTCCCTCACCAAAGGCCCTTAAGTAGAGTAAGTTGTAATGGGATAAGAGGGAAAGTCCTTTCATGGATTGATAACTAGTTAAACAACAGGAAACAAAGGGTAGGAATAAGTGGTACATTTTCAGAGTGGTGGGAGGTAACTAGTCGTGTCCCCTAAGTGTCTATCCTGGGACCAATCCTATTCAACTTATTTATATGTGATCTATATAAAGGGGTAAACAGTGGAGTGGCAAAATTTGCAGATGATACCAAACTGCTCAAGATAGCTAAGACCAAATCATACTGTGAAGAGCTTCAAAAAGATCTCACTGAACTAAGTGATTGGGCAACAAAATGGCAAATGAAATTTAATGTTGATAAATGTAAAGTAATGCACAATGGAAAAAATAATCCCTACTATACATACATTATGAAGTAGACTAATTTGGCTACAACTGAAGAGAGATCTTGGAGTCTTTGTGGCTAGTTCTATGAAAACATCCACTCGGTGTGCAGCGGCAGTCAAAAAAGCAAATAGAATGTTAAGAATCTTTTAAAAAGAGATAGAGAATAAAATAGAAAATATCTTATTACTTTTATATAAAACCACGGTACGCCACATCTGGAATACTGTATACGGATGTGGTCTCCTCACCTCAAAAAAGATATATTAGGATTGGAAAAGGTTCACAAAAGGGCAACAAAAATGATTAGGGGTTTGAAACGGGTTCCATATGAAGAGAGATTAAAAAGACTTGTACTTTTCAGCTTAGAAAAGAGGAGACAAAGGGGAGATATGATAGAGATCTATAAAATCATGACTGGTGTAGTAAAAGTGAATAAGGAAAATTTATTTACTTATTCCCACAATATAAGAACTAGGGGTCACCAAATAAAATGAATAGGCAGCAGGTTTAAAACAAACAAAAGGAAGTTTTTCTTCACTCAGCACATAATCAGCCTATGGAACTCCTTGCCAGAAGATGTGGTGTGAAGGCTATGACTTTAACAGGGTTCCAAAAGGAGCTAGATAGATTCATGGAGGTTAGGTCCATCAATGGCTATTATGCAGGATTGATAGGAATGGTGTCCCTAGCCTGTTTGTTTGGAAATGGGTGACACGGGGGGATCACGTGAGGATTAACTGTTGCGTTCCCTCCCTCTGGGGCATCTGGGATTGGCCACTGTTGGCAGAAAGGATACAGATCTGAGTGGACCATTGGTTTGACCCAGTATGGCCGTTCTTATGTTCTTAACATCCACCTACCTGCCTCTACCTATCCCTATTCTGCACCTCTGTTTTCTTTGGAGAGAATCTAATTTACTTAAAAGTGAAAAAGGCTGCCAGACCTATTAGTAGAACATGGAACCTCTAAAAGAGCCATTCAAATAGAAATGAAGCCCATTAATAGGAATTTGCCACCCCCAGGTGTATACTATCAGTTTTTTTAATTCAGTATGTCAGTCTATAGAGCCTTAGTTTAAAATTAAAAGAAATTTTGATTAGTGTGTTGCTGAAGATTATAAAATCAAATCTCTCAAAAATTGTCCTGCCCTCAGCTGCCATTGTGCATAGTGGCACCAGTTTAATAGTGCTGCTTAGGGCCCCCTAAATCCTAGGGATATCCTGCCCAAGTCGTCTTGAAGCATACTCCTGCAGTGTCCAGCTCTTAACTACCGGACACTCAGAGAAATGACCAGGTAAACTGCCCCTACAGTCTGTGCATCACCCACACAACAGCTTAAATATAACATGACGCTGAGATACAGTTATATAAAAACGTAAGTTTTATTATTTAAGGCTGAGATTTAAGAGGCAGTGAGTAAAGATAACAAATGGAGGCAGAATGGTTACATATAAAACAAAAAATAGAACATGCTTCCTGGAGTCTAAACTTTTAACAGTCTAAAACTCTTGTCTAATACAGTTAGTCTCACCATAAGCAAGCTCACCGCATTTGCAACCAACATGGTTGGGCTCCCCCTTTAGTAAATATAAAAAGTGCTGTCTTTTTTAATTTTCTTTATGAAGGGAAAAAAACAGTCCTTTTGACTTCTTATAACTCCAATATTAATTGTTTTGTCCCCAATGTCAGGATGACCCCTGTGGTTTATTCCCTGATATACTGGCTTAATGTTGCATTTCTATCCTTGTGTTGATGTTGTGTTGGTATACAGTGCTTATTTACATGTGAACCAAGGCAAATATACATCCTTTGGTCAAAATCTGCTTATCAACCTTGCTTTGGTTCAGATTTTAAAACATTTTAAATGTCATCAATACATAAATCTCTCAGCAGTTATGAAAATCCGTATGACACAAATTTTTATTAGATATTTCACTTGACTCTCTTTGGATAAATACTATGTAAGCAATATGTTGGGTATAGCGTGTTTGTCATGCCTGCCATGATTTATTGTTACCAAACAGTAAACCCTTTGCCAGTTGCCATTAAGGAGTTCTCAGGGTCTCTGATGGGATGATTCAGGTTCTGTAAAATCAGGGAAGCGATAGATAAGGTTAACATACTATTTTTCTATGTTGGTGATTATTCAGAAACGGCATAATATAAAAGCTTCAAAAGTGACTTCATTCTTTGTCTTTCAATGAGTCTTCAGTTATGTGGTGCTGAAGGGCTGGATTTTCAAAGATGTTTAGATGCTTAGTGGGATTTTCAGAACTGTCAAGATGACTAACTTCTTTTGAAATCAGTGGAAGTTAGGGTTCCTGCTGACAATCCCAGAAAATGCTAGATTCACAAAAGATCTTGGGTGCTTATCTGCCACTTTAGTTGCCTGAATCCCAGAATCAGGCCTGACTTGGATGCACAAAACCTCTGCCCATTTGCCATCTAATACTGAATTGTTTAAACTCACTCAGTGCCTATATTTTTCTATTAAAAGTTCCTTAGGCACCTGTTTCTGCCTTTGAACATGTGTGTAACTGCCTCACTCCAGTCATTTGGATACCTGAGCCCCAAGGCTAGTCACAAACCAGTGTACTAGTCATCCCCCAGATTTGCAAAGGGGACCCAATCAGGAGTACAGGATCTTTCAAAATGGGGCATTTCTGTCAAAAATGCCCTGTCTAAATTCCTGTTTTTTTTTTTTAAAAAAAAGCTCTGTTTCAAAAAATAGCAGCAGCTGCCATTATGCAAATGAAGCACGGGATATTTAAATCCCGGCTTCATTTGCACTTTCACTACGTCTAATTTACATCCCTCTGCCAATAGAAGGGTTTAGTTTAGACGTACTCTTAGTTTTCTCTTTTCTAAACTAAACAAGCCCAGTGTATCTTTAGACAGCTAAATGTCTTTAAAAATCTGGCCCTTATCACTTTGAAAATGAGATTTAGGTTCCTAAATCCCAAATGGACTCCTGTAAGCTAACCATAATCTAAAATTAGGAAACCCATTAAAAGGGAAAATTATGGCAGAACTATTTAGTAGCTAAATGTCCTTATACAACAGGGGGGAAATTATTGAAAAAGAGTACAGGTATACATTGATTCTAACTGATAACTATGTGTCTGGACTAGAAAACTGAAGAAAGTGGCTAAATATCACAATTACGATACAGTTCAAAAATTACAGGGATGTGAATGACTAGTTGACTATCCGATAAGCAAAAGCCTTATCGGATAGTTGACTGGTTGCTCTCCTCCATCTGAAAGAGGCAGCAAGGGGGGAGGGTGAAGAGGAGGGTGTGCTTCAAAGCGGCAGTGCCGCATGGAGACTGGGGCAAAAACTTGGGCTCCATGCGGCACTACCGCTTTGAAATGCTGCTTGCAGCCCAGGCCAACTGGGAGTCCACATTCCACGCAGCATTGCCGCTTTGAAATGCTGCATGGAGCCTGATGCTGGGCTCCCCGCAGCATTTCAAAGCGACAGCTCCACATGGAGTCCGGGGTCAGAGTCCCCAGCTGACCTTGGGCTCCATGCAGCACTGCCACTTTGAAACACCACAGGGAGCACAGGGCCAACAGGGGACTGCTTGAGTCCTCCACTGGCCCCATGCTTCCTGCAGCGCTTTCGCCTTTGAAGTGTAGCAACAGCCCTGGGGCTGTTGCTGCACTTTAAAGGCAGAAGCACACTTATCAACTAATTGAATAGTTAATGCAAATTGCCAAGACTATTCGATTAGTCAAAACTCATTATTGACCAAAATGCTCAAGTTAGTTGTCAGATCCTATTATAAAGGACAACTAAAAGTGAAGAGTTAGAGGGCAAAAGTAAAGGCCGTTAAGTTCAATTTATTTTTAGTGCGAAGTCACAAGTTATAAATCGTTTTCAGGGTCTCTGACGGTCAGAGATGATGTCAAGTGAACAGAATCTTGCAAAAAGAAAGTACAAGACCTCACGTTTCTTCGTGAATTATTAATTTGTCTGGTGTGTGTGTGTAAAATTGTGACACTAATGTGCTCTTTTAAATGTCTTAATTTGACAGAGTTACCACACTTCCTTCAAGCATTTATAATTCTCATTCTCACCCTTATCCTCCAAGGAAGAAAAGTGTAAATGTTAAGAACATTTTTGTTCCCTATTCCTTCTTGGCTAGTTCTTTATTTGTGAAATATGAATTATATTCCAAAGAGATTCTCCTTTAAGAGGTAAATGACAGACACACAATGCCTATTTAATTTTCTCTTTAAATTACTTTGGTAAGTGCCCTTTTGGCTTTAAGTTTTATCTAAATTATATATTTTAAAGGGAAGTATACCAATTTAAAACATTTGTATTCTGTTGCAACTATTAGATATGCCATGTTCTGTCTTTTCTCCTTTTAGGTGAGAAACCTTTTGAATGTAACATTTGTGGGAAACACTTCTCACAGGTGGGAATATTTTATTTTATGATATTTAAAGTTAAACTAAATGCATTTGTGTTTTGATTTTAAAAATAAACTTAGTTTTGTTTATGGTGACATACCATGGCCTTATCCAGTGTTACAATCCTAAATTTATTTTTTAGCCATCTGTGGTGACTTTTGAAAAATACTCATTACAGTTTCTAAAATTTCTTTAAGATATTTCTGCCTTTTTTTTCTTCTACTTTTATGTAGCACTTCTGTCACCTCTCCCTCAATCTGTCTTTTATTTTTGTGCTTTTTTCTCAGCAGTTGGGTTCATAGTTATATAGATTTCAGAAAAAAAGTCCTCCATATATTTAAAATCAAGAGTACATTTACTGCCAAATTGTAACCATGTGGTACCTAAAGTATACATGTACTTCATCTAGGAATACAATTTGGCTGTGTCTAGACTACATCCCTCTATCAGCAGAGGGATGTAAATGAAGCACTTTGAAAGTGTAAATGAAGCCGAGATTTAAATATCCCGTGCTTCATTTGCATAATCACGTAATGGCGGTCTGTCGAAAAAGCACTATTTCGAAATTGAAACCACAGTCTAGATGTGGTATACTGCACATACTGGAGTCTTCCTATACACCTCATTTTTTGAGGTTTACATGATCTTTCAAAAAAGTGCCCCGTTTTCGAAAGAACCACGTCTAGACTGTGGTTTCAATTTCGAAATAGCCCTTTTTCGAAAGAGTGCCATTACATAATTATTCAAATGAACTGCGGGATATTTAAATACCGGCTTCTTTTGCACTTTCGAAGTGCTTCATTTACATCCCTCTGCCCACAGAGGGATGTAGTCTAGACGTAGCCTTTGAGTGGTATTTAGAGGAACAGTGGAGTCAGTCTTGTATACTATTATTTTTATATGCTGTAAAGCAAATGCCTCTTAGTCATATATATAATTTGTTGCACATACTGTAGTCTTCCTATACACCAAATGTAGCTATGCGGACCTCTTCAGAGGTCCAGATATGGAAAACTGAGTAGCTGATAATTGCATAACTACAGTCAGACTAATTTCTTTTTAGCCAAAGTTCAAATGGTTCCAAAGCCTGACATAATAATCCAGTTTAAATTTACTTAGAAAATAAAAGTTGGAATTTTTTTCCTGATAACCTGGCCCTGACTTTTAGCTGCGCCTCGACTTGACCTTCATTATTTAAATTGCAAAGTTTCAGGTATTGTTAAATTCGTTGGCATTTGCACACCTCAGGCACCTCACTACTTGACTTACAGGTACTATCAGGTAGGTTGTTAAAAGGATCCAGTTTGTTGTGTCCCTAAAATTTCATCAGCAATATTAGAGATCACTTCTGAAAATTCAGGACTTGGCCTTTTAATTGTAATTTATTATCTGTACTTACAGTTTAACTATATTCCATCTTTTATTTATATGAGAATACTTATCCATTACAAGAGGAGTGTGTGTAAGAGGGTGAGACTGAGAGAAATAGTCAAGTGTGTGTTTTATACTGAAATAGATTCAATTTAAGTGTGAGGTCCAGCCCCACATTCAGTGTGTGATTGTGCTTAGCCAGTCATTTTGGACACTGTTTTAAGTACATATGAGCCATAGAAAACACATTTTTCTTTTGTTGAAGATTGACAGTCTAAAAGCATGTCTACGCTACAAAATTAGGTTGATTTTATTTAATTTGACTTTGAACATCTGATTTAATAAATGTGATTTTGCATGGTAATGGGTGCAGGTTGTCAGCCTTTGCTGTCTGACTCACAACAAGCCTTGTTCCACAGAATGCTTGTCTAAGCTCTTTTATTTTCACATTGTATTGCTGTGTGTCCCTGGTGTAGGTCTTATACACCATGCCCTGAATGCTTTTGACATAGATATCAACATTCCTTCTGCTAGTTCAGAACTCTGCCTATATAGACTCTTTCCCCTCCGACAACCGTCAGATGAGCTGTCTCCTGAATGCTTCTTGCTGGAGAAGTTTATGACCCTGGTCATGCATGCTCAGCTGTGCTGGTGAGCTCTCCATCTTGCCCCAATAGGAAATGAACCATCAAGTTCCCCGGGGGCTTTTCCTTATCTCCTGGCTGAGGAGCACTGGTGTTTAAAGTGCTCTGCAGAACACAGAGTAATCTGGATCATCACCTGTAGGCCAATAACTCTGAATTACAATACAGTGTTTTTACACTGTCCTTAATTCTAGGCATGAATGTCACCTCAGGCTTTACTCCACTGGTTCAGGTGGAGTAAAGGGGTCAATTTTAGCCCTTTAGGTCGACAGGAGGTGACTGGGCAGTGTAGACACACTCATTACAAATTTGACCTAATGCTGAATTAATTGATGTAAGCTCATAGTGTAGACCAGCCCTAAGTATCAGAACGGATATAACCATTAAAAGCAGCTTTTCAAAATGGTTGTAAAGATACACTAGCCTAGGCACAAGAACACATTGCTGCCTTTCATCCTGATGAGGATAAGAAAATATGGTTGGTGTATTTGATCATAAAATATTTTTTGCTTCAGGTAAGCAGAACAGCCTTTTTCAAGGCTGGTCTAGGTTACTGATGGGGGATTTCTGTGAGGGGAGAGGAAACAGTATGTATGTCACAGATATGACAAACTTAAGACATTTCTTATGTAACAGACTTTGTTTTTAATTAATTCTTTTAACTTTCCATCTGTTGAGAAAAGGTACTGAAAACTTTAATTTCTCATTTTAACTACTCTTAAGCAGTTTTTCTCCCCCATCGTAATTTCCTGAAGGTGCAGCTAGTCAAATGTTAGTACAGGATATTCATATTTGCAAAATATAAGGTCTACAGCCATCAAATGAAATGTATCTCCTTCTCTCTTCTTTCCTTATGACAACAACTCAAAAACAAGCACATGCATCTGACGAAGTGGGTCTTTGCCCACGAAAGCTTATGCTCCTACACTTCAGTTAGTCTATAAGGTGCCACAGGACTCCTCGCCACTTTTGCAGATTCAGACTAACACGGCTACCCCTCTGATACTCAAAAACAAGCTGTGACTTAAAAAAGCGGTGTTTAAAATTTTGTTTTTCTTGGCTTAATATACTGGTGAATATTGGTAAAGGAAGGGTAAAATAGTGAAATTCCAGGCCTGTCCTCTTAGCATCTCTCTCTCCATTCTGCAAATACAATACCATTACCACCATCTTACCAAAAAGTAAAGTGCAAAAAAAATAGACTTCTGATTTTATAATGACTAGGTCCTCCCACATTCCTCTGCTGTCACAGCCTGTAAGCATGGGAGATTACAGCATTGTTCGCTCTAGCCTTCATCTGTTGTGCCTTTGGACCCAGTCTTGCATCTGTCCAGCGAATGGATTTCCATTGAAGTCAATTGCAGTTCTAAGTGCACAGCAGATGCTAAATCAGTATTACTTTTTGTACTTAGAAATACATGAAAGATTAAAGTAGTAAAAATTGGACTGGACATAAGATGATGAGCAAAAGGAACCTACTTTACTGGGCTTTTGGAGAGATGAAAAGAGTCCTTTTGCCTCCCAATATATGTCTTTCCACACTACCAGTATACCAGCTGCTTGCCTGCATGATATTCTGCCATCCCTCTTCTCTGCAATCACTGATAACATTGCAGGTCTCTTGTGTAACTTTTTCTGATGAGTCTCTCTCAAGACATTTTCTGTGAATACCTGTTCGTAAGACATGCCATTTGAGCCTGAGATTGTTTTGGTCAAAGATTTGTAATAGGATCAAACCAACTGTCCTCTTTTTCTGAGGTAGTCTATGAAATGCAACCAGGATCAGTCTGGCTCAGAAATCCCACTCGCTTACCTTTAATATATCTTCCTTTCATCAAAATGTCAAGTGTCTTCCTATCCCTCATCTTCCTATCAGTCAGTATTATTCCTTTGCAGGGTTGAAGCCCAGGGATCAGGCCAAAAGTGACAGGACAATGATATACAGCAGAAACTCAGAGTTAGGAACATCTTGGGAATGGAGGTAGTTCGTAACTCTGAACAAAATGTTATGGTTATTCTTTCAAAAGTTTACAACTGAACATTGACTTCATGAAATTTTGAAACTTTGCTAGGCCAAGAAAGATGCTGATCTTGATCATCTTAATTTAAATGAAACAAGCACAGAAACAGTTTCCTTACCATGTCTATTTAAAAAAAAAACTTTCTTCCTATTTTTAGTAGTTTTCATTTAACACAGTACTGTACTGTATTTACTTTTTATTTTTTTTAAATCTGTGCTGCTGCCTCATTATGTACTTCCAGTTCCAAATGAAGTATGTAGTTTACTGATCAGTTCATAACTCTGGTGTTTATAATTCTAAGATTCTTCTGTCCTTGTTTCCTAGGCTTCAAATTACTCCTGTAAAAAAGGTATCAGAACTGCTAATAAGTTCATTGTCCTAGCATCCTTTGGAGATAGGATCATGGATTTATTTGCATAAGAAAATTAACCAGAAAAGCTATTTTGTAATAGCTCCCCACGGATATTGTTGTTCCAGAATAAGAGTGTCCAAATTGGAAACTGTTCCAGAATAGCTGTTGTACTTTGAATTCTCACACTGTGTTAATCTAAAATAACTTTTAAGTATGAACAGTCCCTGTATTCCTATTTGTTCTGTGGTGCAGTGGAGACAGAGGTTCTGCCCTTTCCATGGTGTGGGTACTTCAGGCTTCCCAGATTTTACCTCTCCAGGGAGAATCTCCCTCTTCTCAAACCCCAGTTTTATGTTGTCAGGTTATACAAAGGAGAGGTTCTCTTAGTCAAGATTCCCATTGTTCTCAGACCTCCAGAGATCTGCTCATAGACTCTGAGTCTCCAGAACACTTGCCCAGTTCCCATTCCTGTTACTGATTTCAACCTTCTGACTCTTTGAGAGTATAAGAGCGAACCTGATATTTTTCTAAAAGACTTTGAAATGGTTAAAAACAAGCTGTTTCAGGGTGAAATCTATGGTCATTTTTCATCTGTATGGATTCTTTGCAATGCGTTTCACCTCACTTTTTCCTTTGTTGTTTTGACCTCTGATGTCAAGTTCCTTTTACCTCCTTTTGCTATTTCCATAAACTTTGGTTGTCCAAGTTGCTGAAATTGCCTATGAGCATTTCAAGGAGAGAGAGACAGAATCAGAAGCATGACCCTTGAGGATAGTTTCTCTGATCTTTCTTTATCTAGGAAGGGCACTAAATAAAGGTAATTAAGAATCTCTGTATACTTCATAAGAGAGATGTATCTCATAGGGATATAAAATCCCATTTAAAAGTTAACCGGTTAAACATTACGGTTAACCAGTTAACTGGGATCCTGCAGGCCATACCCGCCGTTCTACATGCTGCTCCGGCCAGGCCAGGCCAAGCCTGCTGCACTGTGGGTGGGAGCTGCGTGGGCTGGGCCCACCACACCCTGGATGGGAAGCTGCTCGAGTTGGGCTAGTCCTGCTGCATCACACTGTGAGCACAAGGCTGGCCGGGTTGGGCCTGCTGCGCTGCGAGTGGGGAGCTGCTCTAGTCTTGCTGGCCTACTAGTTTATAGTTATCCCTATAAACATGCCTTAAGGCTGATGCTTACTGCTTAAATAGTTAACCCACATCCCTAATATCTTACATTTTCTACTCAAGCTGAATTTAAATAAAGCCAAATCAGTTTCTTTGAGTGTTCTAAAATTGCAAAAAGGCTGGTAAGTATTAGCATGTGACCTTGGAATCAAGTCAAACATTCTCAGACAATGTTCAGGGTTCCTCCCTCCAACATGTTTATGTCTTGCATATACAGTTGGAGTCTTAGAGGATTATCTATTCAGAACCATCACTGATCTTCACTACTCAGGCTATGTAAACACTACATCTGTCATGGCACATCTTTTGCCCTGCAGGTATGGTGCTGTACAATTGCAGTGTAGGCACTCGTTCCAGCAAATAAGGGGTTCTTCCATCACTTTAGTTCTGGTCTGCTCAACTTTGGATGCCCTGGGGGCCACAGTGATACTCACAGCATATGGCAAGGGCTGCAAGTTAAGTGTGGTTACATATATATGCAGATAGTTTCTTTCACATTGATGAGCATGAATACAAAGATTAAGGCAAGACTACACAACACACAGGCACCGTTTAAGTCAGTTCCGCTGATATTAATAAAATGCAATACTTACCTGATTTCCACCCATATGACAGCACTTTTAATGAACAATGACAGTCCAGGAATTTAACTACTAAAACGCATATCAACAGAAGACCATTATATTGACTCGCTATTGTGGAGTGTGTTCCCAGTGGAGGCCATGTTCAAAGAATCCTCGTGTTGAGCCCCACGTAAACCCAAACTGCACCGTAGGCAACATGAGGCCAATGGACCACATGTTGAGAAGCCCCGCTGTAGTTAATCCACCACTCCAAGAAACTTCTGTTGATCTAATGATTCTACACCAAGACTTAGGTCAGCTTAACAATGTTGCTCAGGGGTGTAAATTTTTCCCATCCTTGAGTGATAGTGTAGTTATTTTGACTTAAGTTTTAGATGTAGCCTAGGCCAAACGGTTATTAGGAAGAAGTATGCATCATGCGTCTGGACTTCTTATTTGCCTTGCTTGATATTTCAGCGTGACTTTTGCAGGAAAGGGAAGATATACAAGGAAAAAATACTTACCAGTGATTTGTTTGATCATAGTCTTCTCCTCTTCCTTATCCTACTTTCTTCTTTTGTTGGGGGTATTTTTGTGGCTTTTGAAGTACTCAGACTTGCGTACTGTGATGGCAGAGTCAGGGTTCCCCCGATTCTGCACCCCCGTAGCAGCCAGAACAGTCTCCACCAGCCAGCAGAATAGAGAGGGGTTCATTGATTTTCCAGAATACAGCACAGCATAGATGTGATATGGCAGTTGGAGGGGGGGCTAGGATGCCCCAGACCCCTTAAGATGGGGTGCCTGAGGCCTTAGTCTCCAAGCTCCCTCCCTAGACTGTCTCCGTCATGTTTCCAGCCCCTGACTAACTCTTCCTCCCCCCACGTACTTCCTTTGTTCCAACCTCCTTCCCTCCCCCCAGTCAGAACCGGTCAAGGCAGTGTCTGGCACCCCTGCTGGGCCATGCTCACAGGCAGGGCCAGCAGGGGACAGCCCAAGCCTTGTGACCAGCAAGATGCCCCACTACATCACAAGTACTTACTAAATAGACAATAGCTGATCATTTTTCTTTGCCTGCTGGTAGTGAATTCAGACATCATGATGTAGTGGTGTTTTATTTGGAGGATAGGAAAGAGGAGACTTAAGACAAATCAGATTACTGATAAGTAATCCTCTCCCTATGACTATAAACCTGTATGTTGTATTAGGCCTTGTCTATATAAACCCCTGCTGTTGATGTAATCTACTTCACTTCAGCTATGTAAAAAGCGAAACTGAAGTCGACATACTTACCATGGAGTCCTGTGTGCAGTAGGGTCGGTGAGAGCCGCTCTCCCATCAACAACTCTGCTTGTCCTGATGGAATACCAACGTTGATGGCTGAGTACTCGGGTATCTATTTATCGCATCTAAGCAGACGTGATAAATCGACGGCCGGTGGATCAGTCGCTGAAGCGTTAATCCCCAGCACGGTGGAGACAAGCCCTTAGGTTTTCTCTCTCAACAGGATAAGTCTTTCAGATGTAACTTGTTTCCAAATTGTTTAAATCTGGGCTTCTGGTTTGTTTTTGTTTTTTAATTGCTTCTCTTCTGTTTCACAAATTGCTCATGTCAATTTATAGTTGCCTAGATAGTTAGGTGGCTATTAGTATAGACAACAGTATTTCTTGATCAAACACCATAATACTTCATTATACAAATGGAGCATAGCCTTGAACACTTTAAAATTATGAACTGAAAGCCAGCTTCAGGTTTCTGTTCTTTACCACCTTAACGTACACTCCTACAGACACTGATTGGCTAGTTCTGCCCTCTTTAAACCTTTTATTCCCATCTTTTCAGGCAGGTAACCTACAGACTCATTTACGTCGGCACTCTGGTGAAAAACCATATATTTGTGAAATCTGTGGGAAAAGGTTAGTACAGTTGTTATTCTCCTGTACAGTTACTGTGTCAGTGCTTTAAGACTGTATTTTAATTGTTTAATCCTAATAATAACCCAGAGACCAAGGTTTAGGTAGCATGAATAGTTTGTGCTGATTATACCACCATAGGCTTTTATGGTCTATTTGCCCATCTTTGTGCAGTTCTGCCTTCATTGGAATTCTGGTAAATGACAAGAGATTAACTTTAGTACTTGCTTGTTAAAAGAAAGTACCAAATGATGGGTTGTGCAAAAGTATTTTTTTAGTTCTCTGGGGAGGAAGAAGAGTACAGTAATGCTGAAACTCATCAAACCTGTGCTTTATGGGCTTATTTAGATTTCTGTTCACTGGCAATTTTTTAATTAACTAAAAATATTTCGTGTCTAATTAAACTATTCAACTTACAAAACTTTTGGAAATTCTGACCCATAATGATAATGTTTGTACATTTCTGTGTTTTTCCTTTAAAGCTGTTCGTTGCCATAATGATTTAGACCCAAAATTATTAGGGTTTTGTTTACAAAAATGTGATCAGGAGATAGGTCTTCATTATTTAATTTGAGTTTTTTAAATTTCCTTGAAGTCTTTACAGCTCAAATATTGCTGCATTCTGCACGACAGAAAATACACAAACCTGTAACTGACTTGTCTATTTTAATTTAAGCTGGGCAAAATACAAAAAGTAAATAAATAGTATTAATATAAAAAGTTTGATTGATGATTTGATTGTTAACAATAGATGTTTGAAATTTAAGGTGGTACGCTTGTTTAAAAAATATACCTAACCTGACAATGTCAATTTAATGGCATCTAGTGGTAGGGGCTTTTAACATTTTAGTATACTGCCCTCTAACCATGCTAGAATTTTCAAGACTGTTGAAGCATTATGACTTATGCTCTCCAAATTATATCCACTTATCATGAGTAGTAGGATATCCACTTATGATGAGTAGTATGTAGAAATACTTTAACTAAATTTCCAAATTCTATTTCAGGTTTGCTGCTTCTGGTGATGTACAGCGTCACATTATTATTCATTCTGGAGAAAAACCTCACTTATGTGATATCTGTGGCCGAGGTATGCAAGAATTATTTTTTCTGTCTGTAGGTTTTATGATTGAAATGCGAGTAGTCTTCTTAATCTTAGTGTCTGTTACATTCTTCCAGGGTTTAGTAACTTTAGTAACTTAAAGGAACACAAAAAGACCCATACAGCAGATAAAGTATTCACCTGCGATGAGTGTGGAAAGTCATTTAATATGCAACGGAAATTAGTAAAGCACAGAATTAGGCACACAGGAGAAAGACCATACAGCTGTTCAGCATGTGGTAAGTAAGGTTTAGAATACATACATGTTTATTTTTAAAAGCTAGTGGAAATTCACCTTATTCCCTGAGTGACTTGGAAATAGACAAAGTAACATTGGATTGAAATACCCTTTTCTGGATATCTTTATTTGGTGTAGTTGATGGTTCAAATAGTTTTCAACTTGGTTTATTACCAGTTTACACTCATGCATAGGACTTTACTATTATTTATGGCACAAATGTTACTTTTTCAACAAGGTGTCCTGTATCACCTTTGCAGTAGGTGTTTTTTCTTTAAGCCTTAAACAGTGCTACACTGAGCACAAATTATTTCACCAGGACGTGTTTAGCTTCCCTCCTAAAGAAGTATGTTGAAAGGACAACTTTAGTGTTTTTGTCCTAAACATTTGGGTGCAATATTCAAATTAAATCTCACTAAATTCTAGTGAAAGCTGATAGCTACCTTTAATCTACCATTTAACTTTTAAAGGGAAGGCTCCTGTGAAAGCATAACTGGGTTAACCCCACAGAGTCTAGAATACTATTTTTCAAATTGTATCACATGGATCCAACTTCCAGGCAGTCTGTAAAGTTGCTGTATTTGATAGCAATTCATCTTTTCTTGTGAGTGTCCAGAGGTTTTATTGATCATTTAAACTCTCACATCCCAAGCACCTCTCAGCATCCTGAGGTGGTACTTAATTATCTTCCTGCAATGCTTGTTGCTTTTGGTATAAGTTCAGTCATGTTCATATGTTCAGAGGACATCAATATCGGAGAGGGATAGCAAACAGGTGAGTTTTAACTAATGTAAAGCCTTTCACCCAGTCAGCAGAAATAAACTGCAAATACAAATTAGAGAAAATGTAAACAAGTAATTTCTTCCATCACATTAAAATAGGCTTGTTTTAATCTTGTCCCTTTAATATTGTTCTGATTAGCTTTTCTTATAGCCAATTCATCTGGTTTCCACAGAGAAGGTGTAGAATCTAGGCTGAGAACAAAAATGGCCCACAAGAGGATCCATTCTTAAGAAATAGTCTACCATAGGTAAAAATTCAACACCTACTGGCCCAGTGATAATGTGGCTATGCAAAAAAGTCTGCATTTTTTAAAATTAAGGGTTAATATAAACAGTTGTATGCAAACTGTAATGCCAAAAAATAAAAATATAGTAATGTGTAGATCAATATATTGTACATCAGTTGCAATTTCCTAAGCTTTCACAATTTACTTTCATGGTACCTGTCCATATAAAATACAGCATTGAAACAATCATTAATATGGACAAAACCATGTAAAATCAAATTATACTATTTTGAAGAATGTAAAATCGCAGAATCACGGTGTACAATTTCAACAGCAATTTTATAAATTAGAAACGTCTTTTTCTTGTAGTGTACTATGATATTGTCAATATCTTTACCCAATTTCAGTCACTTACTATATTGCTGTCTGTAGTTTTATAAGAGTTATTTTACTTCTGGCTTCTGTTTATTCTAAAAAATATACACATACTGCATCTTAAGAAGTTGATAGTTTTTCATTGTTCTTGAATGCTCCAAGCAATAATAAAAATTGCAACACTGAAAATATTCTGTAGCCAAAATGTGCTTATTTACATTATCTATCCTGTTAGGTTTTTATAATAGTAACCATCACTGAAGTATCGAAAATCGAACCTCAGTAGTGAGGCAATTATTATAAGGTATATTTCATTTCTCCAATGAAAAACGTATTAACATGCCATGTTCCTCAGGCTGTTACTGTAGGGATCAAAGTGATTAAATTCAGCAAAGACAGACACAAACTGAGACTAGCAGTTGTTACTAATGCTTGTCACTGCCTTCCAGTGCTATAGGTTGGACCTCCCATGGGACCTGATTGATCCCGGACAAGGGAATTTGCCAGACCATGGGAGGTTGGAGGGCGGGTGCCAGCTTCTCCACTGGGTTCCTCTCTCCAGATTCTGGGCTCCTGCAACCCAGCTGGCTTTGCTGCCACGCTGGGCTCTAGCAGCCCCACAGGCTTCACTGTCATGCTAGCCCTGGGGGCTCTCCTGACCCATGGGCTCTGCTGCCGTGCCAGCCACTGGCAACCTCTGCCACTGGGGCTCTCTGATCCAGCAACATCCGTAGTCCTGTGGACCACGGATGTTGCTGGACCACAGAGGTTCAACCTGTAGTGGGTATTTTTGATACCACAGACTATAAACCAGTGGTCACCAACCAGTAGATTGGGAGCCTCTGACAGGTGATCCTGAGAGGTTTGGCCAAAAGGCTATCAAGTGCCAGCACTTCAGCTGCCCCTCCACCCACTGCTGCACACCTCCTGCCCTTTGTCTTGGAGCTACTCCTCCTCCTGCGGAGCTTCCTGCTTTCTGTGCAGGGCAGGGGAGGGAGAATAGGGGTGCTGATGTCAAGGTGCCCCTCCCATCCTGTATCCTATCTCCACAAAACAGAGAGGGGGCACAACAAGGCTTGGGATGGAGGGTGTTTGTTGGCTGCTTTTGAGAGTGATGCAGGGCCAGGACAGGGGCGAGCCTGCCTTAGCCCCACTGCACCACCACTCAGGAGCCACCTGCCCAGCTGGTGCCCACATCTCTAACTCCTACCCCAGTCATGAACCCCCTCCTACGTCCAAGTCCCTCCCCCACCACGAGCACCCCAGCATTCAAATGCCCGCCCAGAGCCTGCACCTAGATCCTCCTCCTACATCCCAACTGCCTGCCCCAAGAGCAGCTCAGAGGTCCTCTCTCACTCCAGATCCCTTAATCCAAGACCACAACCTGCTTCTCAAGCCTCTGCCCCAGCCTGGTGAAAGTGAGTGAGAATGGGCAAGAGAGGGAGGATGGAGTGAGCAGGGGTAGGGTCTTGGAGGGGCAGGAAGGAGGCAGGGCAAGGGTATTTATATCTGAGGTAGATCTTGAATTGCACTTAAATTGAAAAAATGATCTTGTGCTTAAAAAGGTTGGAGACCTCTGCTATAAACGGAAGGATATGGAAATACAGGAGAGCAAGTCAGGTCAAGAAGAAGAAAAGTACAAATAATTGAGTTTTAAAAATAGAAGGAGCAAGTGTGAGACTGTTCTCGATAGAAAGCATGACACATTAAGAGATGATCTGTACTAATAACACTTGATATTCCCTCTTATCAAACATGTTCATAGCATTCATGTTGAGAGAAACAAAATCTAAAAGTATTACTTTTATCTCTTAGGAAAATGTTTTGCAGGGTCTGGTGACCTTCGCAGACATGTGCGGACTCATACAGGAGAAAAGCCCTATACTTGTGAGACCTGTAATAAATGCTTCACGCGTTCTGCTGTTCTGCGGCGGCATAAGAAAATGCACTGCAAGGCCAGTGATGAGGGACCAAATACCCTCGAGGAATTGACTCAGGCAATTGAAACTTCTGATCTTGAGAAATCTCAGCATTCTGACTCATTTGCCCAAGAAATGTCTGTTACTTTGTTACCAGTATCAGTTAAATTTCCTGTTCGTCCAGTTGGAAATTCAGTTAATGAATTTGATAGCTCTGAAGGATCTTATTGCAAGTTGCGGTCAATGATTCACCACCATGAGTCTACAATCCAACAAAAATTGAATCTGGATCCTGTTGAACTTCCAAAACCTCAGACACAGCAAACTCCTCAGTCACCTTTCACTTACACAGAGGTAGATGCGTCACCTACAGAAGAACCCCTACACTCTGATAATATTTCTATGATTCGTTCATCAATGACAACCCTGGACGGTCATTGTGGTGACCCTTTGGGCAATCGTTCATCTTCTGCTGCATATAGGACTAATGAAGGACCATTTTTTTCCAGTATGACCCTGTGGGGCTTAGCTATGAAGACCTTGCAAAACGAAAGTGAGTTGGATCAATGATGGTTCATGTTAACGATTCACAATCTTTTAGGAGAATTGTTTTAATTTACCAGACTAAGACCACATATTCTTGTTCTAATGCTCACTACCTCCCATTTAACTAGCTATGTTCTATCCTACAATGGAACTTGTCTTGTTCCAAGGCCCAATTTCATTACTAAAATGCATAAAGGTGAACAGAGAGTATATAAGCAAAAACTCTACTGGGGTTTGTTAGGGCAATGTGTGGGAAAAGAACGGTGTTCCAGACATAAGAGGCTGACATACCAGTAATATAATGTTTATCATTAAGATGATTGGTTTACATGACTTCACATGTTTAAATAATGTGACATATTAATTGTAAAATACTGTATAATATTTGTCAATAGTGCAAAGTAATTGTATAACTAGAAACTTTATTTTTACAATAAAAGCCTTTTATAGTATTTTATAAACTATTTTGCACAGAGATTTATCTGTAGAATGTAGCTCACACTGAGAAAATGCTAATTTAAATTGAATAAAGAGAAATTATTTTACATAGCATCTTAATTGTTGAGTGTGATGCATCTTTGCTTATTCAGAAAAATGAAATGGAAATTGATGGTAGCTATTTTAGCGGTATAATTCTTTTTTTCCAGATGGCTCTGTTGCTAAATGTGGTATTGAGACAAGCAGAATTACACTACATATTGTCATGTTTGTTGATAAATTAATGGAAAATGTTGGTGAATTATTGTGATTAATGGACTCAAAGGAGGTTGTGCAAGAGATCTTAGTGTTTGGCAGGTGGTTTTCATTTTTAGGTTAAGTCTCAACTGGCACTTCACAGTGCTGTCACTTTTTTTGGCTTAAGGATGTAAAAAAACAGCCCCTGAGCACAGTAAATGTTACAACACTGTAAAGCAATAGTATGAGCCAGGCTACAGCACTGGGACCTATGCTCCCAGCGCTGTTAGCTACTCCCCTCATGAACGTGGTTTATGTAGATGGCTGGGAGAGCTCTCTACCACTGCTCGTGCTGTGGCCACACTTTCAGCTTAAAGAGCTGCCGCGGCTGCACTTTAAACTTTTAAGTGTAGACAAAGCCTCAGTATCTCTTTGGTCCTACCTCAGAGACTAGGTTGCTGCAGTCAGACAAGTGTTATAGGCCAAGCAAGTTCACAAATCATTTAAGTGTGTTCTCAGGCTTTGTGCCAAAACATCTTAACAGATATTAAAGTTTTTGAGATACAGATGACTTCCACTAATCTTGTTTCTTTTGATTTTTTTCCTGAGTTTGGACAATTTTATAAACTAAAGGGCATATTGTTGATTTCTTTATAAGGAGCTTTTGGATTTGTGCATGGGAAGATAGCTCCCAGCACTGATTTGTCTCCTAGCCAATGTGAGGCTTATTAGGCTTTGGTACCTCACTTTGTGTGGAAAATATTTAGGTATTTCCATTTAAGACTGCATCATTTTAACACAGCACTACCTGTCTAACAACAACAAAAAACCCTCCTTAAACAATAACTGTAATTGTATAAGAGTTAAGACCAAAAGACCTAGTTATAGTCTGAGGAATTGCTGTCAGTGTTGGCAGTAAAGGACATCCAGTAAATGGTGACATTACTGTTCCTGTATGAAAAAGTATAGCTTTCTATGCAGCTAAGAACCCATATCTGGTCTAGGCAGATACCATTTTATACAGTGCATTTATTGTATACCAGAAAAAGTAAAAACCAAGGCCAAGGTTCTACAATAACACCCCTTTGTGTATGCATACAGGGGAACTAGATGCATTGTTATTACTACAGTAAAACTCCAATTGTCCAGCATCCAGTGGTCCGGCACTCCTGATAGTCCGGCACCAACTGGAACCCAGAAGTGCTCTGGCCAGCCCGACAATTGGAGGTGCTCTGCCCCTGGCTTCCCCAAGTCAGCTGCCGGTCAGTTTTAGCAGCGGCTGACTTAGGGAAGCCGGGAGCTGAGCAGCTGGAGTGCTGCCAGGTTTGTCCCGCAGCGCTGACCCTCGCCTGAGCGGCGCTGAGGGACCAACCCGGCAGCACCCCAGCTGCTCTGCCCCCGGCTTCCCCAAGTCAGCCACTGGTCAGTTTCAGCAGCAGCTGACTTGGGGAAGCCGGGGGCAGAGCAGCTGCGGTGCTGCTGGGTTGGTCCCACAGCGCTACCCTCTCCCACACTGCGCAGTTCCCTGCTGACCCTTCACCCCCACCCCACACCCCTCATAGCCCCCTTCTGGTACTCTGGCATATCTGATAATCCGGCACCCCCTGGGTCCTAAAGGTGCCAGATTATCGGAAGTTTACTGTAATAGGTTTGCATGGCACTTGAAAGAACAGCTCTCTGTATTCACAAGTTTACAATCAAATTTCTTGAAAGTAAAGCTGGTGGGCATTTTTCATCAGAAAACAGTAATTTGTCAAAACCCAGAACTTTTCATGGATATGGTTTGGTTTTGACACATACTTCATTAGGAAGATTTCTCAGATCCAGAACAGAATTTGTGGTCAAAGGAAGAGACCACTCCTAGATGGTCTAGGAAGAGGCTAATGGTGAGGGCACTAACCTGCCTATTTATGTGGTTTCTACCTCAAGTTAGGGATGCAATAGTGTAGTCGATTAACCAATAAGCAAAAGCTTATAGGTTAATGCTACAGACTACATGCCCCCTTCCCCTTGCCAGTAAATTTTTTAGCAGGCTAGCCAGCAGCCCGGCTCAGTCCCAGCTTATGCCAGGTCTGGGACCTACCCCAGCTGCAGCTCTGCATTTAAAGTGTATTTAGGAGCCTGGTAGGTGGGCAGGCAGCCTGGCTCAGTTCTGGCTTGCATTGGGTCCGGGAGCTCAGACCCCCCTGGACAGGACTGCTGCCACCCTGTGCTGCTGCCTCTGTATTAGAGGCAGCAGTACAAGGCGACATGCAGACAATTTGCGAGGGGAGCTGGTTTTTAAACTGTCTCCCCTTGTGGACCAGCTCCCGCCTGGTACCCCACAGAGGCAGCAGTGTGGAGTGGCAGGGGGTTCCTCAGGGGTGGGGCTGGACTGCACTGGTTGCCAGCACTCCCCCCGAGGGATTATAGAATAGTTGAGTAACCGATAAAAATTCATGAGGTTAATCAGCTATTTAGTTAACTGATATTTAACATCCCTACTTCAAATCAGGTTGGGTAATGACTTGAACCTAGCTCTTCCACATTCTAGACAAGTGTCTTAACCACTGTGGGTGGGTATGAATAAGAGATGCTCTGTGAAACCTGGTGTGTGAAAGAGAGTTCAAAAAAGTGTAGGTGTCCTTCTGGGGCAGAATGTAAACAAATGTCAAAGCCTTGATTTCTTGCTAACTGGGTTTCTGGTTATCTGGCCAGCCCCAGTCAAAACAGAGTGAAAACTGACAAAGGTAATGAAAGGGTGGGAAGAATAATGATAATTTGCATTTTTTTTTCTTCAGGATTCGTTTGGGGACTTATGATTAGAGTGCAAAAGGTGAAGTACATGAATACACGTAGATTATGTGAGAAGAGAAAGTTAGTGGTGGAAAGTCAGCCAAACCAAGTGAGTTTTACAGGATGATTTGAAATGTGAGA
Organism: Pelodiscus sinensis; assembly: GCF_052426305.1. Lineage (NCBI taxonomy): Eukaryota > Metazoa > Chordata > Testudines > Trionychidae > Pelodiscus > Pelodiscus sinensis. The sequence goes on along the minus strand of NC_143055.1, from coordinate 25,988,335 downwards.
ATGGAGTTATTTGGAAAATAAATTGCCAACAGAATACAAGAGCATTAAGCTTAGCCATCTTTCAGTATAATTCACTAATGATTTTAGAGTCATCCATTTTCACTCTACTGCAAATAGATTTTTTTTGTATTAATACATGTTGACTCGTGTTTTCTGACCCATAGCCTTAATTATTAATCCTTACTGACACCTAATGTTGAATTTGGTGTGTCTCGACAGTCAATTGACATCTTCTTTATGAAATCTCTTATCTTAATGAATGGAGAAAAAATTATTTTACTTATTGCCTGCAGACACTATCTTTAAATGGCATGTCTTCCTGGTATTTAATTTTTTAAAAAGACATCATAATGCTCTTAAATACAGGAGGAAGGGGTGTTCTTCTTGATAGTCATAGGGTTTTGTAATCTGCCAACAGGTTTGTTCTCGTGGGCTGAGGGAATTTTTCCTTGAAGGTTACAAAGGCCCTGTTAATGCATTCGCACAAGGCAGTACTGTGGAGGTACATTCATGAGCTAAACATCTGCTTGCTTTTTGTTAAGCTCTGCAGGGGTCAGTATAGTGAAATAAATTATTTCAGGCTCTTTTGATGTAGATCTGACCTTCTACTCTACATTAAAAAGATGTCTGGAAGCAGAGAGATAGGTCAGCATGATTGCAGTTAATATTTGTAAGTATTTCTATATTTTTGAGATAGAAGGGAAAGATCTTAAATGTGAAAATGTATCCCACAAGTGTAAAGAGGATCAAAGGGAGCCAGCATGTGCTCAAGTGTATTGCCAAGAGGCAATGGTTCTTCCCTTAAGGGATTCAGAGGCAATAAGCACACAAATTGGGTGAAGGTTTAAAGATTTTACTAAGCAAATATTAAGGTAAAATACAATGCTTAATATTAGAATAAAGTACAATGCTTGTTAAACAAATCTTAGAATAAAATACAATACTTATTAAGCCTAAAGAAATCTTAGAAAAAAATCTTAGAATAGGATACAATGCTTATTAAGCCTAAGCCTTTCTTCAAGTAAAATGCAATGCTTACTAAGAAAGTACAATGCTTATTAAGCCTAAGTAAGCCTCAGAATAAAATGCAATGCATATGTCCCTTCTGCTGTCGGGAACCCCCTGAAGAAGGACAGCGAACAGACCCTAGTGGCCGGTATGTAGCACCTTCTGCGGCTTTGGTCTACGCCAAGGTTCCAATGTTAGGAATATCCCCGGCACTTATATACTGTTGGATCTATAGTAATGTGCCCTATTGTTTTGAGAACCTAACAAGATCATTGGTACATATTTTCTCACATCCAATAATTAGCTTGTTGATACTTTGCATATTTTCCCAGGCCAAATAATTAGCATTATCAGGTGGGAAACATACAGCAAAGATAGCTATTTGATCTTCCCAAGCCCCCTGCACTCCCATACCAGGTGCATGGCCTTGGGTCCTGTCCCAGAACTTGTTGACAGTCAACAGAGCATTCCTACACTTGTACCATCTTGAGCAAACAGCTAACTCTTTGGGTGTGTCTAGACTACAGGGTAGGAATAAGATCCTCCGGAAAAGGGCTTTTTTTCCGGAGGATCGGGGCCAGTGTAGACGCTTTTAGAAAAGCTGGAAAAAAGCGGCGGACATTTTTATTTAAATGCCGCGGGGGATATTTAAATCCCCCGCGCATTTCCCTATTGCGATTTCAAAAATTACCATGCCCCTTCCGGAAAAGGGGCCAATGTAGACGTAGCCGTGCAGTCCATCAGATATGACTTGCTACAAATCTCCATCCCATTCCATTCCATTCTGTGGAATATATATAGAGATGACAGATCTTGAAAAACATCCCGTTACAGGTCAGTAATCTCCATGGCTACATCTACACTGGCATGATTTTCCGCGAATGCTTTTAATGGAAAAGTTTTCCGTTAAAAGCATTTTCGGAAAAGCGCGTCTAGATTGGCAGGCTGCTTTTCCACAAAAGCACTTTTTGCAGAAAAGCGTCCGTGGTCAATCTAGATGAGCTTTTCCGCAAAAAAGCCCCAATCTCCATTTTCGCGACCGGGGCTTTTTTGCAGAAAACAAATCTCAGCTGTCTACACTGGCCCTTTTGCGAAGTCAGTGCTTTTGCAGAAATTCAAGCGGCCAGTGTAGACAGCTGGCAAGTTCTTCCGGAAAAGCGGCTGATTTTCCAGAAAAACTGGCCAGTCTAGACACAGCCCATTTGTGTGACTCTTGAATTTCACTTCCTCGAGTGTCATTCGCTATAAGCCAGCAACCTCTACAGGCTAATATTCACTTTGCATTTATAATCCAAATGAAACCAAAAATCCCCAAAGCAAAGCTCATTCTTATCTGAAAATGCACGAGTTAGTTCAGGTTTCCTCCAAAGTTGTCTTAAAGCTTGGAAATGGTGAAGTGATTTTGGTGATTGATAGATTTCTGTTTCTGTAATGTTCGGGAATTTTTGTTTTGCTTCACTTTTTAAGTAGGTGATGGCAAAAATTCTCATGCCTTAGAGGTACAGGGTGTCGACCCAACACACTACACTTGATTGCTGACTCCGTTTCAAGTCCAACCCACTTGCATCTGCAAAGAAATTACAGTAAAACTCCATTGGTCCGGCATTCAATGCTCCGGCAATCCTGATGGTCCGGCACCATCAGGAACCCAGAAGTGCTCTGGGCAGCTGGACAATTGGAGCTGCTCTGCGCCTGGCTTCCCCGATTCAGCCGCTGCTGAAACTGACCAGCAGCTGAATCGGAGAAGCCAGGGGCAGAGCAGCTGGGGTGCAGCCGGGTTGGTCCCGTAGCACTGCCCCTCACGGGCAGGAGCCCCCGAGCCTGCTCTTGCGGAGGTACAGGCTCTGGCCTGAGTCCCTGGGGCCCTGGCTGGTTCCAGCCAGCATCCACTCTTCCCCCCCGGTCCTGCCGGATGTGTGTGAGCAGCACAGTCCCAGGTGTGCCCTGCAGCTGCCTGCCGTGGCCACATCCCGCTCGGTCACCAGGCTGCACGTGGTTGCACATGCTGCTTACTGCCTAATGCTACACAGCGTGCAGCTCATGTGGCCTGAGTGACGTGCTCTTCCCCCCCCCTGTGAGTGCAAAGTGCAACACTCACCGGTGGATCCTTCCCCAGCCTCCGAGGATGCACGGGAGACATTGGGGCTGCCAGAGGGGGCCTGCAGGGTGGCGGTGCTGGCCTCATCCCCCGACACACTGCTGATGTCTTCTTCCCCCACCTCAGTGGTCCTGGTGATGGGGGGGAGGGTGCATGCTGCTGTCCATGGGGACGTCCAGTGCCTGCGGTACTGGCTGGCCCAGGATGGCATGGAGCCGTTGGTAATGGGGGCAGATGTCGGCTCCTGCCCCCTGGCCCTTGCCGACCCGGACGTAGCCCAGGTGCAATTCTTTGACTTTAGCCCGGACTTGCTCCAGGGTCCGGGCTGGATGGCCCTGCTGGGAGAGAGCCTGGGCCATGCTGGCAAAGATCTCCGCGTTCCAGCACCAGGAGCGGGTCTCATGCAGGGCCTCCTCCTCCTGCCAGAGGCCCAGGAGGGCTTCCAGCTCCCCTGAGGACCAGGATGGGGCCCTTCTTTTTCTGGCCCTGGGGGCCTCCTGTGCTGGGGGTGCAGGTGGCTGATCTGCACCTGGAGCTGCCATCGTGCTTGGGGGTGTCTGCTGGACGGCAGGGGCCACGTGGCAGACCTCTGGCCAGAGGTTGGAGAAGGGCTCCTGCCTTGTGACCTCAGCAGCCTGCGTCTGCTTTAAGGGGGCTCGGGTTACCAGGAAGTCTGGGAGCTGATTGCGGCTACGGAGCCTCCAAGTGTCCACTAGGTCTTTTTTCCGTTTAACCTGCTTTTGCGCAAACTGTCTTAGTTGCCTGTCTACACTGGCCCTTTTGCACAAAAACATTTCCGCAAGAGGGCTTTTTCCCTGAATGGGAGCATCAAAGCATTTGCGCAAGAAGCACTGATTTTGGACAGTAGAACGTCGGTGTTCTTGCGCAAAATCAAGCGGCCAGTGTAGACAGCTGGCAAGTTTTTGTGCAAAAGCACCTGCTTTTGCGCAAAATCTTGCCAGTCTAGATGCACCCTTGGGCTCGTCTACACTGGCCCCTTTTCCGAAAGGGGCATGGTAATTTCAGAGATCGTAATAGGGAAATCCGCGGGGGATTTAAATATCCCCCGCGGCATTTAAATAAAAATGTCCGCCGCTTTTTCCCGGCTTTTAGAAAAGCCGGAAAAGAGCGTCTACACTGGCCCCGATCCTCCGGAAAAAGCGCCCTTCAAAGTAGGAATAAGATCCTCCGGAAAAGGGCGCTTTTTCCGGAGGATCGGGGCCAGTGTAGACGCTCTTTTCCGGCTTTTCTAAAAGCCGGAAAAAAGCGGCGGACATTTTTATTTAAATGCCGCGGGGGATATTTAAATCCCCCGCGGATTTCCCTATTACGATCTCTGAAATTACCATGCCACTTTCGGAAAAGGGGCCAGTGTAGACGTAGCCTTGGTGTGTTAGCAAGGCCATCACTAAGCAGTCCTGCATCAAGTCCTGCTAGGTGGCCAGAGGAATGCAGCTGGATTCTTGTTATAAGCCAAGCAAGATGTTTGACTTCAGTAAGAACACAAATTATCATGCCTACAAAGCTATATTCAAGCCGCTGGCAGTGTTGAGGATTCACTGGACTACAGAACAATGCAGAGCATGAATAAAGATGCTAAAGACAGACATTGCACAGTCAAATGATTCTAACAGCAGGTGGGAACTCCCCATCTTCCTGCCTCTGTTAAGAGAAGATATATCTGGAAGCAGACTGTAGAGACATTCAGACTACGAATAAATTCACATTTTGAAACAGCAATGCTAACTAACCTATCAGAACAAGTTATCTAGGGATGTGGTGAATTGCCTATCACTTTAATTCTTTAAACCAAGACTTGATATCTTTCTGAAATATATCGGCTAACTTCAAACTAAACCCATGGGCTTGATGAGGGTGCGGGGAGGTTGGTTCTTTGGCTGTTTTTGTGCAGGAGGTCAGATTAGATTATTATAATAGTTCCTTCTAACTTTATAATTATTAATCTGAATGAATAAATACTACTAAGCATAAATTTAGCAGAATCAGGCCCCTAATTTGCAGAACTCAACTTTTGTTTCTGCCCCTATCTGTGGCTGATCTTAAACATATATGATCTCAGAAGTCAAATTTCTTATGCATGCACTCATTCTCTCTCACCCTCCCCAACTCCTTTGGCCTATAAACCTCTCACAGAATGGGCAGAGGAGGACTACAGCACAATGAAACAGAAGGCAGCTATGCATGGGGTTGTGCTGCTCACTCAAGCTGTGTCTAGACTACATGGCTCCATCGACGGAGCCATGTAGATTAGGGTTGTAGGCAAAGGGAAATGAAGCGGCAATTTAAATAATCACCGCTTCATTTAAATTTACATGGCTGCCGCGCTGAGCCAACAAATAGCTGATCAGCTGTTTGTCCGCTCAGCGTGCTAGTCTGGACGCTCCCCTGCCAACGTCAAAGCCCTTTGTCGGCAGCCCCGTTATTCCTCGTGGCATGAGATTTACCGGGGCTGCCGACAAAGGGCTTTGATGTCGGCAGGGGAGCGTCCAGACTAGCGCACTGAGCGGACAAACAGCTGATTAGCTGTTTGTCGGCTCAGCACGGCAGCCATGTAAATTTAAATGAAGCGGCGATTATTTAAATTGCCGCTTCATTTCCCTTTGCCTAGTAAACAAATCTACATGGCTCCGTTGACGGAGCCATGTAGTGTAGACGTACCCTCAGTGCTTATTTGTAATGAAAGAGGTGCCTGGGTTCAAGCAGTTTCTACATTCAAAACTGATGCAGCAAACCCAGAGGTGCTGGCACTACAAACTGCCATGCTAGGAAGTGCTGGGGGCTCAGTCCTGGCACAATATAAGCACTGCATTTAGTAACGGTGAGGACCACAGCCATGGGGAGGGAGAATGGAATCTGCACGGGGAACCTTGAAAATCTAGGGCTGGCCCTGGTTAGGTTAAACTATGGCTGCCACAATAGAATGGTTACTATACATCAGTGGTGCTCATCCAATGGCTGCAGCCCATGTCATCCTCAGGGCCACACAGGTGGTATACAGCCTCTCTCTGAGTTACGGACCAAATACTTGGCCGTAACTCGATCTGTTCGTAACTCGGACCCCACTGAGTTACATGCGACCGTGCTGTTCCTGAGTGCGGGTCGCGTTCGTAACTCGGGGACTGCCTTTACGACCGCTCCATGGGAGCTTTGGTCGTAAGTGCGAACGGTCGTAACTCAACCATTTGCAACTCGGGGAGCGGCTGTATACATATGCAGCCCCCAATGATAAACAGGCTGAAAACCAATGCTGTAGATTCATAGAAGAATTAACATATCAGACTGTCTCCAGTAATAGACCAAGGCACCTATCACCAGTGTTATCAATGTTCATTAATTTAATCGCAAGTCTCATAATATTTGGGTGTTTTTTAAAGCTCCAGGTCTTGAAGATGTGCCGTTATGAGAACTGGAGCATTTATTTATAAAAAAAACCCTGGCCCTCATGATTGCAGGGGTAAGCCTGAAATCATGAACCAAACATATTCTAAACACGCAAAGGCAAATAAAGTGAACCCCAAAAGTATTTTTAGAGTCTCAAGATTCGAGTTCTTGTCATTATGTTAAACAATTTTATGCCTTGTGAGTTAAGATTGTCAAATAACTTTTTCTGTGGATTGTGAGCTAAGCTCACCCATTAGGTAACACTAATGAAATCCAAAATTCAGGAAGAATCAACTTGGACTTCTATTTAGAGTCCATCTTTACTCATTTTCCTGTGTTTTTTTCAAATTAGTCACTGGCAATTGTCCACCAGATGGCGATAAAAGCCTTATTTAGCAGAATAGTGATAGAAATGTAGCCCTGTTAGTCTGGTGTAGCTGAAACAAAAAACAGGACTATGTAGCACTTTAAAGACTAACAAGATGGTTTATTAGGTGATGAGCTTTCGTGGGCCAGACCCACTTCCTCAGATCAAATAGTGGAAGAAAACTGGCACAACCATATATATCAAAGGATACAATAAAAAAAAATGAACATGTATGAAAAGGACAAATCAAATTTCAGAACAGAAGGAGGATGAGGGGAGGAGGTAAATGTCTGTGAGATAATGATATTAGAGGTGATAATTGGGGAAGCTATCTTTGTAATGGGTAAGATAATTAATGTCTTTGTTTAGACCTAGGCGTAAAGTGTCGAATTTAAGCATGAATGACAGTTCAGAGGATTCTCTTACAAGTCTGGTGTTAAAAGGTCTTTGAAGCAGGATGCAGGTAATCAAGTCGTTGAGACAATGCCCTTTCTGGCTGAAATGGCAAGAAACTGTTTTTTCTTTATGATCCTGTCTAATATCTGTTTTGTGGCATTGATTCTTTGGCGAAGTGTCTGAGACGTTTGTCCAATGTACATAGCAGACGGACACTTTCGGCACATGATGGCATAAATTATATTTCTGGATGAGCAGGAATATGTGTTCTTGATCTTCTAACTCAGTTAGGTCCAATAATGGTATCAGCAGAGTGAGTATGTGGACAAAGCTGGCAATGGGGTTTGTTGCAAGGGAAGGTTCCAGAGTTGGTATTAGTGTGGTATGTCCTGTGGTTGTTGGTAAGAATCGTCTTGAGGTTAGGTGGTTGTCTATAGGAGACTATGGGTCTGTCTCCCAGAGCCTCTTGGAGTTTAGTATCCTGTTCCAGTATAGGCTGTAGTTTATTGATCATGTGTTGGACAGGTTTAAGTTGGGGGCTGTAGGTGATAAGTGGTGTTCTAGTGTTGGTTTTCTTGGGTCTGTCTTGTAGTAGATGGTTTCTAGGTATTCGTCTGGCTCTTTCGATTTGTTTTTTTATTTCTCCGGGTGGGTAGTTGAGGTTTATAAATGCTTGGTAGAGATCCTGAAGTTTCTGGTCTCTGTCAGTGGGATTAGAGCAGATGCGGTTGTATTGAAGGGCCATCATCTATAGCCAAGCCAACAATAGAACACTACTTGTTATCACCTGGGGTATGTCTAGACTACAGGGTTTTGTCAACAGAAGTTTTGTCGACAGATACTGTCGACAAAGCTTCTGTCGACAAAGAGCGTCTAGACTACATCCAGTTCTGTCGACAAAGCAAGCCGTTTTGTCGACATAACAGTGTGGACACAAAGGACAGTGTAGATGCAATAATGCCTTCTATCGACAGAACTCTGTCAACAAAAGGTGTTATTCCTCGTAGAATGAGGTTTACATACGTCAACAAAACTGCTGAGTTTTGTTGACGTTATGTCGACATAACTCAAAGGCAGTGTGGACGCAGGTATAGTTTTGTCGACAAAAGTCCACTTTTGTCGACAAAACCCTGTAGTCTAGACACACCCCTGCAGCCCCCAACTTAAACCTGTCCAACACATTATCAATAAACTACAACCTATACTGGAACCTAACCAATTGAGTTACAAGATATTATTAGCTCACAGACATTTACCTCCTCCCCTCATCCCCCTTCTGTTCTGAAATTTGATTTGTCCTTTTCATACATGTTCATTTTTTTTATTGTATCCTTTGGTATATATGGTTGTGCCAATTTTCTTCCACTATTTGATCTGAGGAAGTGGGTCTGGCCCACGAAAGCTCGTCACCTAATAAACCATCTTGTTAGTCTTTAAAGTGCTACATAGTCCTGTTTTTGTTATATTTTTGTGTCCTGCTTTGGATAGCTGCATGACAATGCCCTGGCTCCAGTTCAGTAATTAAGCCTGGTTTACTTTTTTATATATACTTTGTATGCAGTCAGAATACTAGTGAGTTCCATTAACTATATACCACCACATATTTAATTAAAAACCAATATGGGCTTCTCAGGAACATCTACCCCCTTACATATCGTTGTCAATTGGCCTGGGTGGTTAGTCAATATTATGGACATAACAAGATTGTTTCTGTGAGGGGGAGAAATTGATTATATGCGTCAAAAATATTATTTGGGATAATCCTGTTTATTTACAAAGCAGTATGGATTTAAAATACTTTAAAAAATTTGGATTTTTATTTAATTTTTTTAACTTTAAATTTATTTTTAAAATATAAATACATTTGAAATTATGAAACCTGTATTAAGGCTTCAACTTAGTGTAATGTATTACAATAATTTAAAGTTAAATAAAAAAATACAAGCAGTACATGTTTGCTGCCAAAGCTTTAAAGGAAGTCAAACCTTTGAATTGGAGGAAGTCACTGGCTAAGCCTTTGGAACTGGAATTTGTTTAAATGCTAAACCAGTTTTTGACACAGCACCCTATTTTGCAAGTACAGAGAGAATACTGTCCTTCAGCTTTGTCTAGACTGGCACTTTTATCGACAAAACTTTTGTTGTTCAAGGGTGTTTTAAAAAAAAAACACACATGCCCCAAACAACAAAATTTTTGCTGACAAAAAAAAGTTGGTGTGAGCAGTGCTTTGTCATCGAGCGTGCTTTCCTGCCAACAAAGTCACTGCCACTGATGGAGCAGGGGGCCTGAAGAGTAGAAGTTTTTTGTCTGCAGGTGAGCTTTCCCCTGCCGACAAACAACAGCTACCCTGAAGAAGTCAACTGAAGTGGTCATCTGAGGAAGTGGGTTGTGCCCACAAAAGCTCATGATACCATCTACATGTTTCGTTAGTCTTTAAGGTGCTACTAGACTATTTGTTGTTTTTTAAGTGTTTAACAGCTACACTGCACGCCTTTTAGCGGCACAGCTGTAATGGTACAGCCATGTCACTAAAAATTGTGTAATGTAGCCATAGCCTTCATTTCATGTTGAGAAGTTCAGTTCAATGACTAGTTCATTAAAAGTTAAGAAACCAGTGTTTGAAAAATCATGAAGGTTTTTTTCTCTCTCACTCTACAAATAAAAATGAGATGTGAAGATGGAATCTACTAGTTTTAAAACCTTGAAGGACATCACGACTAGAAACAGCTCAATACTCCAATTACAGACATTCCTTTGTTTAAAAATAAATTAGTTTTAAATGCAAAACATGTTTTGATACATTCCTTATATATATTGAATATTTAAGATTGTTCATTAGTTTATGTAAAACTCATTTTAAATGCTAGTTTTGTTAAACTGAATTTAATTCCACATTTCATCCAAATACAGCCTGACACGAGTTGCTATTAAAAAATGAATATACTCAGTAAGAAATGCAATATTAACCATTTTCTAACATAATGAAACAATAAAATTTAAGAATCTGAATCAATGTAATTTAAGATAAATAATTACAGGGCATCACCGCTATAAGTCACCACAGTATACATCCGTTCTGCACTAAAGTCATTGATGCTCGCAGGAACCATGCATTTTAAGTCCCCATTCTCCACTCTTATATCATGCAAAAAAAACCCAACAACCCAATTTGTGCAAATGGAAGTCAGCTGCAGGAAAAAAATTCCCCGCTTTAAGTTGTTTCGCTATAAGTCCAAGTTTTTTGGAACATATATTGGACTTACAGTGAGGATGGCCCGTATTTGTATAAAAATTGTGCACAGATAGTATAACCTTCTGGTTAGCAAAAAGAAATACCACATTTAGTGTAAAGGTTATGTTTAATTGCAAATCCACATATTTTAATGAGAATCAACATCTTTTTAGGAAAAGTAAAAATATAAATCAACATTAAAATTGCTGTTTTAAATAATAAAATCACATTAAATCACTTTGATTTACCTCAATCCACCCTATTACAAAGAATGTAAAAAGTCCTGTTTCTCTGATCATAGTAAGAACAGGCAGCAGGCCTTCCTGGTTCATTATTTCCAAATGTTCACAGAATTTTAGCTCTTAGGTCCCTAGAGCTCCAGGAAGTGTGCCAGCTTTGCCTGCAATTGCCCAGCTGATCTCCCTATAGTCTTTGGAATGAATGGACCAGTGATTAGCCTGCATTATCAGAAAATCAGAAGAAAGTGCAGAAGTTGACATTTCCATCAGCTACTCTCAGTGCAGCTCAAACTAGCTATTCTGAACCAAAGGGATGCCTTTTTAATAGTTCAGAAGTGGCCTATGTCCAGTGTATCAGAATAGGAGAGTCTGCAATTTGCAAGATTGTGATTGTTTAGCTAGAGTAGCCCAAAGAAATCTGGGCAAAAATTTAAAAAGAGAGCATTTGAAAGTGTTTTCACTACCATAGTAAATATTTTCCTGAAAAAAAATATGTAGAAAAATCAATAAAACATTATTGTACCAAATGTGCAGACTAAAATCAAGCATTGAAGTGTAAAACAAAGATTTTAATCCTGCCCTAAGTGCAAATCTCAACACAACCTTACTCATGGAACTGCTGCAGATGCCATTATAATTTGGGCTTCTCCAGTGTAGTTTTGAAGCCAGTAAAGTAAGGGTCATACCACCTCAGTTGGTTTTAAAACAGTTTACAACACTGAAAGCTATAAAGGGAACCATAAAGTGCTATGTGTCAAACAGCACAGGTTTTGTAGTAACTTTGGCTATAGAAACCAATTTCATTTTATGGATTTACCATTAGTGGTAAGAATGTTTATCATTGTAATTGATATTATCTTGTTACTACCTATGTCACTGTTAGGAAAAATGACCCAACTTGAACAAGATTTAACTGGCATATATAACACCCTCTAAAGTCAGTAGGAACTAAAGGTCTAGCACTTCAAAAAGTTTAGAAAGCAGCTAACAGTATATTTTAACTATTACACAAGTTAAAATATATAATCATTTTAAGAGCATCTTGTTTTCTACATATCCTAAGTGTATAAAAATCACCCAGTGATCATAATTACAAATACATTATACTATTAATCATACAAATTTAAGGAACTAAGGCACCCCGCCGCCGCTGCGGCTTTGCTACCCGTGTCCCTTGTCTGCTGGGGGGGGGGGCGCGCAGCTAGTGCGCAGCTAGTGCGCAGACCAGGCTTTTGTTGTGGTCCCTGGGGTAGAGCAGCTGGGGTGCTGCCGGGTTGGTCCTGCAGGGACCTACCTGGCAGCCCAGCTGTTCTGTCCCAGGCGCGAGATTCAGCCGCTGTTGAAACGGATCAGTGGCTGATTCCAGGAAGCTGGGGGCTGAGCAATTCTGCCTCCAGCTTCCTGTAGTCAGCCCCTGGTCAGTTTCAGCAGCAGCGGCTGAATCTGGAGCCAGTTCCGACTTACATACAAATTCAACTTAAGAACAAACCTATAGTCCCTATCTTGTACGTTACCCGGGGACTGCCTGTATGTTAAGCCACAATAGGGTTCTAATCTTATAATTTTATACATATGGTACACTCATCTTTCAGGATAAAGATTTGTCATGCGCATTTCCCATTAAAGCAAATGACACCAACATAAACCCAGGTGCATCAACAACACAACAGGAATACCAGGACATATTAGGTAAAATGCCCTTCCTGCTACCAGATCATTGATGAAGGTTATAAATAAACCAACTTCGCATCATAAAACATACCTCTGTTCCATTCTGATAGGCTGATCTTCACTCAATGAATTTTAGTTTCTTTGTTATCTTTATTTGCAACTTTTTCAAGTTTTCAGGTTGATGTATTTAAAATTTTTCAAAAAAGTTTAATTGCAATCTACAAATGCTGCATTCCATTAATCTATCTAGTAATTCAATCAAAATAATCCAATTATTTTGGTATGGTTTGTTTTGTAGACAACCATATTGTTCATTACTCATAATTCCATTGATTGTCAATGGGAATTAGAAGTCTAACTCAGTTAAGTGCTGATATAAGTCTTACTAAACCCTCACCAGCATCTGTAGCATCTCTGCAACCTAAAATCCAGTGCACAAAGTAAACATAAACATAGAGACAAGTGCCTAATGGGATTTTCAAAAGCTCCTAGGTACCTAACTCTCTGTGATTTTCCACTGATTTTATTGGCAGTAAGGCACACAGACATTTTTGAAAATCCCACTAGGCATCTACATTTTTAGGTGCATAAATACCTTAAAATCTGGGGTCCCTGGTCTGTGTTTTGATAAAGCAGACAGCAGTAACTTTAATGGTTTAAATGAACGTAAAGTACAAGCAGAATTAACTCATGCAGAGACCTGTAAAAGCTCTACTTCAATTACTTCTAGAAAATCTGAATACCTGCCATCCCCATACAATCTAGTCCAATTTGTGGGTGGAGTTTAAATCTGAAAATGATCACATTTATTTAGGAGTCAGAATGTGAATTTAGGAGCTTATCTTGAGGCATCCAGCTTTTAACAAAAAATCCCTTTTGAAAATGAAATTTAGGCTTCTAAGGTTCTTTCTGCACTACAGACTTCTGCCAACATAGCTCTGTTGCTCAGGTACGTGAAGAGGTGTGATCCCTGACCCACATGGTTGTACTGGCAGAAGCTATCCCCTAGTGCTGATTCAATTATACCCACAAAACTGTGTTTTTAGTTATATAGTTTGGTTTGCTTATATGGGATGATTTTACCATACAGTACAAAGCACAGATTGGCCAATATAGCAGTGTCCATACTAAGCACAATTTGCCAGTATAGTTCACTGGTATTCCTATATCAATAATCACTTTGAGTGTCAATATGGCCTATGCTATTTACATGCTTCTGAAAATTTTACCCATGGCCCCTCTCCTATGGAACTTGCAAAGATTCAGTATTGCCTCCAAAGTATTGCAACCACATTTCTATCTCCCTACTGAGCACATTTAAGAATTCTGGTTTAAATTCTCAGAAGTGACTACTGATTTTAAGTGTCTCAAATAAGGGATCTGATTTGCAGAGAGGATACCTGTTCAATACTTTATGAAAATCAGGCTGTTTCTAAGATTTTTCAGAATGGGTACCCGAGAGTAAGATCTCCAAAATCATTAGTCTTGTTTGAAAATGTCAGGGTATGACTATTGAAATTAAATCAGAATTTATTTGAAAATTGTATATCTGCCAGGTTGTATCTATAAAATTATCTAAAAAGAATACTCTCTATCTCTCTCTCTAAAAATATGCAGAGGTCCAAATTTTCAACCTCGTCTTTATATTTGCATGCACACAAATGGTAGCTAGATATGAGTGCCCTGTCACTCTATTTGCATATACAGTACTGAAATGATAGTGAGCTCAAAACTGTGTGAACTAATGTGTGATTAATGTATTAATATGTTTCTAATTACATTTAGTTGTATAAGAGCTTTTTCTTTCTGTTTTGTATAAGAGTTTGTTTGAATACATGTTTTAAATAAACTGATTTGATTTAGCTGCAGGCTAACTGCAGCGTTTGAGTATTAGTTGTCCTATTTTTTTCTTTGCTTTCTCTGAGGAATTACATAATTTTCTCATTTCTAATGACTTTTGCCTAAATATAAAACTGTGGCATTATTTGCCTCCTTTGGCTCCAGACCAACTAATTTCAAGTGGTTCAAGGCCAAAAAGACGTCTATAATCATATCCCAAAATACTTACTGAAGTTTTTTTGTAAGTGGTTCAACAATAAGTTAATATTCAGTTGAAATTGGTCTTATCCCTAAAATTGTACCTAATGCTCTAAATTAATAAAAGATCACTTGAACATATATGTGGTCTTGTGCATTTTGGATACTATCTGAAATCCATGTGTAGTGGCAATTTATATAATAGCCAAAATATTACTGCGTTTTGATAAAGTGGACAAGAATGACTTTAGTGATTTAAATGAACTTAAATTACAAACAGGATTAGCCTATGCAGGGACCAGTAAAAGCTTTATCGCAATTTATTTCTAGAGAATCTGAGCATCTGCAGCTTCCATACATTCTAGTCTGATTTGTAGGTGCTGCTTAAATCTGAAGATGAGGTCACTTTTATTTAGAAGTATAAGTGCGATCTTAGGAGCATAATTTTCGGATTTGGAAAATAAATTGGCAACTATCTTCCACACATTCAAATGTTCCTATCTACAAGAAAGAATACAGATTTCTTAATCACTGATTACCTTTCTCAATTCTCATATGTCCGAGTTTAAAATCCCTTTTCTCACTGATCTTGGAATTAGTAGATTTTACCTCTTTTTTGTTACACTTCTTCCATTCCCACCCAGGTCATCTTGAAGGGCTGGTGCACACTTATCAATTAGGATGACATTTACATATAGTCAAAGATATGAAAAAAACTTCACCCTTGACCAACATAGCTAAGGAGACCTAACACCTAGTGTAGGTACAGCTATTTTAATGAAAGATTCTTCCATCAATATACCTAACTTTGTTTGCAGAAGTGGTTTTTCTACTCCAGTGGAAAAATCCCTTGCACCAGTGTAGGCTACATCTATGCTATGGATATATGCCAGCATAACTGGTATAGTCTCCTTACTGTAGACACTGCCTTAATACAGAATTAATATACAGTAACTAGAGAATATCTGCTTTTTGAAATTTTTATTTTACTGCCTTTATCTTTGTTTTTGACCTGATAGCTTTTGATCATTCACTGGAGAATAGCTAGCAGATGTATTTATTAACACAAACATTTCTTCATCCATTTTAATATGAATGTCTGGCCTTTTCATTAAAACCCACCTTCACATACTCATTATCACTTTTGTTTGCTTAGTTTGTATGTTAGGGAAGAAGAATAGGTTTATGATCATAGGAACTGAGTTATTTTTCTCAGCTCTGCCATTCATGTCAAATATCCTGGAGAAAGTCATTTAACCTCTCTGAGCCTCAGTTTCTCCATCTGCATAACAATAAATTAATAAAACAAAAGGAAAAACTATGTAGCACTTTGAAGACTAACAAGATGGTTTAATAGGTGATGAGCTTTCATGGGCCAGTTTTCTCAGATCATATCCTGGAAGAGAATTGGCATGACCATATATACCAAAGGAATACAATGAAAAAAATGAACACATTATTAAACTGACAAATCAGATTTAGTACAGAAGGTAGGGAGAGGGAGAGAGGGAATAGCTATTTATGAGTCAATGAATGGCTAATCAGGGGTAATAAGTGGGGAATCTATCTTTGTAATGTATAAGGTAATTAGCATCTTTGTTAAGGCCCATTCATAAAGTGTCAAATTTAAGCGTGAATGAAAGTTCTGAAGTTTCCCTCTGTAATCTGGTGTTAACGTCTCTTTGAAGTAAGATGCATGTAGTAAGGTCATTAAGACTATGTCCAGGTAGGTTGAATGAAAACCAACTAGTTTTTCCTTGTGAAGATGTCTGATGTCTGATTTGTGGGCATTAATTCTTTAGCAAAATGTCTGAGAAGTCTGTCCAATATACATAGCAGAAGGACACTGTTGGCACATGATGGCATAAATTATATTTCTGAATGAACAGGAATATGTGTCCTTGATCATATAACTGACATGGTTAGGTCCAGTGAAGGTGTCACCAGAGTAAATATGTGGACAAAGTTGGCAATGGGGTTTGTTGTAAGGGAAAGTTCCAGGGTTGGTATTAATGTGGTATGTCCTGTGGTTGTTGGTAAGAATCATCCTGAGATTAGGTGGTTGTTTATAGGGCTATAGATACTTTCGAAAGAGCCTCTTTCGAAAGAGAGCGTCTAGACTGCACGCGGAACTTTCGAAAAAGCGGCTTGCTTTTTCGAAAGAAAGCACCCAGTGAGTCTGGATGCTCTCTTTCGAAGAAGCCCTATTTACATTCAAGAACGCCTTCTTTCGAAAGAGAAACTTTCAAAAGAAGGCGTTCTTCCTCGTGCAATGAGGTTTACCGCCGTCGAAAGAAAAGCCGCGTTCTTTCGATTTAATTCAATGTAGACGCGCTTTTCCAGAAAAGAGCCCCGATCATCATTTTCGCGATCGGGGCTTTTTTCCGGAAAAGACTACTGGGCTGTCTCTACTGGTCCTTTTCCGGAACAGTGTTCCGGAATAAGGACTTATGCCTGAGTGGGAGCAGAGTAGCTTTTCCGGAATAGCGGCTGATTTTGTACTGTAGAGCGTCGTTGCTTTTCTGGAAATTCAAGGGCCAGTGTAGACAGCTCGCAGCTTATTCCGGAAAAGCGGCTGATTTTCCGGAATAAGTGGCCCGGTATAGACACAGCCTTGGTGTTCAAGTGGTATACAAGTGGGCTACGTCTACACTGGCATGATTTTCCGAAAATGCTTTTAACGGAAAACTTTTCTGTTAAAAGCATTTTTGAAAAAGTGCGTCTAGATTGGCAGGATGCTTTTCCGCAAAAGCACTTTTTGCGGAAAATCGTCCGTGGCCAATCTAGGCGTGCTTTTCTGCAAAAAAGCCCCGATCGCCATTTTCGCGATCGGGGCTTTTTTGCGGAAAACAGTACTGTGCTGTCTACACTGGTCCTTTTGCACAAAAGTCTTTCAGAAAAAGACTTTTGCCCAAATGGGAGCAGCATAGTATTTCCGGAAAAGCACTGACGATCTTACATGAGATCGTCAGTGCTTTTCCGGAAATTCAAGCGGCCAGTGTAGACAACTGGCAAGTTTTACCGGAAAAGTGGCTGATTTTCCGGAAAAACTTGCCAGTCTAGACACAGCCGTGGTGTGGTGTTCTATTATTGGTTTTCTTGGTTTACAAGTCTGCTGTTAAACTTAATTCAGTCATGTTTGCCATGTTCTTTCAGACCTTCTGATGGAATAAGTGCAATACTTAGCAGTAACCAATGTGCAGGGCTCGCCGCGCTGTCTGGCGATCTGCTCTTCCGGGTTACAATCTACTCACCATAGGCGAGTAGATTGTACTATTTGACGAGCCCTGCCAATGTGTATTTTGCAAAGATTATTGGTTTGTTTTTTAGAAAAAGAATTAGTGATCTGTTTGATTTAGGGGAGATAGTCTCTCTTCACTACATGCAGGTGCAGCCTCTTTTTGCGTTAAATACAGATATTGTAGAGGACTGAGTGCCTTTGAATAAATAAACTGGTGGGACAGCTGGTAAACAACAACAGCTAACACTTTTCTTCTTTATTTAAGCGGAGTGTGTGTCTTTTTGTGAAAGCTTTTGTTGCACAAGCAACTGCTGCATTGTTCTGCATCAGCACTGTTCCTAATCCTGATTTGAGAGCTTCAGCTGACAACTTGACAGGGTGTGACACATTGTATGTTAAAGTGTTTTCAGCTGCATTGACATGATAAATTGTAATGGCTCCAAAAGACCCAAGTCAGTTAACTGTGGCACTGAACCACAAACTGCAAAGAAGAATATACATGACAGACATATATATGCAGCATCTATAAGGCCTAGCAGGTCAAATTAATAATTTTCTCTTTTTTTCAAAAGAAAGGGATTTATTCCTTGTTTTAAAGGAACAAACATTTATATTTACTAAGTCGTGGTGAAAATCCTAGCAATCTGCTGTCCAGTCCTGTTGGAGTGTACACCTTGCTAGAATAATATCACTTCCTTCATTTCTATATGGAGGGAATCCTGTACCTCTCTACACCTCCTCTCAGTGACGGAGAGCTTGGAGAGCTTGTCATGATTGATGTATACTCTGTTCACAACAGGAAACAGGTTATCCTGTTGTCTCTCCCTAACCTCCAAACCCTCCTTCATCCCCCCCCAAACTCCTTTGTCACAACCTTAATGTTGTTTAAACATATTACACCACATTCATCCCTGGTACAACTCTGTTCCATTGCAACAGGAATGAATTTGGTCCAAATTTGGCCATAGTCTTTGTTGCAAATGCGAGTTGTATTGACATGACTGAGAGCATAATTTGCCTCAATTTTATTACAGTAAGCAAGATTTTATTGTAGGATCATTTATAAAAGTAACTTCTAGCAGAGATACTTTGCTTGTGGTAATATTCAGGGTCACACTCCATGGACCAAATTCTGTTGATTTACATTTTTGTAACCTCAGTGAACTCAAAGAGATTCCTGAGCAAGTAAATCAGAGTGGAATTCGACTTAATGAGTCAAGCCAATGATGAGTAATTGCACTACTAAGTAGCTTGTTCTGTTGCCTGTCCACCAGTTTTTAAAAAAGCACAAACAAGTATAGCATTTTCTCAGAGATCACCTCCTATGACACAGTCAGCCCTGCCTTTCAAATCTTGTCCTCCCCTAGCTTCTGTGATGCATCCTCTCTAGCTTCTACTTTGTAATCACACCTTCAGCAGGACCTCATCGTTTCCTTCTCCAACTTTCTATGGTGGTTCCCCAGGGTTTTTCTTCTATTATCCCTCATCTCTGGATAATCTCATTCACACAGTTATTTTTATGCTAATAAGTCACATAACTGCTCAGGACATTTCTCCTATAATCTTCTAAACTAAAACCTTGGTCTGTCTCTCTGACATCCCTGACATCTCTTCATGGTTGTCCACCCTCCATCTCAAGCTAACATGGGTGTCATCTTTGACTTGTACCTCTTGCTGATTCTTTCTAAATACTGTTTCTAAGATACAGCCCTTTTTATCCATCCACACAGTTAAAAAGCTTGCTCAAGGTGTCATCATCTTGTGTCTCAAATGCTCCACCATCCTTCTCTTTGGCCAGGGCACATGCAATCTTGCTCCCCATATCTATTCAAAATGTTGTAGCTGAGATTATATCCCTAGAGTGTCCCTTTGACCTTATCACCCTTTTCTTTCAGTCTCTTCACTAGCTCTTCCCTCTTTCTCAAATCACACATAAATTGCTTATATTCACTTTCAACGTCAATCCCACCCTATCACGTCTAATTTGCTTTCAGTACACCCCTCTGATTGGTCCAAGAAACTAGTGTCCATCGTCCATTTATGTGTTCTCCCATTCTGCTCCCTATGCTTGGGAAATATTTCCCATGAATGTAAGCAAAGCTGCTTCCTTATCCACTTTCAAATTTGTCCTCAAAACTCTCGTTTGCTGTGACATCTACAAAAAAAATGGACAATTAGGCTGCTGTTGTCCCTACCATGGTGCCCAGTACTGCCTCACTGTTTACTGTACTCCTTCAACTGTATATCAGTTTGTTTTGTTTTATTTTTTAGGTTGTAAGCTCTTTGGGACAGGAACAGTCTTTTGGTTCTGTTTGTACGGCGCCTAGCACACTAGGATCCTGGTTCATGACCAGGGCTCTTAGGTACTATAGTAATACAAGTAATAAATAGCAATAAATAAAGGGCTTCTTTCATAGGTATAAAGGCATGAAATTAAATTTCTGGAATTAAAATAAAATGTACATGAGTTTCATCATGTGCGTAATCAATAGTGAGCTGTCTAGTGCCTGCTAATTTTGCACATCTTTTAGCTAACTCAGGGATCCAAATATAAAACTCAGAAAGGTTAGAAATGGAAAAGACTTGCTCAGCTTGTTAATTCCTTTGTCTTTGTAAGTTTGTTCCCTAGAGTATGTTCTCAAGTGTACTTGGGGGCATCATATGGATTTGTGACACACTGAGTGACTTTTGCTCCACAAATCAATGAACAGATTTGACTCATCCAGCTATGGTTAATTCATTGGTTCAGTCCAATAAACTCTGCTTAGGGATGCAAGCATTGCCAAAGTTAATTGATCAAGTACGATAGCCATTGCTTCAGAGAAGTCCTTCCAATATAATTTCTATTGGGGGGAGGCAGCTTTCACTAAAGAGGAAGTAATATGTTTTTATTTATTAACAAAACCAAGAATATTTTATAAAACGTTGTTCATATGGTAGAAATATTATTCAATTTATTTATCCATCTCAACCCTGTGTGGGAGAACACAGCTCAGTGGGAATTGCAATCGCCTTTCATATATTATGTATATAGCATTTTGTTAAACATGTAGCATACGTCCTAGTACTGTAACAACCATATAACACCAATTTTTGATGGAGGAATAGTATGGTAATGTGCTTCTCATTTCAAGCAAAGCTATTATCCTAACTGTCCCATTTTATAAGATGTATTGCAGGCATACAACACTGTTGGTCCATATGTAATTTTGGATTCAAATCAATCATAAATAGATAATTAGGAATGCAAGTGCATATTATATTAATTTTATGTCTTGCTGAATGCATATATTAGCTAAATTATTTAGGACTTCCAGTTTTAGCAAATCAAAATTAGTTTGATGCTATTAGTCACTGTTCTGGCTTATTTTTATCTTATATTTGCATTAGGGTAGCATTTGAATTTGCCACTATACAAACAGTAAAAGACAGACAGACAAAGGGTATAAAAAGAAAACAGGCACAGACAGTATCTCTTGAATCTTACACCAGTGCCTTATAAAGAAAAAAATAATTAGGATCCCATTTTGGATTGGAGAACCAGAACAAATCTCATAGGAAAGTTAAGACTTGAATAGTGGACATATTTGTGAGAACTTAAAGAGCAGATCTGAATATTCTGTATATGCAAGATTGCCAAAGAAAACAGCAAGGTGTATAATGTAAATGCTGCTGCTATTACAGTGCTCAAAGCTATACCTAAATTTTTAAAGATTTCCCTCTCAAAGATCAGAAATTGATCTCCCAGAGTATGTCTAGACTCCATGGTTCCGTAAATGGAGCCATGTAAACTAGTTTACCCGGCATAGGCAAAGAAGTGGGGATTAAAATATTCCCTGCTTCATTAAAATAAACACGATAGTCTAGACGCAGATTGGTCGGCTGGGGAAGCCTTTGCCGACCAATACCTTATGCTTCCCCAGCCGACCGATCTGCGTCTAGACTACCGCGCTGTGCCGGATCAGCTGATCGTCGGCACAGCACGGTGGCCATGTTTATTTTAACAAAGCGGGGATTATTTAAATCCCCACTTCTTTGCCTATGCCGGGTAAACTAGTTTACATGGCTCCGTCGACGGAGTAGGAATAAGAGATCCTCCGGAATAGGGCTTTATTCCGGAGGATAGGGCCAGTCTAGACGCTTTTTTCCGGCTTTTCCCCAAGCCGGAAAAAAGCGGCGGACATCTTTATTTAAATCCCGCGGGGGATATTTAATTCCCTCGCGAACTTCCCTATTCTGAAGTTGAAAATTAGCACGCCCCTCTCGGAAAAGGGGCCAGTGTAGACGTAGGGCCAGTGTTTAAAAGCAATACAGACAAGCCCAAAATTTCACCTACCATAAAAATGCTAGTTTAGGGGTGTCCTGTGGCTCCTGCTACTTCACCAAGAAACTTTTTAAAAGCAAGTGAATAGCCATTGAAAATGATGGTCTCTGACAAGCTTTGTTTTGCTGCTGAACAGACAGCCAAATAGCCAGGAGTTTAATGAACTGTATTTCCTAGAACTCTGCTGATGACATTGACGTTATCATTAATGCTTATGACAAGAGTCAGTGAAGGAAAATCTATTTGGCTTGTGTTACTT
The DNA here is from genome assembly GCF_052426305.1 of Pelodiscus sinensis. Lineage (NCBI taxonomy): Eukaryota > Metazoa > Chordata > Testudines > Trionychidae > Pelodiscus > Pelodiscus sinensis. The sequence goes on along the minus strand of NC_143055.1, from coordinate 25,966,061 downwards.
GAGAAACAGAAGGGAAAATAAATCATTTGCCAAAGAGAAAAAAGGAAATAATGATACAAAAAATTATATCCTGGCCTTCAGAGAACAAAAGAAAGAATCAAAGTGTACTTTGCATTATCACTTTAAATTGCTCTAAAGGTGATTTTTCACAATAGGATATTGTGAGCTTACAAACTCTCACTCCAGCCTTCATTTAAAAAAAATACAATAATTGAAATAAGCATGTGCATTTTTCATTTTTTTTTAAATTACTTCAGTTAAAGACCTGAGCAATCCCAGGTACATCTGCTAGTAGGTCTTTATTAACCTCAGTTCCAAACTATTGGTGTAACGAAAGCACACATGTATGCCTTTATCAGACAGTGCTTTCTAGGAGGTTTTTGAAATCCTGCAGCACAGTGGAAGCATTACTCCTGGTCAGAGGGGAAAAGAAGGTGGTGCCATTCCAGTAACTGCCAGCTGGGGCACTCCGTTGCAGATAGAAGCATGCAACATGGCTTGTAATGTGCTCTTCCAGCTAGGCTCCCCCTGGGTTCCACATGGTCCCTGCTGTAGTCAGGGGCGGCCCGCGGACCTAGGCAAACTAGGCAGTTGCCTAGGGCACTGCAGGCACAGGCACCCGATGATGACGTCACAGCCATTGACAGCCATGCAGGCAGGGGTGCCAATCGCGCCTTCCGCCTAGGATGCCAGCTGCCACAGCCGACTTCAGCCCGCTCCTGGCTGTAGGCTGGGGCTAACAGCCCCATGTGCGATGAACAGTAGGCCCCCAGGTGAGGCAAGCATGTGCGAAAGGGGCCCATTGGAGGTGCACTGTTATAGGAGAGGTGAGTGAGCTTCAAGCCAGGCTCCTGGTGGGGCATCAGCTTCTGTCTTGCTGCCTTAGCCCTCTCTAGCTGGATGCCAGGCACCACACATGCATTCTCTGCAGTACACACTCCTACTGGCAGACCTGGGAAAAAGGCAGGTCACCCAACCAGCCCACCTTCCTCAGGTGCGGGGGGAGGGGAGCAATTGCAGTAGACCAGTGGTCCCCAACCATTTGGAGCTGCTGGGCTCCAAGGGGCGGGGCCGTTCACCCACCAGGAGCCAGAGGGCAGGGACACTCACAGGCCCAGGGGTGGGGCCGCGCATACGCCACATTCCCATGAGCCACGTGCCTGGGGTCAGCAACCCCATGCACTGCGTGGCCACGGGCGGGGCCGCCCATTCACCGCAAGACTGGGGCTAGCGCCCTCCAGAGCCACACGCCCAGGGCTGGCACCCCCCATAGCTATGCACCTGGGGGTGGGGCGGCCAATTTGCCATGTACCTGGGGCCAGGGCAGCCAATTTGCCGCGCGCCTAGGAGCGGCACTTCCCATGCACCACACACCCGGAGCGCAGGCGGTCAATTCACTACACGCCTGGGGCCGGTGCTCTGCATGCAGTAGACCAGTGGTATGCGTGTATGCTCAGTGCTCCTGGGGCCGACACCGCGTATGCGCAGTGCGCCTGGGGCTGACACCGCGTATGTGCCAGCCCTGAGAACTTCCCCACGGGCACCATGTTGGGGAACACTGCTCTAGCCCGTATGCTAGCAATCTTCACCATGTGACGAGTGTAAACCAACAGAGTGGTTAATTTCTTCTGCAAAATCTTTGAACCAATAAGATACAAAAAAGATGTGAAGTACCCCTCATCTCATTTCCAATAGATTAACTCTGATCTACTTTTTTTCTGTTTAAGAAATCAAAGCCCACAAGGAAGGAGAGGATGATCATATTTTACAAATAATAGAAATGTTTTATTTTAGGTGGATTTTGGTTCTTGTCAGTAGGTCTTGGCTGAGTACCCTCCTTCTCTCTTATGCATTGGAGAGGGTCCAGTGGAGGGCAACCACTGGGGGGCTGGAGCATATGACTTATGAGGAGAGGCTGAGGGAGCTGGGTCTGTTTAGTCTGCAGAAGAGAAGAGTGAGGGGGGATTTGATAACAGCTTTCAACTTCCTGAAGGGAGGTTCCAAGGAGGATGGAGAGAGGCTGTTCACAGTAGTGATGGATGGCAGAACAAGGAGCAATGGTCCCCATTCGCGGTGGGAGAGGTCCAGGTTGGATATTAGGAAAAACTATTTCACTAGGAGGGTAGTGAAGCACTGGAATGGGTTACCTAGGGAAGTAGTGGAGTCTCCATCACTAGAGGTGTTTAAGTCTCGGCTTGACAAAGCCCTGGCCGGGTTGATTTAGTTGGGATTGGTCCTGCCTAGAGCAGGGGGCTGGACTTGATAACTGTCTGAGGTCTCTTCCAGTTCTATGATTCTATGATTTCATAACATGTAGCTCAGTGTTCCTCAAGATGCCTACATTTGCTTCCCAGAAAGTGATGCACCTAGGGGATTACAAGCAGTGCACACTGGTTGCCTGGGGTTACAAGACATTAATGGAGTGCACCTGAACCATTTCCCCCACCAAAATGGCTTTTTGCTTGGGTTTAAAGCTGCATGATCTGAATCTGCCTTGAAGTGCCCTGGACTTCAATACAAGAGTTAGTAAAATGCAGCAAGGTCAAAACAGAAAACTAACTTGAACAGGAGGTCTGCTTGACAATTTGGAGACAGAGAAAATGCTTTAGGGCAAGATTAACCATCCAAATGATGAAGCATAAAAATCTTCAGTCTCCTACCCATACTTATGAGGCAGCTTGAATATTAGGTGGACCATTGCCTTGGGCTGTCTCCCTTCCCTAAGGTCTCCTCTGGCTTTTTGACTTGCCTCTGACACTGAAGAGGCTGTGCAGGTGCTGAAATACTTTATGCGCAGCCTGTCAGCAGCAAAGCAAGCAAACGCCAGAAAAGCTGAATAACGGATCGTGGCCTCAATTACCAGGGCTCAGGAAAACAATGCAATTAAAATGATAAATTGGCTGCACCAACAGGCAGGGCGCACTCGGCGGGTTATTTAGTGAAGATTTCCCTCAATTAGGGATTGCAGCGTTTTTTATCCCTCTTTCACCAGCACCCACCAAGCTGCGGGGGGGGGGGGGGGGTGCATGGAGCCCGGGGCTCACAGGTACGAGGCCGGGTCAGACAGGCGTCTACAGCTGAGTCAGGGGCAACGCGACCCTCCCTATCTCCCCGGCCATAACGCGGCTCCCAGTCCCCAGCATGCCCCCGGCCCCTAGGAGGAGCAGGCTAGTTACGGGGAGCGTCGCGCGCCGCTGCCCCGGGGACAGGAGCAGCTCGCGCCCCAGGAACAAAGCCTCCGGCCCCACCCAGGCCCTTTGCACCGCATCTCCTGCCACCGGTAGGGAAGGACCTGAAGCGCCGCGCCTCGGAGCCGCGCAGTGCCCTCGGCCCGCCTGTACCGCGCTGCGCCCCGCCCCACCCCGGGCCCCCAGCCCGCTTGTAGCGCGCAACGCCCACCCCCTTCCCAGCTCTCGAGTCATGCAGCGCCCCCCGCGCTAGTCACTTGTACCTTGCACTTCCCCCCGCGCGCTCCCCGGCCCGCTTGTACCGCTGCCTCACGGGCTTAGCGAGGTCATTGTCCTCTCACAGCCCAGCCCGATTGTAGCGCCCAGCGCTCCCCTCCTGGCTGCTAGAACAACAAGGCGCCGCGCTCCCCTAGCGGGAGCTACCCACGGGCCTTACAAGTAGCACTGCGCCCCCCTCCCCCTTGTAGCGCTCTGCAGGGGGAGCCTCGCCCCCCCCCACCTGCTGCAGCCGGCGCAGGGAGAGCCAAGCGTGCGCCTCCCCCGCCCCCCGGGGCCCCTTTGTGCTGCTGCTGCTCGGATCTGCCCTAAGACACGCGGCGGATGCGTCACGGCGGAGGCGCTGCTGCTGCTGCGAGCTACGCGCACGAGCCCATTAACCCCAAGGCAGCCCAGCGCCGATCGATCGCGTCGCTCCCCTGCACCCAGCCTCCCGCCCGAGCCGCTCCGAAGAGGCGTCCGAGCCGCGCCGCCATTTCCCAGCGCTGAAACAGAGGGCTCGGAGCCTCCCCCACCTTGCACCCACCCACCAGCCCCGCACAGAGGGAACGGCAGAGGAGCAGCTGAGGTAGGTCCGAGCCGCGGCTTTTCCGTCGCCAGCGATTATTGCTGGGGTGGGAGCTTCATGCCTAGCAGCTCAGGGTGGGGAAGGACGTGGAGGGCTTCTCATTGCGCCCCGCTCTCACCCACGTCCTCTGGAGCCGGGCGCGCTCAGAGCAAGAGGAGCAGGGACGGTGCGCAGAGGGGGGCGGTGTCGCTGGACACAAGGATGCAGCAATGGAGACTGTGGAAATGGATTGATGGACGTGGGGCGGTGGCGGCGGCGGCAGGGGGAGAGGAAGAAGAGAAGCTCTATGGATGTAGATAGGTGGAGAGGTGCAGTGATCCCCTTTGTGGATGGAGAGGACTGCGGGGATGGATGGATACCATTATATGGAAAGATGTTGCGTTTCTGCTGGATGTTATCCAGGGCTTCTAGAAAGCGCTCTGGAGAGGATGCAGTTCACCCTTCGGCTATGAAGGAATACACCGTTGTAGTTAGTCACGCTAAGAAAACAACACCTCCATCCCCAAAACTGTCATGCAGTTACAGCTGATGCCTTCTTAATGACCATTCGAAAGTGAGAGGGATGTTAAAAAGTGGAATTAGGTCACTTGAGATCAACGGAAGAAATGATGCCTGAAAAAATGTATTTTAGGATTTGTGTGTTTGTTTTGGGGGGTATATTTTTGCCATAATATGTGTTTGAGTAGCACTACGTTATGGTTTTCTTTTTTTTGTGTGTGTGCTTGTAGGAAATCCTTTTTTCTTTTTAATCCAGGAAGGATGGTGAAACTAGGGAATAATTTCAGTGAGAAGAGCACAAAGCAGCCCCTCTTGGAGGATGGATTTGACACTATCCCCTTGATCACACCCCTGGACGTCAATCAGCTACAGTTCCCACCTCCTGATAAGGTACAGTAGGCTCCAGTTTGCACTACAGAGAATCACACCCAAATTGCTCACAAAGAACAGGAGAATAATTTCTATAGTAGGGCATTTTAAGGAGTGGCTATTTCTTCACAGAAAAAAAAATTAAACTAATGGTAATCACGAACATGTCAATTAAAGTATTTTTTTTTCATTTAAATGTCATCATGAAAACACTTATTGTAAAAAAAAAAAAATCAGGTATAAGTAAATTTCGCTTTATTTGGTACTGTGGGACACAATGAGGTATTTGCAAGCTTGTTTGTGATCACTTGTCACTCTTTATATTGTAGCCCCATCTTTAGAATCTTTAAGGCAGCTGTGAAAATTCATTGTGAAATACAAGTCTGTTGGCTGTAAGACATCCTACAGTGTGGAAGCATTGCTTTAGGACTCCAAAGGGCGGGTTCAGGCAAAATAGCCACACAGGGGATCTTATGTACCTCAGGTGGATCTCAGAAGGGGCTCCATGCAGGCGCCAGATAAACCAACAGGGGAAGTTGTGGATGGGATAGTTACTAGATTAATAATTAATCTATCCTGCCCTCAACAATTCTTGAATACGGAGAGAACTTGTGTGAATGATTGGGGTTGGGGCTAGTATCTGCTGGTCCAGTCCACAGACTGGAATGTGGATCAAAGAAAGTTTGTATTGCTGCCCCATATCTTCTTGTCCACTTGGAGGAGAGGCTTGTATTCTGCCTCCCTGACAGCTGTTTACGAGTCGCTTATGCAAAGCCTGATTTGTGCAGCCTGAGGAGGAAGGACAAATACATCTCAAAACACTTTTCTGACCCTGCACAAATAATCTGATAACACTTATCACTTATGTGACATAATGAGACTGGTTCACGAAGATTTTTTTCAAATATTCTTCCATTTGTATAACTTAAAAACTTAATGGTTTCCATTGTTGATACTTTCTGGAGCCACAAATTCAGACTGGCAAATGATGATTAAATATATTTGGTAACAAATTTCACGGTGAGTTTATGCTTTGTAATCTTTGAAGGCTTGATTCTTTTCTTAGATATATGGTAGATATAGGTTGCATGTCTTGAATATTTCATATGTTCTTACACTAGGAAAAAAAGAATAGCTGTAAAACTGTCTAAAAATGTTTATGTATGGTCTATTTATACCATTGACACTTCTGTCTAGGATGTGATCACCAGTTGGCTGACACTTTACATAGGATTAGCCCATAGCCTTAGAATCCATATCTGCTCTGAGTTACATGTGTGTAATTCCTGTACTGATGGCAGAATTGGACACTTAGGTTTTAAAACTGTTGCTGTGGCTGATTGTGTTTGCTGTCTGGTGACCAGGCAACCAATTAGCAGGGTCGTACATTCAGAGGCTGAACTTATTGAGTATGTGTGTTATATTACTTAGCTGCTAAGCAGAGCCTTGAAGCAAGAATCCCTGTGGTCCACAGGCAGCAGCTTCACCAAAATGGAGTCTCCGTGGCTAAGCCAGTAAAAACTGTGCTGAGTTTTTCTACTGGAAGTTGTTCTTTTATTGGTATGTGGTCAAGTGGTACTGGGCAGAACTCCCCCTGCAGACAACAGGAGTTATGTGAGCAGAACCAAGGGCAAATTACATGGACCCAAAGTCGAACAGAAGACTCAGACATTTGCTTAGCATTTCTTTTTTTCCCCACTGCTCAACTATGTGTGTTTCCCTTCATTTGTGCAATTATTTACACATGAATATAAGAGTATTTTATAGGTCTATATAGGTCCTTTTTGTGCTCAGCTGGTCCTAGCCATGTAAAATGCTTCTTAGTCTCAGTCGTGATGAGGGATGGTTGGGACATTATTAACCGAACATTCAATGAAGGTGCAAACATCTTTGTGTAGATTCTTGTGTTAGTACCCTTCCTACCTATTACCTTTTATCCTTATCTGCTTCATTTTAACTATACAATCTTCAGGTGCTTACTGATGGCCAGTTCTGCCTTCCTGTTTTTCCCTTTCATATTTTCATACCCCCTTCTCCTTGTTTCCCTTCCCCCCTCCTTTTTTTCCTTTCCCCCCTCTCTCTCTTCTCCCCTATTTATTTTGGGTCTGCACATCCTAAACTCAATACTCCGGTCATCTGGAGAAGTGGGCTAAGCCCACGAAAGCTCATGATACCATCTACATGTTTTGTTAGTCTATAAAGTGCTACCAGACCATTTGTTGTTTTTTAAGCTTATCTTGTAGGTCACTGATACAGTCTTAAATGTTCTATCTTTAATAGCTCTCATAGTAAAGGTGCCAGTAGTAGTAAGGATTGATAGAGATCAAATTCTGAAGTATAAGTATAGCCATGTGTAATATGGATAAGTACATACTTCACCTATCCATGTTTATTATGCAGTACAAAGCTCTAGTGTGGGAGTGAAGCATAAAAAACTTTGTGAAGAATAGTGATTTTAACTCTTAGAATGTGATGGTTTTGACAGTTCCTAAATTAAAGACTGAATTGATTTAAGTATATTTTTGGTTATATTAAACAAAAGAAAACATTATATAACCAGACAGATAAAACTATGTTCATTGTCATTTGGATATGATTTTGATTGCCCGAGACTAAGCAACATAATGAAAGGGGGGAGGGACAGCGCATTAAAATGGGAAAAATAAAAAAAAAGCCATTGAACATAATTATAATCAAAATGAAGATAAGATGTATGGAAAATAGTTTCCAATAACTCAGCACATTTTCTAAAGGCAATCATTTTGTGTTGTGGCATTAGACCCAAACCATCACACATTCAAGACACTGCTTAAGAGAAGGAACTGGCTGTAAAAGTAGGCAAACCCAAAGGTTTCAGTTCAGGCTCTTGGTTAAGTGTCACAGTTCTGCTTTCAGAGGTATATAGTTCCCATTTTATCTAAAGACAGTATTGGGGGTTAAACCAAATTAAGACTTATGGGACTTCAGGAGAAATCTCTTTATGGAGGAGGCTTGTGTGAAGCTAATTACCATGGGTAAATATATTTTTTAAAAAGCTAGCCTAGTACTTGAACAATATCACAGCATACATACAGAACAAGGTAGGTAGATAGGTGGATGGATGGATGGATTGACCTACAGAGGGCATTTTACTTCTTTCAATTCCAGAATGCTTCTGTGAAAGAATACTGCTATTGCTACTATGTTATTATTGACAGAATTTTTAAACTGACCTCTTAATTGACTATCTGATCCAGTCAATCTCTGGCTTGAAACCTCACTAGTTGAATTCTCCTGAAGCTGATTGAGATGACCATTGTGACACTCTGACACTATCCTGAGCAAACCTTATAGAATTAGATAAACTTTATTGAATTAAGTTAAATATTATTGATTTAGGGTTTAATACCTTTGGGGTACATTGTATTAAAAATGCAGTTGTGTATGTGTTAGGGTATGTCTACACTACCCTCCTAGTTCAAACTAAGAGGGTAATGTAGGCATACTGCACTTGCAAATGAAGCCCGGGATTTGAATTTCCCGGGCTTCATTTGCATAAGCGGGGAGCCGCCATTTTTAAAACCCCGCTGGTTCGAACCCCGTGCAGCGCGGCTACACGGGGCACGAACTAGGTAGTTCGAACTAGACTTCCTAGTTCGAACTACCGTTACTCCTCATTTCACGAGGAGTAACGGTAGTTCGAACTAGGAAGCCTAGTTCGAACTACCTAGTTCGTGCCCCGTGTAGCCGCGCTGCACGGGGTTCGAACCAGCGGGGTTTTAAAAATGGCGGCTCCCCGCTTATGCAAATGAAGCCCGGGAAATTCAAATCCCGGGCTTCATTTGCAAGTGCGGTATGCCTACATTACTCCACTAGTTCGAACTAGCGGGGTAGTGTAGACATACCCTTAGTGTGTATCTTTTCTAGTAAGGATGGGGAGGCCAACATACTTCCTTTATCAACCCTCTGAAACCCACCTCCCCAGAAAGACGCACAAATATGAGTTCAAACTGGATTCTCCAGAGACCAACAGACAAAGGAAGAGTTTTGGGATAAACATATGGCTTTAAGCTGGCTTGTGACCTTTTTCCTAATGGGCAGGACCCTGGTCCACAGAGGGCCCCAATCCTTTGGGAAGTATTGGAAGGACTGGGCCTAATGAGGCCCCATAAGACCAGGTGCTTGTTCTGAAGTGAAGCTGTGATGAGCTTGTAACCAGAAGGAATCCTCTTGGGTGAGGTGTTGAAGGACTGCTCCTGACAGTCTCCCTGTTAGGGAGATCTCTAGTAAGCTTATTAATATACATATAAGTACTTTCATTGTTTTTTTTCCCCCCTCTGTAGTGAAGAAAATAGGCTTGCATGGGAAGTGTTATGTGGTACCTTATAATGGTACCAATTACATCTGGTAACAGTCTCGGAAGAGAAAGCGTAACTCACACACCTAGGGCTCGTCTACACTGGCCCCTTTTCTGAAAGGGGCATGCAAATTTCATAGGTCGTAATAGGGAAATCCGCGGGGGATTTAAATATCCCCCGCGGCATTTAAATAAAAATGTCCACCGCTTTTTTCCGGCTTTTAGAAAAGCCGGAAAAGAGCGTCTACACTGGCCCCGATTCTCCGGAAAAAAGGGCTTTGAAGTAGGAATAAGAGATCCTCCGGAAAAGGGCTTTTTTCCGGAGGATCGGGGCCAGTGTAGATACTCTTTTCCGGCTTTTCTAAAAGCCGGAAAAAAACGGCGGACATTTTTATTTAAATGCCGCGGGGGATATTTAAATCCCCCGCGGATTTCCCTATTACGACCTGTGAAATTAGCATGCCCCTTTCGGAAAAGGGGCCAGTGTAGACGTAGCCCTAGTGCGGTTCATTGGCCAATGCAGTGGCATTTAGATCACAGCAACAGTTAAGACCAAGAAACCTACAGGATGGGCTGGGAGCCAGCTGGCTTTTCGCTCAGAGGGTAGAGGCTCCTATACTCTGCTCCAGAGGTCTCAAGTTCAAATCTGCCTGGTGGTGATTACAAAAGTAAATAGGGGTCCTTGGGCAACCTCTCTGTGCTGGGAATAACACAGTGAAGACAGGGAACTGTGCAACCTGGAAATAATCAGAAGGGAGATAGATGTGAATCTCCGCCATGAGTATCATAGGTGGGAGAAGGCATTGCTTTCCCAAACTGCCAGGCTGACTCCACCCCAGAAGGCCTACTGAGGGTTAGAGTGTTGCTGCAACAGGCAATGCAGCACTAACAAAATGGATCATTTGTGGAATAGTTTTTCTATTATATGCTCCCTTCAAATTCCTCAAACACATGGAAGGGAAATTCATCAGCATTTGCTAGTTGAAAAAGGGTAAAATTGATAAGAATATTTTAATTTTCATGTCCTCCATGAGGCAGTTATATGTAATAGGAAATATACTTATTTAGTTAGCATCAGTGGTATGTTTTCCAGTGAAAAAAAATAAAATGAACTTGAAAAAATTACTTGATGGTTGGGACCCAAAGTATTTATACCGTACACACGATTGTCATTATCTTTATACAAAATATGCCTAACATTTGAAAATGAATAACTCACTCATTAATATTCTTGCAGGAGAATAGGGCCATCCTGAGGCATATGCAGCTGCATAGGACACCACTAAATTTTGGGCAACTGGTGCCCCAAATTTAGTGGTGCCTTATGCTGCTGGCTTTGGTGGCCCCATCCCCTGGCCACGCTCCTGCTTCCCCATCCTGCGGGCTCAGCGACTCAGTGTCGGGACTCTGGTAGCCTCCATCCTCATACCCCACAGGCTGAGCATCTAGCTTCTGCTCACCAGGTGGTAGTGAACAGCGTGAGCATGGGCTGAAGGACTTAGACAGAGCACAGGGCAGCCACGCAGTCAGTGGCTGCAGAAAAATGGCACTTTCCCCTTCAAAGCACCACTTTTCTCCAGCAGGCATTTGCATGGCTGCCGCTGCTCCTCTGGCCCATGCTTTCACCACCTGCCGTTGCTGGTACCTCCCACTTGCAACATATGTCTAAGGACAGGACACAGGATTATAGGCAGTGCCAGCTTCAGCGGCCCCACTCCCTATCTGCCTGCTCCCCCTCCCTCAAGCTGCTGGTGAACCTGCAGGTGAGCCTCCCTCCCTGCTCTGCTTCAGGGCTTGACTTCTGGTCTGGTAGAGTTGGTAACCCCTTATCCCCACAGATTCTATCTTCTTGCAGCCCTCCCCCAGGAGTAACTGCTCTCCCCATGGGGATTAAGGAAATCCTATGCAAACACTTGGAAGGTAATAAAGTGATAGGGAATAGCCAGCATGGGTTTGTGAAGAACAAGTCATGCCAAACTAATCTGATAGCTTTCTTTGATAAGATAACGAGCCTTGTGGATAAGGGAGAAGCGGTGGATGTCATATACCTAGACTTTAGTAAGGCATTTGATACGGTCTCGCATGATATTCTTATTGATAAACTAGGCAAATATAACTTAGATAGGGCCACGATAAGGTGGGTGCATAATTGGCTGGATAACCGTAGTCAGAGAGTTGTTGTTAACGGTTCTAAATCCTGCTGGAAAGGGATAACAAGTGGAGTTCCTCAAGGGTCTGTTTTGGGACCCGTACTGTTCAATATCTTCATCAATGATGTAGATATTGGGATAGAGAGTACGCTTATTAAGTTTGCAGATGATACCAAACTGGGTGGGGTTGCGACTTCTTTGGAGGATAGGGACATAATTCAAAATGACCTTAGCAAGTTAGAGAAATGGTCAGAGGTAAACAGGATGAGGTTTAATAAAGAGAAATGCAAAGTGCTCCACTTAGGAAGGAACAATCAGTTCCATACATACAAGATGGGAAGTGACTGTCTAGGAAGGAGCATGGCAGAAAGGGATCTAGGGGTCATAGTGGACCACAAGTTGAATATGAGTCAACAGTGTGATGCTGTTGCAAAAAAAGCAAATATGATTCTAGGTTGTATCAACAGGTGTGTTGTAAGCAAAACTCGTGAAGTCATTCTGCCGCTCTACTCTGCACTAGTTAGGCCTCAGCTGGAGTACTGTGTCCAGTTCTGGGCGCCACATTTCAAGAAAGATGTGGAGAAATTGGAAAGGGTACAGAGAAGAGCGACAAGTATGATTAAAGGTTTAGAGAACATGACCTATGAAGCCAGGCTTCATGAACTGGGCTTGTTTAGTTTGGAAAAAAGAAGATTAAGGGGGGACATGATAGCGGTTTTCAAATATCGAAAAGGGTGTCACAAGGAGGAAGGAGAAAATTTGTTCCTCTTGGTTTCTGAGGACAGGACAAGGAGTAATGGGCTTAAAGTGCAGCAGGGGAGGTTTAGATTGGACATTAGGAAAAAATTCCTAACTGTCAGGGTGGTCAAATCTTGGAATAAATTGCCAAGGGAGGTGGTGGAATATCCCTCTCTGGAGGTATTTAAGAACAGGTTAGATAGACATCTGTCAGGGATGGTGTAGGTGGAGCTTGGTCCTGCCTTGAGGGCGGGGGGCTGGACTCGATGACCTCTTGAGGTCCCTTCCAGTCCTATTATTCTATGATTCTATGATTGGTAGTGTCGATGCTGGGCTGCATAGGGCACCAGCACTGGTAGGGACAGCTGTGCAGGAGAAAAAAGCTTGGTTTGGGTTTTACTTTTCAGAAGAATCCATTTCAAATGCTTACTGGCCTGTAAAGACAAGGGAGCTGTACCTCAAGTGATAACCGGTTGAATCTACTAATTTAATGCAGTATGATTGCATCATAAATTTATGAATGCATGCCCACATAGGAGGGAATGGCACAGCTATCTGCCTATGCATACGTGAATTAAGCATGGTAGAATTAGAAACAACACAAGCCCAATTTACATAGAAATCATACAGGGATGGGAAGCTTACAAGACAGGAAGAATGGCATGACGTTATCCTACCTCTTGAAACAAGTTCTTTGGGCTTTGGAAGATAAAAGTAAAGATGGACGCCACTTATGACATCCCCTACTAGATGGACACAAGAGACCAGAGTATTTGCAATCTGAGAAGGAGAAATCCTAAAAGTAGGGGTGAGAGAAGGAATTGGAATTGAATACAGATATGAAGGAATTGGAATTGAATATAGATCTTTCCTGCTTAGGAACAATCTTTTGCCTAAATTGACAAGGGAGGCCAGCACTTTGTTCTTTTGTGGAAGGTTCTAACTGAGGAAAAGTCAGCCATGCCTTGAAGAACAACTGGTTAGCATAGATGCTGGAACTGTGGGTCTGCGGTGAGGGTGCAGCAGCACCCCCGGCTCGAAGTGGCTAATATCATCTGCACAATAAAATTTATTCCAGCACCTATCTTGAATAAAGCCTGTATCTTGCTGTATTAATTTTATACTTTTAGAAGTGTACTTAGTTTTGTTTTATTTGTGTAACTTTATAGTTGAACTCATTGAATCTTTTTTCTGTTTAATAAGTTTTTAATTTTTACTCAGTGTTTCATTTAAAGCAGGTGTGGGGAACCTAAGGTCCAGGAGTCTGATGTGGCCCCTGGCTTTCCACACAGCATGGGGAGTCCACACTGGAACTCCAGTCCCCATGCCACACACCCTCCACCCCCCAGTATGGTACTGGAGCAAAATCTACTAACCTGGGCTCCACTAAGCTCTGGTGTGAGAGGAGAATGTGAGGAGTGTCTTTTTCCTTCTCAGTTGGGGGCAACGTCAGTGAAGGTTTTGGGTTTTTTTTCTCACTTGTGTGCAGCCCCTGACTAACTTTTTCTGTGAGTAAGTTGGCACCTGACCCAAAAAAGCTTTCTCAACCCTGGTTTAAAGGGAAGTGTATATTTACGCTAGATAGCTTAATAAGCTGTGATTTCTGTGTGTGTCTCTTTTTTAGAGGAATAAACAAACAATATTTTATTTCCCTGAACTGTCCAGGAGAAGACTGCACATTGAAGAACAGAGTTTTGGGAAAACTTGGGAGTGTGTTGTGGTCACCTTACAAGTAGCTACCAGGGTTCAGAGCTGCTGAACCAGAGGTGTCTAGGACACAGTCAGTCATGGTGTGATCTGCATGCTGGTTGTGTGTGGCCCCTGTTGGAAGTTAGAACAGGAGTACGTTATAAGCTGTGCGCTTGTGCAGCCTTTCAAGAGTTATTCAAATGCTGCCTAACTGATTAGCAGAGTGCCCACAGTTAGGTTTTGTGTTTCTATTGGTGGTGTGCATGCCTTGGTGTGAACACACAAAAAATTCACACATGGACGGAAAAAAATATGCACATGGATGGAAAAGATTAGAGGGAACATTAATTGTGAGGCACCCAGGACAGGTGGTGTCATAACTTCTCCCTGATTCAGATTGCACTCCTGAATGTGGCAGTGGTATCCTTTTTATTGCATTGGGAAATTCAGATTATTTCATAGGTAAAGTTATAACCTGGAAGATTTCCATATCTAGTACAAAGCTAGTTGTTTGAGGGAAATAAGCCTTAGAATGTACTGATTTAACTAGTGATCACTTCTTTTGTTGTTGATGTTTTTGATAAGGTTGTGGTCAAAACAAAAACAGAATATGAACCTGATCGCAAGAAAGGAAAATTTCGTACTCCCAAAATAGCTGAATTCACAATCAGCATCACTGATGGAGTTTCTGAAAGATTTAAGGTAAGCAGGACTTTCTATGATGTTTATAATTCAGTTACTGTTAATTACCAACTGTAGTAAAAGAAAACTGGATTTAAATAACAAAGATATGGCAGAAAATTTTAAAAAATTGAGTGCAATTATGGTATATCTTAACATTATTAATTAGTACCATCTCCTGTAGTCCTTACATTCAAGTTTTCCACTCCTTACTTTGACAAAAATCCCACTGAAGTTTCAGTCAATGGGAGTTCAGCATGATTAAGTGGTGAATATCTTATGGACTTGTAACTCGCATTATGTGACTAATACCCCCATTAGTGTTAGAGGATAAATATTACATGGGCATTCCCTTTCTTTTTTGCTTATTTTTTATCATATTGAAAACATTCTTTTAAAGGAGCAGTCTTTTTCCCTAGTATTATTCCTTGTGATAGTTGATGACTATAAATGCATTGTGTGATTTGATGGCTCAGGAAATTAGTAACAGAGCTGTCTGCCACCAGCTTACTAGTTCAGATGTATCCCTTAGTATGGTGGTTTTATGAAAACTGTTACCCTCTGATGCCTCTTCATTGAAAGTGGGTGGCTTAAGTACATTTCTTGGTGAAAATATATCCACATCACAGTAATTCCCTTTGTTGGGATTGTGACAGAGGTGAAGGATTTAACAGATTAAAAGACTTGAATCACTCTCCCCATAGAGGATGGAGTTCCTCGAGCCATATTATCAAGACACAGTGATGAAATGACAGCAACAATGCAAATTCTGTCAAATTTCTGTTTCCTGTGCTATGGCACCTTGCACAGACATTAAGTTCAGGCAGAAAACAGCTTAAAATATTTAGTAGGTGAAGGCAGTTTAGTGCACAGACTAAAAAGTGGCTGAAAGGTTTAAGGTATAGTTTGGAGATAAAATGTTGGGCTGAAATAAAGGAGCATATTCTCTTCCCAGTGCATATGGGCAACTCCCATTAGTATTAATGGAAGTTTTATGGCACATCAACATGCTCTTAAGCATGCAGAATAAAACCGTGATACAGAAAGTTCTGAGAGCAGATTTTGGCCCCAAAAGGTATATAGATAGCTTTCACTGAAATCAAAGCAATCTGTATGCATATAACCAACAGTAGAATTGGAGTCTTTGTGCCTGTGCTGAAAGAGAGCTGAGCAAATAAGATCTCTCTAAGCAACAAGTAAATTGCTTGTCTCACACTGTAGTGTAGTCATTTCTAATTTATAGGGCTGTGCAGTTAGAAGCAAAAGCATTTTATGTAGCATTTTTATGTACTTTTGGATGGCATACTTGAAACAAAATGTCTTTTAGATATGACTTTACAATTACCACTCTGGGATTAATTTCAAACTACAGGGTTGCTAGGTAGTGCTGCTAGGTAACTGCTGCATCAGAGAGAGGTTTCTGTAAGATTTTTCTATCTCTAGGGGTTTGCATGATGAATCACACTATGCTGTATGTCTAGGTTTCTGAAGGGAGGACATGCGGGTTGACCAGTTAGGAAAATTGCAATTTAGTTAATAGAAGATAGTAGTTTTATACAGAACAATAAAGCCCTAAAAATGTTCCTCAATTTCCTTATAACAGAGGTAGGATTAAATTATGCTGCTTTGTAACATTTTAGAAAGGACTGACTACTGCTTTAGCAGAGACGATTGTCGTATTCTCCACTCCCAGTAGTAAACAGTTCATGAATAATTGATGACATTTCATAAATATGCAGATAAAAAGAAGAGATTGTTATGGAGTTTTCTCCTGGGTCCTTATTAATTGTGAACCATCATGTTAACTGCTGCTGTTGATTCTGAGAGAGCAAAAGGATGTTTGTTTGAAAGTTAAATATTTGCTATAATTATAAAGCACATTATTTAACTGGTGGGATATTGACTTTGGTTTGTGTGAATGAAAAAGCTTCAGAAGTTGTTTTAATGACTTGTACATCAGCTATGCATCTGCTTTCTACGGACTAAAAACATAATACTGTACTAAAAATATAAACAAACAAATTTACTAATAATTCACATGTGTATTCCAAGATGTTAGTCCTTAAATAAAAACAGATTGTGTTTTTGGGATTCAGTAGTGCAGATCATCTAAAGCTGTGCTGCTTAAGAAGTTCCACATTATGGCAAACTATAAGCAGTCAGTATGTGCATATTTCATGTACCTCATTTGTTGCAGCAGTTGGGTGAATATGAAGTTATAAAATATATTCTCTGCATTCAATCTATACTGTCATAGGTATGATAGAGGTCAAATTGTTTATGGAGTAGAATTAAAGTATATTTTTCCCTAAAGCTTAATTAGATGTATACAGCTAGACTCTGATCTATGACTTCAATGCAACTGAAATTAGAATTTGGTTCAGGTGTCCAAAATGGGCAGAACATGAACACTGTCTGTATAGGATGGGGTGGGCAATAAGATGGAGGCAGTTTGCTAGGATTAGTCCCTGGTGGGCCACCGCTGCTATATTTATCTGTGGCTTCCACAGATGCAGGCACTTGCAGCTCCTGTTGGCTGTGGATTGCCATGGGAGCTGTGGGAAGCAGCACTGACTGGGATACCATTTCTTGCAGCTCCCATTGTCGGGGAACAGCGATCCGCGGCCAATGGGAGTTGCAAGTGCCCATAACTGTGGAGTCGCAGATAAATACAGTGGTGGCAGCCCACCAGGGGCTAACCCTAGCGAACTGCAGACAGCCTGGGGGCTTGTTATTGCCTACCACTGGTATAGGTCAACTCTATTCTGGTTTTCCACAAGTAACCACTCCTGTATGGATATGAATTTAAATGGCTAGTTATGAGTGGTTCTCTTCCAGTTTACCAAGTAAGTCCTGAACCTATACTCTAACATAATGTCAGGGGTCCCTGTACTGTGGAAGGGGCAGCCTGTCAGCTGAGAAATCAAATTGACATTATGACCATTTGGTTAGGAGCGCAGGGTGTGTTTTACAGCACTGTTAGCCTGCAGTGTTCTAGTCAGACTTAGTCTTGAGTAATTATGTTTTGCCTACTTTAAATTCTCTTGGAATTTAAACAGAATGCTATCTGTTTAGCATTGTTGTATTTCCTCCCAGACATGCCTGCATTCATTGGTAAGTAGAGTATATGTGTAGGTTGTGAATCATGTGGATGAAACTAAAGGTCAATACAAATTCTTTTTGTATGGCGCTGCATGTGCATTACAGAGAAATCAGAAACAAGGACTACAGTCTAAATTGCTTAATATGGAGACGTAGACTGGGGAATGGAACATGGCTAAGCAAGTGGCTGAGCAGGGAAACCTGGAATATGCTGTGTTAGTTTCACATTTACTAACATGAATGCTTTTAGGAGGAGAGGAATAGGATTTATATGCCTCCTGAAGGCTGGGTCTCCTCGCCTCTTCCCCCCCCCCCCCCGGAATTTCTTCACGCCACAAGTTTGGGAACCCATGATATAATGGGTTAACAAAAGGCTCCAGGCAGAAAGGGGCTGCTTGACACATAGTGTGGATGTGAGGACTCAAAAGGAGCAGTAAGCCAAGTTTTGCGGGACAAGAAAAAGTGCAAGGAGAGAAGAACTGAAACGGTGGGAGCTAAATTGGATATGGCATTGAAACAAATTGACTTTTAGCTAAGGTGGTTAAATTTAATTCAGAAGGGGATGGGAAATCAGGAAAGGATTTGAAGAGGGGCAGACAGTGTTGGAGCAGTGGATAACTTTGCAGTAGCATTTTAGGTTGATTGAAAAGAAGCAAAATAAATATCAGCAAAGAGAGGGAGGTTGCAATAGTTAAGGAGACAGGTGAATACAATTTAGACTTTTTTTTTGCAGCTGTGGTGTAGGGGAATGGATTGATAAAATGTTATACCTGTTGGATTGCTATTCAGACTTTTTAATTTTTGTCTATCCTTTTTCTCTGTTTAATTGTCAAGAATCTATGAGGGGTTTTTCCCCCAGTATTTCCAAACTCCATATTTATCTGTCTGTACTAAGAAACCTTAGTTTATTTGACAGTCAACTCTTGACTCCATTATTACATAGTAGGCATCTGCCAACATTCTCTGACTACTGACAAGCACCTCCCCCCCCCCCCCCCTTGCTGCTTGGATGCTGCAAAAACTGTAGGGAATCCCTGTCTGTATAAACAGAAGTCTCAGAACTGAATAGTCTGTGTTTAGAAGAGGATGGGAGTCCTGGCTCCAGCTTCTCCTGCCCTTTCAATAGGGTTGAGGATAGCATTACCAACTGTTTGGTAGCTTGCTTGGGGGCTTGCTGAACCTGTCCTGGGCAGATGGAATGCTAGAGTCTGCTGCCTCCCTGGAGGATCAGTTTGACCTTCTTGAGGGAAGTTTCCCTGAAGCCTTCCAGGAATCATCTTGGGAGCTGTAGAGCTGCTGCCTGCTCTCTCCCAGAGGTGTCCAGCAGTTCACTGGAACTTCCCTACTTTCTGAACCCTGATTTCATCCCTGACATGACTGACCAGGGCTGGAGAGGCAGGCCAGCTTTGTCCATATAAGTTCTTTAACCCGTTTGTCACCAGTGCAGGGTTTATAAACTTACCACATTTACTTTGGCTAGTCTTCCACTTAAAATCTGTTCCGAAATGTGTCATATGTTTAATATGTTATCTCTCTTGTTTTGAGCAGTTACACACCAGTTCTCTCTAAAATCAGCTTGAAAAGGAGTCTCTCAAGTGAGGTGCAACATTTAGGTTTTTTTCTCTAGTAATATATTTTAAAGAACAATGTAATAGAAATATTTTACACTAACTATTTTGTACTTATAACAATTGTTTTAAGCAGCAATTACTCCTGTTCAATGGTGGAAACCCAAATGCTTCCCAGGAGAGTACTTAGGCATGTACGCTCACTAGCACACGAACACTCCACTCCCACTGTGTCGATACCTCAGGCACTCCGCCAACAGGCTGCCATGAGCAAAAGAGATGCAAAGTCCCCTTGGGGAAAAGAGCAGCTGTGTCTGTATCAGAATTTCTACCTTCTTCCCCCCTTTAAACAAAGGATGAGGGTGAACTGTTGCTAGGACCTTCCTGTGGGAGGAAGAAAAGAACCCTCCCCTAGGTGAAGGAAAGGATGAAAAGTTGTTGTGGAGGGAAGCAATGAAGTGACTATTTGGAGCAGCTTGTTCCATTCCTTTGCCTCCATCCTACCACCCCTCAAATTGCAGAGGGCAATTGGTTATTCTTGAGGTGGTTGGCCAGGGGGATTAAATATGGATTGAAGGGGGCAGTAGGTGAGAATCGCTTTAAGGATGGGAATTTGCATCAGAAGGATCAGTTAGGTGAGGAGTGGATTTCTTGCCAGATGATTGGATGAGAGTCTGGAGTGTTGTTCTGGCATATCAAAAGGAAGATTATTATGTGATCAAGGGAAATTTGGCTATTGGAAGAGGAGATATTAATAGGATTTAGGGATGTCAACATGTAGACTACACGATTAACTGATAAGCCTAGGCTTATCGGTTAATTCTGTCAGCTACACACATTCCCTCTCCACTTCCTGTCTCTATCTTTTAAGCCAGCTCCCCACAAGCACCAGATGCACCTCTCCCCTCTACCCGCAAGCTGCTGCCTCTGATAGAAAGGCAGCAAAGTGGTGGTGGTGGGGGGGGGGGGGGTAGGTGGGAGCTGATACACATGGGGAGCCAGGTTTTAAGCTGGCTCTCCATGTGTGCTGGCTCCATGGACCCACCTGGTCCCACCTTGCTGCCTCCTACAAAGGCAGCGGGGAGGCAGGAGCCAGACACCCCCCTCCCCCCAGTTCCCAAAGAGGCTAAGAACTTAGTTCAGATTAATTTCTCACTGCCGCATGTAGCCGCGGGCAGTCAGTTCAAACTAAGGGGATTTAAAAATGGCACCAGCCCGGGAACATGCAAATGAAGTCCGGGATATTTAAATCCCGGGCTTCATTTGCAAGTTCGAATGCCTACATTAGCCACCCTAGTTCGAACTAGGGGGCTAGTGTAGACATACCCTCCGAGAGTGACTGAATGGGGTGGGAACTGAGGGGAGTTCAGATTGTAATTTAGGGACCTTATTATTCCCCTGGCATATACAAGGAGTAACGTGCATCTTGGATGTCAGCAGAATGACAAGAGGTTAAGAGACCTAGTTAGGTTGGATGTAGCCAGCAGATTTCTAATTAGGAGTTTGGACATGTAGTCTGGTTGTAAATTGCAAGCATTGCAGGAATCAGAATTCACATCTGAAAGCCATTATGAATTGGATAGGTAATATATTCTATAATAAAGTGCAGGGCAGTGGTAAGACCTGGGAACTGGGGGACCTGGTATCTATTGCCCATTTTCACATAACTGTGCAATTGGAAAGTCATTTAGGACCTGGTCTGCAGCAACACTGAGCACACTGAGGTCAACGAATAGAGTTGCCAGTCCTCCAGGATTGACCTTCTCTCCCAGGGTATGTCTACACTACCCCGCTAGTTCGAACTAGTGGGGTAATGTAGGCATATCGCACTTGCAAATGAAGCCCGGGATTTGAATTTCCTGGGCTTCATTTGCATAAGTGGGGAGCTGCCATTTTTAAAACCCCGCTGGTTCGAACCCCGTGCAGCGCGGCTACACGGGGCATGAACTAGGTAGTTCGAACTAGGCTTCCTAGTACGAACTACCGTTACTCCTCGTGAAATGAGGAGTAACAGTAGTTCGAACTAGGAAGCCTAGTTCGAACTATCTATTTCGTGCTGCACGGGGTTCGAACCAGCGGGGTTTTAAAAATGGCGGCTCCCCGCTTATGCAAATGAAGCCCGGGAAATTCAAATCCCGGGCTTCATTTGCAAGTGCGGTATGCCTACATTACTCCACTAGTTCGAACTAGGAGGGTAGTGTAGACATACCCCCAGTGACTACTGAAAGCAATCCTGGAGATTTTAAGAAAATGACAGTCATGTTGGAGGAAACCCCCCACCCTGGAATAGATTGTCAGAATTGGCAACCCTGTCTGTGAAATAAGTCAGTAGTCTGCACCTCTGAAAATCGGTTCCCCAGCACCTGATTCAGCAAGGTGCCAAACACCTACCAATCCCAGTAATATTGCAGGATGGGCCATGGCTCAGACCAGTTGTCCATTTAGCCCAGTATCTTGTCTTCCAACAACTGCCAATGCCATATACTTCAGAGGGAATGAACAACACAGGCAGAGTGATCCATCCTGTCATACTCTCTCAGCTTCTAGTAGTCATAGGCTAGAGAAGCTCACACCATGGACTTGTGTATCTAACCATCTTGGCTAATCGCCATTCATGAGCCTATCTTCCATGAATGTACCTACTTTGGGTGTGTCTAGACTACAGGGTTTTCAAAAAAAGGGGCCTTTTTTCGGGGCGGGGGGGGGGGGGAACCTTCCCCTGCATCCAGACTGCCACTGTGTTCTTTCGAAATTAAATTGAAAGAACGTGGCAGTTTTTTCGACCGTGGTAAACCTCATTTCACGAGAAAGATCGCCTTTTTTGGAAAGTGCTCTTTCGAAAAAAGGCATTCTTGAAAGCAAACAGGGTTTTTTCAAAAAAGAGCATCCAGCCTGCTTGGGTGCGCTCTTTCAAAAAAAAAAAGTGACTTTTTTGAAAGAAGTGGTTGCAGTCTAGACGCTCTCTTTCGAAAGAGGCTTGTAGTCTAGACGTAGCTTTTGTTTTAACCCAGTTTTGGCTTTCACAACATCCCCTGGCAGCATTGTTCCTTCTAAGTTGTGCGGCAGCACAGCTTCATAGATGACCAGTCAGCCCCGCCCTGTTAGAGGCTCAGGGCTCCTTGCAGGGAGCTAACCACCTGAGCAGAGCTGATTGATCATCTGTGAAACTGCGCTGCTGTGCAACTTAGTGGAGACACTGGCAACATTTTCCACAAAGCTGACTTCATTTTGTAAAGAGGCACATCCTTAGGTTTGTTTTAAACCTGCTGTCTATTCATTTCATTGGGTGACCTGTTTCTTGTTATGTGAAAGAGTAAATAACACTTAGTTTTCTCCTACCCAGTCACAATTTTTAACACCTCTATCATATCTTGTTAGTCATCTCTTGTGCAAGATGAAAAATCTTTTTAAATTTCTCCTAATAAGGAAACTTATTCCTTGTTGCCCTTCACTTTTACAATTTTAATAATCTCTTCTGAGTTATGAGTTAATGTTACCCCAAATTTCACTGGAGACCACCCCAGGGTTACGCTCATATGGATTTATTAAATGAGGAATTATCAATCCACAATAGGGTTAAATTAAAGGGGAATGAGCTCTCTCTCTGTCTCTCATGCACATACACACATTCATTCATGCCCTCAGACACTCTCACACTTACACAGGCAAAAGGTTGCAAGGCAAGCCAAAGCATATTATGTCCAGAGCGTCTGCCTGCAGTCATGGATCCTGGCTGGAGAGCTGATCATAAGAAAGCTTGTGCCACATGTTCTCTCCTTTTACTGGAACTGGGCAGCTCCTGTGACAAACACAGGATCCTTCCTCCACCATGTCATGGAACAGCATGCCCAAACTTCCCTAGATCCAGGTTCTTTGTTTGCTTAGAACAGCGATGTCTCCATGATTGCTTCAATTAGTCACCTCCTGGTTCCAAGTGTTTAGCCTGGCTGTTTCCCTCACCCCAAACACGCTCCAGTCTCCATTCTCATACACGTTCTTTTCACAGGGTGAATGCAATTTAGAGCAAGTTACAAAGTGGCTGAAAAGTCATAAAGATTACAAAGCTCAACAATCTGACAACAAGGTGCAGAATTTAAAAGGCAAGGTAGCTGAAAGTTACAGAGACAGGTACAAAGCTTCAAAGCTCAGTGGTTACAAAGATGCAATCCAAAGCAGAACTGACTGTGAACAATTTCAATCTTAATCCCCTACAAATAATCAGTAATAAAGTGACTGAGAAGACAACTGCCCTCCCCTCAAACAGTGTTCACAGCAATGCGGTCAGAAGCAGGGTTTGTCATTCTTAAGTCATGTGTTGGCAGGACCTTACAGTTTAATGCATTTCCAGAAAATGTATGTGAAAATCAAGTAATAGCTTGGGTGGAGGCTTTATACACCAGTAACAGCATGCAGTACTCAAGGTGTGGTGTATTATAGATTTATATAGTGGTATTAGGGTATTGACTGATGTTAGGTATCCCTTTCCTCATGGTTCTTAACATTGTTAGCTTTTTTGACTGTTGCTGCACATTGAGCAGAGAACTATTACCTCACCCACATTGCCTTTCTAATACTCTGGGACTAACAACAGCACTGCAGACTAGGCATGTCAGTATTTATAATACACCACCTATAATGCAGGTGATTTTCCTAGGGTAGACAAAGCCCCAAAATCTGATGCTGAAATGTTTAAATGTCTCAGGTTGTCCCACTGCCATGAGTAAGGTTTGTAGAATGGGCTTCCCAGCCCTGGGTTAGTACTTCCTGTAATGAGAACACAGGTTTCCCTTTCCCTCT
Organism: Pelodiscus sinensis; assembly: GCF_052426305.1. Lineage (NCBI taxonomy): Eukaryota > Metazoa > Chordata > Testudines > Trionychidae > Pelodiscus > Pelodiscus sinensis. The sequence goes on along the minus strand of NC_143055.1, from coordinate 25,942,101 downwards.
AAATGCAGAAATCCCAAAACCTTTCTTGCTTTACAATATCTCAAAATACTGTCTTTTGCTTATTTAAACCTAGAGCAGTGAAATTCTTCTCCTTCTAAAGATCTGTACAGCTGGCTCGCTCTGCTCTCTTTAAAATCCAAATTCCTTAAAAATCCATTTTCTCTTTTGATGACTTAATCATGTAATTTTGTTTTGGCTCTGTTTGCTGTTGTTTCATTTGCTGTAACATGCTATTTTTTCTGATTTATCAAAAAAAAAAAAGTGCCTCTTGCAGCAGCCAGGCATTTGTGCATGAGTTCTGAAATTCAGCTAAAAATAACAAGGTCATTTCAAAGACAACTCCCCAAACAACAAATGAAACTCAGTCAGGCTACACCTCCCTCAGGCAAAGGCCTGATGAGATAAGCTCTGCAATATGCCCTTTAGCTTAACCAACTTTGTCTTTCTAAGACAAGAGGAGAGTTAATTCCAGAGCCAATGCCCCACCCACAGAGTTCCATTTTGAGAATGGGTAGCTTGAATACAGCAGCTTACATCAGAGCCGTCTGGATGATGCTTAGAGAAAGAAACTAGCACACTGTGCCAGTACCCATTTAAGTCAATAGGAGTCTCTCTATTAACTTGAGTGGGCATAAAGCCCCTTAGTCATGGGCTTTTGTAGGTCAAAGTCAACACTATGAATTTTACTTAACAGATGTTTTTTGCTCAGTCGAAAGGATACCCAGACTGCAAATGTCATTAACAAACAAAGTTGTATATCCCCTAATTAGAAGGAGCAGATAACACTTTGCACATACCCTTTGGATGGTTCTCCTGCACCCACTAGAGTCACCTTGGTTGTATCTAGATTAGGGATGGGCAACCAGTGCTCCAGTGCGTGAGAGGCACGTGGGGGAAGAAGGCAGAAAGGGGGTGCATGTGCGGCAGGTTGCCCACCACTGATTTAGATTGACATTGAAACCCCTCCACTGGCCCAAAACACCTGATTCTGTCCCTGCAGCCTTGAGTGCGTACTGGACAGGGAAAGGTGACAACAGAACCTTTCATAGAATTCTAGACTTGGAAGGGACCTCAAGAGGTCATCGAGTCTAATCCCCTGCCTTGATGGCAGGACCAAGCACTATCTAGATCAGTGGTGGGAAACCTTTTTTGGGCTGGGGGATGCTAACCCACAGGCTAGACTACAATGATCTATTGGGAAAAAGTATGCAAAATGCGCTCTGCAATTTGCATACCTTTTCCTGATAGTTTTTCGGAAGAGGCTTTTCTGAAATTTGGCCCGTCTACACTGGGCCAGATTTCGGAAAATCCTCCTCTTTTGGAAGAACCCTTTTTCCTCATGGAAGAAGGAAAACAGGGCTTCTGAAAGAGTGCTCGTGCTCTTCTGCGCAAAAAAAAAATAAAAAAAAAAAACAGCAGAAGAGCAGACGCATTCCCTGGACACGGTGGAGTTTTTCTGGGATACTGTACTTCTGAAAAACCCTGTGGTCTAGATGTACCCTCAGAGAGATCCTTCGGGGGCTGCCCAAAAGTTTAGCTCATCCCTGTCAAGTGTCTAACCTGCTCTTAAATATCTCTTGTGATGGAGATTCCACAACCTCCCTTGGCAATTTATTCCAGTTGCTTAACCACCCTGATTTTCCTAATGTCCAACCTAAACCTCCCTTGCTGCAATTTAAGCCCATTGCTTCTTGTCCAATCCTCAGAAGCCATGGAGAACAATTTTTTTTCCTCCTCCTTGTAACACCCTTTTAGCTACTTGAAAATTGCTATCATGTCCCCTCTCGATCTTCTTTTCTAACTGAAACAAATCCAATTCTTTCATTCTTCCGTCCTAGGTCATGTTTTCTAGATCTTTAATCATTTTTGTTGCTCTTCTCTGGACTTTCTCCATAAATGTGGTGCCCAGAACTGGACACAGTACTCCAACGGAGGCCTAATCAGTGCAGAGTACAGCAGAAGAATGTCTTCGCATGTCTTGCTCACAACACTCCTGTTAATTCATACCAGAATCACGTTTGCTTTTTTTGTAACAGTGTCATACTGTTGACTCCTGTTTAACTTGTGATCCACTATAACCCCTAGATCCCTTTCTGCAATACTCCTTCCAGCTCACTAGACAACCACTTCCCATTCTGTATGTGTGAAACTTACTTTTCCTTCCTAAGTGGAGCACTTTGCATTTGTTCTTATTAAACTTCATCCTGTTTACCTCAGATCATTTCTCTAGTTTGTCCAGATCATTTTGAATTTTCTCCAAAGCACTTGCAACCCCTCCCAGCTTGGTATCATCTGCAAACTTAATAATCGTACTATACCATCATCTAAATAACTGAATAAGATATTGAATAGAACCGGCCCCAAAACAGACCCCTCTGTGGAACCCCACTCTTCATGCCTTTCCGGCATGATTCTGAACCGTTAATAACTACTCTCTGAAAACGGTTATCCAGCCAGGTATGCATCCACCATTGCGCCATCTAGGTTGCATTGCCCTAGTTTATTGATAAGAAGGTCATGAGAGACCATATCAAATGCCTTACTAAAGTCTAGGTATACCACGTCCACTGCTTCTCCCTTATCCACAAGGCTTGATATCCTATCAAAGAAAGCTGTCTGGTTGGTTTGACATGATTTGTCCTTACAAATCCATGCTAGCTGTTACTTATCACCTTACTATCTTCCAAATGTTTGCAGATGGATTCCTTAATTACTTGCTCCATTATCTTCCCTGGCACAGAAGTTAAACTGACTGATCTGTAGTTTCCTGGGTTGTTCTTATTTCCCTATTTATAGATGGGCACTATATTTACCCTTTTCCAGTCTTCTGGAATCTCTCCCACCTTCCATGATTTTTCAAAGATGACAATACATCTTTCAGTACAAAAGCCTTTGCACTAATTTAGAAGACATAAATAGTGCACTATCCAACAGTGTTTAAAAAGGTCTGGGGTTTGGTATACAGATACCTGAGCTTGCTTAGAACCATGGAAAACATCATCAAACATTCTTTTAACATTTTATTAAAGAACTGTTTTTTCCTTCTTTTAACACTTGAAATGTACAGTTTTAAGTGAGGTTTACATTTTAACAACATCCCTTGTTCCCTTTCCCATCAGCTGGAGAGAGCCTTTTAGAAGGTTTCTGCCCTTGTTTGACAGTCTTGCATGGTCTCTCTGATGGTAATAACTCCTTTTGTGGAAAAATAAGAAGTTTGCTGAGATGGGCTGAAGGAAGAGTTGTGACTGCTGCTGTTAAAAGTCTGATACTGTTTTATCCCAGCATGTTTGGGATTCAGCTGAATCGGTAGAGGTAGTGATGTCATCTGGGTCCCTCTCTGGCCTCACAGGGTCAAGACATCTTTCAGGAAGAGAGAGGCTTTGTGTCCCAGGAGATGGTAGGGGGAGCAACCATGATGATTAAGCTTGCTCCAGTAGCCTCAGTCTGCTCTTTATCTTTTCCTCCCAAAGAGTCTATCTTTAGGCCCCAAAAGGGAAGTGGTGGGTGGAATAGCCCATTCCCTCATAATTGGTGGACAAAACAAGGACAGTTTCCAACACACCAATTTTGGTCTATTAATTTCCAGACACTGTGTTGAGCTCATGCTGCGTAAACAAGAAAGTTCTTTTGGTTGGATTAATTCAGTTTTTTTGTCTGGTAATAACTTGACCTACTTTTCATGGATAATTCCCAAGCAGACAAAAAAATTATAGGCCCAATTGTCACAACAATCCCCTAGGTGATGAACAAGTGAGCAGAACTATCTTCTGGGTTCTCTGAGTGGGAGGTACAGAGGCACATTTGCTACTTTGTTCACTTATTAGTGGCTAAATTACTTGTTTGGCTTTTTTATTGCAAAGCACATTGATTCTAGACAGTACATTAATGAATGATAATGTGATAAGGAATGCATTGCTAACACAAACATTCTATTGTTTCTTTTTGCAGGTAACTGTTCTGGTCCTTTTTGCTCTTGCGTTCTTAACGTGTGTTGTATTTTTGGTCGTCTACAAGGTTTACAAGTATGATCATACCTGTCCAGAAGGATTCGTTTTCAAGGTAAAGCACATAAATTTTAGAAAAATAGAAAAACATGTAAAACTATCTCTGCTGCTTTTTACTTATCATTGGGCAAGTTATGTCGATTTACACAGTTTTAATATTTTATAGAATGCTACTTTCTCTGTTCCTTTCTGCATAGTTAGTGAGGTGGTGAGTATCTCATTTACATAATCTTGATTCTTTTTGCTGCTGTTCTACAGATCAAGACACTAACATAATTCTTAATCCTGTGCCCTTAAAATCACAATCTTTACTTGCAGCTGTTTGGAAGATGAATGTCACATGCTTCCCCAAATTTATAAGCCATAGGATGGAAGATCTAAATCTAAAACATGGAGTGAAACTTCTGGACTCTGCTCCTACTTTAGATTTATGACAGATGTATAAAAGTTATCATTAGATTGTAAGACTGTGTAAAAACAAGCCTTTATATACTTACAGGTGGTCATAGAATATATTGCTTTTTATAGGAACAGGCCCAGAGATCCAATAAAGGAAAAATATATTTTCCTGTAAATGTTTCTTTGCTAACTAATGTAATTACATACCTGGGGTTTAAAGTTAGGGAGGTAGCATGAAGATAATAGAGAATGAATCAACTAGGAAGGAAGGGGAGAGAGAGATTGGAATGGGAATCAGTTTTCACAAGAACATGGTGACTTACTTATCTCTGGCCATACAGAGGAGCAGTATGATTTCTTTCACTTCTAAATTCTCCACTATCACCATCTGCAGGATCAGGCTTTCATTCTTAGTGCTTGTCACCTACTCATATTCCTAGTTGTCTGTCTCTTCTCATACTCCTAACTTTTAACAAAAACCCCTCGTTTATTTCTGTTAAGCTACCTCTTTCCCCATTACATTCTTCTTTAAAGTAAATAAATGCTTTTTGTGGCTGAACTGGGGATCGTCTGACCTAGTGGTTGGAGCCCACGGTTGTGGTCAGGAGTTACACCAAGGGCCACAGCAAACTGCAGTGAGGAAGCAGGAACAGGACATAGTAACAAGCACAAAGAGTAGGAACCAGGCAAAGAGGCAGGAACTTGGTCCCATGGGTCTGGTCAGCAGCAGGCCTAGCAACTAGCTGCTCAAACAATAGCTATGGCAGGAACAGGATGCTTTATACTAAAGATGTGTCCAATCAGCAGTCTGCAGCTAGTCAGCTGATCCTGCTGAGTCAACAAGTTCGGCCTCTGTTTGTGGGAGAGTTAGCAACAGTTTCCTGGTGCCACAGAGGGGAATGCTTTTGCTTGGCAACCAGGACTGAGCTCAGGGCCTCAGGAGATTAGACTTCAGTGTCTGTTTCTGCCTTGGAGACTTCTTGTGTGACCTCAAGCAAGTCACTTTCTGTGCTGGTGTCTCATCTTTAAAATGAAGACCATAATACTTAATCCTAATCTGTGTCCATCTTGTCTGTTTAGATAGTCCCGGCTTGAGAGAGCTTTCAGTGTGTTTGTACAGTGCCTAGAATAATTCTTAGTTGGGCCTGTTAAGTACTATTGTAATAAAGGCTATTTCTTCCTGGAAGACTTATGTCATGTTTTCAGCAGTAACCTCTCTCTGCTGTCCCGTGTCCTCTCTTGTCTTTGCTTGCCTTTTCTACCTTCCGTAGTCAATGCAGGGAAATTTTCTTTCTTCTAATTTCTGAGATTATTATTTCACTGGATTCCTGCTTTTGGTCTTGTCTTTCTTAACAAAGGCAGGTGGGATCACCCAAGGATCTCAAAGCTTTCTCGCTCTTTAATGCATTGGTACATATAGCTCATATCAAAAGACATTTATTGGTGCTTGTTACTGTCACAGTAGTGGGTGTTTTGTGGAGACAGTTTGTGAAAGGACAGTTAGTTTTGACCATTTCATGATAGATGGGAACACAAACTTTTATGTTTGTCAGATAAATCCATAGACTATCAAAGCTATACTGCAATAATTGATCTGAATGTCATGAGGCCTAAAATGGAAATGTTGACTTGAATTTGGGCTCTTGACAGTGCCTGTGCCTCTTTTCTGGAGGATCAGGCAAAGCTTTGGGCAAATGTCACATTCTGAGACCAAGGAAAAGTGCTCCAATAAAAATTATTTACTAACGGTTTTACTATCTCAAAACTATCTTTGCCTGCATTGACTTTCTCTTGCATTGATGTCCCTAGCCTAGGATGCGGATGTGCTCTGCATGCAAAGAGTAAAGAGTGTTCCTCATCGATAGTTCTAGAGCTATAGGGGGTCACTTTGACTCAAGGATGTGGCAAGTATACAAAGTTAGTTTATTCTACTCTGCTTGGATACCCACATATAGTGGGGCATCTTCAAACTCAAACAACTTGTTTCTAGGTCCTTGTAGAATCAATGCCTGGGCAGTCTTACTATGTCATGGGTACCACAGTTCCATTCTCTCAAACTTTTATACTATTCTGTGGATCCAACGCTTCAAATTGCCTATGTGCATTTAATGGTGTGACATTGTCATCTCCCATGGCAGTTCTACAGGTGCTTTGACCATGAAGCACCAACTGCATCGAAGCCCTCAAATCAAGTAACATCAGTAGTATTTTGTGCTTGGAATAAAGCTGTGTAGAAATCTCATGGCAACAAGACCCTGCTTTGATCATTAAATGTCACTGATGGCATTGTCAGTTCCAAGTGACTCTCCAGTTGCCTTGAGAGATGGATCACATGGCATATTATGCACTGGAATGACTTGAATAAAGACTTGAGTAGTTATTCTCTATTTTCAACCTATTTTACAATCACACTACCATAAAATGTCTTGACTGCTTCAAGGCCCAAAAGATCATGGATTGTGAGACAACTCTGTACCTTAACAACCAAGGCTGTCTTATATCTACTTTGGTCCCACTGTCCCCGGGTGAGACAAAGACAACACTTTATATACAGGTACAAACAAATTACACATTGCTCCTGATGTGTCAGGTTACCACCCTCTTGACGCTACTTAGATACCACCCATCGCCCTGCACCTCGTGGTTTGATTAAATCATTTTTATCCATTATGCTGTCATTTTAGACCCTTTCCTGAACCTGGGTCGATAGCTGTGGGAGTGTGGGTACCAAAGTCTTTTTTAATGAGCTGGTGTTGCCATGTGCTTTCAAGTTATGACCAGTACTAATTACTTTTTACAGTTGGTACCAATTACTGGTCTACAAGTGGGCCTGGTACCAATTTGTGTTTGGCACTCTCAGCCCTGTTTGTGCCAAGTTCTATGAGCAGGGGCCTGCCTCTTGCTCACAGCTTAGCTTTCCTTTATATTAGCTATGTTTTGTTTGTTATTAGCTAGGCCGCAGGTCTCTAAATCAGGCCTGTGCTACATGGGCTTATGTTTTAGGCCTTCATTTTACTAACCAAGAACTCAGTCATAAGAAATAACTGATGACTCATCTTGAGGCTTTCGGGAGTCAGTGATCCTGTCTCAGAGTTTGAGGACCAGCCTTGTTGCTTCTGAAATCAACCTCATGGGGCAGTTCTGTGCCAGTGCCTTAACAGCATAAATTTGTTTGGGCTCCTAATTTTGTCTTGTGGGCTAGCTATATAGTCCCTAGCCTTTCCACGCTGGAGACTCCTTCCACTGGGCATCAGACATAAGGCTTATTTAGATGATAGTTGAATTTTGATATTGTGAGCCTAACTCAGATACCTGCTGAGAGGTAGACTGCACTTTTGAAGTGCTCTTAACTTTTAACATACAGGTCAGATTTACAGGAATGTCAGCTGGAGACATGGGCCATTCCATTCTTATTTAAACATCCCATGTCAGTTTCTCCAAGACAGTTAACTTAATATAGTCACAAAGGAATGTTTGACTCTAGATGCCAGAGCACTTGCCTCCTCTTGAACCCAGAGACAACTGATCAAAACAATTTCAAAATATCAACTAAAGTCTGGCACAGCCTTACACATTACACCCAAAGCTGTCAACATGATAATGGAGCTGAATAGAATCACCGTCCCTCTAAAGAAAGCATTGAGGCCATCAATGCAGCCCACCTCAAAAGAACAAGAGCCATCTTGATGTAGCCAAATTCAAGCAGAAGTAGAAAGCATAGTTGCCATGGGTATCAAAGGCTCTACCTATGACTAGCTGCTGCTGCAGGCTATGAAAAAGACAGGTGTCCCAAACCTAGGCATAAGTCACTAGCTCAGTCACCCCCTGTGTACTACTTTCTTACATAATTTGAGAATTAGGAAAATGAATAAAAAGAATTCAAAATGATGTCGCGAACCAAGACACAGGCTGCAGGACAGTTAGAGAGCTAGATCCAGCCCCAACAAAACACTTACAATAAAGAGCTCATTTGGTGGCTACAACTAAGTATCTTACTGGTGGGGAATATTGAAGGATGCTGGACTGGGCAATATAGTAGGAACACTGCCTAATTCCTTGAAGGGCCAACAGATTTAGTCCATGGAGCTAATTGTGGAATCCAGGCTAGTGATAAAACAAATAGGAAAGTCTGGGTAGATTGAATCTGGGTAGACTGAAGTGTTTGTACACGAATGCGAGAAGCCTGGGCAACAAGCAGGAAGAACTGGAGGCCCTGGCCCAGGCCAAGAAATATGATTTAATTGGGATAACAGAGACTTGGTGGGATGACTCGCATGACTGGAGCGCTGTCATGGAAGGGTATAGATTGTTCAGGAAGAATAGGCAGGGGAGAAAAGGAGGAGGAGTTGCACTATATGTAAGAGAGCACTATGATTGCTCTGAACTCCAGTATAAAGAGGGAGAAAAACTTGTTGAAAGTCTATGGGTCAGGTTTAAAGGAGCAAACAGCAGTGATGTTGTGGTTGGTGTCTGCTACAGGCCACCGAACCAGGTGGATGAGGTAGATGAGGCTTTCTTCGAACAACTGAGCGAAGCTTCCAGATCGCAGGCCCTGGTTCTCATGGGGGACTTTAATCACCCTGACATCTGTTGGGAAACCAATAAGGCAGTACACAGGCAATCCAGGAAGTTTTTGGAGAATGTTGGGGATAACTTCTTGGTACAAGTGCTGAAGGATCCGACCAGGGGCCATGCACAGCTTGACCTTCTCCTCACAAACAGGGAGGAACTAATAGGGGACGTAGAGGTGGGTGACAACCTGGGAAGCAGTGATCATGAGATGGTAGATTTCAGGATCCTGACCAAAGGAAGGAAAGAGAGTAGTAAAATACACACCTTGGACTTCAAAAAAGCAGATTTTGACTCCCTCAGAGACCTGATGGGCAGAATCCCCTGGGATGTTAACATGAAGGGGAAAGGAGTCCAGGACAGCTGGCAGTATTTTAAAGAAGCCTTATTAAAGGCACAGAAAGAAACCATCCCGACGCGTAGCAAGAGAGGCAAACCTGGTAGGAGACCGGATTGGCTTACAGGGGAAATCCTTGGTGTACTTAAGCACAAAAAGGAAGCTTACAGAAAGTGGAAACTTGGACAAATGACTAGGGAGGAGTTTAAATGTATAGTTCGAGAATGCCGGGGGGTTATCAGGAAGGCGAAAGCGCAAATGGAGTTGCGACTGGCTAAGGATGTGAAGGATAACAAGAAAGGTTTCTACAGGCATGTCAACAAGAAGAAGGTGATCAGAGAGGGTGTGCAGTCCCTAATGGATGAAGGAGGTAACCTAGTGACAGAGGATGTGGGGAAAGCTGAAGTACTCAATGCTTTCTTTGCCTCTGTATTCACGGACAAGGTCGGCTCCTGGACTTCTGTGCTAAGCAACGCAAGATGGGAAGAAGATGGACAGCCCTTGGTGGGTAAAGAACAGGTTAGGAACTATTTAGAAAAACTAAACGTACACAAATCCATGGGTCCAGACTTAATGCACCCAAGGGTACTGAAGGAGTTGGCAAACGTCATTGAGGAGCCTTTGGCCATTATCTTTGAAAAGTCGTGGAGATCGGGCGAAATCCCGGATGATTGGAAAAAGGCAAATGTAGTGCCCATCTTCAAAAAAGGGAAGAAGGACGATCCAGGGAACTATAGGCCGGTCAGTCTTACCTCGGTTCCTGGAAAAATCATGGAAGGGATCCTAAAGGAATCCATTTTGAGACACTTGAATGAGAGGAAAGTGATCAGGAATAGTCAGCATGGATTCACAAAGGGCAAGTCGTGCTTGACCAATCTGATTAGCTTCTATGATGAGGTAACTGGCTCAGTGGACATGGGAAAGTCAGTGGATGTTATATACCTTGACTTTAGCAAGGCTTTTGATACGGTCTCCCACAATATTCTTGCCAGCAAGTTAAGGGAATGCGGATTGGATAAATGGACGGTAAGATGGATAGAAAGATGGCTAGAAGGCCGGGCCCAGCGGGTAGTGATCAACGGTTCGATGTCAGGATGGCGGTCGGTTTCTAGTGGAGTGCCCCAAGGTTCAGTTCTAGGACCGGTTTTGTTCAATATCTTTATTAATGACCTGGATGAGGGGATAGATTGCACCCTCAGCAAGTTTGCAGATGACACTAAGCTAGGGGGAGAGGTAGATACGCTTAAGGGCAGAGATAGGGTCCAGAGTGACTTAGACAAATTGGAGGATTGGGCCACTAGAAATCTCATGAGATTCAACAAAGACAAGTGTAGAGTCCTGCACTTGGGACGGAAGAATCCCAAGCATAGTTACAGGCTGGGGACCAACCTGTTAAGTAGTAGTTCTGCAGAAAAGGACCTGGGGGTTACAGTGGATGAGAAGCTCGATATGAGTCAACAGTGTGCCCTTGTAGCCAAGAAGGCTAATGGCATATTAGGCTGCATTAAGAGGAGCATTGCCAGCAGATCCAGAGATGTCATTATTCCCCTTTATTCGGCTTTGGTGAGGCCACATCTGGAGTACTGTGTCCAGTTCTGGGCCCCCCACTACAAAAAGGATGCGGACGCATTGGAGAGGGTCCAGCGGAGGGCAACCAAAATGATTAGGGGGCTGGAGCATATGACCTACGAGGAGAGGCTGAGGGACTTGGGTCTGTTTAGTCTGCAGAAGCGAAGAGTGAGGGGGGACTTGATAGCAGCCTTCAACTTCCTGAAGGGAGGTTCCAAAGAGGATGGAGAGAGGCTGTTCTCAGTAGTGACAGATGGCAGAACAAGGAGCAATGGTCTCAAGTTGTGGTGGGAGAGGTCCAGATTGGATATTAGGAAAAACTATTTTACTAGGAGGGTAGTGAAGCATTGGAATGGGTTACCTAGGGAAGTAGTGGAGTCTCCATCCCTAGAGGTGTTTAAGTCTCGGCTTGACAAAGCCCTGGCCGGGTTGATTTAGATGGGATTGGTCCTGCCTAGAGCGGAGGGCTGGACTTGACGACCTTCTGAGGTCTCTTCCAGTTCTGATTCTATGATAAGGGGATGGTTGGATGAAATAACATGATCTTGGTAACTAATTGACCATTCATTACCAGTTGGAAATAGGTCAATGCAGGGATGATAGGAGTTGCTATAGGGAACTTTCTGGGTGTCTGGCTGGTGAGTCTTGCCCCCATGCTCAGGGTTTAGCTGATCGCCATATTTGGGGTCAGGAAGGAATTTTCCTCCAGGGTAGATTGGCAGAGGCCCTGGAGGTTTTTCGCCTTCCTCTGTAGCATTGGGCACAGATCACAGCTGAAGGACTCTCTGCATGTTGGGGCCTTCAAAGTATTTGAAGGCTTCAATATCTGAGACATAGGTGAGAGGATTATTCTAAGAGGGGTGGGCGAGATTCTGTGGCCTGCACTGTGCAGGGGGTCAGACTAGATGATCATAATGGTCCCTTCTGACCTTAAAGTCTATGAGTCTATGAGTCTATGAATCGTGCTGAGTAGAGATACTGTCCTTTGCCATATTTGTCATTAATCTCACATGAATTCAGCTTTTTGTAAAAACTCATGATTGGTTAGAATTGATAAATCACCCACAATGTTCTTTTATAAATTAAGGATTTTTAAAGGGTGTTCATTTGAATGCCCTCTGGCAGCAATGCCTCCTGTACGGGTTAGACCTGCCACAATATTTTATTCATCTGGTGCTTTCTGATAGAACTACCATACAGGCTGATGGTTTTGGGATGCCTTTACTTTTTCCTTCAGTTTTATGTCTAGCCCATAAACACTAACCCCACTCTATATAATCATGCTCTATTTTAGGGCACAAATTATTCTAACATCTTCTATTGTCTCCCAGATTATCTAGCTTTATTTTTGTCTGTCTCTTAAACATTAAGCTGTTTGGGGAATCTTATTAGTACTTTGTTTTTAAAAAAGCCTCTCTTTTCTACTAAGGTGATTAATAAAGTGATATTAATCAAATAAGATATTGCAATTTTAACATGCCCTCTATTGTGCCTGAGAATTGCTGCCCCTAAATTGTATTACTGTTGTGTTTTGGGAGAGTGCTATTAAAATGTATTTGACTACTTCCCAAGTATTTCAAGACTACTGACATTTTTTTAAAATGTGTTTCTAGGTGAGGTAGACATAATTAGACTTATTCAGTTCTCAAACTGATCTGAGTAGTGCAATTACCAATAACTGGGGAAAATGTTTATTTCATAGTCATATTTGCCTTCATTAGCTTATCTTGAACTAGCCTCCTAAGAAGAGTTGAAATTTTCTTAGCAAGTGGTAGTATCGTTTACTACATCATCATTGGAATGATAGCTAAGAGCTAGCCAACAGGTAATGAAAATATGTACATTCATGCACAGTTCCCTAGCTAGGCTTTTCAAATACAGGTAGCTAAAATTAGGCTCTGAATTCCATATTAGATATGGATTTAAGAGCCTAACTTCAGCTACATATTTTAGAAAATCTTGGGTTTGTATAAACACGGCACATTTTTTGCTGTGGCATAGTTTACTACTGTTGTGTTCATAGGTTGGCAACAGCATTTGTTAGCTTTTATCTAACATGGACCAAAATCAGACTATTAAAGTGCCTGCAGCAATATGTAACTGGAATTGTAGCTTTAACTGCTGGAATCAGCTAGCTTGTTATTGAACTGAGGCGTCAGAGATGTCTGGTTGTAGAAACTTAGAGCTTTTTAAAAAAACCTTTGTAAGGTAAACTAAATGTGACTGCTTAATGTTGCCTGCTATTTTAGTGTGTGTCTGTATTAAAATTGTGCTATACAGAAGTAATATAATTGCATGACTATTTTCCCTGTGGGACTCAAGATTTGATCAAGGAGGTTGTTATAGTGAGGAACATTCCAAAATAAATTCGAATCACTGATACCATTATATAGTAACCATCACAACAATTCAACAAGGAGTATGTTGCTTTCTAGACTTTCACAGAAGTAAATCATGTAGAATATAAAAAAACAATTACTTGTTTAGTGTCTTTGTAACAGTTTCTAATATAAATAGTGAATTTTTTTCAGAACAATCAATGCATTCCAGCTGGATTAGAGAATTACTACTCTGAGCAAGACTCCAGCGCTCGAGGGAAATTTTACACTGTCATAAACCACTACAATCTGGCCAAACAAACCATCACACGCTCAGTGTCTCCATGGATGACAGTACTGTCAGAAGAGAAATTATCTGAACAGGAGACTGAAGCTGCTGAGAAATCAGCTTAGTGTGATTATTAATGTCATTTGAAGGTAACTAAGGGACTTTAAGGAACTTTTCATTAAATATAATTATGGATAATTTAGAGGTTACTCATGTTTATGGTGCAATTGCTTCTGTTTGCTGATACCGCTTTGCAAAAAACAAAAATCTTGCTACAAAACATTCATGGGCATAAAATAAAGTGCATATCAGCATTGCTTTAGATCTTTGACACCATTTTCAATGTTAAGAAATCAATTTTAGATATTTTCTTGCAATTTATTGGATGCTGACAGAATTTTTCACTGGATTTTTCAGTGATTTGGACTTCTCACAAATGATGTGCTTTATTGTCTGAACTGATACTTTTTTATTATGTAGCCATTTTTGCAAACTGAAACATCATAGCCATAACTAGAGTGATCTCTTGTTTAGCAAAGAGCTGTATTTAAAACTTGCTTTCAGCTCAAGTAAGGCTGTTATCAGAACTGCTATCAAGGGTATGCTGTAATGATTAGAATGGAGAAAGGAAAAAAACCCGTCAGGTAGCATTTTTTTCTTCACTGTTGATTTGTAAGTGATAATGAAGTTCTCTGGAACAAGGCATGCTCAATGTTTTATTATTGCTGTCAACAAAATTTCACTACATTTCCACTATGGCTTTAGTATGTTAGTAAGTATGTGCACTGAAACACAAACTAGATAGGACACTGGAGAGAGACACGTTTTTAGCTATGGATTTGTTCAGATTGTATAAAAACAACTTATGAACTGGAGGGATAAGAAATGGCATCCTTTGATTGCAGTGAACAGGCAGAAAGCCTTTCACTCTATTTGTAATCCACTCTCTGTAATTTCTCTGATATGACAGAGGGAGTAACATTTAAAAAACACTTTTATACAATATTAACACTTTCCCTTTTTATACATTCTGAATAGCTTTGAGTTAACTATGCTGTTTGCAGTTTGCTGATTTGCTGAAACATTACAGGACATCACAAGTGAAACAGCTGTCTTAGTTTATGCTACTTGCTGTTTTAAAGTTGACTTAAGAATCATAACTGTGTACAATAGAAGAAAAAAGACCATACAAGACTAGTACTGTAGGCGCATGTTCAAGTTTGGTGTTTTCTTGTATTGCCATTTTTTTTGTATGAAGCCATGTTTTTAGTTTAATCTTCAATAAGCATTACAAAAATAATTTGCTTAATCTTCCAGTTAGACAAATTAAGCGTGTGAAGCTTTTAGGTATGAGATTAACTTTTCCTTTCATATTACTTGAATGTGATATTTCTAGTGGACATGTCAAAAGTTTCATTGTTGTAGACATGATACAAAAATGAAAGGAAATAATTTGTCTAGTTTTGTACTCAGACTTGGTTAGCTTCATTTTTGGGTTTTCTTCTAATCAATTATTAGTGTATTTAGTATCAAGAACTTTACATCCCAATAAAGTACAAAATGGCCACTACTACTCTATAGGTTTAATACCAAACATAATGTTATTAACATCATAGAATTATAAATCACAAAAGGTTTCTGTTATGCTGCATGGGATGCATAAAAAGCAATAAATTATGTGCCAAAATTTCTTTGCATTTTTTAAAATTAACTTATGTAAACACATTAAAACATACCATGTTTTGTTTTCTAGTAGAGATGTACTTTATTGAATGTAAATAATTCACATGTAACTTTTGACATTTTCACTTCATGCAAAATAAAGAATAAGAACATTGCCGGTTGCAAAGAGCATGTTGACATACATTTCCCAAGATACACAGTAAAATGTACTTCTAAAATTAATTTTTACCAAAATATGAATTCAAATTTTAGAAGTAAAGATTTGTTTCCCATTATTATCAACCATAGATTTGATTAATATATTTTCCTCTTAAAATTAGATCAGTAAACAACTTCATTGTACAGCCAGCTGCTGAGCAGCAAGACTACCATCATAAAAGTAAACTTCCAAAAAAATTATGATGAAGCAGCTGGAAACATAAAACTCATTTGGTGACTGATCCTGTACTTCTTGAAGTCAAAGGGAGTTTATCCACTGACTTCAACAGAAGGTGGTTCATAAACTCCTGGCTCCAACAGCTTCTCAAGTTCTCCCATCCTGTCTAAATAGGTAGTTAATAGTTTTAACACTCCAAAACGTTTGGCTTATATATTACCTATTTCTCAGCTTTACTCCATCTTAATACAATCTGTTTACTATACATACAGAACACTTCCCCAACTTCTTGGAACAGTGTGTAAGTAAAGCTTTACAACAGTGTTTAAAAGACAATTATTTTCCAGCAAATACTCGTGAGCCCTGTACAACCCAATTCTACAGAAATAGGAGCGATGATCACATATGTACAATTATTACAATTTGTAGTGAGTGATGTGACCAAAAATGAAACCTGAGAAGACTGATTAAAAAAAAGCTAAATGCTGTATACTGCCACAGTTTTTTTTCATTGTATATCCTGAACTTTCCACTAACTGGCATGATGGGCTACCCGTTTCCTGAATGTTGTATAATTTATTTTGCTGAAAATTTCTTGCAGCTCACTAAACTCCAGAGTGCTTTTCGTTTGCTAGCTGATTCAAAGTTTTCAGTTTTGAAAGACTACCTACCTTTGTTTTATGTAGCTGCTGAATGGGCTTAAATAGTATTGATCTGCATTACAAGAGTGGGTATGTGTACACACTTTTTGCTGGAAAATATTCGAGTCACAAGAGTATGGCATTTGCAGATAGTGTACCATTTTTTGAGAGACGGAATGTCTAAATCTTATACAAATATAACACACAGGGTTTATTAGCTGTCATACCAGTCCAGGAAAAGCAAGGAGAATGAACACATTACAAGGAAGAAAAGGATCCACACTCGAAATCCAGCATTTTTTTTGATTGCCTGTAGGAAGATATGAGCTCAATGACTATTTTTTCCTAAAAAATTCTGAATTTCAATAATGTGACTCAACTAACAGTCAATACAGGCCCAATCTGGCACCTCTTGAAGCCAGTAGTAAAGCTGCTCATTGACTTCAAAGTTAGGCCCATATTTCTGTAGTCTCACCCCATGACACAATTCTCAATTTCCAAAGCAGAGTCAGCTGAAAGAAGAAAAGGCATTCCCCCATTCACCAAGATAGTTGGGGTTAGTTAATAATAGAATATATGCTATATCCAATAATGAATAGTTCCTAAAGAAAGAGCCAAAAATTAATAAAAAATGCATATACATTCTATTTACATGCCAAAAGTTGACATTCTAAGAACAAGTGATGCAGCTTCTCTAAACAGTGCAATTAGAGCTCTGCTATGATTAAATAACTTGAGAGTGACTGTTATTGAGGGCTGATTTAACATTGGTTTGAGCTATCTTTAAATATTATAAATGACCAAGTCCAATTTCAAAATAAACACTGATTCCAAGATTTGTTTTCAACTGAAATGGTAAGGCTGGGGGGTTATTTTAGACATAATGTCAACAGATTATCTTAAACAGTATCAGTCTCAATTCTTAAATAGAGATGTTTTCATTTGTCTACAAAGAGTTTTCTAGGTAGGGAAACTGAAGCACAGAGATTAAGCAACTTCCTGAGTTAACATGCATCATGTGAGGAAGTGGGTTGTGTCCACGAAAGCTCATGATACTCTCTATATTTGTGTTAGTCATTAAGGTGCCACAGGACTACTCCTTTCAGAAGATCTATGTTCTAGTCACAGCTCTGCCACTGATGGACTTTGTTACATTAAATAAATCAGTTACTCTGCCTCAGTAGCACCAGCAATTAGAATGAAGACGATGCTCAGAGTCATGAATGAGATGTGCGGAATATTAAGTCTACTGACAATGTGTCTTAAAAGATTAATCTCTGCCACTTCATGCTACTTTTTGGATAATTGAATATGAGAAATAAAATACCAAAGCAAAGTCTCTGAAAATAAAGCCCCAAACAGATTTTCAAAAATAGATGCCTAATGATAGGATCCTAAATTCATGTTTAGGCAGTTAGATAAATGAATCTATAAATAAGACCTTACCCAGTATGGGGAAGGCCTCTTCTGATAAAGCTAATGTGTCATGACAACATTCCCATCAATGTGAGTGGTATCCTTTTCCACCAAACCTTTAGGGACACTGCATAGGTGACTAGATGCAGCCCAGGGTCTCTCACATCTTTAACAAGGAAGTGAAGATTAGCAAAGTTTACAGGTCCCAGTGATTGTTCAGTCCAAGATTAGTGAGACAAAGTTCAACAGGCTACACTTCCTTTTAAGTGATCAAGTTAGCTTCGACCTACACTATTATTGCTAATCAGGTATGCCCTTAAGGTAGTCTTCAAGTTGCAAATATAGCCATGGTATATAGTCATGAATATGCAAAAATGCTTTGATAGTTAGCAAGAAATGCATTAGAACACAACATAGTAACATTACCTCTCTTATGTCTTCATTGCCTTCTTTGATATTCTCTGTTGCACCCACAACTAACTGATGAATATTGTCAATTTCAGTGTCCTGTTGAGCAAGAGTTCCATAAAGACAATGACAAATTCTGCAGAAAAATGTTAACTGTAAAGCTCTGGGTCAGAATAGATCACAAATATGAAATAAAGAAGTGTGTTTGTGTTAATCTCTTATATGCCTCTTTATCTATCATTAAGAGGCTGTTGGTTAATTAAATATTAAATTTTCTATGTCACTAGGGGCCTGAAAACAAAAGAAAAACTTCCATTGGCTTCTGTAACTTTGGATCAGACCTACGTGTTGCCTATCAGTTTTTGCTATTTGTCTTAGGAAAATGTTATAGTTTCCAAAATGCCACTAATTTAGCATAAGCAACAAGCATGATTAACAGTGTTCTAGGAGGAAGGGAATCTTAATAGTTAATTCAAGAATGTTTTTATTCTTATAAACTACTAAGAACATACATCTAGTAAGATTATTATACAGGACAAGCCATCCAGTATTTGGCTTTGAAATAGGAAGTTCCATTTTTGCTCAATGTTTATTTTCTTTTATTCGCCTATCTCGTAATATAACTAAGACGACACAGTTTCACAGCTAAGCCTAACCCTAAGCTTTTCTACAAGAAAAGCTCATTTTGCTTAAGCACACAGTTAAAAGTTACTAGCGGGCTGAGCCCCATGCTCACAAACCCCCCACTCTCTGGCAGCTTTTGTGATGACATCATTCTGTTGCCCATCAAGAAAAACTTTTTATATACAAAGAGAGATTTCTCGTGACATTTTGACATTACAGCAGCAAACATTTTTTTTACCTGTTGTAAGACTTTTTCTGTGAATATCTCTTGAAGTCTGGAGATTTCAACCACTTTTCCTTCAATTTGCCTTGACAAAAACAAACAAAAAAAACCCCCACAAACACCCCCCATATGTCACTGTGTTCGTGCAAACATTTTCCACTATAGATTCACTCCAAACTCACATTTTCACCTCCAACAAATCAGTTTATAAATAAGGTAGTCATTTTGTCAGCAATTTGTTTAGTTAGCAGTTACATGCAAATATTCCACAATTTATGGTGAGAAAGAGTAAAGCCTGTAAAGATGCTTACAGGATTACAGGAAGTTCTGTAGCAGCTTCCCATGAATTTAAAAGGAGGGGAAAGAGTGTTGTTGAAATGAAGTGGAAACGAATAATGCAAATACAGTAGCCCTTCAAGTAGTGATTTTAGATATTAGATCCATTTTATTTTCAACTCATCCCATGTTTACAGTTTTTCATTGCTGAAGACTTGTAGTTGTCAGAGAAAAGATGGGAGGGGTTTGATAGGTGGGTCTTTTGCATTTGGGGAAGCATGGGAGATAATTGGGGATTACAGGATAAACACAAACATCCAGCTGTGTTAAAATGATCGGAATTAAATAACCCATTGAATGGAAACAGATCACACACCTTGCAGAGATTTTTTTTCAGGCTGCCTATGGAAATAACATGGCACAAGTTTACATTCAGTTTACATTTTTAAGGTTTATTTACAATTATATGGATTTGAGGTTTTTAAATGAAAGCCTATAACAAATGAAAGGTATTAGCAAGTGGTGGATTCTGTGGCCATGGAACACAGGGGCCCTGGTTATAAAACATGCAAACCCAATAAATAAGAGAAAGTTATACCTTACTTCATCAAACAGGCTATTCATCTCACCAACAAGTCGCTGGTTTTCCTGTTCAAACTAAAGAAGGAAAACAACAGCAAAAACACTGCATGAAGTCACAGATCAGAATGCTGTCAAAGACATTCTAAAGAAGAAAGTAAAATCTAAATTATAATTAATTCTGAAGCAGTCAATGTTTAAGAGCTAAATGAGGTTTTTCAGCATCTTCACTGTAGTAGGAAGTAAAAAGCATCATGAACATGTTTGCTTATATTTAAACAGCAACCTCAAAATCCACTATTTTCACCCAATGATGAGAGAAAATTATTCTACAGATTTGCTCAATATACAAGTACACAAAAAACACAGTAAATGCAACATTCCCGCAATTTTATATATGTTTTGACTTGAGAAGAAGCCAAAGTAGGTGATATTATTGTAACAGTATAATATGAAATTAAGAGAAGATGGTTACTTACCATTGTAACTCTTACTCTTCGAGATGTGTTGCTCATGTCCATTCCATGTCAGTGTGTGCCCGCTGCATGCACGTCATCGGAAGTATCCATTGGGCCAACAGGTGAGCCTCCTGCAGTGTTGCCGCTACATTGGCCAATATATACTTCTGCTGGCCCTCCACCCTCTTGGTTCCTTTTTACCGGACTATTCCGAAAAAGGGGAGGCAGACGGGCTTTGGAATGGACATGAGCAACACATCTCAAAGAACAAGTTACAACGGTAAGTAATTCTAGCTTTCCACTGACCTAAGTACAACCCTACCCAGGGCTGTGTCCTTCCCAGCCTAATTAGCCAGCACATAGTGATTGGCGAAAGTGTGGACAGAAGACCATGTGACGGCCCTACAGACGTCCAAGATAGGGACCTGAACTACAAACGCCATAGAGGAGGCCTGCACCCTAGTAGAGTGGACTGTGAGGGAAGGGGCCAGTATCACAGCAAACCCATAGCACTCCCTAATACAGGTCGTGATCCAGGATGAGATTCTTTGTGCAAATACTGGTGGCCCCTTCAGCCATTCTGCAATTGCTACAAAGAGCTGCAGGAGCTACCAAAGGGCTTTGTTCTTTCTACATAAAAAGCTAGCATTCTTCTAACATCAAAGGTGTGTAACACCTGTTTCTTACTCGATGCATGGGGCTTGGGGTAAAAGACAGGGAGGTAAATGTCCTGAGACATATGGAAGCTAGAAACCACCTTAGGAAGGAAGGCAAGGTTGGGGCGTAACCTGAGCTTGTCTTTAAAGAAAACTGTATATGGGGGGTCCAAAGTGAGGGCTCTTAGTTCGGACACACTCCTGGCCGATGTGATAGCCACCAAAAAGAATACTTTCCAAAAAAGGTGCATCAGTGAGCACGTTGCCAGGGGTTCAAAGAGAGGTCCCATGAGCTTAGCAGAACTAGACAGGTCCCACTGAGGGATGGGCTGACAGACATGCTGGTAGGCCTTTCAAAAATCCGTTCACCATCGGGTCCTCAAAGTGGGCCTTACCTCTGGAGCCCAGGTGAGAGGCAGAAATAGCCTAATGGAAGAGGATGATAACCCCAATAGCCTGAGATCTAGAAGGTAGTCCAGGACCCATGGGACCTGGGCATCTATGGGTGATACCCCCTCTTGGGTAGTCCAAGTGGAGAAGCCAGGTAAGTAGCCCTAGTGGAAGGTTTACTTCTACCCAGCAGCACCCCCTGCACATGCTCCAAGCACTGCAGCTCTGCCACTATCAGCCATGGAACTTCCAGCCAGGGATCACAGGTTTAGGTGGCAAAGCCTTCCGAAGTCCTGTGTTATAAGGGCCAGTTCCAATAGGAGAGTGATCTGCCTCTTGTAGGACAGGGATGTGAAACAGTGCTGCCTTGGCCAGTGCTGGCAGCAGTACACCCAGAAGAGAGGGGCCAGTGGCTGCAGGACTCAGTGCTGCTGTCGGTATTGCCCAAAGATCCTGTACCAATGCCGGGCAGGTCTGGTGCTCGGACAGGAGTGGAGGCTGCAGCTGGTGCCAAGGATTAGGGCAGTGCCATGCCCAGCATGGGGGTTGAAGCTGCAGGCGCTGGGGCAGAGTAGTGATGTCCCCTTGCTTTGGCCACCCTTAGGGTCAGGAGCTGATGATCTCCTCCTGAAGGAGATGCAAGGTTCCGGGGCCAATGGCCGGTGCCATCTTGGCTCGTGCGCCTTTGCTGAATCCTGTGCCAAGGTCGTGGAGAAGGACAGCTCAATCGAGTCTCTTACTTTTAAGGTCTCTGGAGTGGAAGGCTCTGGGAAGTTACCTGCTGGGCTGGAAACTCACTGTGGGCTAGAGCGGTGTCGGCCTGACGGTGATAGTCCAGGTGCAGCACTCGACGGTGCTGCATGCCTCACTTGAGGGCGCATGGAGGGCATGTGCTCTGAAGGGGACCTGCCCCTGCCTGGTCTCCCTTTTCTTCTGGGGCACCGGGGACTGATACCAGTGCCAAGGCGTATGCAGTGCCAGCGAGGCACACGAATGGCTGGGCGCTCCCCGCACTGAGGGCAACGTGCTCTAGATTGCTGGAACTGGGTCAGACACCAGTGCTGGGAGCAAAGCTGCCTCCATAAGTATAATCTTCAAGCGAGATTCTCTTTCCCGCTTGGTGCACGATTTGAAGGCCTTACAGATTTCACAGCCCTCAGACAAATGAGCCTCCCTGAGGCACTTAAGGCAGGCTGAGTGAGGGTCTCCACAGGGCAAAGGCTTCTGGCACTTCTTGCAGGGCTTGAAGCAGTGGGGCCTGGGCATGCCCTGCCAAACGGGATGTCGCACTTGATTGTTCAGCCAGAAGTAACACACTTAACTACTTAGGGACAGACAACACAGATGAACTGCAAAAACTGTAACAAAGAACTAAAACACTAGGTAAAACTGCTAAGAAGTGCTTGCAGCGCAAGAGCAAAAGCACATTCCAACAACCCACAGTCAGGAGCGGTAAGAAGGAACTGAGGGGACGGAGGCCAGCAGGGATATATATTAGCCAATATAGTGGTGCCACTCCAGGGGGCTCTCCTTGCTGGCCCAAGAGATACTGTTAAGGGAAACACTTCTGACAACACATGCACACAGAACGTGCACACCTACATGGAATGGACATGAGCAATCACACGAGGAACAACTCTGAGTTTGCCAAAATATAAAATCTTCTGACATCTAGTACTGATACTTTAGAAAATGAGGCAAAGGCCCATACAGTTGCAGTCCCTAAGCTGTCACTTTTCCATTTTAAATTGGGGTTACTCCGTGAAATAACTTTTAAATTTACTATCATTATATTTTCCAAGCAAATAACTATACACAGATTTCATGAGTGAAATAACCTCTTCTTTCAAAGATGGATTACGTTCATTATCAATTCATTTGGCATTCAGTACTAGGTTTTTCTATCATGCTCACCCAAAAAGCCTAACAGAAATCTGAAGATGGATTCGGTAAGTTTCACAGCCAAATTGTAACAAATAAATAACAGGCTAACTGCAATCCTCATCTTAAACAAACTGTTCCCAAACCCACCAACTTCTGTGACCTAATTACCACATTATGAAACTATACGTAAATGGTGGATGGATTTTCTTAAGTGACTTAGAAGAATAAATCCCATTGAAAGTCACAAGTTGCATTTGAAAAAAATCCCCCACTAGAATTTAATAAACTCTCTGAAAAGTTAATATATGGAAAATGTTGGGTTGATTTCTTTTCTGTGTAAATTTTAATGATATGAAACATTAAGATTTATAATACACATCCTAGGTAGGATGTACTGTGATATATTTTTAAATAGGAAGTCCCACACCTAGCATTATGAATACTGGAAAATTGGTCCTCGCTGTCCAAATAATTTGACACAGGAGCAGAATGAAATAGACCTTCACTGTCACTGTGCAAAGAGAATAAATATTATTCTATTTCTTTCAAGAGCAGTTGATATTAACATTGAACTCATCTATTAAAACATTTCCTTTGTGTTCTGGCATAATCAAATCATGTTACAATTTCGTTAGTAATAAAAATCTAGGGCTTCCCCATATAGGGTTGCCAGGTACTCAGTTTTCAAACTGTGCACCTAGTTGAAAAGAAACACTGGCAGCTCCAGTCCAGTGGACTGATACAAAGTCGTGCTGCAG
Organism: Pelodiscus sinensis; assembly: GCF_052426305.1. Taxonomy (NCBI): domain Eukaryota; kingdom Metazoa; phylum Chordata; order Testudines; family Trionychidae; genus Pelodiscus; species Pelodiscus sinensis. The sequence continues at coordinate 25,918,244 of NC_143055.1, read as the reverse complement.
GCTCCCTCCTGGCAGGCTCCCTGCTTGGGTCTGTGCGGCTCCTGGAAGTGGCCAGCGTGTCCCGCCAGCTCCCAGGTGGAGGGACGGCCATAGGGACTCTGCATGCTGTCCCACTCCGAGCACCAGCTCTGTGGCTCTGTTCAATAGGAGCGGGAAGCAATCTGAGCAAATGCCCAGTATTTCGAAGGTAGTGAGAAACAGGAGTCCTGAAGCGATTAAGCAAAAATGATTTAGAACTGTATATGTAAATGCAAAAAGCGGAGGAATCTGGGAACTGCCTGAACCACTGTCTTTAACAGATAAGATGGGTAGTTACATTCATCTGGAATAGCCACATACAGGTAGCTAGACATTTTGCTTTGCATTAGACATTACGGAAAATGTCCTCTCTAAAGCTGTATTTTTAAAATGCTAGACAATGTAAAAATATCAATACTTCAGAGTAATTTAAACATTTAATTCAGCTTTTTTTTTCAAAAATACTGCATGTAAATTAACATGCACAATATGGTATAAAGCTAATCTGACTCAGCTTTTATGCAGCTCCAATATGCATGAGTAGACAACTTTAATGCCATTATGCTGCCATCTTTCCTAATTAATCATAATCTTTGTTGCTCACCCTAGTCACTTTCCCTCCAGTCCTCTTAGCATAAAAAGGGATTATGCTCATAGCACACATTTTTCAAAAGATCTGTTTCTATCTCAAACTAATCAACATTTATTTGAAAACCCTCAGAAAATTCAACATTTACAGATTATATGCTGTAAATTTCAGGAAAATATACTGGGATCTTTGTGCTAATACAGAAGTCAACACTAGTTTAATCAACATTGGTTTAATTATGGAAAACTGAACATTGTCTCCATAATGTCCTCCAGCTGATTTATGTTTTCAGGAAATGCCACTGTATATAACAGTCCAGTACTTTTCTTTCCTACTGGTAATCTTATTCCAATTTTCTAACACAGCAACAGTACCATTCTTTTTTCTTTTTCTTTTTTTGGTACAGTCAAGCACTTCCCTTCCAAATGATCTTAGTTCATTGAGTGATCATTAGACCATTCCAGGTATAGTGCATACCACACTGATTTATGATGAGGAAGTTTGCCCTTCAAGACAGCCTGGATTTTAAAATACTTCTTTAGGATACACTGTTCTGTGATTTATTTACACACTACAGATAGATAGTGTAACAGGGGGACTGGCCCCTTTAAGGAGAGTTTGGACCAACCCTATATATAATTAATTAGCTAGTTCTCAGCCTGAGAGGGCATGGCTAACAGATGTCAGCTGATGCTTTAATGGCAAAGCAGGTCACATAAGAAGGGCTGAAACAGATCAGTCCACAGTAGAACCACAGGCAGGCGGCTGGCTCCTGTGAAGGCCCTAGTGATGAGCTGCAGGAGGTTGGGTACCATAGCAGGAAGTTGGGTACTACAGCTCTACTACCCTTGTCGTATACCAAGGAGGGAAGGATGAAAGGAACAGAGCCCAGCAGGTGATGAGGACTGTATTCCAGGGGAAATGGCCTATGGGCTGAGCACTTAGAGCCAGGGAGACTCACAAAGGTAGCCCAGAAAGGGACTGGGAATGGGGCCCATAGCTGAAGAGAAGTTCCAGAAAGGCAGAAGAAACCTTGTGTTTGTAGGGAATTTTAGTTGGCTTGGAAGAAGATGCTTGTTTGTGACTTAGTCACATCCCTAGAACAGATTGATGTCTGGAAAGCTGAGGTGCTAAACCTCTGGGAAGGAAACCAAGGCAAGGTCCATGCTTGGCTAGCAGGGAGTGTTACAGAGTGGTCACCAACTCACAATAGATGGTAATTGTGTGGCATTTATTTCATTCTGATATTTAAAACTAGCACATTTACCCAGCATTGCTCAGGTCCTTAAGAAGGGGATCAGGTCAGAGAATGAGGGGGGGGCAGGAACTGGGCACAAGGGGCAAAGTGTTCCTCCCTGCTGAGATTTGTATCAGGGCTGCTTGCTCTTCTGTTTCCTGTCCCCGTCACAGAGAGAGCGCAAAGTGCACAGCTCATTTGCCCCCAGCACACCCCAGCCAGAGTGAGGAATGCAGCAAACTGTGCATTTTCCCCATACTCCCTGATGAAGGGGAACAGCCAGCAATGTTTCCGTACGAATCTGGGGGAGGAGGGGTTCAGACCCCTGCCATCTCTAATGGGCACCTGAGTAATGGGTGGATGGAGCAGTATGGTGGGGGAGGAAAGGAGTGCCCCCCCCCCATCAGCCTCTTTCATCTGCTTGGTGATTGTCACTTTTCTGAGAAACAATCCCATTCCAGGCACATCCTAGTTTCTTGGCAAAACTAAACCCCTTACTTTGCTTTAAGTGATAACAGAAAGCTGTATATTAAATTTGGTGGTCCTAGCTTTTACTGTTTGGAAGGAGCTCTTAAACAAGCAGAAAAATGGACACGCAGGCAAACTCTCCAATACACAGTAGATGAACATTATTAACCCATTAAAAGGAGTCCGGTGTCATATTAATATAGTGTCAATATTTATTATAGAAGAGTGAATGTTGAGTATGATAATTTTGAGCAAGTTCATTTATCTGTTCATTTATTCCAAAATGCCCTATCCTGTTTAGGGATAGGGGTAGCTTCATAACAGCTACATTCCATGTATCAGGAATATTGAACTGTGGTCACAGCCACGGCTTACCCATGCTCAACTACAGAGTGATGTTAGACAGGGGATATCTAGTGACAAGCCCTCCTTTCCTACAGGCATTGAAATACTCCAGAAAGTGTCTTACAGTGGTTCAATCCTATCAGAAGCAATCCATTCATGGTCCAGCATACCCCACCCCAACAGATTAATGATTAGATCATGACAGACTCCTAACATCCCAACCTAAATAATTTAATTACATCCCATCACAAGGACCCTGTTTTTGGAGACTTTTCCTCCAAAAAGAGCATGCATGAACAAAATCTAATCACTTGGTATAGACATATTTACTGTTATAATAATGAATGGCTAAAAAAAGTTAAACCCATTGGAACCTGGTTCAACACTATAGTACTTCGGGTTTACGCAAGTGTAAGTATTAAATGGAGTTGCAACAGTGTAAACCTGAAATGAAGTGGTGAACTTAAATCAGGAGGTCCAGTCAAGATGGTCATTGATTGGAGAGGACGGCCAATTATCACTGTTTGTAAAAGTTTTGGTGAACCTTTCACGCAGGGCTATTCAAACTTGTTCATGTTGCTGCAGGAATTGGAAAAGCTCTTTGTGAAAAATTAAGCTTTTTTTTTCTTTTTTATTAACTGTTTTAGCACCCTAGTAAGAATTACATAATCAATTTAGAAGTCAGATTTTCAATATGCAGTAAATGATTGTGATCTGTTTACAAACAATATAAGCCCATTTGGAGAAAGTATTCTGAAAGACATCTAAAACCTTCTTCTCATATTTAAAAAAAAAAAACATACCCCTGGATAAACTTTGTAATTTGAAATGATAGCTGATGAAGTATTTGGTTCTCACTGTAATAAGCTATGATAGAACAGTCAATTGAACAAAAGGTTAGAACAGAGAGTATATAATACATCAATATGTCACAAAAGAATTTACATGATAGGAACATAAAACTGAAACTACGACAATCAATATAGCTCAACTTTCTATGGCTTAATAAAGAAAGCACTTTTTATGGCAGTAAAATATGCTGCTACAAAAAGATGGCACAAAGTGACAAATTGCTTAGACTTTGCTCAAGATATAATGAATAGAAATAATAATCAGAACTCTTTTTTTTGTTATCCCAAGAGATACATCATTAAATGTCTGTACGTGATTTCATCATAGACAAAAATAAGATGAAAGTAGTTCAGGAAAATTAGACCTTTTCAGAACAGAAACAGATTTTATTCCACTCAATCTGACCACAAGACATCTGCTTACAATAACTATAAAAACATTAATATACCTGTACTATGGGTTATAAATTAAAATTTATTGTGCAAATCGTACAATAGTCTGCAACCATTTTGGACCATGTAATGATCTCTCCTGTGGGTGAAATAATGAATTAAATGTCTGCTGTAGCCATACAATAGAGGTTTAACTCATTACTTTACCCTCAAGAAAGATCATGAAACACTGATTGTAAATTATGGGTATAATTTGTTACAACATATTCCAATTAAAAACCAATACTCCAATTTCTACAATACTTCTCACTGCTCGTTTTCGGAGTCAAATTCCTTAAAATAACTGTAACTTCTATGCAACTGGACCATCATATACCACTGTTCACCAAAAAATAATTAAAAAAGCAAATATTAACTTTTCCTCTATGCTGTTACTGGTGTAATGCCTAAACACTCTTTAATATATCAGTTATTGGATATTGTGAGGATTCAGTATAATTTGTAAAAGCCCATTACGATTCTTGAAGATGTTACGTTACTACAGTGTTGTGATTAAGCATGTTATCTGATCCAGGCTATGTCTACAATTCAGAGTTTTTGTGGAAAAATGGCTGTTTTTCCCCACAAAAACTTGGAGCGTCCACACCTCAAGCGCGTTTTTGTGCAAGTCAATCATAAGAACATAAGAATGGCCATACTGGGTCAGACCAAAGGTCCATCCAGCCCAGTACCCAGTCTGCCAACAGTGGCCAATGCCAGGTGTCCCAGAGGGAGTGAATCGAACAGGTAATGATCAAGAGATCTCTCTTCTGCCATCCATCTCCACCCTCTGACAAACAGAGGCTAGGGACACCATCCTTATCTATGCTGGCTAATAGCCATTTATGGACTTAACCTCCATGAATTTATCTAGTTCTCTTTTAAAACCTGTTAAAGTCCTAGCCTTCACAACCTCCTCAGGCAACGAGTTCCACAGATTGACTATGCACTGTGTGAAGAAGAACTTCCTTTTATTTGTTTTAAATCTGTTGCCCATTAGTTTTATTTGGTGGCCCCTAGTTCTTATATTATGGGAACAAATAAATAACTTTTCCTTATTCATTTTCTCAAAAACCACTCATGATTTTATAGACCTCTATCATATCCCCCCTTAGTCTCCTCTTTTCAAAGCTGAAAAGTCCCAGTCTCTGTAATCTCTCCTCATGTGGGACCAGTTCCAAACCCCTAATCATTTTAGTTGCCCTTCTCTGAACCTTTTCTAATGCCAGTATATCTTTTTTGAGATGAGGAGACCACATCTGTATGTAGTATTCAAGATGTGGGCATAGCATGGATTTATAGAAGGGCAATAGATATTCTCTGTCTTATTCTCTATTCCTTTTTTAATGATTCCTAACTTCCTGTTTGCTTTTTTGACTGCTGCAGCACACTGCATAGATGTCTTCAGAGAACTATTCATGATGACTCCAAGATCTCTTTCCTGATTAGTTGTAGCTAAGTTAGCTCCCATCATATTATATGTATCGTTGGGGTTATTTTTTCCCATGTGCATTCCTTTACATTTATCCACATTAAATTTCATTTGCCATTTTGTTACCCTTAGTTTGGTGAGATCTTTTTGAAGTTCTTCACAGTCTGCTTTGGTCTTAACTACCTTGAGCAGTTTAGTGTCATCTGCAAACTTTGCCACCTCACTGTTTACCCCTTTCTCCAGATCATTTATTTGGAGAAAGTCGAAAGATCAGAGGGGTTTTTGCACAATTTGTAATCCTCATTCTACAAGGAAGAATGCCTTTTTGCGCAAGAGCTCTAGCGCAAAAAAGGTGTGTGGGGACAGGTTTTTTTGCACAAGAAGAGGGAAGAGGAAAAAGCACAGGTGCCCTCGTGGCCATTCTGTCCATAGAATCATAGAGCTGGAAGAGACCTCAGGAGGTCATCCAATCCAGCCCCCTGCCCAAGGCAGGACCAATCCCAAGTAAATCAACCCAGCCAGGGCTTTGTCAAGCCGAGACGTAAAAACCTCTAGGGATGGAGATTCCACCACATCATTAGGTAACCAATTCCAGTGTTTCACCACTCTCCTAGGAAAATAGTTTTTCCTAATATCCAACCTAGACCTCTCCCACTGTAACTTGAGACCATTGCTCCTTGTTCTGCCATCCTTCACTACTGTGAACAGCCTTTCTCCATCCTCTTTGGAACCTCCCTTCAGGAAGTTGAAGGCTGCTATCAAATCCCCTCTCACTCTTCTCTTCTGCAGACTAAACCAACCCAAATCCTTCAGTCTCTCCTCATAGGTCATATGCTCCAACCCCCTAATCATTTTGGTCGCCCTCCGCTAGACCCTCACTTCTCTGGATCTGCTGGCAATGCTCCTCCTAATGCACCCCAATATGCCATTAGCCTTCTTGGCTACAAGGGCACACTGTTGACTCATATCCAGCTTCTCATCCACTGTAATTCCAAGGTCCTTTTCTGCAGAACTGCTACTGCCATTCGGTCCCCAGCCTGTAACAATGCTTGAGATTCTTCCGTCCCAAGCGAAGGACTCTACATTTGTCCATGTTGAACCTCATCAGATTTCTTTTGGCCCATTCCTCTAATCTTCCCAGGTCACTCTGGACCCTATCACTGTCCTCCAGCGCATCCACTTCTCCCCCTAGCTTAGTGTAATCTGCAAACTTGCTGAGGGTGCAATCCATCCCCTCATCCAGGTCATTAATAAAGATGTTGAACAAAACCAGTTCAAGAACAGATCTTTGGGGCACTCCACTAGAAACCAATTGCCAACTTGATATTGAGCCATTGATCACTATCCATTGGGCCCGATAGTCTAGCCAGCTTTCTATTCATCTTACAGTCCATTTATCCAATCCATATTCCCTTAAGTTGCTGGCAAGAATATTGTGGAAAACTGTAAGAAAAGCTTTCCTAGAAAAGCTTTGCTAAACAAGGTATATCACATCCACTGAATTTCCCATATCTACAAAGCCAGTTACCTCATCATAGAAGCTAATCAGATTGGTCAGGCATGACTTGCTCTTCATGAATCCATGTTGACTATTCCTGATCACTTTACCCTCTTCCAAGTGCTTCAAAATGGATTCCTTGAGGATCCCCTCCCTGATTTTTCCAGGGACTGAGGTACGGCTGACAGGACTGTAGTTCCCTGGATTGTTCTTCTTCCCTTTTTTAAAGAAGGGTACTTATATTTGCCTTTTTCCAATCTTCCGCGATCTCTCTTGATCGCCATGAGTTTTCAAAGATAATGGCCAAAGGCTCCGCAATGACACTTGCCAACTCCGTCAGTACCGTCGGATGCATAGCAATCATTGCTTACTTGCAAGAGAGCATCCAGGCAGTCTGGACGCTCTCTTTTGGAAAAGTGCATTGCTTTTCTATGCGCTTTTGCAATGTTGACGCTCTGTTGTGGCTAGAAGTTTTTGCAGAAGATCTCTTCCAACAAAAGCTTCTTGCGCAAAAAGCCTGCAGTCTAGATGTAGCCCCAATATCCTAAATGCAAAACTCAAGGGAATAGCAAAGATCTGCCTGATTTATACATACTAAGGTAATTCCACTGAATCCTGTTTTTGCACATGAATGGAAAAATTGGTTTACTTCTGTCAGGGGAGAAAAATCTTTTAGAACAGCTTGGAAATTTATCAGTTTTTAATTCTTGTTAATCAACATAATCATATGAAAAGAACCTAAAATGTATCAAAACATACACAAAATTCTTCAGCTAAGTGCCAGCAGCTCTCACGCATACCTGGAGAACTACTGTTCAAAAAATGCCTTCACGTGTTGATGACCATGGTAACACTGCCAACTATCTAGAAACACTCTCTGTGTGTTCAATCAGAGCACACAACATCCACACCATTCGTAGAAAATCTCCCTATCGTGGATACTTAGGCTGTGTCTACACAGCAGTGTTATTAAAGAATAACTAATGTCATTCCAAAATAACACAGTCCACGTCTACACAGCAAGCAGTTATTTCGACATAATGTCAAAATAACATTGAGGCAGAGGACTTTTTACTCCCCTTACTCCTCATAAAATGAGGGTTACAGAAGTTGGAGGGAGAGTGCCCTTTCTTGGACTTCCTGCTGTGTAGACCGTGCCAAAAGCTGAAATAAGCTATTTCAACTTAAGCTATTCAATTGATGTAGCTCAAGTTGTGTAGCTAATTTTGGCTTTAGACCTGCTGTGCAGCTGTGCCCTAATAGAACAGCAATATGGCCATCAGTCCACTCCTTTCTTTGTGAGCTATTATTCAATTAATGCTGTGTCAAGGGATGATGCAAATGTAGAGAAAGATGTTCTGCAGTCTTCCAGTGAGATTCCTAGCCCCACCTTCACTGGAAACTGCCTGGGCATCATCTCGTGCAATGGACATTAATTTACTCAATCAGTCAAAGCAGCACCTGTTAAGTGTTCTCACCTCTTAAGTGTTGTTCTTTAAGATGGGATATTTCATGGAAGGGTCAGGTATGGCTCTGCCCTTTATACCCTTGCCTCAGAGCATGAGGGCACCAGTCAAAGGCAGGGCCCCTATGGATATCACTAGAGAAAACTCTTCAGTACTGGTGCACGTGATGGCCGCACATTTAGGGCAGGTCTGCACTACAAGGACAGGTCAACCTAAGCTATGCAATTTGAGTCACATTAGTAGCATAACTCAAATCGACATAGCTTAGCTGGACATGCTACAGGGGGTTGACAGAAAAAATTCTCCTGTCAATTCCTGTTACTCATCTTGTTCTGCTGAAGTACTAGCATCAAAAGGAGAGTGATCAATGGTTGATTTAGTACGTCTTTACTAGACTTGCTAAATTGACCGCTGGTGGAATGATTGCTCACGGTCAAACCATCCCATAGTGGAGAAAAACCCTTAGTGTAATAAACATATATACCACATCTTGAAGTACAAGAGTTATGCGAGGCAAGTAACTATTTTTACTAGTATTGCCCCCTCTATCTCTGTTGATGTTACAGTAGCACATGACAGAGTGATCCGCTGGGAAAGTCATTCTGCATAGGAGGTGAATAGTTGGGAAGAGATCTGAAAAGGCTTCATTCTATCTAGATAAAAAGCTAGAACATCCAGAATGTGGAGCTTTGGTTCATCCTCATGTGCTTTGGAGAAAAAAAAATCCTATGTAGAGATGATTGAGATAGAAGCCATGTACTCTTCCAGAGAGAAACTGAGGCCTAAGCTGTACTTCATCCTTTACAAAACTGTGTGCGAAGGATAAGAACATAAGAATGGCCATACCGGGTCAGACCAAAGGTCCATCCAGCCCAGTATCCTGTCTGCCGACAGTGGCCGATACCAGGTGTCCCAGAGGGAGTGAACCGAACAGGTAATGATCAAGCGATCTCTCCCCTACGATCCATCTCCACCCTCTGACAAACAGAGGCTAGCGACACCACTCCTTACCCATCCTGGCTAATAGCCATTAATGGAGTTAACCTCCATGAATGTATCTAGTTCTCTTTTAAACCCTGTTATAGTCCTAGCCTTCACAATCTCCTCAGGCAAGGAGTTCCACGGATTGACTATGCACTGTGTGAAGAAGAACTTCCTTTTATTTGTTTTAAACCTGCTGCCCATTAATTTCATTAATGGATCCATTTCTAGGGCATGCAGTTCATCTACTTTCCTTGTGGAGGTGGCGGCCACTGAAAAGACCAGAAGCGGGAGGCTAACGGGTCAACAGGGGGACACAAAAGGCTGATAACACATGAGAGGGTGGGAAGATACATACCTAACTTGCAGCTTTGATTAATGCAGGTCATATTCTCTTATAATTCTGGTATAACAAAAGAGATCAACTCTGTCTAACAGATCAATGATTTTTCAGGTAAGCCTGTAGCACCTGAACTGAAGTTAAGGAAGGTTCAACATAGAATGAGAAGAAAACCAGCCAACCAGATCAGGACGGACTTTGGCAACATTCTAAGTTAGGGCAGAAGAGAGGGGTAACTCTTAGCCATAGTGACAGCTCACTTTTGCATGGTTCTTTCAGCACTTGTTTCCTGCTGTATTTTCAGCCTCATGTGCTCCCATACTAAGGGAAGATACCTCTCCTTTTGTGCTAACAAAAATACATTTGAAGTGAAAATTTGCAATTAATATTTAAAAGTAAATTAATGCACAATCCCAGGAGCAATTTACTTACCATAATAATAGATCACTTAGGAGGCAAATATTTAAAAAAAATCTCAATATCATTCTGCATCCGATACTCCACTGACCAGGCTATTACATTTGGAGCTAACTTTTGGCACAAATTATTCCACTAGCTGAGGCATGGCGGGGTGTCAGGTTATTGTCATGTCTGGGGTATCATCCCACAAAATGTCAGCAGAACAAGGCACGTTAAGAATAAAAGTGACAGGCTAGCCTTGTATTTGTTTATTTAGCTCAGAACATGAATGTTGTTTTCATGCAGGTTTTCGAGATTAAGTGTCACTAGTGACACACAGCAGATGATGTCTCAAAAGTGAGCTAGTGTCAGATGAACAATGTTAAGTGCAAATATAAAAAAAAATTAAAATGAAGAGCAGGAGGATTTTCAAAGGTGACCTGGAGTTATACTGTTCTTTCTAGTGATATCCAGCAGCTACCCCTTAGGGATGCATCTACACTGCACCCGTACGTCAATATAAGATACGCAATTTGAGCTACTCAAATTGCATTATCTTATTTCAATCTAATTTTGAAATTGTTTATTTCAAAATTTGGCTCTGTCTTCACAGCTCCAAATTTCAAAATAAACCCTATTTCAAAACATCAGAATAGTGAGCCCGTTTTTTGAATCTATTTTGAAATCATGGGCTGGTTCAAAAGACATGGAATTGCTATTTTGATAGTGCGGCAGTCTAGACGTACCCTAGGAATAGTTGACAGAATATCAGGCTAAAGGTAGTTCAGAATTGTGAATTCTATAATTCCTCCTATCATCTCGTTGTGAATATTTATTTCTCAATCACTTAAAAAAAAATCTTTAAATACTACAGAGAGACACTATGAAACTTTATCCTAAACTGCTAGAATAAAGAGTAAAAAACTGCTCCAAAACTTAGGATAGAACACAAAGCCAAAAGAAAGGAAACTAACAAGGCTATGAATTGACTAATAGAAAACCATTTTATATATAGCAACTCAAATAGCTGGAGTTAGCCTCTATTTGATCTGCAGGAGCTCTAACATTATCATGCAGAGTGCTGGAAGAAAACAGAAGAAACTAGGCCTCTGTGAAAAGTGGGTTTTGTGCTTCAGATTGAGCAAAGAGATGGTAATTTGTGAGAAGGAAGAGAATGTTGTCATTCAGGGACACCTGTGAAGGGCTTTAGTAGGATTATCTCTGCTCCCTTCTTTTGAGAGGGGCCACAATTGCCCTTTTTCATGAAATCTTCAATTCAGGGGGCTGGTTTTGTCTCTCACCTTCCTCAGACTCTCAGTAACTGTGGTGAAGAGTATTTGTTTTTTCAATCTGTGATTAGCTCAGTGTGACTTTTCCCTTGTATATAGCCCTTCCCACTGTTATTTATAACTTTATCATCACTAATGTGGGCATGATAATGTTCTACAAAGGACCTAAGCTCCCTCAAGCTGCACAGCCACCCAACAGTCTATCAAGTGCTACATACTTCAGGCGCTCCTGCCCCTAGGGCCCCGCTGCTCTTGACTTCTGCTTTGAAGCCCCCAGCCAGGTGCTCCTGGAAACCTCCTGCTTGCTGCAGAGCAGGAAGAAGGGTGCTAATGTCAAGGTGTCCTCCTCTGCACCCTCCTCCCCCCATACTCCATCTCTGTGGAGCAGGAGAAGGGGACACAACAGGACTCAGGAGTGGGATGTGGAAGGAAGCTTGCTGGCAGCTGCTGCTATGTCTGAATGAACAGGCTTCAGACTGGTGAGGCAGTGTGTCTCTAACCCACAGATACCTACAGTGTGCATCTGTATCTGACACAGAGAGACACTGTGTGAGAGACAGAGACCGACTATATGAGACACACTGTGTGTGTATCTCTCTCTCTCTCTCTCTCTCTCTCTCTCTCTCTCTCTCACACACACACACACACACACACACACACACACACCCTTTTCAAAACATATTTATTACTGTTACTTCTTGATACTTCTAGCAATGCACATATATTCTCTGTAATTTTATTTTTTCCAAGTACTGTTATTTTTTAAATTATGTTAATTTCATAGTTTTTATTTCTTTTGTACACTTAAATTTAATTCTCTGAATAGTGAGTTTTAAAATACCTAACCTGTCCTGGATGGACTAATTATCCCTATGGCAACATTTTAAAAATATATACATTATATCTAGGTTATTTTGTTTCTACTGGTTACACACATCCACATATTCTCTTGATTCATTCCCAATATGGATGAGAAAATTAGAGGAAACATTTCCTAGAACTACTCTTGAATACCATCTGGAAGCTTCAGATACTGCTGACATACTTCAACCATTTTTAATAAGGGGTGCGAGAACATATTTTGAGAACCAAATGGGTGCAGGCTGCAGTAAGGTTAAGAACCACTGGTTTAGAGGAAAACATTAAGATGGTAAAATTACTTGTATTCAAGAAAATGCAATGGCAATCAATCAGAACTATGCAGAACAACATTCAAATTAACACCAAGTTGACTGATCCCCTGTTAAAAAGAAATTTGTGGTTGGAGTCTTTTTATTCATTTTCTTATCTTTAAGGTATGCAAGACACACACACTCTGTCTGTCTGTCTGTCTCTGTCTGTCTGTCTGTCTGTCTGTCTGTCTCTCTCACCCACCCACCCACCCAACTCTCCCTGCCCCAGTGTTCTCCACCCTCCATACCTGGCTGGGCCCCCAGAACAGACCCCATCTTTCCTGATACCTGGAACTGTCTCTTTTTGAGGCAATCTATCGGGGACACGCAGGGTCAGACAAACAGATCTGCTCCTCAGATTTCTGTGAAAGTTCACACCAGAATGTGGTCAGCCACAGCCTTTCAACACTGTGCAGGAGGAGTTGCTTTCAGCCACGGGGAAGAGTGACTGGGCCCATGTCTTTGCAGAGATCATCTGTTTCTCTCCTTCTCACCCCCACTTTCCGCCCAGAAGTAGCTTGTCCCTTCCTCCCTGTAGGAAGACAGCTAACACCAACAAGCTGCTGCTGGCCATTGGCATAACCCAGCTACTTCCTGTCCCCTGGCTCCAATGTGGGAAGGAAGGAGTTAAGCCCTAAGGATCTATTGTGCACAAGAAGGTGAGGGGGTTAAGGCTGAAGCAGGCTTAAAAGCCGGTTCCCCCCAGCACCAGCTTCCTGGTGCTGCCTTCCAACAGCACTGCCTCTGTCAGAGGAAACAGCATGGGAGGAAAATGAGGAGGCAGGGAGGTTGAACTGGTGTTAGCAATGGCAGGAAAAAATTAGAAAATTCCCCTAGAGTAGGAAGAACCTCAGAGAGAGCCTCTCCTTCCCTGCCCTTCTGACAACTGGGATCAGAGTATTTGTTAGGGCCAGGGTTTGAGTTTTCTAGGTTTGAGGACTACATAAACAGCTGTGAAGAAAAGGTTGCAGGCTGCCTATTCACACTTAAAAAAACCCCAACCCACTCAATCTCTTTTACAAGCACTAAAAATTCACAGATAAAAATAATTACGTTATATAAGAGTAATAGGGAACTGAATAACTCAAAAAGGGGTGGCAACAGTAGCAATCTTTATCCTCCAAAAGGTTCTCTATGCTTCTCTTAATGTTGCCATGACTTCCTTTGTTCACTGATTTAAACAGCAGCCTATAATAGCAATTTTAAAGGGAAATTTCAATTTCAATTGGCAGTTTTAATTGCTGAAAAATACGCTCTAATATCATGGCTCTGCTGCAATCTTTCTTTTTTGATCGCAATTTTAAATATTAACAGATACCAAGAATCAGGAAACCAAATGGAAAAAGAACATTTAAGTTACGTTACTCTGCATGAAAAGTCTCAAAGGGGTTAGCCATGTTAGTCTGTAACTTTAAAAAAAGAAAAGAAAAAAAGAATGGTCTTTGGCATATGAAAAGGAAGTCAAGAGCCAAGTGAGCGTGTGTATTCTCTTCCTTAATGCACCATGTGGACAGATCGCATTAGTTGGAAAGGTGGTATGGGGGCAGGGGAAGAAAGAAATCAATTAACAGAAATAAAACAAATTTACCATCTGAACTTCTTCAGGTGACAGTTCATCTTCACCTTTGCCATCCCCCCATATCCCAAAGTTAGTGTGGGCATCTGTCAGATTCTGATCTATAAAGATAACAAAAAAAAAACACACACACACACACCAAAATACATCAGCATACAGTACTGAAATGCAATGCTACAACCACTACTTACTCATTTAACATTGATTATCAAACATTAGATTTTATTTTTTAGTTAGAGATTCATGCTCTACATTTATCATCAGTTCACACAGGTAAGTGTGTAGGGATGGGGGCAAAGATTTACACCAATGCTTAATTTTGTTCATGGGAGTAGCTGCATTGAAGTACGCACATTGCAGCAAGTGAAACTACTTCTTGTGCATAAGGTTAACCTCATGCAGAAGTCTTTGCAGCAAACAAGGTATCTGCAAAAGTTAAAAGACACTTCTCCCACAATATGTACTTTAGCAGAAATATAAACTTTTGAAAATGACACCAACTGTATGAAACCATCACTTTTCCTGAGATTTCAGAGAAACGTCTCCTTGCTGCACACTATTTTGCAATATTAAATCCAGAACCTCATTTTAAAATGTTAGCATATACCTCCCTAGAATGATCTTGTTTCCTCATGTTATTCATTCTGCAGATTAAAGCACCAATCGTGCAACTGATTCCTCACAAGGGGTCTGCCTATAAGTTAGATCAGGCTCCATCCTGCAAACACTTATAACACCAGTTTAGTTTACATACTGGAGCAGCCCCATTCATTTCAATAAGGCTACTCTCATCAAGTGAAGTTGCATATCGATTTGCAAGACTGAGGCCTCAAACATCTTAAATATTTAACTTCTGAAAACATAGTATATAACAGAAATTACAATTTAAGATTACATTTTGTAAGGTACTTCAGGACAAGAAGAAAAATGCCACTTCCTTTTTATTCCTTTTCTCTCATAGCATCCAAACAATTCTAACATTTTGTCTGTTTTGGCAAGAAGCAGCTTCAGAACCCAAAGTGATGGAGTTATTACTGCATCCCTGGCAGATTCTTTACCAGCCCTCAGCTGGGACATTGTTACAAACCTCAGCACGGAGATCTGCTATCACCCAGGAGACTCTATGGCGTGGTTGGCTCAAAGCTACCAGATTCAAGTCAGAAAATTAAAATGCAAAAAGCTTTTGTTTCACCTTTATAGATTTTGGATTTGCTGTTAATCATATTTTCCTTATTTGGATACTTAGATACTTAATGTGCTTTATTGTAACTTTTTAGAATCTTGTATCTGAATGTTTTCAATTAAATAAGCAACATTGATGCTTCACTCAGAGAAACCAACTTCTCTTGGGAAACCTCAGAAAGCAGTCTCTTTAAAAACAATTTAATGCGAGATATAGTAAAGAGATATTTTCCTCTTGCTCATTGTTACCAAAACATTAAACTCTGGTTTTACTGCTCATTCCTTCACCAAAAATTATAGGATTGGTTTCTGACATCACAGCTGATTTCCGTGGAAATAATTGCAATGTTACAAAGAAAGGATTGTGAACGAGCAGCAGGATTAGTTTATGAAAACCAGACTTTTTGTTTCTTAGCCGTAAATAATAATAATAATAAAAAGTAAAGATAAGAAAAATTTTATGATTGTTTAAAAATAATTCTGTTTTTCATGGAGCATCGTCAGTTCTCTACATGTATTTCACAGAGATATACATTATTTTGTTTAGATGTCCCACCAAAATTATAATGAATGCATGTTGCAGAAAAATATCCTGTTTAGTTTTCAGTGAAGTAGTTGTTCAAGATTTCATCTATCATTCTGATTTTATTCACTTGATTCAAAGAAAAAAGGATAATTAGTTTACAGAACTGAATATAAAATAATAATAATAAATATTCTCTTTTTTATCCCAAAGGAACCAATTATTTCCAGGCACTGCCAATACTTGGCAAGAAACAGCACGTGTATCTAACAAGTTCATTAATAAGCAAATTCACCCAGGGTAGCACTAGGTGAGAGACTCTCTCATCTTCCCAGAGTTGCGCCTGTAATTGTGGCTCATTTCCTGCTACTGGAAAAACAGATTTGAGGCTTACCTGGAGTCGGTACGCCTTAATGCAGCCTATGAACGCGATTAATTTAGCAAAACCAAGAGAAAGAAAAATGTCTATTTCTTAGGGATGCTGAAATGCAGTGCTTCATATCTCTGTTGTTCCTAAAAGATGCATTAGCTGTTTTAATTATCAAATTCCTTTTAAACCATTTCCAAATTGGCTTACTTCACACTGAAGTGAGATCTGTTAAACTGAAGGATTAATTCAAAATCTATAATTTATATTTCATTCCATAAGCAAACTGCCCTGTGTGTAATAAGCAAATCAAAACTGAGCAGGCTTTAAAGGCTTATTAAACGAAGGATAATAAATATCAGTTAATTTACTAGACGAATAGTCGATGGAATTTCCATCGACTACTTGGCTAGTCGATAGGCAACTCTGCGTATGGCCCAGGGCCAGCGGGAAGCCCCGCCGACTGTGAGCTGCACGTGGGCATGCCAACTTTGCAACGTACAAGAGTCCCCAACTGGGGGGCGGGGTCTTGTGCATTTTAAAGCGGAAGTGCCCTCGTGGAGCCTGGAGTCAGTGGGGGACTCAGAGTCCCCTGCTGACCCTGGACTCCATGTTGTGCTGCCGATTTGAAATGCTGTGTGGAGCCCAGGGTCAGCTGGGGGCTTCCCAGCTGATCCTGGGCTCCGCGTGGCATTTCCCCAGAACCCAGGATCAGCTGGGGATTGAGGAAATGCTGTGCGGAGCCCAAAATCAGCTGGAGTTATAGCAAACAAACCCCTAATGGGCGTTTCCTACAATAATGCCTGTGTTATAATTCTGATGTAAAAAACGTGTTGAGTATCAAAACCAAGTATCAGAGGGTATGTCTACACTACCACCCTAGTTCGAACTAGGGTGGTTAATGTAGGCAACCGGAGTTGCAAATGAAGCCTGGGATTTGAATTTCCCGGACTTCATTTGCATGTTGCCGGGCGCCGCCATTTTTAAATGTCCGCTAGTTCAGACTCCGTGCCGCGCGGCTACACGCGGCACGAACTAGGTAGTTCGGATTAGGCTTCCTATTCCGAACTATTTGTACACCTCATTCCACTAGCGGACATTTAAAAATGGCGGCGCCCGGCAACATGCAAATGAAGCCTGGGAAATTCAAATCCCGGGCTTCATTTGCAACTCCGGTTGCCTACATTAACCACCCTAGTTCGAACTGGGGTGGTAGTGTAGACATATGCTAACCTACCAGACAATGAACTAAACCAGTGGTCACCGACCAGCAGATCAGGATCTCCTGGTATATCCTGGAGCCTCTGATAGGTGACAGTCACTGGTCTGGACAAGCTATCACGTGCTGGCACTTCTGATGTCCCTCCCTCCCTGTGCATTGGAGCGGTCACCTGGAAGCCTCCTACTTGCTGGGTCGGGGAAATAGAAGAGGGGGGCACTGACATCAGAGTGTTCCCCACCCCTCACCTCTGTACCAGGAAGGGCATGAAAGGACTCAGGACGGAGGGAGCTTGCTGGCACCTGCTCCTATGTCTGTATGTGTTGAGCATACTCGAAGGGCAATGTGAATCTCTGTCATTCTCCTGGCATTACCCTGCAGCCCCTGGGGAAGGTGGGCCATGGGGTTTCCACATGCTGTCCTTGCCTATAAGCACCACTCCCGCAACTCCTACTGGGAGGTGGGAAGGTAGTGCCTGTGGACAGCACATGGAGCCATCTGTCCCTCCCCACCAAGCGCTGCTGCTGGACATTCCAGATACTTTCAGGAATGGCACAGGGCCAAGGTGGGGGTTAGCCTGCCTACGCCCCATTGTACCACTGCCCAGGAGCTGCCTGAGGTACATGGTGTCTAAAAGGAGCCTGCATCCTGAACCTCTGCTCCAGCCCTGATCCCCCACCCAAACCCCAGAACTTGAGCCCTAAACCTCCTCCTGCATCCTAATCCCCTCCCCTAGGCTCAGCCTGGAGCCCCTCCCATACTCCGAATCTCTTGGCCCAAGACCAGAGCTTGCACCCCAACCCACTGCCCCAGGCTAGTGAAAGTAAGGATGGAGGAGGGAGGTAGGATGCAGTGAGCAGGGCAGAACCTCAAAGGGGTGGGGCAGGGTTGGGACTTCAAAGAATGCAAGAAAGGAGGTGGGGTAGGGTTCTTTGGGTTTGAGGTAGATCCTGGATTGAATTTAAATTCAAAAAGTGATGTTGTGCTTAAAAAAATTGGAGACAATTGGACTAAACCAGGGGTGAGGAACCTTTTTTGGGTCGGAGGCAACTGATTTTTCTGCGGGTCAGTAGAGTGGAGGGCAGCAGGGACAGGAGTGCCAGCACAGGCTCTCCAGTGCGGGGTGGGAAGAGCCCTGAGGGCCAGATCCAGGCAAGCTGGGAACTGCATCCGGCCCCTGGGCCTTAGGTTCTCCACCCATGGAATAAACCATGATAAATGAAGGTAAAAGATTCATGCAAGATTCCAAAAGGGCAGAGTCCCCAACTACATTTGAGTCTGACTAATGAGATGCTATTTACCTGGGGATCTGGGTAAGAGCTACACTTCTTACCAGGGAATGATCTTTGTAGCACAGATGTTTATGCAAGTGCTCCCAAAGGCTGTGGTGACAGACACTTCAGAAATGCAAACAATCACCACTCCTCAAGCTACTGATGCCCCATGATATATATCCTATTTAGAAATAACCTTAGTTATATTTTTTCAAATTTCTAGAGTTTGTTTTTTATGACAGAAAACAGACATAAGAAATCAAAGGTAAAAATATTTAAATTCACAATCCCCTATTGATAGCATCACCATCATTTCCACAGCAACTACCTGTAATGTCACAATGAAATTTATGGTTTTATATAAAATAGCAAACAACTCTTAAAATTTCCCTCATATATACAACAAAGAACACAGGGTACAGCATTAATTCTCCATTATACGTGTGTATTACATATTCCAGGTAGAACTATTTTGATAAAGAAACCTCACAGTTGTCTCAAAAATTCATCAGCATCTCTAAGAGCACTGCAACCCCTTCACTTCTATAATGAAATGCACCCTTCCTACTTGCTTCTACACAATTAAAGTTAGGCTAATAATGAAAGAACAACAACAACCACTTATCACAATCATACTGAAGTCTGAAACGCTGTGAAAGGTGCAATAAGTAACACCTCTTTGCAGTGTAATGTGATTCAGATCTGCTGGCCCTAGGCAACTGAAGGCTAGAGCCTCTTGTGGCATAGCACAGATTTCTGCACTGAATTTTGTAACAGGCCTCTGGATGATGGAGCTGCACAGAGTTGTCCGAAATTACAGTGATGTTACATACAGCTACAACGGCAGAAAACAACTGAAGATATTATTACATTGCTAGTTCTCTGCTGGCATGCTTCACACCTGTAAAATACTGATGATGTGAGATAAAGGAAAACATGACTATGATCTACATGCTGGACTTACTATGGAAATGTAGCACATATCATAAACAGACATCCAAAACCTGCAGTTTTATGTCTTATAGCAGGTTCAATTTGTGAAGAAAAAGCTTATAGTAAAATTGCAGAAAGTAGCTGGCTAGATAGATGAAACTGGAGTATCTGAGATTTAAAATGCTTTTATGTGCTGAGGGACCATTCAAAATTAGAGCCTTCATTCAGAAATGGAGTTTATCCATGTCTCCCTAATTTTTCTTCCACATAACATGTAAAAATCACTACCCAGAGGGGCTTGATCCTTCTACCAAAATTATTTAAGAAAAAGATAAAACAGCTGATGGCCAGAAATACCCCTCTGGGTATTATACATCTACATTACAATACATCTATTGCTCCATCTATCAGATGCATATGCAGTCTTAATGAAGTCACATTCATGCCAGTTTTTGTTTTCCTCTAACAAGAATGTTAGTGCTGTAGATTATATTTATATAGTGTCTCAGGCTCCTCTGTCAAATCAACTGCAGAACTAACACTGGGAAAAGCATTTGCTTCTATGGCTTGTCTATACTAATGGGAAAATCAATGATCTAGAGATGGATCTTCTGGGGTTTAATTTAGTGGGTCTGGTAAGAACACGCTAAATCGAACTCTGACGGCATCAACCCCATGACTCCACCGGGTTGTAAGGAGTAAGGGAAGTTGTCAAGAGAATTTCTCCCATTGACTTGTGGGGGCTCAGGAGAAATTCAATTTAAGGTATGTTGACTCCAGCTTCGCAATTCTCATAGCTAATGTAGTGTATTTTAAATCAAATGTATCACATAGTGTAGACCTGGCCTATACCACCATTCAGAAAATAGAAATCCCTTTGGAGATGACATGACATTACATTTTAATATGGATTGAGATGTCATATCCTAAAATGCTGAAAAAAATGCAGAACATTAGAAACAACAAGGGAATACAGGTTTATGGGAAAGATCAGTGATCTCTTCTGGCAGCTCTGCATGGAAAGATGTCTCCCAAAAAAGTTTTTGCCCTTGGCTGAAGAAAGCTTCTGAAACATGCCACCAAGATGGATATGCTGCTGCCTCATTCTCAGAATCTGCTTTGCAACAGCTTGGTTAACACAGGAAGAGGAAGAAAGAAGAGGACGTACAAGTGACAGCAGGAAGCCATTCAATAGTTTTGTGTTCTGAGGAAAGTATCCAGTTTATGAAGAGCGCCTGTCACAAAAGTAAAAAATAATGGGATTGGATTCTTACCTTTGTTTTCCTCATAAGCAGATTTTTCTTCAGATTCTTCTGAAGAATTCCGTACAGTTTTTTCAGGGAAAGATGGTGCCTGAGCTTTGCTGATCTGTTCAGGTTCAAGTCTGGACCTAAAAGCATAAGACCCCATAATTTAACTAGGCTGAGGTAGCTGAATCTCCCTACAGTGAGATAAGGAGGTGATCAAAGATTACTTGGAAATTAGCACATATTAAAGTCTATCTTGCAAAACTCTTATGAATATTTATCAGTCAAGACACAAAATCTATTTACCACCCTTTACCATGATATTTGGGAATAATAATAAAGAAAATGAAAGATATTTTACTCACTCCTAGAAAAATAATCACTTGCACAGGATAAGCAGAATATTGTATCCATTTATTGGTGTTCTACAAAAAATTAAAATGAACTTCTTTTTATAAACCTAACTGATTAAAATGTCAATTCTAGGCTAGTTTGTTTAAACAGTCCTGTAACAACAAACATGTTTTCTGTAATACAATGGCCAATTCAACATTACTTTTCAAGTAACAGATACAGTAAGAACTCAAAAATTGTCAAAATATCATCAAGCAAAAGTAACAAAATTTAAATCCTGAGCATTTGGTTTCAAAAATAATTATCTTCACTCAGCAAGCCAAAGTAGTATTCCAATAGTACTGCCAGTAAAGGAAAATGAGTCTCTCATATATTGTATGCAGAAGCAAACTTAGAAGCAACTCAGGAAAGTTTGTACTGTAAAGCTTTATTGTAAAGTAACTCCCTGGAACTGC
The DNA here is from genome assembly GCF_052426305.1 of Pelodiscus sinensis. Classification (NCBI taxonomy): domain Eukaryota; kingdom Metazoa; phylum Chordata; order Testudines; family Trionychidae; genus Pelodiscus; species Pelodiscus sinensis. Next base: position 25,896,597 of record NC_143055.1, on the reverse strand, counting down.
CTGTGATGTTAATAAGTGTCATGTGAATGGAGCATTGGTCTCGGATTTCGGAAACATGAATTCTATGCGAAGCTCAGCCACTGGCCTGGTGAGAGTGACTTTGGGCAAGTCACTTCCTCTCTCTTTGCACTGGTTTTCTCATCTGTAAAATGGGAATAATTATGGTGACCACTTTTGTAAAATTCTTTGAGATCTATTCAGGAGAATAGAGCTAGGGATTAATTTAGTATTATACTAGCTGGAGTTACCCGGCATTGCTCGGAAAAGCTAATATAACTGAGGTGAGGAGCCTGAGGGGAGGGAGGGGAAGGGAGCCACGTGCCTGCCACCGGTGCCCAAGCCCACCCTCCGCTTCCTTGTCCCTCCACCGGCTTATGAGTGACTGTCCCTGCCGTTTCCCCTGGGAAACTACTTCTCCTTGCAATGCCAAGCTCTGTGCAGCCCTGGGGAGAGGCGTCGGTCTCTCATCTCTTCCCTCCCACAGTCCCTTAAAACCTTCTCCTGGAGGAAAGGTTATCCCATGCAAACTTTGGTTGCGGTAGCTCTTATAGTGTCCACGTTATTAGCACACAAACTTATAAACATTCTCCTTTATATATTAGATATGGTGGTATTTGTGTAGGGATAACATATTAAAGTATTAAAAATGATTCCCTCAAGTTGAAGTGACTCCCCATAATTTGTTCCCCACAACTAAAAGTCTAAGTTAGTATAAGTTTGTTAAGTAGAAGCATATAAGTGTTTAGATTTATTCTTGTTACAGTGTTTAGATTTAGTGTTGTCAAGCTTGATAAGTGTTTAGATTTATTATTATTATTATTATTATTATTTGTTAAGATTATTAAATATTTAGATTTATAATTATTGCCCCTCTGGAATATAATTTGTTAGGAATGTAATATTAGGTCATGTAACTTAAAACTGTTAAAAATATAATACTATGTAGCCAGAAACAGCTCCCCCTCTGTGTCCCAGGGCATGCTCAAACTTTTGCAAGTGGCTGCTTGTCAAGCCACTAACTCTGCTCTGGGAGCTAAGCCCTGTAATTGACTAAGGGCATTGTTCTTCAAATCATTGTTAAGCAATTCACCCTAATCGCAAAGTGAAACATTGTAACTATAACAGTAACTAACTCAGCACTCAGAGAGAGAATGTTTTAAGAAATGACACCCAGAAACTTTTGTAACTTTTTGTAACTACAACTCTTGTACATGTAAAATTATTATTATACAAAATACTGTATGTGAAACATTAATTAGGGAATGTATGGAAGAGAGAGAGAGAGTGCTTGGACAATGAATGAATGGTTTGAGAGGTGCCAGCCTGAGAATGCAGCATCAAAGGGCTGAAGAAGGCGTCAGGTGCTAGTGCAATCAAAAGGTGTCAAGTGGAGAAAAACTGGAGACTGGAGGTCCACCCTATGAGATCACTGACAAGCACCTGGCAGTCACCCTGAAGACATCAGCATGATGCAGCAATTCCCATAGACTGGCATAGGAAGAAATTCCTATAAAGATTGGACCAAAAGACTATGGAGTCAGAGTCCAAAATTCTGCTTCCAGCCCACCAGGAGCTTCAGATGTGCATCTGATCAGGACTTCGCTCCCCACTACCATCACTTGTGTACAGAATACCTGGCCAGTATTCTGTCACAAGCAACTTCCAGGCTGGTAACTATAACCTGAATGAATGGATGAATGATTGAATGAATGTTTTTTTATATATATAATTATTATCTTTACAATAAATGTGGCTTTTGCCTTATCCCCCCTCATAAGATCCTGCTTGCTTTTATTGGTACAACACTTGACCAGATATGGTGGAAGAAAATCAGATTCTTTGTCTATGTGGGGCACAGGGTGGCAGATAGGGAGGTGGCTGGGGAGGGGTGGGGCGGAGTGGGGCACTGCCTGTGTGGGGCCCAGGCTGGCAGTTAGGGAGATGGCAGGCAAGGGGGGAAGGGGTGGCAGCATGCAAAAGAGCCGACCCCGCTCTCCCTTCCTCCTTCTCTCTCTCCCCCGCCCCTTGTGTCTGGCCCAGCTCCGGTTTTAACAGTCAGTGTCCTTTTCCACGCCAGCATCCCTGCTGGCACCGCTGCTCTCCCCGGGTCCACCTGCCCGCCAGTTTGCATGCCGGCTGAGGCACGCCTGCGCTGTGAGGGTGGTCCTCTGCGCGCCGCCTCTGCACAAGCGCCACAGGCCCAGAACAGCGGCGGCCTGGGAGCACATTGCTGCTGGCGGAGCTAGTGTGGGGGGTGAGGAGTGGGACCTCCGTCATACCCTCCCACAGTAACTTAAAACCTTCTCCTGGAGGAAAGGTTATCCCATGGAAAGTTTGGTTGTGGTAGCTCTTATAGTATCCAAGTTATTAGAGCACAAAAATACAAACATTCTCCTTTATATATTAAATTATTATTAAAATATCAGTTATTTATTTAGCAATCTCTTAGGGCACATCTACACTGCACGCTTATTTCAAAATAAGCTAGTCCAGAATAAATACTCTGAAATAGCTTATTTCGAAATAGCTCATCTAGTCTATGGGTAAGCCTCAAAATTAGCCTGAGGCAGGATTCCCTGATGTGGACGTGCTATCGTGATTTAGCACCCCAGAAAGCACTGGGGAGTAATTACTTTGGATCACCCTGGGGAGGAGCTTTTTTGAAATAGCAGCAGAGGAGCATCCACACTACTGCTATTCTGAAATAGTTATTACGGAATAGGTTTTATTCCCTGTGGAATGAGGTTTATAGAAGTCAGAATAAACCATCCATTATTTTGAATTCATTTTGAAATAACGGAATTGCTGTGTAGATGCTTGCATTGTTATTTCAGAATAATGGTCATGATTACAAAATAACTTTGTTGTGTAGACACACCCTTACTAAATATCTGTCACACATATTTATCCTAAAAATACAAAAATAGAGAAACAGTGGGATGGAAAATGAGCAGTAAACTTCAGTGATTTGCCTTTGTTGGCTATGAATGCTAACAGCAATGGAGTGGAGGACTGAAGCCAAACCATGTTGCTGTTATATGGTGAAACTAAATAGCAGGTCTAACTTCTTCACATTGTTTCCAGTATTGAAAATTTGCTACCCCAGAATGCGAATGGCAGATTAAAATTATCAGGCAGTAACACACCCACCCACCCACCCTAATCTGGTTATACACACTATATTTAAATTAAACTTTAATTGGACCTAAAAATTAACTACAAGAACTGGGTATTCGGGGAAGCACATAACGAAAAGCCTCCTGCATCTGTACCATAGACAGAAATCTATGACTTGCTGAAGATAATAAATTTGCATAGTTGTTCTGAAAACAAATACTGATTCTCCATATAAAAAGAAAACCAGCTGGATTTGAATAAAAGACCCGTTCTCTCTTAAAAGCTATATCCAATGCCAGAGTTTAGTCTGTAACGAACAGCTTACAATGAGAGAGAAAATATAATTTTAAATGTCAATGACTATAACTGTTTTAACTAGTCAGTCTCATTTCAGAAAATAATAAAAATGTAGAGCTAGAAGGGACCTTGAGATATTATCACATCCAGCCCTTTCTGCTAAGGCAGGGCCAAGTAAACCTAGCCAATCCCTGACAGGTGCTTGTTCAACCTCTTCTTAAAAACTTATACAGATTGGGATTCCACAATCTCCATTGAAAGCTGGTTCCAGATGTTAATTACCTTTTTATTTCACCTACGTCCCTTTTGCTACAGATTAAGCCCATTACTTCTTGTCCTATCTTCAGTGGACATGCATAACAATTAATCACAGTCCTCTTTTAATAGCACTTAACATAGCTGAAGGCCACATCAGGTTTCTCTTTTTCCTCAAACTAAAGATGTCCAGGTTTTCTGAATTTTCTCCTAGGTCAGGTTTTCTAAACCTTGATTCAGAGGACAGCAACAAAATAGACTCCTTCCAATTTATCCACATCTGTTCTAAAGTGTGGTTCCCTGAAACTGACAGGGTATGCCAGCTGAGGCATTCCCAGAGCCAAGTAGAAAGGGACAATTACCTCCTAAATATTACATACAATACTCCTATTAATGCACCCCAGAATGATATCAGCCTTGTTTGCAACTGCACCACACTGTTGACTCATATTCAATTTGTGATCTACTATAAGCCCTAAATCCTTTATAGCAGTTATTCCCCTTTTGTAGTTGCATATTTGATTTTATGCTTATAAGTGAAGTACTTTATATTTATCATTAATGTATTTAATTTTGTTGATTTCAGACAAATTCTCCAATTTGTCAGTTATTTTGAATTCTAACCCAGTGCTCCAAAATGCTTGCAAGCTTTCTCAGCTTGGTGTCAGCCATGCATTTTATCAAAATATTCTTTTTCATTCCATTATCCAGTCATTAATGTGAATACTAACTAGTACTGTTTCCAAGACTGATCCCTGCAGGACCCCGCTAGATACACCATCTCAGTTTGACAGCATATCGTTAATAACTACTGTTTGAGTACGGTCTTTTAACCAGTTCTGCATCCACTTTATATAGTAACTTAATAGACTATATGTTCCTAGTTTGTTTATGACAATATCATAGGGGACTGGGTCACAAAGCCTTTATAAAAATCAAGATTAATACATCTATCTACTATACAATAGGTGAGTAACTTAGTAACATAAAAGAGAAGGGCAACAGCTCATTTCTTTTAATATTTCATTTTGGGAAATTAATCAGAGGTGATTAGCAGAACTTTTGAATATACAAAGCCAAATTATATCCTGTCTGGAAACTACAAATCCACATAGTTCATTTCTGATTTAGCATGCTCATATAAATGAAGAGAAACAAGATTTACTTACACAATACTAAAAAAGGCTCCAGTTAACAAGCTTATATTTAATGTTGCTAAACTACAGTAAAGAAGATCTGGCAAAGGACTAATTGACTTTTAAATAAATGTATCCTTTATTTTTTGTAATTCTCAACTTCTGAGTATGCTCATGTACCCATTTTCAATTAAAAATGAGTAAAAAGTCTGCAATGCAGCTCTCAAGCAAAATCTAGCTTAAGTCATAAAACAAATTCTTATCACACTAAGTGTCTCTTACAATTCTTACAGAAATCACAAGTCAATTAGTTAAAGGCAAAGAAAAATTGCTTTTTTATACAAGTCGTCAGAAAGATTAGTTTATGCCCTGTGATTTGTTGAAATTGAAATTCAATGTAAATAGCAAGTTAGCTATTACATCACATCTGCAATGCATACAGCCTCAATCTAGCTAACATCTATTTTTCTGGCTCCAACACTAGACAAAAGCGGCAGAACTCCCCCCTCTGGTCTTCTACTCAAGTTTTATTTAAGGGCTTGCCTTCTCCATACAAAAGATCGCTGCTGCCTTGATCGATCTTCCGGAGTTTGATTTAGTGAATCTAGTTAAGACACGCTAAACTGAACTCAGAGTAAGGATGTTAAGAAACGGGTAATTGGGTAAACATGCAGTTGATACACCATTAGTCAATAAGGGAAGGCACCCAGAAGCTACCCCTCTGCGGCTCTGCAGTTTAAATGTACAGGTTATACCTCCCTTAACCAGATCTCTATGGTCTGGCAACATTGACCAAGGAAGTTCCTGGAGCACAGGTATAGGAAGGTCAGGCCAGGGAGCAGGAGCGGAGACTCAGCCGGAACCAGGGTGTAGAGGGGTAGGCAGCACAGCAGGGAGCTCTGGCCCCTGCAGCCAGGTGGTAGCAAGGGCCCGGCAGTGGCAGCTGTGGAACTCTGGCCAGGTCATGGAGCTTGGGGACTGCAGTGGAAGCTGTGAAGCTCAGGGACAGCAGTGGCAGAGCTCTAGCCCCGACTGTGGAACACCATCCCTGGCCACAGAGCTCCGACCCCAGCAGCAGCCAGGGAACTCTATCCCCGGTTGCGGAGCTCCGACCCCAGTGGCAGCCAGAGTCAGGCAGGAGCAGGGGGGCTAGGCTGGAGCCCTAGCCAGGGGCAGCAGGACAGCAGGGAACATGTTGGGTGGGACCTTCCCTGGTCCAGTAAATCCCCTTGTTTGGGACCGGTCAGGTTACGAGGGTGCCGGAAGAAGGAGGTTCAACCTGTAGTAAAAGCTGGATGTGCAGGCAGCCCAGCTCCTACTACATTTAAACTGCAGAGCCATAGTGGGTGTAGCTACTGGACTCGGTGCGAGCTGGGACTGAACCAAGCTCGCTCAGTCTCAGCTTGCACTAGGTCCACCAGCCCCAGCTGCTGCGAACAAAGGCTGTTCCCGCAGCAGTCCCTATCTCCAGTGGTTGACTGATGGGGGGGGTGGCGGGGTGGGCAAGTGGCACCACGTCCCCCTCCCCTCTTGGTGCCTCTGACATAGGCAATTTGACTACCTGATAAGCCTTGGCTTATCGGGTAGTCGACTAATCAACTATTCTCATACATCCCTAACTCAGAGGCGACCTTCCAGCATCTGGTATTCCTACTCTTGCAAGCAGTAAAGGAAGCCAATGGAGGCATTTGCTCCTGTTGGCCTTCCACTGTGGGGACGCTGACAAGCTTGGCTTAAGGTAAACAGACTCCAGTTATGTAGAATACGTAGCTGGGCTTGTGTACCTTCAGCCAAGCTGCCAGGTCTAGTGTAGACCTAGCATAAATGTTATACTGTTGATTAAGCTTTGCGAGAAGTTCTAACTTCTAGTGTAGCTCATTAGTTCCATTCTTACTGCACATAAAATTGTTTTCCCCATTTCTCCATCTTCAAAATCAGCCTCACATAGAGGTGACAGCACAATGGCATTGTAAGCAGAAAAATAAGGAACGTTCATTAGTTTAATATTGCTGGAAACAAACCGTTTTTTTCCTCCAAAATTTGTTTATGAAAAACACTGAATCTTACCAGATGGTATACCTAACGTGCAAGAATTTATTGCTGGGTTTGCTTTTATCCATTGTGCCATCACGAGCAGATGACTCACAATGGATTACAAAAAATTTTAGTGAGTTTTCCTGATTTTCTCATGATGTTGGTTTCAGTCTCTCTATAAATGGGAAAAGAACCAGATCTTACCACTATATATTTCTAAGGGAAAAAGTCTCGAGTGTATCGCATCACCTTTAATTATAGATATGTTGTATTGTTTGGGTGGAATATACATCCCAGAGGATAAAGACCATCCCATTAGTTTTAATTTAAATAATATAGGATCAGTTCACACTCTAACCAGATAAAGGGGTATCAGTTTTTCAAAAATGTTGGAGACCTTAACTACTGGCATATCTATTGTGCAATCTGTTATTTCCACATGAAAAGCTTGCTTAAGGGAATCAGGGCCAGAATTAGCTTTGTGAAGATTCAGTGGTAGGCAACCCAGATATTTTCATAGGCACCACCTTCTACAGTGCAGAGTGGCTATGATTCTCTGTTCCAGGATGTGAGGATGATGCAGGTGAAGGGGCTGCAAGGACATGCTGGCTGCCATGTCCCACAGCTCCCATTTTCTGGGAACAGAAAAATGTGGCCACAAAGAGCTGCAGGAGTGAGGGGGCGGTGTCTGCAATTGGTTAACGCCAGCAAAATGTCTCATGGGCTTGCCATCTGATTACCCTGATGGGCTGCATGACTCCCACAGGCTGCTTATCACTGATGAAGGCTGAGAAAAGGATTACAACTTTAAAGACTATTGTTTCTCAAAGGCTATGCCTAGACTACAAGCCTCTTTTGAAAGAGAGCGTCTAAGACTACAAGCAGATTTTTCAAAAAAAGTGAGCAGCTTTTTCGAAAGAGAGTCTAGAAGCTCTCTTTCGAAAAAGCACAGTTTGCATTCAATAGTGCCTTTTTTCAAAAGAGTACTTTCCAAAATAGGCGTTATTCCTCATAAATGAGGTTTACCACAATTGAAAAAAACTGCCGTGTTCTTTCATTTACTTTTGAAAGAATGTGGCTGCAGTCTAGAATCAGGTGAAGTTTTTTTGAAAAATGGCTACTTTTTTCGAAGAAAAAAAACAACAACCTGTAGTCTAGACACACCCAAAGTGACAAACAAAAATTATTTTTCCTCACTCAATCTTCCCACATGAAAAATGAACAAACCAAAAAGAAATAACCTGCAGGAAGCTGAGTTTGTTGCTTGGTTGCAATAAAGCAACAACCTACATATTCTTTCACATAACCTTAGCTTCTTTGAAAAAAAAATATTCATTTGGATGACAGGATGATATAGACAAATGTCCAGGGCTCACCAAGCGGCGGCGAGCCCTGCTCGCCAGCTGCACGAAAGCGCACGCTGCGCGGCCCTGCCGGGCTAATTTGTTGAGCCCTGCAAATGTTGCCTAATTTGTTGAGCCCTGCAAATGTCATAAGACTTTTCTACCTCTAGGTGATTAATTCAAATTCAACTCATGCTAGTAGCAGAAGGAAGATGTTATATCCCAATAGCTGTTTGATGAGCTATGAGTTTGTGGTTTCAATCCAGCTCCTAGTTAATCCTCATCACAAAAAATGCTAACTCAAGTAGCATTCTTTTATCCCTGTTAGCAGTGTCTGCAGCAAGATCAGAGCTGGATGAGCACGGAGAGGATATGAGGAATGCTGTCAGGTTACAGTGTCCCCAAATGGGATATTCTTATATACAGTAGCAGATCTCTGATTTTTAAAAATATTAGAGACACAATTTCAGACCTACACAAGAGTTTCCTTGTATTTGTGGGTTTCAAGTCAGATTGTTGAAATAAAGGTTACCAGTGTTGTGGTTTATTCAGATACACATCTGAAATCTGGAACAAATGGCTATATATTTTGGCTTTCAACATTTTATAATCTTCACTTGTGATAGAGACATAAAAAGTTGCAGCCATTCACCATGAAACCTGAATATATTGCCGTTTTTATTGAATATGGGCATCAGGTGAGAGTTGCTAGTCCCTTGCACTTGGTTCATATTTATTCAATTACAAAGTTACACAGGCAATCAGTTATATAAAGTAACAGTACTCACAGTCTTTTCTTATCTACCATTCGTTTAACTCGGATGGCTCTTTGTTCAGAGTACAGCTTACATACTCCTGTTAAAAAATTTCAAGAATAGCAGGGAAAAATGTAGTTAGGCAACTATGATTTTCTCTAAGAAATTATTCCTGTAATCTTAAAAATATGAAAATAAAGAGGTTGATAATACTGTACTATCAAATAACCATTCACTTAGAAATGTTACATGTTTGTAGAAAAACAAATATAACATACTTTTTAAATAATCTTCAATGAAGTCCAAGACAGCTGCTCTGTGCTCCTTCACTTGTAGGGATTGGATGCCTTTGTGGGCTGAAATGAAAAATATTTTTCACTTCATGTTAAAGAAGATGAAAGCCCACTACTTCAGGGTTCCATAGAATAAACTTTTTATACAGCTTTGTATTTACAAAAGTCTATTAGTATATTTTAAGAAATTAAATGTATATCTTTGCAATGGCAGCTAAAGGAAGCAAAAAAATAGTATCACATAGTTTACATTTTATTATTGCTAGATATTCTCTTCAGGTGCTCTAATCATGTGTCAATCACATTTGTATTAAAAATAGATTTTTGCTCAAACTAATCTTAAAGACACAAATCTAAAGATTCCTTTTACTTATTACATTCTAGACCAGAGATTCTCAAACAAGGGTTCGCAAGTATCATCCAGGGCCGCTAGCCCCACAAATGAACTCCTGGCCCCTCCCTCCTGCTCTCAGTGCCTCCTGCACATCATGGAACAGCTGTGTAGTGGCATGCAGGAGGTGCTGGGATGGGGTGCATTTGAGGATGGAACCAGAAAGAGGCAGGAAAAAGAAAGGAGCTTAGAAGAAGAGATGGAGAGGGGCAGTGGCGGATATAGGGTAGGGCGAGCGGGGTGGCTGCCCCGGGCCCTGCGCTTCAATAGGGCCCGTGTCCATAGACGTGCGCATGGGGTGTGCCCAGGCACACCCTAATGTTTCAAAAAGGCCGGCTGACTGCTGCTGGCAGAGGAGGGGTGTGACAGGAAAAGCCCGTCCTCCCGTACCCGCAAGAAGACGCCGGCGGCTGCGGCGTCAGAAGCTGCGCTGCCCAGCAAGCCGTGGAGCTGCTATGAATGCTCTGGTGGCCGCATGGGCACTTCAAAAGCCAGGGCCGCACAGCTGAAGAAAGGGAGCGAGCCAGAGAGAGAACTTGGAGGAGAGGTCACATGCGCGTGCCACAGCGAACCAGGGTGTGCGCGTGCATGCGCTGCAACCACAGTCTTTGGGGGCACTGGGCTGGGGGGTGGAGTGCACAGCCCCACGCATTGCAGCGAGCCAGGAGCGACTGGCGGGCTATGCAAACTGCAATCAAACCGAGGCAGCTGGGCTGGGTGGCAGGATCGGCTATTTTAAAAAGGTAGGGTTACTCGTCCTGTACTTCTGGTGCCTGGCTCTGCGGGAGGGGGATTTGGTTGGGGGGAGGGGTGGCTGGGAGTGCCTGGCTTTGGGGGAGGAGTGGATGCACTGGGATGGGGGAGGGCTGGGGATGCCTCACTCTGTGGGACAGTGGGTGCTTTAGGATGGGGGGGGTGAGTGGGAATGAGGGTGCCTGGCTCTGGGAGAGGGGTAGGGCATTGGGATAGAACGGTGGGTTGGGGTGCCTGGCTGTAGGGGAAGGGTGTGCGCACTGACTTATAATGTTTTTTTTAAAAAGGTACTTTATAAAAAAGGAAAAACTTAAAAAAAACAACAAATAGTCTAGTGGCACTTTGAAGACTGGCAGAACATGTAGATGGTATCGCGAGCTTTCGTGGACAAAACCCACTTCTGCCCATGAAGGCTCATGATGCCATCTACATGTTCTGTTGGTCTTTGAAGTGCTACTAGACTATCTGTCATTTTTTAAAGTTTTTCCTGTTCCAGACTAACTTGGCTACCCCCCTCTGAAGCTTATAAAAAAAGGTTGAGAAACTTTTGGGCAGGCAGGAATTTTGGTAAAAATATAGCAGACATATGCACACAGTGCCTGCTCTACCTCAGCTGGTGCTGGATAATCAGAGCCTCAATTCTAAAGGAGTTGGCATTACTGAAGTGATAGATCCCCCCCAAGTTTTGTTGTGGATTTTCCCCCAAAAATGCTGGTGTTTTCTATAGGTCACCCACATCTCCCAGACATAGCAGAGTCTTGGGATTAACATGGCTTCTCACCTAAGGGCAGCCCAGATCTGTGTGTTTCTTAGGGATCAATGGCCCCTGACACACAGGAATCACCAATTTGACCCTGCACGGCTTGCTCTGGGGAGCTACATTTCCCAGGCAGGTGGGATGTTGAGCCTGGAGGATAAATGTGGCTTCTAGTGCCTCTGTGTGTGGGTCCCGCCCAGAGCATTGGGGCTTCGAGCTCTGTGGTTACTACGGTCTCATGTGTCTCTTAGAGACCTTCTGCCTGGCCCTGGGCCAGCAGCTGGAGCGGCTTCACAGACTCCAGCTCTGCAAACTGGAAGGCAGAAGGTGGGGGAGGAAGGGGCTTGTGCTGAGGGGAGGGGGGCAGGTCAGGAGAAGAAAGGGGAGAGAGTTGTATTACAGTTCATGACTGTTTGAAAATAATTTGTTCGAACAATATGGAAGACATATATCCTAATATTTATATCGCTCTTAGGATACTTCTAACTAGTCCAGTGACAGTAGCTTCGGCAGATAGAAGTTTCTCTAAACTGAAATTAATAACAAATTACTTAAGATCTACTATGAGCCAGGAGCATTTTGTAGGTCTTTTGATTATATTGATTGAAAACGACGTGTGTAAAGAAATGGACTTTAATGACATAAATGAAGAATGTGCTGCCAAAAGAGTTAGACAGCTATAATAGACTTAAATACAAATGAAAATTTTTAATTATAATGCAGAATTTTGTTTAAGAATGAATTACAATATAATTAAAATAAAAATTATCCAACTAAATTAAGTTTCTATCAAATTTACCCAATTCACATTTAATATGAAAATAGCCTTCAATTTGCGCATTTGACGCCTTTTTTCTATTTTTTCTCCAAAAGGGGGCCCTGCGAAATTGTGCTGCCCTGGGCCCTGCAAAACTCTCATCTGCCCCTGGAAAGGGGGCAGGACCTAAGACTCAGGGAGGGGAAAAATTAGAAGCTGGTTTGGGGTCCACAAAAAAATTTAAATCAAAATAGGGGTCTTTGGTTGCTAAAGGTTGAGAACTGCTATTCTATACTATAAACTCTCTGGGATAGAGACTGTCCTGGTATTTGTGTCTTTCCCAATGTCAAACATCATTTTGACCCTTAAATATTTAGGTTTTTATTTCACCCTTTAACACAAAAACTAAGTCTGATTTTAAACGGATATGCTTAGAAATGGTGGGAAAAGTAATGAAGATTTAGTAACTATGCAATTTAGGGGTTTTTTTTTGTATCGTGTATGTGTTAGTCTCTTAAGTTATGGATTTTTATTAGTACAGTTTACTGGGAAAGTCTTCCATTGACTTTAATGGATTTTGGGTCAGGCCTGTATGCCACTTTTTTATTAAAAAAATTACTTACATGGTAAATGTTTAGAAAGACAAGATTTTTTTTTCTTTTTATCAGATGTTAATTAATGGATTTGGATGACTAGGTTAAATTCTATGTGTTGCACTCTCCTGTTACTCACACAAATGTATTTGAAGAGTAATTCCTCCTGAAGTCAATGGAGTTAAGCAAATGGAAAATTAAACCCTATGTAGCTTTCTTTTTAAAGATCGTTCAGACTACTGTTCAACCTTCAGGGTCACATCAGCATTTATCGTTAATGCCTCAATAATTAACACAATCCATTTACCATTTTACTAATTTTACCTTCCGTTCTCAACTGTTGAATGGCATCAGCACACGTCCTCATAAATATCTGTGCATCTTGATCAATCTGATCACGTTCTGTGTCAGTCATCCTAATATATTCAGACATAAGATGGCTGGGGGGGAAAAATAAAGAAATTCTTTTTTAATCATGTATCATTTACAAGCATATGTTTTTGACATTCCTTTTCCCATTTCTCTTCATATGTGTGTTTTTGGTTTTGTTAAACAGCCTGATTTTCATATAGACCAAGAAAGTGCAATAGACCATTCTAAAAGTACAATACCCAGCATATTGGTGGAATATCCCTTTTTGTGACTGTTCTTCAAGACGTGTCACACATGTCAATTCTACTTGAGGTGTGCGCATGACTCATTCATAGCTGTCTAAGAATTTTTTCCCTTCTGCAGTACCTATTGGGGCAGCTCAAGAACACTTAGCCATCATATGCTACTGAATGCATTTATGACAGGATGGAGCTGTCCAATTCACCTCCGTTCCTTCTTACTGGATAGACTCCAATAGAGAGGGCAAGAAGAATGGGTTATGGAATGGACATGTGCAACACATCTTGAAAAACACCACTTTTAGAAAGGTACGAGTGACAGAAAACACCCCTGTACTCACCACTATTGCAATAACCAGTACAAAATATGACCTGTGAGGTAGAATTTGAAAACTAACAACTCTGTGGTCAGTAATATCATGGTGAAATGTGTGTAGTATCATTATAGATAAAGCTATGAACATAAGCTGAAATTATGACTTAAGGTGTTTACCAGGCAAGTTTGGAAACTAGGTAAATTAGTTTCTCAAAGACAAAGGACAAGATGACACCTCTAGGCAGATGTTGTCAAAGCTGATGGGCAATCACCTGTCAAGTGGCTATTCTTTGGCAAGGAAGGGGGGCAGGAACAAACATCTATATTTTAACAAACAACAGCATGGAATCTCTTACACCACAAGACTTCTTGTCTCTGTACTCACTGCAAGAATTAACTTTAATTAAGGGTAACTGTGACAGACTGCTGGCTAAGCCAGAGCTCTGCCACTGTAGCCTGACTGAAGAGGCTTAGGGGAAACAGCTGAGCAAGCCCAGGCCTGAAGGGCTATTAGAACCAGCTGTGGGCCTCACTGGGAGAGGGCTAGATAAGGCAGAGGAAGGAAGCCAGAAGGGGGCAAGGAGCCAGGGTATGGCTGAGTATAGTATAGACAGAGGATCTAGCTGAATAGATTGTAAGCTTTGTTCATAGAAGGTGGTGAGATCTAACAATAAAAGCATTGGTGACTGCACCAGAAGCATCTCTGGCTGATTTGTGGACCAAAAGGTATCCCAGACCCAGGGCCTAAATGGGGACTCCGCCACAGTAACCCTCAGGGAAGTGCATTTCAAGGGCAGACTGGACTATAAAGTGAGGGGCAAAACCAACACACAGTATCTCTCTTTAACCTAAGACAACAAAAGGAAGCAGCCATTTGACTTTTTGAGAGAACCTGACCTGAAATTTGAGCAACTCTGTGGTTAGGAGTACAGGCAGTCCCCGAGTTACGCAGATCCGACTTATTTTACGAACGGGGCTTTCTTGCTCTGGAGAACGCGAGCGGCGGGACGCCCAGATGCGCCGCGGTCCCGCCGCCTGCATCCTCCAGGGCGAGAAAAGCTGCTCCGCATCTACCTAGTCTGCTGGGGGGGGGGGAGGGAGCCCCCCCCCAGCAGACCAGGGAGACGTGGAGCAAAGCCGCAGAGCACGCAGGCAGAGGGACAGCCCAGACACGCCGCGGCTGTCCCGCTGCCCGTGTCCTCCGCGGCTTTGCTCCCCATCTCCCTGGTGTGCTGGGGGGAGCCCGCCCCCCCCCAGCAGACCAAGGAGACGCGGAGCAAAGCCGCGGAGGTTGCGGGTGGGACCGCGGCGCGTCTCGGCGGTCCCGCCATGCGCGTCTCCCTGGTCTGCTGGGGGGTGGGGTGCAGCTAGTGCGCCCCCTCCCCCAGCAGACCAGGCTTATCTCGCCGCCGACGCCTGGGGTAGAGCAGCTGGGGCGCTGCCGGGTTGGTCCCGCAGCGCCGCTCCTCGGCGCTACTGGACCAACCCGGCAGCACTCCAGCTGCTCTGCCCCAGGTGTCCCCAAGTCAGCCGCTGCTGAAACTGACCAGCGGCTGACTACAGGAAGCCCGAGGCAGAGTTGCTCTGCCCCGGGCTTCCTGGAATCAGCCGATCAGTTTCAGCAGTGGCTGACTTGGGGACACCTGAGGTAGAGCAGCTGGAGTGCTGCCGGGTTGGTCCCCGCAGCACTGAGGTGCGGGGACCTACCCGGCAGCGCCCCAGCTGCTCTGTCCCAGGTGTCCAAATTCAGCCGCTGTTGAAACTGATCAGCGGCTGATTCCAGGAAGCCCAAGGCAGAGCAACTCTGCCTCGGGCTTCCTGTAGTCAGCCGCTGGTTAGTTTCAGCAGCGGCTGAATCTGGATGCCAGTTCCGACTTACATACAAATTCTACTTAAGAACAAACCTACAGTCCCTATCTTGTACGTAACCCGGGGACTGCCTGTATACGATAAGGAGATTATCTTGAAACAAGTCTAATTTGTTAAGTTTTAGCACTAGAAATCATTATCTCTATTTCTCTTGTAACCATTTCTGACTTTAATGCCTTATAGTTGTATTCACTTAATACTTCTCTCTTTGTGGTTAAATAAACTTGTTTTCTTCTGAAGGAGAAGGGGAAAGGGCTGGCGCTGGAGCCAGGGCCCCCTGCTTCTACACCCTTATTCTCCGTTGACTGTCCTCTGGCTTTGGTGCTAGGTAATTGCCAGAGACTTTGATGGTGCAAAAGATATGAAAATGAGACTCTGGGAGAAATGTTCTTGGCTGTATTGAGTCCAATGCTGCCCTTACAAATGCTATTTGTAAATGGTGGTCAGGGTTGATTTCTACACATTCCATAGAAGGCCCAGGCCACTGAATGACTGTGGTTCTCCATGTACCTGAGATACTTTATGAGACGGTGTTACTGAAATATGAAAATAAGCATTCTTCAAGACAAGGGAAGCATACCACAATCTACCCTGATGCACAGAAGGGATAATGGAAGTCAAAGAGACCAAGTGGAACTTTAGTATCTTCACTAATTTCTTGTGGTCTCCCAGGTCCAGGATGGGCATGAGGCCATCTTTGCCTTTAGGTATTAGCAAATACCATGAATAAAAACCCTTTCCTTTCAGCTCCTGGGGAACCTCACCCACTTAGGAGCATGTGCACCTCCTGCATAAGATGGCACTTGTGAGAGGGGACCCTGAAGAGGGACAGGGAAAGAGGTGGAAGGGAAGAAGGGAGATAAATTGGAGAGAAAGTCCCAGTTCTACCATGCATGGCATGCAGTCTGGTGTAGTTCAGGCCCACAAAGGGTAGAAATAGGAGAATCAGCATGAATAAGTAGACATGTTATTGAGCCAGAGTTTTGACTGATACTTGCCCTCTTGAGCATCTTCAAAAGGTCTGCTTTTAACCTGAGGACTATTTTAACCTGCCCAGAGTCTTGAGCCACAGGGAAGGAGGCCTCCTTCTATTATTTGGATTACAGTAGCCATGCCTGTTCTGCAGGTGATAGACTTGGGGGAGGGACTGTGGCTTAAAATGCCTGCAATGCTTAGAGTATGAAGGCCCAGGGCTCTTAAGTCCTTAAGGCTATGAAGCAGCAAGCATGTTTTGTCAAAGGCTTGAACCCTCAAACAAATCCTGAATCGGTGGTGAGCAACCTATGGCCCACAGGCCACCTGCAGCTCACGCAACATATTCAGAGCCCAAAAGTCCCCTGACGAGGGTGTGCAGATTGCAAATTGATAAACTGCAAGGGGATGGAGGATAATAGACACCTATATGATGATGGGCAATCACTCATTGCCAAGTATGATAATCCACGGAAGTGGTGGACCCTCAGGTGGCTGAGGCGGCCAATCCTCAAACCACAAATTCTATTACTATGAGTACAAATGTTTCTAGGTACAGCAGGAAGCTATTGATCAGAAGCCACTCTTCCTTCCCACTCTGCTTCAACCTCCTCAGCGGGAAAATTCAAAATGCAAGGGGCCATTATGTAGGACTTCTCTCCATTTTGAGCAATCCTGGGTGAGTGTCTCCCAAGTGTCAATGTCAAACTTCTGTAAGTTATCTTTTAGAAAGTCCTTATAATGCTTCCGTTGTCCTCCCATGTTACAGTATCCTTCTTTCATCTGAGAAAACAGGATCTGTTTTGGGAGGCGATGATGGTCTGGCATCCAAACAACATGACCAGTCCAGTGAAGCTGCTGACGGATGATCATTGCCTCGACACCAGTGTGCCTGTCTTCCCGTTTGATCTTCAAGGTCTTGCAGAGGCAGCACTGGTAATGATGCCTCTCAAGGACTTTCAAATGAGGTATGTAGGTTGCCCAGGCTTCAGACACATACAATAGTGTTGGGAGAATGACGGCTTGATAGACAAGAAGCTTGGTGTCTGTTTGTATGTTGTGATCTTCAAAAACCCAGTGCCCTAAATGAGGAAAGGATGAACTGGCACAGCTCAGATAATGTTGGATTTCTACATCAATATCTGCCTTGAATGAAAGATAACTTCTAAGGCAGAGAAAATGACTGACCTTCTCCAGTGCCTCTGCATTGATTTCAATAGATGGGGAATATGGTACCTCATTTGGAGAGGGCTGATGGAGCACTTTGGTCTCAATCTCACCATCAAAAAGACCAAGACATGCATAAGCATCAGCAAACATGTTCAACACAGTTTGAAAAACTCTCTCAGAATTGGCAAAAACTGCATTATCATTGGCATACTGTAGATCCATTCTGGAGATCAGGGCTGGGCAAAATGTGGCCCCCCAAGCCACTGGATCTGGCCCACAACCCAGCCTGCCTTTCGGGTGCTGCAGGCATAGGTAAGCGCCTCCCAGTCAGACCCTGCCTCTGGCACCCCAGCCCCTCCTGCACCCCAATTCCTTCCTCCAGGTCACCATCCAAACTCTCTGCACCCCCTGCCCCAGGTCACAACTGCCTCCCAGATCCTGTACTCCTTCCTATGCCCCTTCCCCAGGGCAGAATCCTCTCCTGCACTCAAACACTCTCCCAGACCCTGCACCCAATCACCACCCATACCTTCTGTAGTCTGCACCCCCTTTTCCCCTTCACCCAGGTCACAATTCCCTCCCAGACTTTGCACCTCCTCCTAGTGCCCCTCTCCCAGGCCAGAATCCTCTCTTGTACCCATGCCCCCTCCCTGACCCTACATCCCTATCCCCTGATCCAGGTCACAACCCCCTCTTTTGCCCAAACACCCTCTCAGACCTCACATCGTCTCCTGCACCCCAATACCTTACCCTATGCACCCTTCTGCGCCCAACCTCCATCCTAGACCCTGCTCCCCATCCACAGAAAAGTGCAGCTCTTGACCACTTTCCAAAATCCCCACCAAAAATTATTGCCCACCTGCCGTCGATA
Source organism: Pelodiscus sinensis (assembly GCF_052426305.1). Lineage (NCBI taxonomy): Eukaryota > Metazoa > Chordata > Testudines > Trionychidae > Pelodiscus > Pelodiscus sinensis. The sequence continues at coordinate 25,878,307 of NC_143055.1, read as the reverse complement.
ATTTCAATGCCAGTTGGGAGCTTCCCAGCAATTATGAAAAAAAAAATGGTAATAAAGACCATGAACATGATTGGAGTGATGATACAGCCCTGTTTGACTCCTGCTTGTCCATTGAAAGGTTCTCTCTGGGAGCCAGTGCTGCTCAGAACAGTTGCTTTCATGTGGTCATGAAGCAACTTTACAACACTGATGGTCTTATCAGGACATCCAACCTTCCAAAGTATAGTCTAAAGGGCACATCAAAGGCTTTAGTTAGATCAATAAAAGCCATGTATAGTGGTCAGTTTTGCTCCCAACACTTTTCTTGTAGCTGCCAGGCAATGAAGATCATATCCACAGTTCCGTGACATGGACGGAAGCCACTCCGTGACTCTGGTAAAACTTCTTCTGGCAGGGGAGAAGATGGGTTGCAAGGACCTGTACCAGAACATTGCCTGAAACAGCAAGGAGAGCAATACCACACTAGTTTCCACAGTCCGCTTTATACCCTTTTTTAAAGAGGGTAACAATCAAGGCATCCCTCATTTCACTAGGTATCTCCTCCTTTACCCAGATCTTAAAGATAAGCAGGCAAAGCTGCCAAATTAGCTCTGGTCCACCGTCTTTAAAGATTTCAGCAGGGATCCCATCTGGACCTCCTGCCTTGATGTTTTTCATCTGCCTGATGGCATTGTATACCTCATGCAAATTGGAGGGTCTCCAAGCTCATTCCTAGAAGGTGTTAGGGGAATTTGCTCTAAGAACTTCATCTACAACCATGAAGTTATGATTAAGAATTCCCAGCAGCTCTGCAACCATGAAAGCAGTTGAGAGGTTGTATAAGGCCCAAAGGAAGAGCTATGTACCAATTTCTACAAGGCTGAAACATGAAAGGGCAGATTCCTCTTCTCCCTTATGTCATAGTACCACTGTAATCAATTGAGTCATACAGCTTAAGATTGATACGAGAGGAGATTTGGGCCTAAAGTCTGTATGAAATTAGGGAAAGATTTTTTTTTTTAAAGGAGTTGCTCACTAGTGACATTATTATAACTGCAAATTAACTGAATTCCAGTGTACATGAAGGAATCTACAAAAGGTGACAATTTAACAATGGTTTTTAACATTTGACAGGAATTGATATTTAACCTTCTGATATTATTTGTATTGAGCATAGGTATAAACATCCTTTGTAACTATCAATTAATGTGTTTAAAATTCAAATAAACTCTGGTTTAGGAAAGTCTGACTGTTAATTTTTCTTACTTCCATTAAAATATGCGCTACGCCACAAGTAACTACATCTAATGGAACATGTTCTTTGAACAGTCAGAAATTTAATATCCAACCAGAAAACAAATTATTAATGAGCAAATCCTTGAGACAACCACAAACAAGATATTAACATGCTCTTAATATACTAATATTAAACAATACTTCAAAACAGTTTGATAGCACTCATCAAATACTAGTTAATTTATTTCAGATTCAAACACTGGGGAATACTGCTATAAGCGATTACAAAAGGGAATATCCAAAAAGCACACAGCGGTATTTTTAAATCCAAAGTGAAATTAGGCTACTTTTCACTCCATTTATCATTTCACTTTTTAACATCCCTTTCAAGATAGGTAAAGCAAATACAATATGAAAAGTTAGTGCATCCAGAATTTTCAAATAATTTAAGCATCAATATACACTCAACTATTATTGACTACTTTTCCCCCACCCCCATTGCAGTTACTGAAATTCCACTACTATATCCATTCATTTTGTGGCTTTCACAAAATAAAACTTTTTTTTTTTATTAAATTCACAGCACCATCTAGTGTTGTTCATTAACTATTCAAACCAGTACTACAAATAAAAACCCAAGAGTTTGTTATACCAGCTATCTTTATACTGGTTTTGTTTGTTATTTTGGAGAAAGAATTACTCTCTCTGTCAATATTTACATTCTGAAGAACTGAGCACCCACAGCTCTTGTTGGCTTGAACAGAGTTGAGGATACACAGTACATCTGAAATTCAAGCCTATAGTGTCCTTTCTTGGCACACTGAACAAGTGTTATCAGTATCGGTAAAAAAGTGCACTCAGTCATTTGGCAATTCACCATGGGACACCTTTTGATACCACAGATCATATGGCATTGCTGACACAGCAACAGTTCATCTGGTACCAAGAGAAGCCAAAGAGTAGCACGAGATGATAGTCCTGTTCTAAGTAGGTGAGCAATGTAGCACTTTAAAGACTAACGAGATGGTTTATTAGGTGATGAGCTTTCGTGGGCCAGACCCAGATCTGAGGAAGTGGGTCTGGCCCACGAAAGCTCATCACCTAATAAACCATCTTGTTAGTCTTTAAAGTGCTACATAGTCCTTGAGGTGGCCACAAGGTAGCAAGCTCATAAAAAGAGTTCATGTGGCCAGGCTAAAGAACCCAAGCATAGCCTCAGCATTGACTGAAGATCTAGAAAGCAGGCTTTCCGACATGCACCTTGCAGGCAGTGCTGCGGACGACTGGGAACTTTTCCGGAATGCTATCCACTCATCTGCACTGAAGATTTTGGGACCCTCTTCGCGCAAGCAGCCCGATTGGTTCGATGAGAATGATGGGGAGATATTGTCTCTACTTGCTGAAAAGCACCGCCTTCATTGTGCACATCATCAGCTGCCAAGAAGAACGCCTTTGCAAATGCTCGCAGGACAGTCCAGAACAAACTGCGTAAAATGCGAAAAATGCAGGATGCTTGGTTAAGTGACCAGGCAGCTAAAATTCAGGGGCATGCTGACAGGAATGACCTGAAACGGTTCTATGCAGCCCTCAACACACTCTATGGATCTCAGTCTCTATGGACCTCGGGAGCTCCCCCCTTATTAGTACAGATGGTACCACTCTGATTACAGAGAAGGCTCAGATCCTGCAGAGATGGGCTGAACATTTTGAAGATGTCTTCAACCAACCGTCATTTATCAACAACGAGGCGATTAAGAGGATTCCCCAGGTTGACATCAATGGCGCTATGGATGATCCACTGGTAGTAGCCGAAGTTTCACAAGCTGTTAGCCAGCTATCCAGCGGCAAAGCTCCAGGGGCAGACGTTATGCCTGCAGAGGTCTATAAAGCTGGCGGTCACGTATTCACAGAGAAGCTCATCGAGTTGTTCCAGTCTTTTTGGGAGCAAGGATCCATTCCTCAGGAACTCAAGGATGCATCCATTGTACACCTCTATAAGAGGAAGGGCAGTCGACAGGTATGTGACAATCATCAGGGAATTTCGCTGCTTTCCATCGCAGGTAAAATCCTTGCAAGAGTGATGTTAAATCGTCTGGTCACTGATCTGGAGTGTGGCCTCCTGCTGGAGTCACAATGTGGCTTTCGTAAGGGCCGCGGGACTATTGATATGATCTTTGCCACGCGCCAACTTCAGGAGAAGTGTCAGGAGCAGAATTGTGATCTTTACATAACCTTTGTTGACCTCATGAAAGCCTTCGACACGGTCAGCTGACAAGGTCTGTGGAGGATCATGTCAAAGTTTGGCTGCCCCCCAAATTCATTCAGATGGTACGCCAGTTTCATGATGGCCAGAGTGCTAGACGGTGGAGAATCTTCTAAGGCATTCCCAGTCACCAATGGTGTCAAACAGGGCTGTGTACTTGCACCTACACTGTTCAGCATCATGTTTGCTGCAATGCTGAATGATGCCTTCCAGGACAGCATTGCCGGAATCAGCCTTAAGTACAGAGTGGATGGGAATCTTTTCAACCTGAGGAGACTTCAGGCTATCACCAAAGTGAAAGAGACTGTTCTGAGAGACTTGTTTGCCGATGATTGCGCCTTGTATGCTGGCTCTGAAGCAGAGATGCAAGTTAGTGTGGACAAGTTATGCACAGCTTGTGACAACTTTGGACTCACCATTAACAGCAGAAAGACCGAAGTCATGTATCAGCCTGTCCCATATGCACCGTACACAGAATCCACAATCACAGTCACAGGGCAGATGCTACAGGCAGTGGACCAGTTCACTTACCTTGGCAGCACTCTTTCCCATGCAGCTAACATTGACATAGAAGTCACATGCAGAATAGCGAAGGCAAGTTCTGCTTTTGGTAGACTGCGCCCCACTGTATGGGAATGTCGAGGAATCAGCCAAGCAACAAAACTGAAGGTCTACAGGGCCGTGGTACTCACCACCCTCCTGTATGCCTGTGAAACGTGGACTGTGTATTGGAGGCACGCAAGACAGCTTAATCACTTCCACATGACTTGTCTTCACAGAATATTACGCATCAGATAGCAAAACAAAATACCAGACACTGAGGTTCTCTCTAGAGCAAGTTTACCATCAGTCCACACTCTGCTGATGAGAGCACAGACTAGATGGGCAGGTCATGTCATTCGTATGCCAGACGAACATATACCTAAGCAGCTCCTTTTTGGGGAACTCTCTACTGGTAAACGCTCACGTGGTAGACAGAGGAAACGTTACAAAGACACACTCAAGGCCTCCCTGAAGTCGTTTGGAATTGATACAACCACCAGGGAATCGCTGGCACACAACCGCCCTGCCTGGCGCAGTCTCATCCACAAGGGATGCCAAACTCTTGAAACAAGGCGCATCTCTGAAGCACAAACAAGTGCGTGCCGCGCAAGTCCAAAGCTACCAGCACAACGATTGCAATGCCTACACATGTCTGCCTGACATGTTCCAGGACATTTGGTGCCCGAATTGGCCTGATAAGTCATCTTCGGACACACTGTATCCAGTCTCAAAGCACTTAGTGGTGTTGAGGTCTTCATCGACCACAATGGACGAACAACAACATAGTCCTGTTTTTTGTTTCAGCTACAGCAGACTAATACGGCTACATTTTTATCACTAATCTACTTAGAACATTCTCTAATGGGAGGAGGGGTTTCTATCTTGTCATTGCTTCCATGCATCTGAGAGACCTTTGGGGGAAAAGTAGAGAGATGATTTGGGACTCAAGATCTTCAGTACTCAGTTGATTTTTGTTCTGTGTCTGTATTTCATCAGGCTTGACTGGTGCAATTAATTAGCTTATTCAGTGTCCTGCCAGAATCAGGAAGTGAATTGGGCTGGCTACAACTCAAAACTCCAGTTATGCAGATAGGCAGGGGAAAAAAAAAATCACAAGTAACTACAGAGTGGTATCAATGCCCTCTGCTAGGAAAATCTGCCCACGTTCTTTTTCTCTCTAGCTGGTGCTGGACATTTACATAGCAGCAGAAGCCAGGAGTAGTTTTTATTATTTATGCTGACCCATATGCTTCTTTTTCAGATATGAGCATTGCCACATATGCTTTTTTCATCTAAAAAATGAATTCCTGCATGATCCTTTGCACAGGGATATACTCTATGACAATTTAGAAATTTCCCTGGTGTAAAATTTGATGGCCCCTTTATAAAAGGGTGTTTGTTGCAGGAAGCACATAATATATCTATGTTCTATCATTTGAATAGGCTTCCAATTCACAATTAGATGAAATTTAAGATGTTGGTGGGGCTCTGCTAATCTCAGAGGCTACCCTTCTCTTGATGTGATACCAAAGCACAGAAGATCATCTTGGCTAAAATTCAAGTAAGTTAGAGGCACGGTAATTTCCTTCTGGGATATTCCATTCTTGAATGTACTTCCGTGTCAATTAGCCAAAGATTTAATGTACTGATTTTCAGGTTATGCTGCAAATTCATTTTCTCTCTCAGACTTTTATGTGGACGGGAGGCAGGAAGGAGGACAAAGAAGAATGATTATATATGTAGGGTAATTCCTACTTTTGAGGCTTCTGTTAGAATTTAGGTAATTGGTTCAAATGTATGGTCTTCACAATGAGTGAGTGATGAGCCTTGTAAGTAAGTAAGTAAGGAAAGTGAGGGAGGAAGGAAACTAAATAGTATGACTAATCAAGTATTTTAAAATTGACCTTTTGAACATCTGCTTTCAGTGGTGGAGTTGATAAATTGGAAACCTTTACTCTACATTCTCTGTCCTGTTTTCCGTGGAGTGGAATGTTGTTCATAGTGTGTAAATATGTATCATTTCACGAAGGTTGACAGGCCTAAAGATTACAAGACTCTAAAGATTACATTTTTATGGTTTAAAATGTTTATCTACAAACTATTTGGAATGAGATTTCCAAAATTCAGGTTGCAACAATATTAAAATCCCCAGGCTTAGACTGTGACCTAACAATAAAGTGCTGTTTGTTGGGATGGTAGATGTAAGATTACCTCTATGTAACAAGCAAGTAGCCTGATTCTCAGTTCATGCTGACATACTTGTGCTTGCTCAATGAGAGCTGGAATGAATATATATAGAAGTGTAGCTCTGGTAGCACAGGCAGCAGTGGCACAATTTAACTGTTTCAAGTCTAAACCCACTTGAATTTGTGCTAGCTCTAGAGTGAGAAAGTATTCATGCATTAGCATTACATCCCTAGCTCACAGTGTAGACATAGCCTAAGTATGCATGCTACAGCTCCCCTGAACTTTTCCCACCAGCTTCTATCTTGTAAACGGACACAGGATTGAAACAGACAAGACACCTGCTATTTGCTAATTGAACATGCAAAGAAATTCAAGAATGCCACATGTTTCCTACAACGTCGTAAGGGAGGATGCTTCTACTGTCACAACATCAAATATATTCTCCCTATAAGATCAAGCACTTGGAACTGACTCCTCAAAACGTTAATGTCTGAAAGCAAATAAATTCACAGTGAGTAGTTTTCCAATATGGTGTTCTCAATGAGGTCCCTCAGTTCTGGAATTCAATCCCCAGAGTTTGATGAGCCTTATCCCATGACTTTTATCATCTATCTGCTCAAGATTTCCAGTGACCACTTAGGCTATGTCTACAGCACCACCAGGAGATGTAATTCCCAGCTCGTAAAGGTACAATATTAGCTTGCTAGCTCTGCCTGAATTAGTGCACTAAAATAGCAGTATTGCTGTGACAACAGCAGCAGCTTGAGTAAGCCGACTCAGAAAGTAATTAGGATTGCAGCAGTATTGTACTCTGGCAGCTACTCTATAATATCATCATGATCACACTGCTGATTTGAGTGCATTAGTTTAGAGCAGCTAGTGCCCGTATATCTATGCCTCTCAGCTGCTATGTAGACCTAGCCTTACAAGCAGGCAACAGGTCTAGCTTACAGACAGTCCCCGAGTTACGCGGATCCGACTTATGTCGGATCCGCAGTTACGAACGGGGCCCTCCCTCTCCCTGGTCTCCAGCAGACCAGGGAGAGGAAGCAAAGCAGCGGAACACGCGGGCAGCGGACAGGGCTGTCCACTGCCCACGTGCTCCGCGGCTTTGCTCTGCTTTGCCTCCCCTCCCCCTGGTCTGCAGACCAGGAGGACGGGGGCAAAGCAGAGCAAAGCCGCGGAGCATGGGGGCAGCAGGACAGCCATGGCGCGTCTGGGCTGTCCCGCTGCCCCCGTGCGCCGCGGCTTTGCTCCGGACGCCTGTGGTACAGCAGCTGGGGCGCTGCCGGTTGCTCATGTAGCGCCGCTCTGGGCGCTACTGGACCAACCCGGCAGCACCCCAGCTGCTCTGCCCCAGGCGTCCTGATTCAGCCACTGCTGGTCAGTTTCAGCAGCAGCTGAATCAGGACGCCTGGGGCAGAGCAGCTTGGGTGCTGCTTGGTTGGTCCAGTAGCACCGAGGAGCGGCGGCGCTACTGGACCAACCCAGCAGCACCCCAGCTGCTCTGCCCCAGGCGTCCCCAAGTCAGCCGCTGCTGAAACTGACCAGTGGCTGACTACAGGAAGCCCCTGCCCCGGGCTTCTTGGAATCAGCCGCTGATCAGTTTCAGCAGCAGCTGACTTGGGGACGCCTGGGGTTCTTAAGTTGAATCTGTATGTAAGTCAGAACTGGCGTCCAGATTCAGCCGCTGTTGAAACTGATCAGTTTCAGCAGCGGCTGAATCTGGACGCCAGTTCCGACTTACATACAGATTCAACTTAAGAACAAACCTACAGTCCCTATCTTGTACGTAACCCGGGGACTGCCTGTATATCCCTTAGGAAAAATCACTTAGGAAAGTTAGATGTCAGCAAGTCACCAGGTCCTGATGAAATGCATCCCAGGATACTCAAGGAGCTGATAGAGGAGGTATCTGAGCCTTTAGCTATGATCTTTGAAAAATCATGGAAGACAGGGGAGATTCCAGAAGACTGGAAAAGGGCAAATATTGTGCCCATCTATAAAAAGGGGAATAAGAACAACCCAGGAAACTACAGACCGGTCAGTTTAACGTCTGTCCCAGGGAAGATAATGGAGCAGGTAATTAAGGAAATCATATGCAAACACTTGGAAGGTAATAAAGTGATAGGGAATAGCCAGCATGGGTTTGTGAAGAACAAGTCATGCCAAACTAATCTGATAGCTTTCTTTGATAGGATAACGAGCCTTGTGGATAAGGGAGAAGCGGTGGATGTTGTAGGGATAACATATTAATGTATTGAAAATGATTCCTCCAAATGGAAGTGACTCCCCATAATTTGTTCCCCACAACTTAAAGTGTTTAGATTTATTATTAATTCTTCTTCTTCTTCTTCTTCTATTATTATTATTATTATTTGTTAAGATTGTTAAATGTTTAGATGTATTATTATTATTGCCCCTTTAGAATATAATGTATTAGGTCATGTAACTTAGAACTGTTAAGAATATAATCCTATGTAGCCAGAAACAGCCCCCCCTCTGTGCCCAAGGGCATGCTCAAGCTTGTGCAAGGGGCTTCTTGAAATTGACATTGCAGAGATACATTGTAACAATGCATTGTCAAGGCACTAACTCTGCTATGGGAGCCAAGCCCTATAATTGACTAAGGGCATTGTTACATAATTGACGCCCGTTTTCTTTAAAACATTGTAACTTTACTCAGCACTCAGAGAATGTTTTAAGCAATACCACCCAGAAACTTTTGTAACTACAACTTTTATTATACAAAATACTGTATGGGAAACATTAATTAGGGAATGTATATAAGAGAGAGAGTGCTTGGACGATGAATGAATGGTTCTGAGAGGTGCCAGCCTGAGAATACAGCAACAAAGGGCTGAAGAAGGCGTCAGGTGCCAGTGCAACCAAAAGGTGTCAAGTGGAGAAAACCAAGTACTGGAGGTCCACCCGATGAGATCACTGATGAGCACTTGGCAGCCACCCTGGAGACATCAGCATGATGCAGCAATTTCCATAGACTGGCATAGGAAAAAATTCCTATAAGAACTGGACTAAAAAACTATGGAGTCAGAGTCCAAGTTTCTGCTGCCAGCCTACCAGGAGCTTCAGATGCGCATCTGATCAGGACTTCGCTCCCCACTACCATCACTTGTGTACAGAGTACCTGGCCAGTATTCTGTCACAAGCAACTTCCAGGCTGGTAACTATAACAAATACACAGAACCTGAATGAATGGATGAATGAATGTTTATATGTATATGGGTTAAGTAGTTAAACAATGTTGTTTGCTTCTATCTTTTCTTTATTTTTTTATTATTATCTTTACAATAAATGTGGCTTTTTTACAATAAATGTGGCTTTTTGCCTTATCCCCCTCATAAGATCCTGCTTGCTTTTATTGGTATAACAATGTCATATACCTAGACTTTAGTAAGGCATTTGATATGGTCTCGCATGATATTCTTATTGATAAACTAGGCAAATATAACTTAGATAGGGCCACGATAAGGTGGGTGCATAATTGGCTGGATAACCGTAGTCAGAGAGTTGTTGTTAACGGTGCTAAATACTGCTGCAAAGGGATAACAAGTGGAGTTCCGCAAGGGTCTGTTTTGGGACCCGTACTGTTCAATATCTTCATCAATGATGTAGATATTGGGATAGAGAGTACGCTTATTAAGTTTGCAGATGATACCAAACGGGGTGGGGTTGCAACTTCTTTGGAGGATAGGGACATAATTCAAAATGACCTTAGCAAGTTAGAGAAATGGTCAGAGGTAAACAGGATGAAGTTTAATAAAGAGAAATGCAAAGTGCTCCACTTAGGAAGGAACAATCAGTTCCATACATACAAGATGGGAAGCGACTGTCTAGGAAGGAGCATGGCAGAAAGGGATCTAGGGGTCATAGTGACCACAAGTTGAATATGAGTCAACAGTGTGATGCTGTTGCAAAAAAAGCAAATATGATTCTAGGTTGTATCAACAGGTGTGTTGTAAGCAAAACTCGTGAAGTCATTCTGCTGCTCTACTCTGCACCAGTTAGGCCTCAGCTGGAGTACTCTGTCCAGTTCTGGGCGCCACATTTCAAGAAAGATGTGGAGAAATTGGAAAGGGTACAGAGAAGAGCGACAAGAATGATTAAAGGTCTAGAGAACATGACCTATGAAGCCAGGCTTCATGAACTGGGCTTGTTTAGTTTGGAAACTTGGTTTCTGAGGACAGGACAAGGAGTAATGGGCTTAAAGTGCAGCAGGGGAGGTTTAGACTGGACATTAGGAAAAAATTCCTAACTGTCAGGGTAGTCAAATATTGGAATAAATTGCCAAGGGAGGTGGTGGAATCTCCCTCTCTGGAGATATTTAAGAACAGGTTAGATAGACATCTGTCAGGGATGGTGTAGACAGAGCTTGGTCCTGCCTTGAGGGCGGGGGGCTGGACTCGATGACCTTCCAGTCCTATGATTCTATGATCCCATCCAGGACAAAATCTGCCGGCAAACTGTGTATTTTTTCTTAAACTATGTCGGTGTACTCACAGAATTTTAATGAGCTCATTTTACAAATTTGAAAATCAAGTTTTAAAACAGAGACAATTGAAAAACAGCATACATTTACCTGTAAGCATTAATGTAATCCTTTCTGTGTTGTAGAAGAAAATCCTTCAGTTTCCCAATATTAGTAATCTAAACAGGAAAGTAAAATATAAATGTTAAATCCACAATTTTCTAAAATGGATTTTTGACATGTTTCTATTTTCTGTTCCTTAGAAGTACAAATATCAGTAAGGTGTGTACATCTGAACTATAAACTAAACTACAGTCTATAATGTAATTCGACACTACAATTATAAAGGATACACAGAAATTTAAGCTATTCATCCAGATTCCTTTTTGAAATAAAATTCTCTTTTTATTAGATATGTCAGTGGTCTCCAACCTTTTTACATCCAAGATCACTTTTTAAATCTCAGAACAGGCGAAGATCTACCACCCCGCCCCTTCCTTGAAGCCCCACCCTCTCTATTCTCCTTCTGTCCATCACTTGCTATCCTCAGCCCTTACTTACACACTCTGATAAACACTTTATTTTTAAATTATGTAATATATAAAATTAAAATAATGTGTTTATAGTTATGAAATAAATGGTCTGTTTTTTATTCATGCAATTTAAATCTAAAATGAAGCATTTATAATTATACATTTTGTGAGGACAGAGTTCTGCGGCTGGGGGCAGGGGAGAGGGAACAGGGTGCTGGGAGGGCAGAGGACAGGGCTCTGCAGCAGGGGACAGGGTGCCAGTGGGGACGGGAATGGGGACAGGGAAGTGGGGACAGAGTTTGGGAAGTGGGGACAGGGGAGTAGGGTCTGAGGAGCAGGGACAGGGTGCCAGTGGCAGCAGAGTCACCTGCATCTGCCTCCTCCCAGGATTCTCTCCCTCTTCCCCCCCCGGCGGGAAGCCAGCACATGACTCCTCCGGGCCCCCCTCGGCACAGGGAAACCCCGAGCGTGCCTGCCCCAGGGCTAACCCCCACGGGAGCCTGCACCAGGGGCAACCCCTACCCTCCCGCGGTGGGGCCAAACCCCCCTTCCGCGGTGCAGCCCGGCCCCTCCCCTTCCGCAGCACGGCCAAAACCCGCGGGCACCTGCCCTGGGGCCAAACCCCCCTCCCGCAGCGCAGCGCGGCCAACCCCATCCTGCAGCATGGCCAACCCCCGCGGATGCCTGCCCCGAGGTCAAACCCCCCCCTCCTGCGGCGCGGCCCGGCCAACTCCCTCCCCTCCCGCAGCACGGCCAAACCCCAGGGCTGATTCCCGCTCCCGCGGCGCAGGGAAACCCCTGCACCCAACTCACCCCTCCGGCGCCGGTGGCACAGGGAAGACTCTGCACTCCTCCTCTAGGGCCAACGCCCCCTCCCCCAGCACGCAACAGAGCTGTAGGAGGGGGAGCAGCCCGCACACTTCCGGAACCCCCGGAAGTGACGCGGGCTTCAGAGAGGACTTCCGTCCACCCCGCGGGAAGCCGGCACTACACTAGAGGTAGGTAGTGGGGCTTCTCGGGGGTGGGAGGAAAATGGGGGGCGGGGTTGCCCGAACGCTTTGCGATCTACTGGTCGAGGCCTCGCAATCGACCAGTCGATCGCGATCGACTGGTTGGTGACCACGGAGGTATGTAGGCAATGCTTAAAACTAGGCTAAGGGAAATAAATTTAAGTGAGAGCTCTCCTTGAACAGAAAAAAAAGCACTGTATTAAAAAAAAAAGTTACATGAAGTATATACTTAATCACTAAATAGAACAATGTTTGTGGGCAAGGATCAAGCATACATTTTAGAAATCAGGTTCATTTAAAAAAAAGATTTTTACAAAAAGAAAATACCAAATATGCATAAGTGCTTTATAAAACAGAAACTCTGATCCAAATATTTCAATTCAACTGTAAGAACTATACTGCATTGCTGCTACATTACCCACATTAGGGATCACAGAACACTAGAACTGGAAGAGACCTCAAGAGGTCATCGAGTCCAGTCCCTTGTCCTTCCGAAAGGACCCAGTACCTTTTAGACCATACCTGATAGATGTCTATCCAACCTGCTCTTAAATATCTCCAAAGATGGAGATCCCACAATCTCCCTAGGCAACTTATTCCAGTTTTTAACCACCCTGACAGGAAGTTTTTCCTGATGTCCAATCTAAACCTCCCTTGCTGCAGTTTAAGTGCATTGCTTCTTGTCTGATCCTCAGAGGCCACGGAGAACAATTTTTCTCCCTCCTCGTGACACCCCTTTAGATACCTGAAAACTGCTATCATGTTCCCTTCTCAGTCTTTTCCATTCCAAACTAAAGAAGCCCAATTCTTTCAGTCTTCCTCATGTTCTCTAGACCTTTAATCAAGGTCATGTTCTCTAGACCTTTAATCATTTTTGTTGCTCTTCTCTGGACCTTCTCCAATTTCTCCACATATTTCTTGAAATGTGGTGCCCAGAACTGGACACAAAACTCCAACTGAGGCCTAATCAGCACAGAGTAGAGCGGAAGGACGACTTCTCGTATCGTGCTCACAACACTCCTTTTAATTCATCCCAGAATCATGGGTTTTTTTTTGTAACACCATCACACTGTTGATTCATATTTAGCTTGTGGTCCACTATGACCCCTAGATACCTTTCTGCAGTACTCCTTCCTAGACAGTCGCTTCCCATACTGTATGCGTAAAACTGATTGTTCCTTCCTAAGTGGAGTACTTTGCATTTGTTCTTATTAAACTTCATCCTATTTACGTCAGACCATTTCTCTAGTTTGTCCAGATAATTTTGAAATATGACCCTATCCTCCAAAGCAGCTACAACCCCTCCCAGCTTTGTATCATCTACAAACTTAATAAGTGTACTCTCTATGCCAATATCTAAATCATTGATGAAGATATTGAACAGAACCGATCCCAAAACGAACCCCTGTGGAACCCCACTTGTTATTCCCTTCCAGCAGGACTGTGAACCATTAATAACTACTCTCTGACAATGGTTATCCAGCCAGTTAGGCACCCACCTTATAGGAGACCTAGCTAAGTTGTATTTGCCTAGTTTATTGATAAGATGATTATGCGAGACCATATCAAATGCCTTACTAAAGTCTAGGTATACCACATCCACCAGTTTTCCCTCATCTACAAGACTCGTTATCCTATGTAATAGTGTAGTTGATTAACCAATAAGCAAAAGCTTATAGGTTAATGCTATAGACTGGATGCATTTCCCCTTCTATCCCCCTCACCTCCCGTATATTTTTTAGCAGGCTGGCCAGCAGCCTGGCTCAGTCCTGGCTTGCAATAGGTCCAGGGCCTACCCTCACTGTGGCTCTGCATTTAAAGTGTATTAGGAGCTAGATAGACAGGCAGCCCAGCTCAGTTCTGGCTCACGCCAGGTCCAGGAGCTCAGACCTCCCCTGGACAGGGGCTGCTGCCACCCCGGACTGCGGCCTCTGTATCAGTCGAGTAAACCAATAAGAATTCATGAGGTTAATCGACTATGCAATTAACTGATATTTAACATCCCTAACTCACATCTACCAAAAAGGGAAGCAAATTGACCAAAATTATTTATCTGAACATTTTTACCTGTTTTTGCAGTGAGTGCTTTTATTATCCAGACTGATTAATCCCTAGTCCACCTCAACCAAAAAAAGTTAAACCTATCAAATGAAATGCCCTATGAGGAGGATGTAAACATAAATAAAGACCACTTTACAGTAACACATATTGGAGTAAGTGGCTCCAGTAGTCTCAGTAGGCAGCTAACCTGAAGGGAAACTCTGATTTCAATGATTAAACATTCAGTTAACTGGAATCTTACAGGCCTAGCTGGGCTGTAGCAGCCCTCCTCCCCATCCGTGGTAGGCATGACCAGGGTGGAGCAGCCCCGCACACAGTGCAAATGAGGGGCTGCTCCAGCCTGCTGGTTAACTGGTTACATCCTTACATTGGACAGCCAACCCATCAAGCTCCTCCATTTGATAGGTTTATCAGAACTGATGTCCATGACAAGTGTGCCTCAGAGTTAGGACATTCCTTCCAAGCAAAGTAGTACAACTGCCTGGCCTGGCTGCAGTACCTACATAAGACTTGCTAAAATTAAAGAAGGGAGTCAGTAAGCAGAGATATTTAAGCTGGAATATAGAAATGCTGCCTGGAAGTTTGGAGCTTGTGAATTCTTAAAGACGACGACAGTAAATGTGGCATGTGTACAAGAGACTTAATGGAAAGGTTGCAAAGTTCAGTTGCTGGCAGATTACCAAATCTGAGTTCAACCTCCTGTCAGCCGACGGTCAGGGCAGTGAGTGGTGTGTGTGTGTGTTATACATCCGAGACTTCAACTGCTGAGACTGGGGTCCCTTCACAGTGGGCAACCTGGAGAAGGTTGACGGGCGCCCCAAGAAGTTTACAGGGAGAGCTTATTACACCTCAGATTTCAGCTGCTAGGATACAGGATCCCTTTGCAGCGGGCAGTCTAGGGAAGACTGAGAGATGCCCCCAACGGATCTGTCACCTGGGAGTGACACGATCCAAAATGCCCATGCTCTTCCTATACCTGTCCCTTATGACCGGCTGAAGTTCTTTTAAATTGTGCTTGGTTCTGTTACAGCAACTGAAGGAGTCAGGTTAAAGCTTAAACAGTTACTATTCTATTGTTACAGGGTAAACTTAGCTGTTAAATGCTACTGCTGTGTTACAGATAACACAGCCACTACAAAGGACAGGACAGAAATTACATTAATAAGTCACTTACAGGTACCATGAAACCCTTTTGGTTCTCTGAGCTCTTATTAAATGCATGCAAAATAGCAGGTATATATTCTCACCCTTGCGTTCCAGACTTGGCGTGGCCAGTGTCTTTCTCTCAATCCCTCGGGAAGAAGTAGGGCGAGGTTGGGCATCCCACAGACCTCGGGAGAGAATCAATACCTGCCAGCAGGTGTAGATAGAATCATAGGACTGGAAGGGACCTCAAGAGATCATCGAGTCCAGCCCCCCGCCCTCAAGGCAGGACCAAGCTCCGTCTACACCATCCCTGACAGATGTCTATCTAACCTGTTCTTAAATAATCTCCAGAGAGGGAGATTCCACCACCTCCCTTGGCAATTTATTTCAATATTTGACCACCCTGACAGTTAGGAATTTTTTCCTAATGTCCAATCTAAACCTCCCTTGCTGCACTTTAAGCCCATTACTCCTTGTCCTGTCCTCAGAAACCAAGAGGAACAAATTTTCTCCTTCCTTCTTGTGACACCCTTTTAGATATTTGAAAACCGCTATCATGTCCCCTCTTAATCTTCTTTTTTCCAAACTAAACAAGCCCAGTTCATGAAGCCTGGCTTCATAGGTCATGTTCTCTAGACCTTTAATCATTCTTGTCGCTCTTCTCTGTACCCTTTCCAATTTCTCCACATCTTTCTTGAAATGTGGCGCCCAGAACTGGACACAGTACTCCAGCTGAGGCCTAACTAGTGCAGAGTAGAGCGGCAGAATGACTTCACGAGTTTTGCTTACAACACACCTGTTGATACAACCTAGAATCATATCAGTTTAAAAGCAGTTTAAAAGTCAGTTCCCCTCATCTCCGTGGTGCTGCCCTCCCCCCCCCCCCCCAAATCAGCAGCACTTTTCCATTGTAAATACTATATAGTAAGAGTCGCAGTATAGGTGGCTCAAGCTGGCTCCAGGAGCTACCCCCCGCTACGGGTCTGCAGAGTGGTCCTTATTGACTAATTGTGTCATTGATAAAATTATATCGACTACAGGATTATTCAGATTACTGCAATTTAACATCCTTAGTACAGGGAGGCTGGAACAATTTGTATAGTGGGGATGCGGAGGGACACAGAGCCAAACTGTAAACCCTGGATACAAAGGAAACAACTTCAAGCCAAAGGGTGCTGCAGCACCCCCACACTCCTAGATCCAGAACTTATGCCGCAGTAATAGCAGTAGAAGCCTTCTTCATCCATCAGAGAGGTAGGGAGTGGCAGCTGGAGCACGGGGGTTCCCAACTTACATATCCCAGCAGCTTACATATCCCAGTGGTATGCATGAGCTTAGTACTGGGAAAAATGTACTCTTTTCTTCATGCTACACATTAGGGATGTTAAATTTCAATTAATCAGCTAATCGAGTAGTTGATGGAATTTCCATACGGGCAGGTGGGCCGCCTGCTATCCCAACTGATTCCTGCAGGGCTCTTACTATACAGGCAGTCCCCGGGTTACATGGATCCGACTTACATCGGATCCCTACTTACAAACGGGGTGAGGCAACCCCGCACTAGCTGCTTCACCCCAGCAGACCAGGGAGACGCGAAGCTAGCGCCCCCCCCCCCCAGCAGACCAGGGAGACGCGGAGCGGCTTTTCTCAGCAGACACCTCAGCTTGAGAATAAAGGACTGAGGGAAGTGAGGTGTGGGAGAATAAAACTGAGCTCTGGAGAAATGTTTGGCTAGAGTTTCCCCTACAATATGTACCAGTTACGACTTACATACAAATTCAACTTAAGAACAAACCTACAGTCCCTATCTTGTACGTAACCCGGGGACTGCCTGTATTTCAAAGGCAGAGACACAGTGGGGAACCCGGAGAGAGTGGGAACTGCTTCAGTCCCCTCTCGTGCTGTTTCCCCGCTGCACCTCTGTATTGGAGGCAGCAAAGGGGGGAGGGAGCGACTAGTCGAATAGTGACTCGACTACCCAATAAGCCTATGCTTGGTTGAATAATTGCTTACATTCCTACTACACACAGAGTCCCCCTATGGTAAAGGCTCTGTGTGTAGCAGGAAGAGTGCAGTGGAACCCCCACTAATTATAGCTGTGGTTAACATCTCACTGAGATGCACAAAATAATTTACACCTCTGAAAGTTACTATTTCTGGCTGACATCAGATTCAGGCATGGTCTACACTTAAAGATTAGGTCACCATAATTATGAAACAACATAGTGTTGAAAAATCTACACTTATGAGAGTAACTATGATGACCCTGCCTCTCGAGTGGACACAGCTATATTGATGAAAGTATGCTTCCGTCCACTCAGAGGCCGTCAGTTGGGGGATGGGAGTGGTGATCCTACAGTGATGGTTTTGTCACAGAGACTCCCTTGTCACTGCCACTGGATTTGCTGAAATACCACCGAACCTACTTTTCTGCCCTCCTGGGCTCCCCTCAACTATGTCTGTTGAGCCAGGCCTGCTGGTCTCCCCCTCACGGAGAGATAAGATCACAGCCCTTTGCAGTACAATACAGACATGTTGAGATGGCTCGGTGAAAGGGAATTGCATCAGCACCCAAATGCACAGCCTCAGTGGAACCCAAACCCCAGCTAAATTAGTCTTACGCTGTATAAAATAAGTTCATGTTTGCCCTCCTTCTCACAGTAAAGAGAAATGCAGACTCCTTGGCCCCTCCCAACATCTCAAGACTCCAGAAATTGCAGCCCTAGACATGAAACTACAGTGACAATGACTTACTATTGTCTCACCCTTCAGGAAATATCTGAGAAGCTAGTCAAGCCTTACAGACCATCATGGGATTCAACAAATGTGCACCCTGTTGGACCAATAAGGGAGCAATTGAATTACAGAGAGTTAAGGCCCCTTCATAGAAGATATTGTGACGCTATCTACTCTATCAGCTGTGTTCCTTCTGCACTATTACTTGAGAGAAGAAATCTCTAAATCAGCCAATACCAAATGTATATTGGCCATTATAAACCCAAATCAAGAATTTAAATAGGGCACTAAAGTAACAAAAATCTCTTGTAAAGTACATCAGGCTAGAATCTTGTAAATTACATTTTTTAAATTACATTTAGCTTTTTTTCCCGGATATGTTTGGGGTGAGATTTAAAAAAAAAATCAAATACACAAATAGCCTAGGATTAAGTACTTCTCATATCTATAAAGAAAAATAACTTCCAATAAGAACTTGCATCTCACATTTCAACCCAGTTTAATCTTAAAACACCATAAAACCATGCATCCAAATCACAGTAATATTTAAGAATTTCCCAAGCGTCGTCCTAGGAGAGAGAAAAGGATTGAGTCTTCATTCTCCAGAGTTAAATGAAAATTCATCAAACTGATACGTCATCCACTAGATGGCAACAAAAAGTCTCAGTGTTCGGTCTACATTCACATTTGTAGTTTTAAAATGGCATTTTTTAAACTTAGGTCCCAAACTGTAGGTACTTTAAAAGTTGTATCTTCATTTAGATAGCATCTTGGAATGTACGTGTACTTAATTGTTTTTAAAAAATAATGACTCTAGTTATTAAAAACAAAAGAACAAATATTGCATTTAGTTCAAGTCCAATACAAAGGAAGCTGTGAATGGTTGCCATCTGCTATTACAGGTGGCATGCACAACTTTATATATCTGAGGCCTTCACTAGCTGTAATATATACTTTTTAACTTTTTTTCATTTTTCAAAGTAGGATATTTTTAATAAATAAAAAGAGATATAAACAAGAAAACGCTTGTTAAGAAACACCTTCAGAAAACACACACAAATCAGGCCTAAAAACTTGATTTGTGTCCTTTTAGTATCTCAGCAATATATATATTTCTGTCGTGCTTGCAACAATCACTCATGAAACTGTAGGTTCCAATTTGCATACATTTACCATTGCAAGAAGCAGCAGCACTGTTTACGATTCAAATTATTTGAGTATTCCCATGACACAGTATAGGGAGAACTCTGCAGTACTGAAAAATTATTTTCACTGAATATAGCATTTCATCAATCCTTCTGGACAATAAAAAACTATTTCCTGCCATATGAAATTGATGAAAAGTTTGTTAAACTTTATAACTATGTAGTAACTTTAAAACTTTTTGACGTGCAGTTTGTTTAAAAAACCTCACACCCTTAAAAATACCTTACAGAGATGCACTACGGAATAGCTTTTGCATAAGTTTTCTATAATATTTACCACTTTTCATCGTAACTGATAACAATATGAATCCTGATTATGGACAAAAGTTAAAATCTCAAGTCAAAGTATTTTTGTTTATTTTTAAAAGGAATCCTAACAGTTAATTCCCAACTCCATATTTGGACACCCAAAACAGCAGTACTGATTTTCAACAGTTTGAGCACTTAGTAGTTCCCACATAAGATTCACAGTTTTAAAAAACATATAGTTGAAAAGCTTATTATTATTAGCATTACCTGTCTCGTTGTGACAGTAGACGAACACGTGATTTCTGCCCTCCCCCCCCACTGTCCTCAGGGGCAAGGAGGCTTGGTCCGGCTCAGGCTGCGTGGCTGCCTCCCTTCCTGCTACTCTGGGGTCAGGGAAGTTGGAGCCACATGACCTCTTCCCTCCCCACTGCTCCAGGGATGCTGGGGCGCACACGGCCTCCTCCCTCTGCTCCTGGGGTCAGGAAGGCTTGGGTTGGCTCCTACTGAAGGGCTTCCTCTCTCCCTGCTGCTCCCAAGGGAGATGGGGGTTGGCGTCGGGCGTCCTCCTCCCTCCCCACTGCTTTGGGGATACGGGCGCATGCTCTCTTCCCCTCCCTGTGGTGAAGGGCCTTCATGCATGCTCTTCCCCTCCTCATGATGCAGGCTGAGGAGGGGGCGTGCGTATATCAACTGCTTTTTAACAGAACATATTTTAGAAGGAGTTGTGACTTTCAAATAGCAGTCAGAACAGGAGTGGGGAACCTAAGGCCTGGGGGCCACAGGCCTCTTCTCCCAGCATTAGGGAGCCTGTGTTGGCACTCCAGCACTCCCCTGCTCCACCACAGGGCTTGATCACACAAATCTACTAGCTTGGGTCCCCTAGGTGCTGGTGTGTGACGGGAATGTGGGGAGTGTCTTTTTCCTTCTCAGTTGGGGGCCACCTCTGTGAGGGTTTGGGTTTTTTTCCCTTCTCACTCGTGTCGTCCCCAACTGATTTTTCTATGGGTCAGCAGTCCCCAACTCAAAAAAGGTTCGGCACTCCAGAGTCAGAAGTAGGGATGTAAAAGAGTAGTCAAATAGTCGACAACTTGCATCCCCCCCCCCCCGCCTCTATATCAGAAGCTGCAAGGGGGTGGGGAAGCAAGCTTAAAAGTCATTTCCTTACCCCTAGCACCTTTTCTGTGGTGTGGGGAGCAGGAGAGGCAGAGGCGCAGCAGCACTGCCTTTTAAATGTAGTAAGAGCGTGGCCGGCTCTAGGTTTTTTGCTGCCCCAAGAAAAAAAAACTTTTGGCGCCCCGCCCCGTTTTTTCACAGAGGCAAGAGTGGAGTGGGGCTGGGGACAGAAGGAAGCAGCACTCCACACTCACTCTTGTTCTCAGGTCCCAGTGTGCAGAAGAAACTGGCTGCAAGGGCTGCCCTCATTTCCCAGCATTCCCGCCCCTCCCCCACCTTGGCGTGTGTTCGCCCCAGGGAGGATCAGCGTCACCAGCAGCAGCCTCGGCTACCCCACTCCGCCTTCCAGGAAGCACCCCAGCAGGGGCCGCACCTCGGGGCCGCCCACACAGAGCTCCCAGCGCCCCGGGGCCAGGCACAGGCTCTGACCAGCCGGGTGCGGGGCTCCCAGCTCGGGGCGGTCTCTGTGGGGCTCCCCTCCTGCTCCTCCTCGGGCCGGAATGCTGCCCTGGCAATGTGCCGCCCCAACCACGTTCTTCCTTTGCTGGTGCCTAGAGCCAATCCTGAGTAAGAGCCACCTGACTAACTGTATCGAGTACACGATTAGTCATTTACTCAAGTATCAGAGGGGTAGCCGTGTTAGTCTGAATCTGCAAAAGCGACGAGGAGTCCTGTGGCACCTTATAGACTAACTGAAGTGTTGGATTCCTGCCTCTGGAAATTTCCACTACATGCATCTGACGAAGTGGGTCTTTGCCCACGAAAGCTTATGCTCCAACACTTCAGTTAGTCTATAAGGTGCCACAGGACTCCTAGTCATTTACTCGATACTTAATATCCTTAGAAGATACACAGACATGGCACAGCTCAAACATTTAAAGCTACAGCCTTCATAATAGTGGGAGTCATAGCAACAGCTACAATTAAGGTTGCAAACGTGCCTCCATTATAAAACCAAGTAACCTAACCTTCCAAAACTTTCACTTTTTTGGCTGAAATGTTCCAGCTTGCACTGGCCTCTGTTCAAAGATGAACTTTCTTAGACTTTGGAGCAAGACCTAGTTAAAATTTAAGAGTACATGGGGAGTTAAAACCAATGAGCTTTTTCCATAATTAAAAAAAATTTGTTTTGTTTGATTTAGTTTTTAGAACTGTTCTACAGCAGAAACAGAACAAGAGGACATTTGTTATGGATATAGCTAAATAGCTCTCACTGAAAAGTCTTCCAGTGAGAACAGATATTGATTTCATACAGTGCAACTTTCAAAGGTTCATAGCTCTAAAGCCCAGATCTGGTAAAAAGTTACATCTGTTATTAAGCATGGTAGCCCCACTAAGTTTGCATGCAGGGGGATATCTCTAAGTCTGCACGCTAGGGTATATGCAAAGGAGGTGCAAGCAGAGGCATAGTCCTCTGCACCCCAATAATTATCTTCTGCCCTGGCCTCAGCCCCATGATTCCCTCCCCTAAGCCCTTCCTCCACCCCTCACCCCTGCCCTGCTTCTGCCAGGTTGAAAGTCTGGCTGAACATAGCTGGACACATGCCTGGGGAACAGCAGCTCGTGCTCCCCCTGACCTTCCATAAATGGTGCCCCAAGCAGGGAAGCTGAGCTGGCAGCAAAGTTCTGCAAGAGGTGACCCAGGAAGCCACCTGAACTCTTTTTCTCACCCACAGCATCCAGTAAGTGCTTGAAGCCCAGCACAATGGGGAATGGAGAGAGGCAGGGAGATGCTGGGCAGATGGGTGGAGAGAGCCCACAGACACAATAGGAACCAGTGCAGTGGAGGAGGCAACAGATCCAAGGCCATTTTGGGGGTGTTAAAGTGCCCCCCAAAGTAGTGACATTTAAATCTCTGTGCATGCCTTACTCCACATGTAAGTCCTTGCAGGATGGAGGACTAAGCACAAACCATACATTTTGCATGGTGATTTTTTTTTTAAGTTGATGAAGTGAGCAGCTCACAAATGCTTAAGTGTATCTTAGTACAACGCCTTTAGGCTGTTTGGTGAAAAGTAAACGAAAGGTGCACATGGGCTCTGCAGGATCCCCTCCTGCAGACACTGACACCGAAAGCATGGAAGTAAAGAAGGGAGGTTTAAAATGAGCAGACAGCAGCTCTACTATAAGGCATTTCAGGAAATGCACATATAATACAAGAATTGCAATTTAAATGCTGAGATTTGAGATTGTGTCTCAAACTTAAATGGGGTAGCAGAAAGTCAGGAGACAATCAGCCTGGTTACCCGCAAACTCACGAAAACTGTTACCTTGTTTGGTTTCTGCCTTACATCAGAAAACGAGGAACAACAACAACATTAACATTCCACAGGGCAAGTCTAAAGATAAAGCACAATTTAGAACTACCTTATTATTAATTTACTTTACATATTATATGATGTTTCTTCTATAACAATATTTCTCCTATGAGAGAAATAAATGTTACAACACAAGTTAAATTTTAAAAAAAATAAACACAAAAGTCCAATGCTGTTTGACTATGAAAATGTAATCCCTATAAGAAGATATATGTGGAATTTCCAAAAGTCAGTTCTTGGATCTATATAACAAGACAGAAAATTGAGTAAAAGGACCTCAGCCAAAAAATTATTCAAATTCCAAGATCAATCCATAACCATATTTTAGATCATATTCCTTTTCTCCACTGTGGTCTCCTTCAAAGTAAATAAGACATGAAACTTTAAAACACTAAATATATATACATACACACACACACACACACACACACACACACACACACACACACACTGTAAAGTGTTTATTATGTATTTCTCTAGATAACTAGTGAACAGTCAAATATTAGCTGTTTAGGGAAAGCCAAAAAATAAAATTTAATGCATGCTTATAAAATGTATATTAACCACTGCAAAGACAATATGGAGACTTAAAATAGTTTAGACAGTATTCAGTAGTGATAAAAGAAATCATCTGATTATTATTTATCATTTGTATTAAGGTGAAACAGCTAAAGTGCAATTGACAGTTTTATAACAAAAAAATTCATTTTACACAGTATCAAACTGACAAAAAAGAAAAACATTTTAAAATACTCTCATTACAATAAAAAGTTTATTTTAGAATGAAATTTTTTTTATATATTTTGTACCAGATTAAAAAAATCTCACTGACATTGATTTTTATGACTCTAGGTTCACATTTTAAATACTAATTTTTTTAAAATATGTTCTGCATCTGCATTTGATAGTATTACATTATAGAATTTAAAAAATTTAACATTAGGCTGAAGTTTCGGAGGGGTACTTAACTCAATATCAACATATGTTAATAAAGAACATTTTGCAAGATTATTTTTAAAAATGATCGGTTCAAAATAAAATCTAGATACTGGATAGGCCATTTTAAGGAAGTGTGCAACTGTTACTAGCATTTTGATTTTTAAAATTTAGTTTTCTAGAGAGGATGGCAAAATTAGAGCCTAATCCTTTTAAGTTATTTAAACACTATCACTGATTCCACCAACTTTAGTAAGCACCGAGAACACTGAATAATCTTGTAGGATTTAGGTCAGGATTGTTTTGCTCAACATTAGCATTGTACCTAAATCAAACTCTAAAACTGTGGCCCCCCCCCCAAAAAAAAACCCACAACACAAAAAAACACTTTTCACAACTTCAGAATACATTTTATGTTCTCTAAATCCAAAAGATATACAGAGTTTAATCTGATTGTAACAGTTAATTAAGTGTATAGGCAGATTCATTCTATAAATTGCTAAAATATAAAATGTGAAGACAAATACTTTAATAGATTACCTGAAATAAAAACTTAAAGTTGCTAATTCAAAATGTACTGTATTTGTTTTAGTTTAATGGTAATAATGCATAAATTTAGCTTTTGCAGGATTTTTAAATGTCTTAAAATTGCTACTTATGTCTACTCAAACTATTAAGACATTTTATCAGAATGCACTGTAAGCAATGACAATTAAAAGGGCTAAAAAAACATATCATGAACTCTAGACCAAATAAATGGAAGATCTCTAATACTCAAAAACAGTCCAAATTTTCAGCTCTACTTGTCTGCTTATATTCATTCTCGCTCTCTCTATGGCAACAAGCACTGTTCAATAAGAAAAAAGAAAAAAAGAGGCAACATCTGATTTTAATACACCTTCCCAATTTGTTTTTTCATGTTTGTTGTCCAACTCCAATCATAACTTTCCTTAACATTTATATTTTCACACAACCATCCAAAACCTCACCCACTAAAATAAAACCCCACGGCAATTGTGGGAGATGTTTTGCTTGGGAGATAAAAGCAAACTGGTTAAAATACATATTTGCAATAATTGGCATTTACTTCTGCTGTTGGAAACACTCCATTTGCAACTCTTCAGTAACTGAACTTCATTTGTGTCATTTCTGAAAGACATTTTATCCTTTTCCCCTCTGTTCTTACAATTTAAAAACTCATTTAATGTAATATATTTGACTCAAATAGGTTTTTAAAAAAATGACAGAATTTCCAATCATATGCAACACACTCAGTACTAAAAAAGGTTTTGTTTATTTTCTGAAGTTCATTATGAACTTTTGAAGTTCAGCTTATACACCCCTCCTCCCCCCCATCTGACTTGAATGGTGTGATGGAGGTTCACACTCCACCCCCCATGCTTTATGAAATGGACTTATGGACAAAAATGTCCATAACTCAAAGGTGCTTTGAGCAAAATACTTCATATAATCTATCAATCTTCATGCCTTAATCTGCTGTATCTGTTTATCTTATTTTGGAGTATGTATCATTCTTGTGTGTAAAAATAGACATATGGAGTAGGGAATACTTCATGGGTTTTATATATGTGAATAAAAGCCATCAAGGGAAGCCTCAGTGTGTGGACAATCACATGCAAATAGCTTTTTGTCCTTAAGTCTTAGCAGTGGTTGGTAGGGAGCGGCCAGGTGACTCCCCAAGTACTAAGGGAATTCTTTAGAAAGAATAGGAAGGTAGGTGTCTTTTGTCTTTGGCTGGCTGGATACACCTTTGGAAGGTGAATCAGAGACCCCAGGGGAAGGGAGATAACCCTGTTTTGGAAGGCAGCTGGAACACGGTGAGTTTATAATAAGTTTATGCTGAGAATTTTAGTGCTACAATTAGCTAAGCGTGTTTTGTTACTTTTGATTTGTAATCTACTTTGCTCTGTCTGTTCTTCCTTAGAACTACTTAAAATCTTACTGCTTTTACTTTAAAAAAAAATCACTTTTACTTACTATTCAGCCCAGTGTAAACAATTATTAACTGGGGGAGCTGTCAGTGTGCACATTCCCCCTTTCACTGTTAAAGGGGGCTTACCCAAATAATTCCTTTGGGGTTTTGATCCCATTTGGGGAGTGGTATCCCAGGAAGCTAAACTCAAAACTACACTCTCCTTGGACCTGAAGGGGATCAGTGTCTGTACCTCTTCTCGAGAAGGGGCAGTCATCTCAGCTCGGTGCCTTGGCTGGGGGAGACCAGCGGAACTGGCCCAGCAGGAGTGAGCGGTGAGAAGCCCCAGAGAGCAGGTAGGCAGGTGGCAGTGACTGTGTCACAGTCACACTCCAGGAGGCACCTCAAGGAGTTGCCTGGGACCTCACCCCATCACAAATGGAACTAGCTACAATGCACTGAAAAAAGGGTATGTCAAGGCAATAAGATTCCTCAGAGAGTATAAAATTAAGCATGTGCTTAAGTCTTAGTAGAATCAGAACTTAATATATGAAAATAATGAAGTGGTCATTTGTTACCACTGAAGTCAGCAAAGGCAGAACTCAGGCCTTAGGCACCTAAATCCATCACTTAGGCCTAGTTCACATTACCGTGAGCTGTCGATCTGAAGTTACAGAACTTCAGCTACATGAATAACATATCTGAAGTAAATGTACTTAGATCTACTTACCACGGTGTCTTCTCTGACCTAGAGTCAACCACTGATACTCTCCCATCAACTCCCTTTTCTTTTTCTGGGAGAGTATTGGAGTCGACAAAGAATGTGCTTGGCGGTCGATTTATCACTTCTTTACTAGCTGCAATAAATCAACCCCCGATGGACTGACTGCTACCTCTCAATCAGGCGGGTAGTAAAAACATGCCATTAGGGGTCACTGGCATTCACAAAAGTGCTGCTCTGCTGCCACCTAACTCTCTAGGCATCCAAATGTCTAATGTAAGAACTCTAGGTATGTACATTTCTGCTAATGAGCATGCTTACAACCACCTCAGTTCTGACACTGCCAAGCAGCTCAGTGCCTAACTCACACCTAACCCTGATAGGATTCGCAAACAAGGGACTCTCCTTGCTTATTGCGTTTACAGGGCTCTGCCTGGCAGTGTTGGTGCTTCCCTTTTATTCAATATCCAGTGGCTGGAGCACTGACCCACAATGTGGAAGTAGCCAATTCAAATAGTTATTGGAGAAGAGACTATAACCTAGGTCTTCCAAATCTCAGGTGAATATTCTCACCACTGGCTCTCTCTCTTTCTGGTGGAGGAAATTAATATTTCAAATATTTATAGAATTTGGAACAGCTTAAAATGGAGACACAGAGAGATCCTCCACAGAACACCCGATAGACTTATGCTTAGGACACCCTGGAATATGGGAGATCTGAGTCTAAATCAATGCTGCAGATCACTCCCCCTGGCCTCACCATAAGCACCTGATTTTCTGAGGGTGGAGTTAACTTTAAGAAACTTTCCGCTTTGTACATTTGCTATTGGCTAGGTCAGGCAATAGGTATGTTCAGCTTGTTGACTCTGGTGACTCTTTTTTTCAGGTATTTACAAATTCCACTTGGTGACAGGGCAGTTAGGCTTAGTGTTGCAGACAGGAGTGAAAATTATTTACATTTCTTATATGTACTGTCATATTGTAACCCAGGGGTGGCGGGAGAGGCTGCAATACAATAGTATGTGTAAAAGTGTGGGGTGGATCATGGGGGGTTCAGGGCAAGGGACAGGTGGGTGGGGGTGGGGTGAGAGAGAGAGAGAGAGAGAGAGAGAGAGATGGAGGAGGAGTGGGGGTGAGGGAGAAAAGACACAGCTTGCATCCCTTATTCCTCTGTCCACTCCCCTCCATAGCCAGGAGTGAGAGGAATGCATGCAAGTGGTGTATTTTCCTCTCATTCCCTGATAGTCAGGGGATGGGGAAGAGCAAGAGCCTTGTGGTATGAGTCTGAACTCCGCACCCCCCCCCCTTTCTAAATGGAGCCCTTGGTAAGGGGCCAGGGCTAGGACACTCATGGACTGGCGGGGAGGGGTGATAGGGCTGACAGGGAGCAGTTCAGGTCACAGCAAGATCACTTAGCTGTGGATGGATCCCAGCCCTGTGCTGTTCCTGTTCTTCTACTGCCAAACATCCAGCCAGTGTGATAAGAGAGGGGCAACAAGACAGCGCTGGGATGCGGATGCCCCATCAGGAGCTTGGCTGGAACCATATATGCTTCCATGCACAGCATGCCCCTAGGTGGCCGTTTTCATCCACTGCCTAGCACGCCAGCCTCCAGGAAAGTCTTGGGAGCTGGCGGGAGCATGCCACGCCTCTTCCTGTAGCAGAGCACTCCAGTGCCAACCAGTTCCTTCTTAATCGAGCAGCACACCAGGGCGCACAGCCTAACATTCACCTGTGGTTGCAGAGCCTAAGGGTATGTCTACACTGCCCCACAATTTAGGCTATGAGACTGAACAGCAGTGCAGACTAAGTGCCTCCTTGTCCCTGTGTAGTCACGTATTTAAATTTCCTTACTTTGCATTAATATAATCTAATTTGAGGAGAACTATCTTAGTGAGAGTTATGGACCAGTAATTCTGCACTCACAGCATCCATACAGAGGAGTTACAGGGAAGAATTTTTGTGCACACTGATATTCACATCCTTGTAGTACAAACTGAGAGCGTGTGTAGATATGCCTTAGTCCCCTCTTATGAATCTAGCTCCAGGAGTTTCAATGACTTACTTCAATGGAAGAGACCATGACCCTAAATGGTAACTCAATCTGTTTAACGGGGGTGGATGACATACAGCCCACAAATAAAAATGGTGTCATGTGACAGAAAAAAAAGTCACCTGAAAAGAAACTAATTTTCCTTTTAGGATATCATAACCAAACATCTTTTTAGTCCGTGGAATTCTGCATCAAAACAGATATAAGCAATTGTACTCTGGCTTTTGAATTTAGAATTTTATAGATAGCTATTAGCATAACAGACAAGAAAAACTGTTATTAAATATGTTACTGTGCTCAGAGCCCTCTTTGAAAAACTACATTGTGTAAATCCTCATCACAAATATTTCAAAGGGTACATTTAATATAATCAATCTCTAAGGACACCATTTTGCAGGATGGAACTTTAAGGTTTTGGCTCTTAAGAGCAACAACAAGAATGTCAGACTTGCTACTGGGTATCATTTACCTCCATCTTCTGCATAAAAAACAACACTTTCTGATCATTAGCATCAGTTCTTTTGCTGGTTTGATTAATAAATGAGCTGCGCACAGTATTCTGTGACATTAGCTATTGCTCCAGCTATCCTTCAGATACAGTGATGCTTGTCCAGAATATTTTTTGACCCCAATCTTTCATTCCAATCATGTCCAGTTCAGAGTTCTACATTTTTAGGCCTTTGTCTTGTGCAAAGGCAGTACAACAAAGACTCAGTTATCCTACTAAATAGCATTTTACTGATAGATGTACTGGGGGCACCATTAGTTTGAAAGAAATTATCAATTCTACTCGTATTCCTGAAGTTTTTAAATACAAGAAATATTTTTTAAAACTAGTAGAAACTTTCAACTGAAAAGCAGCATTTTAAGTGTGATTACTTGAGAATGATGGTTCTCAGTGCCTCAGCAAATAGTCAAAGTTGATCCTCTCAAGCGAGTATGGCCTCCAATCATCCTCAGAAATATCTCAGGAATCCTTGAACTGACAGGGTAAAATTTCATTGGGCATTGTGCTTTTGAGAAGATGGCTTGGGTCTGAATTTTAGTAGATGGCTTTGAAGGTATAAGGGAAAAATGTTCAGTAACTTGTTCTATAACTATTCTTCAAAATGTGTTGTATGTGTTCATTCCACTTCCACTGTGTGCATGCCCAATGCGCTAGCAGCAACTCCCCCACCCCCCAAAGCATTCCCCATCAGGATGGCATGTGCACATCTGCTGCTGTAGAGGGAATTACAAAATTAAGCAACCACCTAAACAACAAGTTTCTTTTTACCAGACTCAATATAAAGGAGTGACCATGCAAAACTTAAATTTTCTTTATGTATTGTGGCAAGGTCCTTGCCCAGACCCCTTGCCTTGGGATTCCCTTCTTGGGTCACAAATCAGCCAGAGACCCTTTCTGGGGCAATCACCCATGTCTTTTATTGTTAGTTCCAATTTCCCACCACACTCTAGTTACAGAGCTTTGGTCCACAGCCAACTCCGCCAACCTCTCTTTCTGCCTGGGGAACACACTCAGCCACACCCTGGCTCCTCATGCCTCCCCTTTCACTTCCCCTCTGGCTGCCTGATAGAGCCCTCTGGCTAATGAGGCCTACAACAGCTTCCATTACCCCTTCAGGCCTTGGCTTGCTCAGTTGGCTGTAACTGGCCTTTTCAGCCAGGCTGTAGTGGCAGAGTTCTGGTTTAACCAGCAGTCTGTCACAGTATTTTTTCCAGCACTCTCAGGTTTAGTGTAAGTCTTAGACCTCTTTTTAAATCAGGAAAGAGAGGGAATAAAAACCTCTCTCCCCTCTAATAAAAAAGGAATGTTCTCTGATTCCAGGAGAGACTGGACCCTCCAAAGGAGTATTCCCTCTTCAGAGTGGTCCCTAAAAAGAGATGAGGGAGGAAGAGAAGTGAGTAGGAATGAGGGACAGGAACAAACTGAAGAGTGTATCACAATTCCATCATGCTTAAGACTAGGGGTCTTAACATCTACACTGCACCACAGCTTGAAACAAACTACGCAATTTGAGCTACACAAATTGCGTAGCTTATTTCAAGTGTATTTCAAAATAGCTTATTTCAAAATAAATTTCAAAATAAACTGCTATTCCAAAACATCCCTTAATCCTCATGGAACGAGGTTTACAGGGACATCAGAATAGCGAGCCTGTTATATTTTGAAATAACGGGTTTGGTGTCAAATCATAGAATCATAGAATAATAGGACTGGAAGGGACCTCGAGAGGTCATCGAGTCCAGCCCCCCGCCCTCAAGGCAGGACCAAGCTCCGTCTACACCATCCCTGACAGATGTCTATCTAACCTGTTCTTAAATATCTCCAGAGAGGGAGATTCCACTACCTCCCTTGGCAATTTATTCCAATATTTGACCACCCTGACAGTTAGGAATTTTTTCCTAATGTCCAATCTAAACCTCCCCTGCTGCACTTTAAGCCCATTACTCCTTGTCCTGTCCTCAGAAACCAAGAGGAACAAATTTTCTCCTTCCTCCTTGTGACACCCTTTTAGATATTTGAAAACCGCTATCATGTCCCCCCTTAATCTTCTTTTTTCCAAACTAAACAAGCCCAGTTCATGAAGCCTGGCTTCATAGGTCATGTTCTCTAAACCTTTAATCATTCTTGTCGCTCTTCTCTGTACCCTTTCCAATTTCTCCACATCTTTCTTGAAATGTGGCGCCCAGAACTGGACACAGTACTCCAGCTGAGGCCTAACTAGTGCAGAGTAGAGCAGCAGAATGACTTCACGAGTTTTGCTTACAACACACCTGTTGATACAACCTAGAATCATATTTGCTTTTTTTGCAACAGCATCACACTGTTGACTCATATTCAACTTGTGGTCACTATGACCCCTAGATCCCTTTCCACCATGCTCCTTCCTAGACAGTCGCTTCCCATCTTGTATGTATGGAACTGATTGTTCCTTCCTAAGTGGAGCACTTTGCAATTCTCTTTATTAAACCTCATCCTGTTTAATCAAGATGCAGAAAACACTATTTCGGGATACCGGAAGTATCCTGAAATAGTGCCACTGTCTAGATGTACCCTAGGGATGTGAAAGTGTAACCATGTACACAGTTAACTGATGAGCCTGGGCTCATTGGTTAATGTTCACAGTTACACACAGACTCCTGGTATGCACGGGGAGCTGGCTTAAAAGCCGGCTCCCAAGGAGCCACTTGCTGCTGCCTCTGATACAGAGGCAGTAGCTCAGGGTGGCAGGCAGGAGCCACCTGATGTGGGGGGGGGTGAAGGAGGGCAAATAGGAGAAGATGACATAATGCAAATTAGTTAGCTGTCCTCTACGAGCACATCAAACTGACTGATTATTAAAGAGACAACAAAAACACCACCACTACAAACTGTTTAGCTTTCTCAGGCTGTCTGGACAATCTAACTGTAGATGAAAAATGAAGAGGATTGTGGTATCCCCCTATGACCTTTCCTTTTCCACCTAGACTGATCATGCTGTTGAGGCACAGAAGCACTGAAGTGAAAGTATTTCTTCTTTAAGAGCTGTGAATAAATTCCTAAAGACTACAGCGCCTTAGTGTCCTTGAGACTATGAAGTCGGTCATCAGTCTGCTGGGACAAAGTCAGTCCCTCGAAAGGAAGATTCTGAATGGTTTGCTGGAGCACCTGTGGAAGACCTGATGCCTGGAGCCATGAAAATCCATGCATTGTTATGGCACATGCTATAACTCTGGCTGCAGCATCTTGGATTTCCAATGCAGTTTGAAGCAAGATCCTAGCAACTGGCTTTTCCATATCCACTAGTGCCTGAAACTCTTGCTTGGTTTCTGCAAATTTAACATTCTCCAAGAAAAAGAAATCCTATTGTTCCAGAAAAGCCTGATGATTAGATATTTGAAACTGCAGACACATTACAAAACACATTTTTCTATCAAAAAGATTGAGTTTCTTTGCCTCTCTCAACTTGGGAGTAAAAGCAGGCTGTTCCAGATATCCCCTTTCATTAACAATTAAAACCATCAAAGAGCTCAGAAGGGGGTGTACATAAAAATGTTCATATGCCTGAGAGGGGGACATGATAGTTCCTTTGAGTTATTTTGGCTGTAAGTGACAGAGAAGATGTCATTTGCCTCAAGATCTTTGAGGGGTCCACTGTGAGCCATTGAGGAGGGTCTTACTGAAAAGAGTGACAGCTTCTATCTAAGGCCAAGACAAACAATTCAATCTCTGACTCACGAGACAAATCCTAGTAAGCCAACCAGGGTGGAGTTGCATCCTTCAGCACCGAGGACCTATGTCACAAATCCAGAGAGATAGTACCTATAAAAACATAGTAGGCTCACCACTTCATGACTCACAGGCCCATCTGGCCTCCTGGGCCTGGGCCTGAGCCTGGGTGGCTATCCTGAAACTCCGTTGGAGCCATAACATCCACACTACTATTTTTAAAGTGCTAGTTTGAGTCAAGCTAGCATAACCCTGTCCACCTAGGTTGGGAGGCTCATTCCCAGGTGCAGCGTATATACACCCTTAGACAACTATGATGGCCTGTCACGAGAATATCTTCAGAAAAGCAAAACTATAGATTGGACCAACGTGGCCTGGCCAGTCCCAAATGAAGGATTTTGCCAGACCAGAAGAGGTCATTCTGGGCCCCCATCACCGGCCCTCCCAGCCCTGGCCTGGCCAACAGCCTCCCAGCCAGCTCCCCACTTGCTGACAGCTCTACTGGGCTTCCCAGCCACACCGGGCAGCTCACTGTCGGCAGCTCCCACGGATGTTGATGGACCAGAGAGTACTGATTTAGAGAGGTTCAACCTGTACAGGTAAATAATTTCCCCTTAAGGATTGCAAACTGCACTTTCATATGCAGACTGGAAATCTCCCAAGGAAGGATTTGAGAATTCTATACACTACAGATCAATAAGCACTGTTTTAGAGATACTGAAAATGGGAAATCAACACTATTCTTAATAGCAAGCAGATTATTTTAATATTTGTAAGAAAAGCTTCGTAGCTATCAATGAATCACTGAATACCTGACAATAGATTTTGGTTGTGTAAAATGACATTCCATTCCTCCCACCTTCTCCAAGTTAGGGATGTTAAATATCAGTTAATTGAATAGTTGATTAACCTCATGAATTTTTATTGGTTACTCAACTATTCTATTGTCACTGGGGGCGGAGCCAGC
Source organism: Pelodiscus sinensis (assembly GCF_052426305.1). NCBI lineage: Eukaryota > Metazoa > Chordata > Testudines > Trionychidae > Pelodiscus > Pelodiscus sinensis. The sequence continues at coordinate 25,844,356 of NC_143055.1, read as the reverse complement.
AGCAAGTGCGCTCTGGCCCCATTCCTGAGGAGATGCCTGCCACTCCACGCTGCTGCCTCTATATCAGAGGCAGCAGCGTGGAGTGCCAAGTAGGGATAAAATAGTATAGTCAATTAACTGATTAGCATTAATCTATAAGCTTTTGCTTTAGACTACACGCATTTCCCGCCATTCCCACCCCTTTCCAGTACATATTTTAGCAGTCTGGCCAGCAGCCCAGCTCAGTACCAGCTTGCACTGGGTTCTGGACCTTCCCCCACTGTGGCCCTGAATTTTAAGTGTATTAGGAGCCAGACAGGCAGGCAGACCGGTTCAGTTCCAACTCGTGCTGGGTCCGGGAGCTCAGAACCCTTCCCCTGGACAGGGGCTGCCCAAGGACTATAGAATAGTCAACTAACCAATAAGAATTCATGAAGTGAACTGACTATTCAATTAACCAATATTTAACATCCCTAGGGCCAGGCAGGAGCTGGTCCACGAGGGGCACCAGTTTAAAAATCAGCTCCCCTTGGGGATCGGCTGCCTGTTGCCCCATGCTGTTCCCTCGGAAACAGAGGCAGCACCGCAGAGTTGCAGCAACCCCTGTTTGGGAGGGGCAGGGGGGTGAGCACCCAAATCTGGCACGAGCCGCAACTGCTCCTAATACAGTTTAAATGCAGAGCATCTGTGGGAGTAGGTCCCAGACCTAGCACAAGCCAGGACTGAGCCAGACTGCTGGCCAGCCTCCTAAAAAAATTTACCTGCGGGGGAGGGGGAAGGAGGAAATCCGTGTAGTCTATGGCATATGGTTAACCAACTATACTATTACATCCCTACTCCAAGCTAATAAGTCTAATTTTTTTTAAAATCTATTTACTGTCATTTTGGTTACTTTAGTGTAAAATTATTTTACATTGTTATGGTGCCATTGGGGTATCATTACAAATATTTTAATGTGTTTAAATCTAGAAAATAAAATTAAGTAATAGTTTCTCTTATGAAGAGGCTGTCAACCCTGTTCTGAACAAACAGTATTTCTTTAAAGTAATCTAGCAATTTATTTCTCCCTGTAACCATAGAAATTAATCTTAAACTTAGACAAAATAGCATGAAACACCATCTATTTAATGAAAATCAGAACACTGCTATTGCAAATACCAAATGAGGTTTGGTATTTTTTCTTTAATTGAACAAAAAGTTCTGTATGTAGTCATAGGATTTTACTTGATGGGCTGCTTCTTACAGCTTAATTGTACGCAATTAACCAATTTCAACAAAGCATTTAGATTTCCATGAATTTTAATTTTACTTTAAAAGGACATAAATCAGAAAGAAAAAAGTCATTTAAAAAAGCTGTTTTCAATAGAGAAGTTAATTTAATGATGCCAAGTAGCCAAGAAAAATCATAGTTACATTGGGAGGTTAAGGAGAAAACAGCACAAAAAAAGCTTAAGAAGGATAGACAAGAAACAACCACAAACTGAGCAACATGTTTATGTCAGCATGACTATTAAATGACAGGACATTATGAAAAACAGTTTTCACTTTGGAATAAAAATATTTACAAAGTTTCCTGCAGCAGTTCTGCATACAGTTGCCAGGAGGATCTGGCAGTGCCCAGTCAGATGTACTGACCAGACACCAAAAGTCTGGTTACTATGGATATGCTGGATCATCAACCCATGCCAACTCTTGCTCAGTTGGGACCATCCCCTACCAGCATCTTGCAGGCAGGCAGGCTTCACATCAGGCTGCAGCTCTGGAGTATGGTGGAGGGGGTGAGGCGAGGAGTGAAGTGGATCTTAGCTATGACGAAAGGGGGACATCAGAGAGTGACAGGAATAGGGAGGCAGAAGAGCAAGAGGGCAGCAGGGTCTGGAGAAAGAAGTGGCACAAGGGCAAGACGTTTGGGAAAGAGGCAGAGCTAGGGGTGCAGTGGGGATCTGGCTGTCTCCAATTAGAAAGCTGGCAATCCTTCTGTAAAACTCCAGAGCCACAACAAGTAGTAGTACAATGTCACATAAGGAACTGTAAGATTGAAGGAATTACTGATTTATAGCGTGGTTGAACGAGAACTAAAGGGGAACATAACTCTCTCAAGGGAGAAAAGTAATTGTTTAGGTTCACACAAGGGGGCATAGATAGATATATTATAATACCAAAGGAAGGAAACTGTAGCCCAAATACTAGAAATATATTCACATTAAGATAACAGATCCAACAGCCATCATGGGCCTTATGGCATGGTGTGTGTGGGGAGGGGTGGCTTCACAACACCTGGAAGGGGCAGGGCCAAAGGCAGTCAACCCTTAGTGCCACCCAGACTGCAGTGACAAACCCTCCCTCTTCCCAACCCTCAGAGCAGCACAGAGTGGCCCTCGAGCACTCCCACAGCAATTCAAAGAGGTCTAAGCCAGGAGATCCAGGCCCCTTTGAAATTCTGGGCCTGAGGCAATTGTCCCTTTTCTCCCTCCGTGGTCAGCAGGCCTGCATTGAGATAAATTAGACTGAACTAGTTTCCCAAAGGAAGTGGTGAAATCTACTTAAATTTGCAGGAAGGGCCCTGGAAAATAAAGAGTAGGAAATAATTTCAAACTCACACAAAGTTTCCATTTCTAATTTTCATGGATTTTATGATTATGGTCATTATATCTAGACTTACAAGCATTAGACTGGTCAATGTCAATTTCACAACAAGCACAAATGAAATAATACAGGTTGAACCTCTCTACTCTGGCACTCTCTGGTCCAGCAACATCCATGGTCCTGCATGATTTTAGTTAGCTGGATGTCCACTTATCATGGGAATGGCCAAATTTCCTATAGACCCATAAAAGTTTGTCTACAGCTATAAGTCCTAGCTTTCAGTGGGTTCTCTGCTGTTATTTAGTTCTCATTTACCCTAAATGTCTTTTAAGAGCTGTTAAGCCTTGGGTAGGCATAGGCTTATATCTAGTGTATCGGTACAGTCATACATTATTAAGCAGCATTGCAAGCATTGTTCCATTATTCGCTTCAGTGAAATAAAAATAAAAAGAGTCCTGCTCGCTACAATATTGATTTCCTATAGCTCAGCAAATGTGGTTCGGCAACAGTCAGGTCCCAAAGATGCTGGACTAGTTAGGTTCAACCTGTATTTCCATTTATAATAAATTACAGACACCCAAAGAAACAAAGTGCTTTTTCAGAACTTAAAAGTTTGATTTACATGTATTTACTTTGTATATTTAGATGTGATGTTGACCATTTGTGTTACCTGTTAGTTTTTTTTTTAATCTCAACAGCTGCAGAGATTAAATATTTATCTGAACTTTCCCCCATAACCTCCTGCAACTTCCAGTTTCAAAAAATGTTTGACATACAATTCTGTGAAACTCTGAAAATTAAACCAATAAAAATGTTAAAAGCTTAAAAATAGATCTTGTCAAAATTATAAAAATAATATTCTGCCATGCCCAATTATGAAATACTGTTTTCTACCTGCACATATTCCTTCCACCTGAACCTACCCAATAGATAGGAAAATCCTTTTAGGACCTTGAAGGATGTTAAGTCTTTATCAGATACAGTGTATTAGCTAGCCAATAACCATACCACATAGTAGGGGATACGTTGCTGAAGAATGGACTGACATTTGCAATGCAGCAAGTCTATCAGTGGATTATCCTCAGTTATAGTAATCATATCGTTCTCTTGGCTTGGAGGCCTACCATAATTAAAACCCATAATTACCTTATTTCTACTTCAGTAAAACTCCCATTAGTCCGGCATCCAATGCTCCGGGACTCCTGATGGTCCGGCACCATCAGGAACCCGGAAGTGCTGGGGCAGCCGGACAGGCTTCCCCCATTCAGCTGCTGCTGAAACTGACCAGCAGCTGAATCGGGGAAGCCAGGAGCAGAGCAGCTGGGATGCTGCCGGGTTGGTCCCGTAGCGCTGCCCCTCAGGGCTGCGGGACCAACCCGGCAGCACCCCAGCTGCTCTTGGGGACGCCTGGGACAGAGCAGCTGGAGTGCTGCCAGGTTGGTCCCGCAGCGCCAAAGGACGACGCTGTGGGACCAACCCAGCAGGACCCCAGCCGCTCTGCCCCAGGGGTCCCCAATTCAGCCGCTGCTGAAACAGATCAGCGGCTGATTCCAGGAAGCCCGGGGCAGAGCTGCTCTGCCCCGGGCTTCCTGGAATCAGCCGCTGATCTGTTTCAGCAGCGGCTGAATTGGGGATCCCTGGGGCAGAGCGGCTGGGGTCCTGCCGGGTTGGTCCCGCAGCGCTGAGGCCCGGTGCTACGGGACCAACCCGGCAGCACCCCAGCTGCTTTGCCCCAGACGTCGGGATTCAGCCGCTGCTGAAACTGACCAGCAGCGTCAGTTTCACCAGCGGGCTGAATCCCGATGCCTGGGGCAAAGCAGCTGGGGTCCTGCCAGGTTGGTCCCGCAGCGCCGTCCTTTGGCTCTGCCCCAGGCGTCCATGATTCAGCTGCTGTTGGTCAGTTTCAGCAGCAGCTGAATCAGGGATGCCTGCAATAGAGCAGCTGGGGTGCTGCCAGGTTGGTCCCGCAGCGCTGAGGGGCAGCGCTACGGGACCAACCGGGCAGTACCCCAGCTGCTCTGTCCCAGGCGTCCCCAAGAGCAGCTGGAGTGCTGCTGGGTTGGTGCCGTAGCACCGCCCCTCAGCGCTGCGGGACCAACCCGGCAGCACCCCAGCTGCTCTATTGCAGGCATCCCTGATTCAGCTGCTGCTGAAACTGACCAGCAGCAGCTGAATCATGGACGCCTGGGGCAAAGTCGGACTATCGTAAGGGGGGGCTATGAGGGGTCTGGGGTGGCATCCCCTCCCATCCCACTCCAGACCCCTCATAGCCCCCCCTTCTGATAGCCCATCATATCTGATAATCCGGCACCCCCTGGGTCCTAAAGGTGCCGGATTATCGGAAGTTTACTGTACATGATGAATGAGGTAAGCAGGCCTGGTATAAAACTGAAGAAAGATGGTGAAAATCTTCAGGGAAAATAATAGCTGCTTAGAATTACGTAGGAACCATTCTAGACATTGCTAATCTAACTTTTCTATAGTCATATGGACCTCTTTCTATGATGATTAATTTTTTAACAGACTTGATGTATTTCCTCAAATTTGAACACTTTTAAGTTTAAGATGTTTCTTGTTCAAAAGGGCAAACTTTCTCCATAGACTTCAGCTTTAGAGACTAACAGAAGAAAACCTTAAAAGAGTGATCCTGTAGCACCTTAGAGACTCATATTATATATCTATATCTATCTATCTATAAAAAAATCTTCTTGAGATCTTCAGATCATACAATATATACATATATATCTATAGCTAGTCTAAGGTGCTACAGGACCACTCTTTTTTTAAGTTACAAACTAACATGATTACCCCTCTGAGACAAAGAAAGCCCATGAGGAAATAGCAATGGCAAAGACAGAGAAAGAAAAGATTTGCACAATGGAGTTTCATTATATTCAGGGCTTGACAAACCACGGCGAAATCTACTCACCAGCCCCGCACTGCACATGCGCAAAACCAGCACTGCATGCACGCCACTGGTGAACGGGGTGACCGGTTGAAATCTACTCGCCACGGGCAAGTAGATTCACTGATTTGTTGAGCCCTGATTATATTAATATTTTTAAAGTTCTATTAATAATCCTTAATTAACAATGTATTTAGAGAGAGGAAAAAAATCCTTCCTTCTTGCCAACTGTGTTGGAGAGTTAATGATGAGACCCTCTTTTCAGGGTAATCTGTTTACCAACAGATCTCTATATAAAACCTCATTAGAGCAGAGACTGTACCTTAAGGGTTAGGTTCCATCTACACTGTGAAGAAAGACCCCATTACATGACTGTGGCTAGCCCAGATTAGCAGACTCAGGATTGGGCTGCAGGGCTCTAAAACTACAGTGTAGCCAATTAGGCCTAGGATCGGTGACCCGGTGAGGGGGCAACGCTTCAGACTCTGGGATTCAGTCCAATCCCATACATCTACCCTGAGGTTTTTAGCCCTACAACCTGAGACCCAAAGCCTGAGTCAGCTGAGCTCAAAGACGTGGTACCCATTAGTTTTTTAATCAGAGTGGAGACATACTGTTAGCGCTTGTCTTCACTAGAAATGTAGACTGGCTTAGCTGAATTGCTTAGGGCTGTGAAAAAAATTCACACCCTGTGTGATGGAATGAAGATGACCTAAGCCCCAATGCTAAAATGGCAGAAGAATTCTTCTTGGAGAAGTCAGATTTACTATAGCAATGGAAGAACCCTTTGCTATATTCCAGTGCTAGAGCAATGCAGTGATTCTAGTGCAGACATATCCTAGGGGCTGGTCTACACTGAAAAGTTACATCAGGATAGGGACATTGCTTATGTTCCCGCACTGAGATTTACCTAAAACAGCTTAACCCCCAGAATAGACAGCACAACACAAAGCCAACAAAAGAATGCTGTCACTTTGGTCCAGCAACATCCATGGTCCTGCATGGACCACCGATGTTTCTGGATTGCAGAGCCCAGGAAGAGGGAAGTCTGGCTGCAGGGCAGGAGCGCCATAAAGGGCGCCCGTGACTCAGCCAGGAGACCAGAGTGTGTGGGTGACGGGGGGGGGGGGGGAGAGCGGGAGGGAAGAGAAGGGAAGGACGGACGAACAGACGGACAACATGTGGGTGGGAGGGAGTTCTGGCCCTAGCAGAGCTCCCTGTTCCCAGTGGCCTGGGAGCTCTAGCCTGGTTGCGGCCATGGACCTCCACCCCTGGCCCAGGAGCTCCAATCCCAGCAGCAGCCAGGGAGCTCTGGCCCTGTCCTTGGCCACGGAGCTCCGGCTGCATTCTGACTCCAGAGACCAAGGAACTCCAGCCCCAGCAGCAGGCAGGGAGCTCTGGCCCAGACCCCATCTTTCCACCCAGGTCACAGAGCTCCGGCTCTTGCCATGAGGCAAGACGGCTGCGGAGCTCTGCCCCCGCTGCACAGCTCTGACCGTGGTGCTCCAGCCCCGGCAGTAGCAAGGCCAGGGAGAGCCCCGGGGGAGGGCTGAGACAGCAGCGGGGGCAGACTAGAGCCCTAGCTCAGTGGCAGCACAGCCACGAGGAGAGGGATCTTCCCTGCTCTTGCAAATCTCCTTGTTCAGGACCAGTCAGGTCCAGCGGGTGCCAGACCAGCAAGATCCAACCTGCAATGCCTCTCAAAGAAGTTTACTTACATTACTAAGCTCGGACTCCCTACAGACAAGGGCTGCTGCCAACCCCGTGCTAGTACTCATGTATCAGAGGCAGGCCTACATGGAGTGCTGGTTTTTAAACTGGCTCCTGTAACGGACCAGCTTCCTCCCTACCCCATGCAGCAGTGTGACGAAGCAGGGGGCTCCCCAGGAGTGTGACTGGGAGCGCACTGGCTGCCAGTCCTACCCTGAGGACTATCAAATAGTCGTGTAATCGCTAAAATTTCACACAGTTACACCAGGGATGGGGAACTTTTTTTGGATTGGGGCCACTAACCCACAGAAAAATCAGTCGTGAGCCACACACAACAGAAGCAAAAAAAGAAACCAAACCCTCACTGACGTGGCCCCTGACTGAGAAGGCAGCCCTCCCCACATTTTCCCTCAAACACCAGAGCCTAGGGGGACCCAGGCTAGTAAATTGTGTGTGCTTCAGCCCCACGGTGGGGTGGCAGAGTTCCAGTGTGGGATCCCCAATGCATCAGTTATAGCTCTGATGGCAGTGCTTGGAATACACTCCCTTTCTCTGACTCCTAGTCCAGTGTCTTATTCTAGGATCATGCTGCCGCCCAGTTTGGTTGTAAGAGCATATGCCCAGCTCCGAGCCACTACTGAGCATCCTGAACTCACAGTTGCACATAAAGGAAGGGAAGATGCACATGAAAAAAGTAATTGGGGAGGAGATGGAAGGAAGGAAGGAAGGAGAGGAGATGGAAGAAAGACAGAAAGAAAGAAAAACAGAAAGCAAAACTACAGGGAAGAGAAGGGTGGAGGCATGAGAGAAGAAAGGAGTAGGATACAGCAGCTGCACTAGGGCACAGTACACATGCATAAGGTGGGGACAAGGAAAGGAGCTCTCCAATATTCTATGCAAAGGGGATCTCTGAGAAGGAAAGGACAATGGGGAATAAATGTCATTTTAGTTCCATCTTTCGTTGGGGCTTATTTCCCTTTTTTAAAATTCTGTAGCGTGGGTGTTTATCTGAGCAGTGACAAGAGACAATGGATGAGCTAGTGGGAATACTAGAGTGGAAAGAAAGAGGAATACTCAAAAGAGAAAGAGGGTGGGAGGGACAGAGGGAGAGAGAAACAGTCTCAGAGAGACTGTGACCGAGAACAAAGTGTTGGCAAAAACAATCAAAAAGAAATATATCTAAAACATCCCTCAGCCAAGATATGTATCAAATCAGGGTTGCAGGAGGGGACATGAAAAGTCGGCAGTTATTTGAACGTATATATCAAGGATGGCAGAAAAGTTATACAGAGAGATATTCATATGGTCTATTCAGTCCCTTTCTCTATACTTTCTTTTCTATTAGCGTGCACCCATGGAATTAAAAATTACTCATTTGGTTGAGTGATAAGATAATTAATTGGCATGGGGATGACTTAGTGGCCTGCAGATCTGTGGCCAATGTTTTGATCCTTTCTATGCACCAAAAGGCAGTTTTTCATTTTTCCAGTTTGTGAGACTGATAATCTAGCACGATAAATATGAAAAAGAGGGTGTTATGTCTGAATGAAAACCCTGATCAATAGCAGAAATGTCTTTCCCTTGTTTTTTGTTCTCTTCTCCCTCTGTTTCTCGGTCTTTGCTTTTATGTTTTACTTTGCCAAAATTCAGAGTTGGGCACTTTTGATTAAACGATATGATTTTTAAATTGGTTTAGTTATGCTAGTACAAAAACATGTGAGCACTCTGAATTCTATTTTAAACTGATTTATACTGATTTAATTTAATGTGATAAGGAATCTTCTGCCCCTTCATTTGCCAGCTTCACAGCCTAGTAGAGCTCACTGTTACACATTTGTTCCTGATATCTAGCCTATATCAGTTCTAAATCTACAAAAAAAAAAAAAAAAAAAAAAACCACACAACTAAAATGGCTGGATTCCACCTTACTGTTTTATTATCCTGTTAAACCATCATCCTTTCTCCTCTACTTCATGCTTTCTTTAGGGCTTATTTTAAATAGCTCTGTATACCAACTACTACATAATACTGATTATGACATTATTATACATCAAAGTTAAACTGGATGTATCTATTGCTACAGTCATATCTCTTTCTCTCACTATTTGTGCACCAAAAATCCTTATAATTCAACTAAGTATGTTCATAAAAGGTTATTTCTTCATATTTCAGCTAAGGTCTTATGTTTGTACATATGTTAAAAACCACAGTATTTATATGCTTTTGCCACCAGTGTATAAAATGAATGAAGCTACGTTACCAACTTACCAATACGGCATTACTTCCGAGGGATACATTCTATATATTTGAATATTGTATATCATCTTTATTGTACAGACCATTTTCTAATTAATGGCTGCATATTTAAGCCACTTTACTAAATCATTCAGCCTTACTAGGATGGAAATGGAAATATTGCCACTGGCCAATGCAGCACTTAACTTATCTTTGGAAATATATGGTAATGAACTGGTTGTTTATATACTTTGTGAGCCAATAACAAAAAAGTCATCTGAGCTGGGACTTGGCAGCCATGGAATTACTCTGTACTAACGACTGCAATTTGGAGCAGTGAAGCCTGTTCTTTGAGTATGCTTATGTGATAGAACATGAAGCCCATTTATTGTATCTGCTTTTATCCAGAAACCCACCTGAATGAAACACACAGGTTAGCCAAATGACAAAACTTTTATCCTGGTTTCTGAGCAGGCCCAACAGGCAAGTTAGTGTGTGGCAATTGAAAAGCCTATCTTGATTACATTTTTTCAGAATAAACCAAAATCTGTTTTATCAGATGTAAAGTCGATTTATGTGACTGGACAAAATAAAAATGTAAAAACACTGTTACAACTATTCAAAAATTAGTCTAATGCAATGTTAAAAAAGAAAATTAAAACAGACAAAGAATTGTAACAGTCAATTAACAATAGCTTCTGTTGCACTTAAAATGTGTTACTCAATGCTGAGAAAGTATTTTACAAGGTCCCCATCCTGCAAACTCTACAACTAGGTGTAGATTTATTAACTTCAACAGAATTAAGACTAGTAGCTAGACTATGCCTGGAAATAAGAGCTTTCATGATCTGACAACTGGGTAGCAAACTTAATCCTTTAAAAACTATCAAACCAAACAAAATAAAATAAAATTAGATATAAATTCAAGTTTTAGACTGCAGTCAATTGAGGTCTAGACAAAACCCTACATTTGTTCACTGCCTAGTCTCCAGTCTGCTCCAAGTTTGAAAAGGTAATTGGACTCTGTCTATAATTACTGGATTAGACACAGATGGGCTCAGTACATTTCGGAGGGGAAAAGCACTGTTTTGATTCATTTTATGATTGCCTGTAAGGTCGAACTTTTCAAAATGTACTTTCATCTGTTAAATGGTTTCTCAAATTCCCAGGAGTATATCTTCAATAACTGATGTTTTAAGCAATTTGGGCCTATCAGATCCTGTCTTTGAATGTAATAAGCTGCCCATTTTCTAGTATTATAAATGTGCATGTAGGTTAATTGCTACATCTCTTACATATTTTCAAAATTGCACTTTTTTAGAAAACTGAAAATTTTACTCAGTAACTAGTATATAGAAATCTTACAAATACTATATTTTAAGGTGAAAAATATCCACACAGAGTAAGTTACTCAGTTAAACCATGAATGTTCTTACTCATAACAACACACAGATGAATTCCTTACAGTAACTGATAAAAGCTAAGCTTTTCGGTAACTGATTAAACTTCTCTTCTGGACTCCAATTCAGTAAGGTATGTGAATACATTCCTAATTTTAAGCATTACCTACATGGTTAAACATAGTTATGTGCTTAAGCATATTACAGAAATGGGCCTTAAACACTTTAACAGTGAGTTTTCCCTTCCAGTGTATCACCCCATTCCCCTCAGCAACAACAAAATTGTGCAACATGACGTACCATCTGCTGCTGCTGACTATTCAATTTGTTTGTATTTCATGAGTGAAATCTTGTCCTCCCCGAAATCAATGGTAATTTTGACACTGACTTCAACAGGGCCAGATTGTCATCTTACATCTTTCCCTTTAGCTCTCTAAGGGTGTGTCAACATTGCAAGGCTTAACTTGAAATAAGCTATACAAATTGAGCTACCTCAATTGCTTATCTTATTTTGAAATAACTTATTTCGAAACAGGGAGTGTCTACACAGCACTTATTTTAAAATAAAGCACTCTTCCTCTGACTTCCCTTATTCCTTGTACAATGAGGGTTACAGGAATCGGAGTAAGAAGTCCTCCAGCTTGACAGTATTTTGAAATAACTATCTGCTGGGTAGACGCAAGTTATTTTGGAATAGTACTATTTATTTCAAAATAGTATTGCAGTGTAGACATACCCTAACAAACTGTCTTGTCTATTTAGACTGTAAGCCGTTCACAAACGAGACTATCTATTAGTTTCCCAGCACAGTGCAGCTCTAATTTCGGTTGGGAACCCTAGCCATTACCATAGTAAAAACAATAAATAATAATTTAACAATAACCAATCAGAAAGCTATGTACCAGTAAAGACTACAGCTCAACACATAAAGGGAAAGATTTAAATAAAATGGGACAGATTTTATATTTTACTATTAATAACTTCAGAAATTGCACTTTAGCTTTTTTGCTCTATAGAATAAACTTTCAATGAGAATAAAAATGAGTTGTATTTGAGCAAAAGTATGTGTCGTTTCTTATCCTGTGACGAGACCTGGCCATGCAGACCCTTATATTCAAGCAGTTGCATTTACAGGATCAGACAAGATTGTCTACATAGGAATATTTTTTCCAGAATAATTCTCTAATTTACTCCATTTGTGGATGGTCTTATTCTGAAATAGAAGTGCCTTTCTACAAAATATCTTAATCCTTTGGAATAAGGCACTTTCATCTGGAATAAAGTAGATTTAAACAGGCATAGTTAATCCACTGACTGTACACGTTGCTTTATTCCGGATTAATTTTTGTAGACCAGTCCTTTGAGGGTATTTCATCAAAGACTTAGGCTCTAAACACTACTAATAAGGATAATGTGAAAAATGTTAATGTAAACCCTCTTCTGTCTCTGTGCAGGATGCTGAGAGAGGCTGAAAAGTACAGGATTTCTTCTAGGTGACTTCAAATATTTAATATTTTAGTCATGTTACTGAGAAGAATCATTTGAAAATAAGGGCCAAATCATGGTTTTATTGAACTTAAGGTTTTGCAGTAGCTACTTCTAAGTGAAAAGATCCTTCAAAATATGTAAGTTGCATGACAAAAATATACCAGTGTCCTAATGCTTGGATTGTGGTAACATACAATGATAAAGTCCCACTGAAATCATTCAATGGTTCTGCACATTATGGATAAAGTAGCTGTTCTTACATTTTAGAAATTTAAAAGTGTTCTGTCCACAGAAATGCCCCAATACTAGTAACAGAAATAAACAGAAAGCAACAAAACAAAAGAATATGAAGAATCTTAAAATATTTCTTTTGCTCTTTTTTGGTAGTCATAATTTATTTAAAAGCACTAACACCACATCCACCCATACTCAAAGCCAAATTCTGCCCTCAGATGTGCATGAATGATTCCTATTGGTGTTAATGGAAACTATTAACATGCATTTCAGAGAAGACTTGGACAATGAATATTTGTAATCATATTATTTTCTAGATCTCTACTGGGTGCTTTTGACTACATTTCATGACAACTGGAATAATGTTCTTATCACTATCTACACAGGATAACATTGTTAAAAAGGAAAAGGCTTCTTCTATTCAGCCCATCACCCATCGAAAAAAACTTTTCATTAAAATTTAAAAAAGCTACGTTTTATTTTTCCGACAAGAAAATTATACTTAGTATCATTCAAAATGGATGGTATGAACTCTCAGACCGCATCTGACATTACTGTAATTTTCTAGGACAGGGACAATAAATTTTCAAACAATGCTACAAAGACCACAATACAGTGCACTTCACATGTCACGCTGCATAAGAATGGCAAAAATGAAACAAAATGATATGTGAGGTCAGATTTTATTCAAACTGTTTGATTCTTAGATAACTGTTGCCTTGATCCTTCACATTTTTGATTCTGTAATCAAAATACAGATGCAGCATCTGAGTTTTCATAAGTGTTTCCTATCTGTAATATTACATAATGGGTTTCTAAGCAAGGTGAGAATTTAAAGTTAGGAAACTGAAAGAATATCTTTGAGTAAAACAAAATTTATATTTTAATGATGAACCAATAACACTTATTTTACTCCAGAAACTGAATATCATGAGCTTTGCAGAGAAACGAGAAATAGCATACACAAAAAGAGATACCTGATATATGTATGAAACCGAGATGGTATAAAGACCAAAGCAGTTCAAAGGATATAATTGTTTAAACATCCTCCCCCTGCTTCCCAACTCAAGTAAAATGATTAAATACTCTTTGGATTTGAGTATCTCCACTGATAATTGTGCAGGAAGAAACTACCACACCAAACCATTACAGAAAATAAAGTTTGCTTAATTCACAATGGTAATTTCTACAGCCAATTTTTAAACTAGATACAAGACTAAATTCAAGACAGATATGCTACATTAAATATGCTTTAAATGAATGCATCTTTATTCTATTATTAAAATGAAGACTAAGCATTCAAAGAATCATAACTTCTCTGATCTGAACAGAACCGTAGGCTTGTGATGAGAGGAAGGATGGTTCAATAGTTCTTTTACTTGCCTGGATCTGCAGAGACTTTGATTTAATCTTTTGCTCTGCCATAGAGTCCCTTTGAGACCAGGGGCAAGTAATTTAATCTCTCCGTGCCTCAGTTATGCATCGGGAAAGTGGGAAGAATAGTACTTCTTATGTGGATTTTACAAAAATAACTACATTTAAGATTGAGGGGCATTCTGAATAATAATGAAGGGGGCATATAAATACCATAGCAATATACAGGGCTCTTCAAACTGCGGTGAGAGCTACTCGCCAGCCCCGCACCGCGCATACGGCAGACCGGCACTGTGCATGCGTGCAGCGCCGGTGAATGGGGCACACGGAGTAACCGGCTGAAATCTACTCACCACGGGCAAGTAGAAACAGCAGTTTGTCAAGCCCTGGCAATATATATGTAGTTTGACCTCCGGAATAACACAGGCCAAAGTATCTCACAAAATAACTCCTGCTTCAGGCTCATGCCTTCTGACTGTAACAGAGCACACTTTTTTTAGAAAGATAGCCAATCTTGACAATGAAGGTAAATTACTTTCATTGTTAAACATATGCACTTTATTTCTAGTTGTAATTTGTCTGACTTCAGTTTCCAGGTGCTGGATTTTGTTATGCTTTTGAGAAGTGCAAAAGCCCTCTACTATCAGAAATATTCCCATGTAGTTGCTTCTACTCCACAATAGAGTCACAGCCTTACCAATTCTTGGACAAACTAATAGGTTGACTTATTTAATATTTCACTACAAGGCATATCTTAGATGATTCTTGTAGATCTTTTCTGAACCTCTTCCAATTTTTCAACATCCTTTTAAAAGTCTGGACACAAGAACTAGACACAGAATTCCACTATCACATTAACGCCATACTTAGTGACAACATCATCTCCTTATTTCTACTCAATATTTCTCTGCTTATTTCATTAAAATTAAATCTTAATGTTTAAAAATGTAGTATTGTTGCTGTATCAAATTATGTGTGTAATACATATTGTGTAATTTCTTCAATGAGTACAGCTTAAATAGGCCAAGTTCTACTTTTACAAAGTTCCGAATGAAGTGCAAATACTGCTTTTATTGACATCTCCCAGTAAAATTTGGCCTAAAAAACCCCAAAACAAACAAAAAAAAACCCAACAACTTTGAACACTTTCAATAAATCCACTAGATAATGAAATCTGTACTCCAATATAAATCTAAATGATTAAACTCTTCCCCACCAAATAATGTAACAGAAATTATACTACATATATTATCCAGGTGGATCTATCTAGAATGTAATATAGAATAGAGGCTGAAGAAAAAAGAAATTAAAAATAATAAAAAATTTGTAACTGTCATTTAAAAGAAAAAAACCTTTGTAACCAAGCTCTGAAAGAATATCCCAAGAACATGCACATCTGTTTAATATTACAAGCCAACTGTCAACATCTTAAGTGAAGTTTTAATTTAATATTTTTTCTTTCTTGATGTTTTACCTTTAATCAATGCCTTGTGAGAGTATCAACTTTCTACGAGAAACTGTTAAATATAAAGAAATGTTATTGTAGCATGTTTATAAAATCATAGTTCGAGAACTTTTTATTTTTCTAAAGCCTGACCACAACTTAATTATCCGCAGGACATTCCAAACTCGCAATTGCAAGCTCCAATTCCCAAGCAATTTTAAACAATATCTACTGTACAGGACATGGGTATTCCAAATACCACAACATGGTTATATTTCCAAAAGTCAGCATTAGGGCATTTAGACCTGGATTTTATTTTCAATAAATATTTGTTTCCCCACTAATCTTTAAATGGTTATCATCGCCATCACATGTTTTTATTTCACATGGCAATTTGCTACCTCAGTACAATCAAAGTAAGCTAGGTTTATCTATCTTTGCATAATATATTACTCCAGTTCAAAGAGTTTTGTAAGATACCTATTCAACTCCCACCTCCATTGCTATCACCTCTTCCCCTAATCAAATGAAATCAAAGAATTTCCCGGAATTAATCTGGAGTTAAATTTCAAAGAATGTATCATTCACTTCAGTTAAAAAAAAAAACAACTTGTATAAGAAAGCTAGAGTTTCCTCAAATGACAGAAATACTAGAAAGCTTATAAATTCCAAGTTAAGACTTTACAGAAACTTCCAAACTATTGAAGGTATGCAAATAAACACAAAATCCAATTACTTAAAAAAAAAAAATCTTAGGTCTACATGCACAGTGCCAATCTGAAAACAACCAGAAATTCTGAGGCTGTTATGAGAGGGGATTGGAAATCTTCCAACAGAACGTTTTTCCATCAGAAAATGCCAATTCTTCCCATGGAAAAAATTCAATATTGAACATGTCAGTTTCTACAAATACAGAAACAGAAACTTAAGTTTCTTACTAACTCACCCACCCATCTCTGTTTCAGCAGCAGCCCATTTGGTGGGATGATATGGAGTTGGAGCTCTCCAGCAGCTCAGTTGATGAGCTACTGCAGAGGCATAGCTCACAGGCTGCCCCAGAGCCAGGAATTCCAAGGGAGGATATTCTGTTTTGGAAACACTAAAACATTCCAACAGTGTGAACATTTCAGTGTTTCCAAAAGTAAATATAGCAGAATTTCATGTCTGCAAAACAATGACAGAGGTCTGGTTTTTCATCCCGATTCAGGATGAAAAAATTCCCAAAACCTTGACCTTTTTTTTTTTTTAAATAAAGGTAGTGAAATTCAGTTTGGAGGCAACTTTAAGACCTTCTTCTGAACATCAGTGAATCTGTCTGATAAACTGATATGCCTTTTCTCAAGAGCTTCTGGGGAGGTAAGGCTACACTGCACATTAAGACCAGGCTCTGACCCAGGCTTGAGCCTAAGCCTCCCTTCTGTCCACACACAACTCAGTATGACTTGGGTCAGCAAGCATTCATGATCTATGTCCTAGGACCCCCATTGGGAGGGCAGATCAGAATACAACTCCCACTGTGACTTGGGACCAAGTCATACAATGTGGACACAAGTCAAGCTGCTACAAGAATCACCCATAAGATCCAAGGAGAAAAACAATCAACCAAAAAAAGAAAATACATGACAGAGGAACATGGCAAGTTGTAACTCTGCACAAGTTAAGTTTTTTTTCATATTCATCTACATCTAGGCACTTATAAGGGTTCCGCAAGTAGGGATGCTCTCCCAAAAAATACCAAGCATGCGGGCTAAACATTTTTGTTGAGCAAAAACAAACACACAAAAAACCACGCATGTCTCCACTTGGCCCCCTGGCATTTGTCTCTCCTGTACCCTGCCTCTTAGTGCCTTCCCCTTTCTCCTGACCTACCCCGCTCCCTCAGCGCAAGCTCCTTCCCCTCCTCTACATGGCTTCTGCCTTCCAGGTTGCGGGGTTGCTGGAGCCTTTTTGTCCTGGCATCTGCTGGCACCCCACCTCATCGCGCCAGAGCTGCATCTTCCCCCTCCCCGGCAGCGCTCCGCTCCTCTGCCCAGCCAGCGGATCAGATGGGGCTGCACCGCCTGTAGTTGACATGGGCCACACAGTGAGCCCCTGCGGGCCGCATGTTGTTCAGGCCTGGTGTAAACAGAACGCAGAAACTTACAAACAAATGCACATCATATATTCTATACCCTGACCCCCAAAAAAGGGAAAGATGGAAGCTTAGTCAGAATGAAAGGATGAGAAGGGCCAAACCCACACGTCAAAGGTTGGCACATAACAAATGTGTTATTTTTGGCAGAGAGGAAGATTTGCCACCACTGCCCTGAAAGCAGGAACTTACATTTTCAATAAAGTAGCCACAATTTATCATTCTAAGCAATTATTTTAAACTGTAATATTTTAGTTATTAGAGACATTTTTCACTTCCCCACCCCACAATTTTTCCCTTCAATTGCTGTAACTGCTAAAATTATAATTACAATCCTTGATCTACTTATTCTCCACCCTGAAAAACATTTTACAGGTGTACTGGCATGGAGCTCCCAAGACTAACAACATTACACAATATTTTAGAGACATACAATATCTCTTCATCAATGCTGAAACCAAAGGAAATTTAATCCACTAGGTAGCAAAAATACAAAGAAACAGCTTGACATTGAGATATTACCCCAACAGCTAACCCTGGTGATAAAAACCACATCCCAAAACAATTCCAAAAATACAACAGTATGCTATAAATGTTACCTAAACACATGACGACAGCAAAGATTTATTACTATTTGTTTACATAATATGGTATCTTTACTTTTTCAGCTATGAATGACCACATAAATACTTCCTACTCACCTACCTTTGTACTGTTGTTGAGAGCTAAACAAAAAAACTCTCATTTTGTTGCTGACAGTTTAATTTATATTCACTACTCAAGTCTCTATCTATAGTGCCACAGTTGTATTACTGATAATTTGGTAAAAATTTCACAGCACAAAGTTGCTAACATCTACGATCTATCTGACATTGTTAGAGAAAGGAAAGCACTTTGGCTTGCCTCTATAGTCAGCAGATACTACGGCAAACAGCATTCTACAAATGCCCAAGCAAATAGGGTATCCTTCCCTGTCTAGTCATGATTTTTAGATCAATATAAAGCTACAAAATATGAGACATATACCATAAGCATATATAAGAGTACAGGCCTACCTCTGCTCCCCTATATCATTTAAATCTTTCAGGTCTCTCCTGAAGGAGAAAGAGAGAGGAGATATTCTCAAAGTACATCTGCTGACAGGACTGCTGGGTCCAGGACTAGATGCAGGGACACAGCTCCAGGCCCCTGAAAGGGACAAGACATTGTGTGGAAGGGGCAAGGCTGAGCCCATGCTGTCCAGAGCTCTGGCATCAATTTAAAGAATCCAGGACTCTGGGGTCCACTGCTGCTGCAGTTGAGGCAGAAGGTGAAAGCTCCAAGTCATTTTAAATCACTGGGACCCAGAGCAGCTACCTCTTTGCTCCCTCCCCTCATCAGCAGCCCTCTCTCAAAGCAAGCAACATCATAACTTTCTAAAGAATGAAGCTGGCTTTCTCTTTGCATTGATACATTTCATTTTTGTCTTTTTTGTGAGTTATTTAACTGCAGAATCCAAAGCTGCCAGCACTATTAACATAATAAAAGTGGTCCAAATGGTCAGGCCATCCTACTCCCAACATTTAGAAAAAAACCCTTAATATCTACCAGAATAATAATAATAATAAAAAATAAGGCATAACTGGAACAACATCCATTAACCTAAACATTCTCTAGGTTTTTCTTTGCTTCCTTTTTTCTATTTTTCTCTCCTATTTCAAGACCCATTCCATCACTCTCCATGCCCTTTTCTCTCTCTCATTTGTCCTATTTGTTGTGTCCATCTCCCTGCTCTGTGTATTCAGTGGTCTCTCCCCCTCTTCTGTTCTCTCCAGCTCCTTGGGTCTCACTCAGGCTCAGTCTACACTACAGCTGTATTTCGGAAAAAGCAACTGAAAATGTTCTCCGTTTTTCGTGTACCTCTTTCTGATTTTTTTTTCAGAAGAAACTTTTCCGAAATTTGGCTCATTTACACTGGGCCAAATTTTGGAAAATCCCCCTCTTTTGGAAGAACCCTTCTTCCTCATTGAATGAGGAAAACAGGGCTTCCGAAGGAGCACGTTTGCACTTCTTTAAAAAAAAAAAAAAATTCCCTTGACCCGGCGGAGTTTTTCCGGGATATCCCACAGTGTAGATATACCCTCAGTATGCCACTTTCTCTCCAGTCCTCCCCTGCCACACACACTCTCTCTCCCCCTCTCCCTCTACTTAAGTTCATTCCCTTTCTGCTCCCTCTGATGTTCCTCCCCCTCTCCTTTCTGAGGAAAGCAGGAGGCCAAATACTCTTTTCTTCTTCAATCCATCATGTGCCAGAAGCCTGTAATTGAGTCTCCACTGAACTCACATCTTACCACAGGTAAGGGATAAAGTCAGCAATTCAGAGGAGGAGCCAATTCAACTGCTAACCAGCAGCGGAGAAGATTTTACAGTGGCTCTAACTCTATCAACAGGAGCCTCAGTAGTTCCACCCACAGTTAAAACCCAGTGAGAAAAACAAATCCTCTCACCCCTCTCATCCAAAGAAGTTGACCCTGGAACTCTGAGATAGGGAGATGGAGATGGAGATGAATGGATCCTCCATCACAGAGGATATATGCTCTCAGTACAGTGAATGGCAGACTTGAAATAGTTTGGATGCATCACTGCCACTGGATGGTTGAGTACCCACAGTGGTAAAATAGCTTAGTAACTCGGGGGGGGGGGGGGGGGGGGGGGGAGTCACAGTAACTTGCTGAATTTGAACTGGCATTTAAAAGATTCCAAAATAAGGATGCTCAGAACTACATCTTCCAAATACATGGACAGTGTTCTTGACACTATTTCTTAAAGGAATTTCACTGAAACCAGAAACAGACACATGGGGACTATTAGCTGTGTGAATGAGAGCTTTTCATTCTACTCTGAAATCATTTTAATATCTTTCCTCTATCATTTCCTCCTATTCCTTTTACCTTTTCTTCCTTTCAATATGATCTTCATATCTTCCCTCAATCGTTAGGACAAAATTCTTCTCTAAGAAGGATGGAGGGAATGCAATAGAGGAGATGGGCGTGGGAGGTAAAAATACAGAAAACAAACAAGCTGATAATAAATCATACATAACCTTCAACCTCAGTTATGAAGCAGATTCTGACATTCGTACTGGAAAGAGTATGTTTTTAGCACAACTTAAATGCATAATTTAGAATAAAAGTATGCAAGTACTGTACAAAACACAGCATTCATATTCAAGGACTATGTTATGAAATAATGAACTTTTTAATAGGAGAGGGAGAAATAAATCTGTTTTTTCCCCCCTAACGACTTCAGCTATGAGCTCAATTTATTAGACCCTGAACTCATTACCACAGTTTAAAAAGTGGACTGAAAATAACTTGTAGTCAAAAATTGAGCACATTAATTAATTTCTACCGACGAGTATAATTGACCATATCAAAAATGCTATATGCTACATTTGCAGGCATATACTCTCTTTTGGGAATTACTAAGTAACCATTACAGTCAAGTCTATAAAATAAACATAGTAAATATGTTTAGGGAACACACACAATTGGGGGGGAATCAGTAAATATGTTTAGGGAACACATACAATTGGGGGGAAAGGGGAGAATCATACATGTCTCACTAAAAACAAAACACTTTTAATCTTACTATTTAGCAATTTATCATTTTTATATTTCAATATCTCAATTCATTATGCATGTATTATCACTCAAATGGGAGAGTTAAAGAGCACTCTAAACCCAAAATGTCATCATTTAACTTCTTTAATCATAGGTTTCCAAAGGCCTCTCTCACTCAAAGTCCAGCCTTATGTATGCAAATCATTACCCCCCCCCCAAAAAAAGCAATTAAAAAAAAACACTTAGTAGTAATTTTCCCTGTCTTGCATTTTGACTGTATCTTAAATTTAAGACTGAAATAATTATCATTCCCCAACAGTCATCCCTCAGTCATCTTTGGAAATATAGTATTTTCCAGAGTGATTCTTATTTTACACAATGGAGTATGGGGATATGGGTCAAACCTTGTTTTCTTTCATGTTTCTTTGGCCAAGCCTTTAGCATTAGCCTTATCTCACAACACATTATAAGCCCTCCTAAAACTACAAACACTTATATCCATAAAAATGTATCTTAAAACTATATGTCACAGTTGGATGTTTCCCCACTATATTTACTTGATCTCCCCAGCTAACTAGCTACAATTCTTGTTCAATTTGATTGTTTGCTGTATTTACTTTAGCAATATGTATTGTAAAGTTAGGAGAAACTGCAAAGCCCGATGACCAAAGCTTGGCTGATTTATTTATTTTTTTTACTACTGGTTCAACAACGGTGGGTATAGGTATGATTTTTGACTAAACCAATTACACTTTTGAATTCTGAACAGTAATTGAACTAATTGGGCATACTTTTCCTACATAACTGCATTTTAACTGTTGTGTGACGAGACAGTATTTTGCATTACCCACATGGGTGGCATATTTTATGTTCATTCCAGGTTCTCAGCCATACCGAGCAGTTGAAAGAAGGCCTTTCTTGAGTTCTTGTCTCATTATGATCTATATCGCAGATAGGTTATATAGCCCTTAAGGCATGGCATTGCCCCATCCATTTGGCTTGCACTTCCGTGCAGCAGTCCAGAAGGGGTGTCTGCCAACATCCACATGTCTTACTAGCATCTGGGAGACACTGACACATCATTTAAAAATAGTGTCTTCAAAGTGAACAAACATGTACTATTATCTCAAACATCCTTTTCAATTATTGGAAGGGAAAGTGAAAAAACAAACTTGCAAGTCTTTAGTAAAGAGTTAACACTGATATCCTCTGAACTCTAGCTGTGATAATCTTTGAGATTACAGGCAGTCGGAACTTTCTCCAGATTCAGCCGCTGCTGAAACTGATCAGAGGCTGACTACAGGAAGCCCTAGGCAGAGTTGCTCTGCCCCCAGCTTCCTGGAATCAGCCTGATCAGTTTCAACAGCGGCTGAATCTGGAGCCTGGGACAGAACAGCTGGGGCGCTGCCCGGTAGGTTCCCACAGGACCAACCCGACAGCACCCCAGCTGCTCTACCCGAGGCGTCCCACAACGAAAGCCTGGTCTGCTGGGGTGGGGGGCGCACTAGCTGCGCCCCCTCCCCCCCCCAGCAGACCAGGGAGACCTGAGCAAAACCACACAGGCGGAGGGACCCTGCCGCCCGTGTGGCTTTGCTCCTGTCTCCCTGGAGAAGCTTTGCTCGTTTGCCCGGGACCCCCGCCGCCTGGGCGGCTTTGCTCCTGTCCCCTTGGTCTGCTGGGGGGGGGGGGTCACATACACAGCCAGACCCCACCCACCTTCCCCTCCCGCCATGACACTCAGCTGACTTCTGCGCCACTCAGCCAGGCCGTCAGGGGGGAGCAAGCGGCACAAGCAGCCGTGTGGGCCCCACACTACCCATGCAGCACGGGCCACCCAGAGGGAACAGCCAGCATTTCAGCAACAGTGCTGCCCAGAGGGAACAGCCAGCATTTCAGCGTTACAGATTCTCATACATTGGGCTACTATTATGAACCTATTGCATTGTACATTAGTGCCTTAGCTATAGTATGATTTCCAGCTTTATCATTATTGTGATTAAGTAACAGATTAATCCCTTTTGGGGGGTTTCCCTTAATACTTAGCCAATAATAAGAACTGCCCAACAGTGTGAAGGATATTGATAATCAAAGGCAATATAAGCAAAATTCTTAACAGCTCCAAATGTAGCCACTCTATGTTCTTTACACTAAGTATATTTGTTCTAGAGTAGCTAATATTTGAGATGCATGAACACTAGGGCTCCAAGTAACAAGTGAATTCCTATACTGACCCAGAGCATGTGCCAGCGCTTCTGCTGTAGCAGCTAGTTCCAACATAAATGGTTATGAATAGTCAGGCTGAACCAACATAGAAACTGAAGCTAATGTCTTCTTCAATTTAGTGCCTGCTTCAGTTAACTGTAGGTTTACACTATCTTGTCTTATGATTTTAATTGCAGTAAATTAATAATTTAACAAATATTTTAGAAATCATTTTGCAAAATATTAATACAATGTTTACAGAAAAAGCGTATTATTGTTAACTGATTAATGTGGACCTTTTACATTTTTTATCCCCCTCACTTGGAAAGTTATGCCACAGGAATAACAACTGATTCACCTAAAGGATGAACTGTTTACAACTTTTCCTCTCAGCAGGATTACATTATTCATCACAGTGGGATTCTCTATATTTTGTGCTCTTCCAGATTGACAACTGTGCTATAGGGACTGCTAAGGTCACATTATATATTTTTGTGTTCAACAGGACAAACATGTTTACAATATATAACAAAATATGAATAGCTTTACAATTTATAAACTAATAAAGGTCTTTTAATCTCTAACTGAAAATGTGTGATATAAAAATATTTTTATTTTGTGATAATTTATGTTCACATTTTTGTTACAAATAAACATAAAACTCAAAAGAAAAATTTCAAGCTAGTTTCCATTGTTCAGAGCCAGTCCATTGTGGTCCATCCCTCCTGCTGCCATTCTGGGATAGAACCACATCATCATCCTAGTGAAGAGGGCTGTAGCTGTGGTGATTGTCGAGGTGAAAGCACGGGCTTCGGAGAAGTCTGAAAGGACCATGGAGAAACTACCGACTGGACTCAAAAGTATTCTGGCAAACCATTCATTGTCTTAGTAGGGGTTTGTGGGATGTTGCCCTGGCTGTTCTTAGCAAGGGTGGTGAAGCACTGACCTCGACTGAGGAGAGATAGAAGGAGCACTTTGAGGAACTCCTCAACCTGGTGGACATGCCCCCCTTTCAGGAGACAGTGCCAGAAACCCACAGTGAAATCAGATCTCTTTCTGTTTTTGAAGTTGCTACAATAATAATGTGCCTTTGCAGCAGCGGTGTATGAGATTTGTCCAGATATCTGGAAATCGGTGAACAATGTCTAAGTATTGTGGTTAACATGTTGCATGGAAGGCAGGGGCAATATCTTTGGACCTGAAAACTGGTACCCATCTTTAAGAAAGGAGACCAGCGAGTGTATTCCACCTTTGGGGGGAGGGAGGAGCAGGGAAGAGGGAAGAAAAAAAAAAAAAATCACACTGCTCAGCCTCTTCAGCTAAGACTATGGCAGGGTATTGAAGAGGAGGGTACACCCATTATTTAAACCTTGGCTTCAGGAAGAACAATGCAGATTCAGTACCAGCCATGGAAAAACAGACCAGCTCTTTGCTCTCATGCAGATGTTAGAGAGGTCATGAGCGTTTGCTAATCTGGTCTATCTTTGTTTTGTAGATCTGGAGAAAATATATGACCATATTCTTGGAGATGTCTTGTGGGAAGTGGTGCAAGACTATGAGGTGCCAATGCCACGTTTGTCCTGCTATCTTGTCCTGCTATTCATGAAGTGAGTTGCATCTGTATTCTTGGCATTAAGTCCAGTTCATTCAAGATGAGCATTAGACTCCGCCAAGGTTGCATCTTGTCTGTGCTCCTGCTCGTGATTTTCATGGACAGGATTTCAAGATGCAGCCAAACTCTGGAGCACATCTGGTATGGGGACTCAGTATCACTGTTGTTTGTATATAATATTATCCTCCTTGCTTGTTCAGATTCTCATCTTAGATGCACACTCAAATGTTTCACTGCCAAATCTGAAGTTACCTGGATGCGATTCAGCACTTTCAAATCAGAGGTCATGGTTCTCTCCCAAAAGAAAATGGACTTTTTCCTCCAGGCAATGACAGAGCAGCTGTCCTTAGTGGAAGAGTTTGAGTGCCTATGGGTCTTGTTCACAAGTGATAGTAAGCACAAGTGAGAACCTGACCAGTGGATTGATGCAACAGCGGCGATGCAGGCACTGTTCTGACCCATGTGTAAGCGGGGGAATGGTCCCGCTACTGTGGGGGACTTTCTTGTCTTCTATACTACCCCAGTGAAATGAACCAGCAAAAGGATCTGAGTCCCCACTCCCACTTCTTTTACCCAAAGACCTCCCTGTCTGAGGGCTCCCCTTTCACTCTCCCGAGTAGCAGAGTCCTCAAAAATCACAAAAACTCTGAGCCCAGGTTTTCTAGGGCTCAATCCCCGACCTTGTAGTCACTTAGGGCAAGTGTTAGGGTGTCCCCACTCTGGGGTGTTCTCTTCACACTGGATGCTTTCTTGACCCACTGATCATTACATACAGTTCAAAGCAAATACAATTTATTAAACAGCAACTGATTAAAAAGAAAAGAATAAGGAAAAAATGAGAAAGGTTAAAAGAGAACACACAGTCCCACTCTGTAGCACGGGGACATCACAAACAGCAGTTTGCAGAGTGTAAGGACAGTCCACAGTCTGTTCCTTATAAGTCCCAGGGCTCTCTCTCAGTTCCTGGCTGTGCTGCGGGGAGCTGCAGGTTGGACTTGCTTGATCTGGCAGTGACCACACAACTTCAGGCTCTAGGTGGTAGGACCCCTTTTCCAGTTGGAGTTACAATCCCTCTCCAAGTCTGGCCTGCAGGGCCTCTTGGCTGGTGGCATCTTCCTGCCCAGAGCCTCTTTCCCCCCTTTGCTGGTCCCAGCTCCAGACTATGCTGCTTTGTCAGCCTCCAGCTTCTTGTGTTGTTTCTCTGACCCCTTTGAGTCTGGTCACTGCAGATCTACTTCTTAGCACAGGGTCTGTGCTCTGTGGGCTGTATGGCCTCTGGCTCTGTCACTGCAGGTCTGCTCTTCAGCACAGCTTGGACCTCTTGCTGCTCTTCTTAGCTCTCTCCCCTTTTGACTCAGAGACCCAGAAAATCCCAGCTCACACAGAGGACGGGACCTGGCCTTCTAATTCCCTCATTGGCCTGCCCAACCAGTCAATCAGGCTGACCTGGAGTGTTGGCCTCTTCCCATTTTCCCTGGGGACTGTCAGTCTCAGGGCCCTGATTTCTCATGGACTCTTCCCCTTTTGGTACTGGGAGCTGGCCAACCAAAAACTCCCACTGAGTTTTAGTAAGGGGCTAACAGTCCCCTTACACATGGTGGAGAAACAAGAGCTGAGTTCTCAAAGTTACTGGTTTGCAGTGCAATCTACATCCCCCTCCTCAACTATAGTAATGAAGCTTAGGTAATGACTGAAAGGATATCATATCATAGGTATAAGTGATGGAAATCAGTTTTTCCTTCAAGGTGGCTGAACTTACTCTCAGAGACAAGGCAATGGACTCAGCTCTACAGGAGGGCCTTAAAGTAGAACTACTACTCCTCTGGCTTGAGAGGAGATGTTTTCGGGACATGATAAAGCCCAGGGAGGCTTCCTTTGGAACACTATTATGCATGCCCCACTGAGAGGAGGCCTCAAGGCCAACTCAGGACATGCTGGACAAATTCTCTCTTTCAGCTGGTCTGAAAACACTCGGGAATCCAGAAGGAGCTGAAAACTGTTGCAGAAGCAAGAAAAATTATAAAGAGATGGTTACATGATACAGAACATACAACATATAAAATAAGGTAAGCAGCAAAAACTAGAGTTCTGCAAAGCAAATACAATGAAAAATGTAACATACCAAGATGAGTCAGAAATATAGAAAACACTATTAGGTTTAGTCACGGGGGGGGGGGGGGGGGGGGGGCAGGGGGATAGGGGGGAGACACAGTTTGCCAGAGATCAACTGTTGATTCTATAAAAAACAAAAACAAAAAATTGATTTAGTTACCGCACTTTAGATCAGGGCTACAATGACACAGCACATGCCAAGGGCTGCAATTTAAGTGTGGTTGCATATACATGCAAATAGCTTCTTTCACACTGATGGGCATGATTACAAAGATTAAGGCAAGGCTATGAAACATACAGGCCCCATGTAAGTCAGTTCTGCTGATATTAATAAAATGCAATATTTACCCGATTTCCACCCATACGACAGAACTTTCAATGAGCAATCACAGTCAAGGAATTTAACTACTAAAACGCATATCAACAGAAGACCATTATATTGACTACTTTTTGTTTTGGCTCCCACCCGCAGAGCAAACGTTGAGCCCCACGTAAACCCAAACTACATTGCGGGCCGCAAACAAATGGGCTGCGGGCCGCATGTGGCCTACAGGTCTCGTGTTGAGTAGCCCTGCTTTAGATGGAGCTCATCCAGGAATCTGTTTATTTTGAATGACTAATAACAAAAGAAACACTACTAAATAAATGACTAATTTTTAAAATATATTTAATAATTTACCTAAAGGTATTTATAAGTTTTAGGTTTGCCTTTTCCTACCCCTATTTTTTCATGTGTGCATAACATGGAAAAGTTTTTTAACTTGTAAAATAAGTAACTCTTATCTTTTTTTCTATGTTTAAAATAATGAAGACATTTAACTTTGACTGTTAAGGCCAATGGATTCTAGTGGAATTCTATTAAAAAACACATTCATTTTGCATTCCCCTTTAAATGGGGATTGACATTCTTGAAGTTTTTCCTTTGTATATTGCAGACTGTGAGCTGATGGACACATTTAAGTTATTCACATTCCCAAGCTGCAATTTTACTTGAACATTTTCTCTGTTTCTCGCAAAACTTAACATAAATGTTTTCATGGATCTGGATGGTGAGAAGAGTCCAACAACGTATTTATCCTTCCATGATTTAAACTCAAAACTTTTTAACAAACAATTTGAGAGGTCTATAAACCAAGAAAATTACCAGTGGCCAGCATTTTAACAGAAGAGTTCTCTGGGATGAGAAGAGGGAGAACACAAATCAAGCTCATCATTCTCTTCTTCTCAAAAAGGCAACTGGGGAGAGTGCAACAACAGGGCCAGTGTCCTTACATTTTTAAATTCTCTATTTGGCATATTACGATACATTTTGTCTTCCTATGACACGCAGTCTATGTTTCTCACTCTCATAATACAGTAAGTGATTTTTATGAAGAACAAATACTGAGGCTGCCACTTGCCCACAACTTTTTAAATTCTACTTTTAACGGTTTGCAGGATTAACTCCTTTTAACTTGTGTTTACGGGACAAGTTCATTACATATAATTCTTCAATACAAA
Source organism: Pelodiscus sinensis (assembly GCF_052426305.1). Classification (NCBI taxonomy): domain Eukaryota; kingdom Metazoa; phylum Chordata; order Testudines; family Trionychidae; genus Pelodiscus; species Pelodiscus sinensis. The sequence goes on along the minus strand of NC_143055.1, from coordinate 25,815,842 downwards.
CTCACTTTTTAAGGGAGTTTTTGTATTTCCAGTTCACATTACTCTTAAAAGTCTTTTCTACCACATCATCAGCTGCTGCCCTTCAGACTTTTCTATCATAGCCCCCTCTATGGGAGATAATAAACTGTTTAACATAGTCATAAAGAAGGAATGAGAACGTGTTTTCTTACCTTTGTTATTTTCTTCAATACCATAACTAGGAGCTCTCTTCAACTTCCTATGCCTTTTTAATACTCCAAAAGTCTTAGGTCACAATCCCAAAAAACCCAGAATTGGCAATAAGACATCTTAGACTTTTCCACATCCAGGGAAGCCAATGTTAGAAGTGTAAAGTAGAACACAAGAGTCACAAGCCCAACCAATTTAGGCGACCTCTGGCCTGTATTTCTCAGTCCTGTTCCTTCAATTTCTGATCCAATATTTTTCCAATTTAAGCCTTGTTCACCTTTCTCCAATCAACATTAAGCATTTGTTTTAGGCAACCTGTACAATATGCATGCCCATGCTTCAATTTACACAGCTTTTGCTGTTTGTCATTTTTTTGTTCCTGAGTGTTCCTTGTAAAGAAGTTTCTTGTAATTAGAGGTTTATATGCTTGTTACTAGGGATGTTCAAATCTAGGGGGATTACATGCAGGAGGGGGGAAGGAATAGATGGATTCACAAAGGGCAAGTCATGCCAGACCAATCTGATTAGCTTCTATGATGAGGTACCTGGCTCTGTGGATATGGGGAAGTCAGTGGATGTGATATCCTTGACTTTAGCAAAGCTTTTGATACGATCTCCCACAATACTCTGGTCAGCAAATTAAGGGAGTATGGATTAGATAAATGGACTGTAAAATGGATTAAAAGGTGGCTAGAATGTCAGGCCCATGTAACCATGACAGTTAACCAATGAGCTCATGTGTAACCGTTTAATTGTGTACACTAACAAATCCCTACTTGAAAAATTTAAAGAACAACTAATAGTCTTGCAGCATCTTGGAAACTAACAAAACATGTACTTTGTTTTGTTAGTTTCTAAGGTGCTGCAAGACTATTCATTGTTTAAGTTTTTCCAGTTACAGACTAACTTGATTACCCCTCTGAAGCTTTTGAAAATCTCTACTTGTTACCTAAACTATTCCAAACAATATTATTTTGTCTTGTTAGCAGTAATAACATTTTAATCAAAAGAGCAATTCTATACAAAAAAGGAGAACTACCAAAACCACACTCGTACGAGTGAGGCCTTGACCAAAATGTTACCTTGTCTAAACTCATTAACTATCCATAAAATTATTAAAAATCTAACAATGCTCTCAATTTTACCATTTAGCCAGTCTTCATCTTTATATTTCAATATCATATTATTTCAGTAAGAGTGCATGTGTGTGTGTGTGAGAGAGAGAGAGAGAGAGAGAGAGAGAGCGCGAGCGAGCGAGCGCCTACCTACTGCGGTGAGAGGGGGCAATTAAAGAGCATTCTGACAACAAAATACCAATAAGTTTTTATTTTCTTTAAACACAAAAATTCAAATGCCTTTTTCTCTCAAAGTCTACTTTTATGTTTACAAATAATTATAAAACACGTGCACAGTTAGTAATTTTCCAAGTTGTATTTTGAGTAATGATGTTAAGGAGCAGTTATTTAGTTAATTGTGTAGTTGATACAATTTGTATCGACTATTCGTGTAGTCGATAAGGGGAGCCACTCTGCAAAGCCACAGTGAGCGTAACTCCTGGAGTTGGTGCAAGCTGGGACTGCACAGTCCTGTCACGTGCCGGCTCCGGGAACCACCCACACTGTGGCTCTGCATTTTAAGTGTAGTAAGAGCTGGGATGTTAATGACTAGTCGCCTCTCTGATTTAAAAAAAAAAAAAAAAAAAAAAGCTTATCAGATAGTCGACTTAGTCCCTCAACTAGTTACTCCCCCGGCCTGCTAGATGCTTCTATCAGAGGCAACTGGGAGGAAGGAGCAGGAGCTAGCACTGGGGGGAGCCGGCTTAAAAGATGATTCCTCCCAGCATCGTCTCCATGGGGGGCCGAGGAGGCGGAAGGGTCACAGGGACTGGGTACGAGCCGGGAATCAGCTTATTCCTGGCTCGCACCCACTCCCAGATGCTGTGCTCCAGCCTCTTAAATGTATTAAAAGCCTGCTGGCTCTTAATACATTTAAAAGGCTGGAGCACAGAGGAGGAACTCAGCGCGAGGCAGGAATCAGCTCTCTCGGCTCGCGTTGGGTCCCCCCACTGCGCTCTAGCCTTTTAAATGTATTAAAAGCTGGCAGGCTCTTAATACATTTAAAAGGAAGAGGCACAGCATCTGGGAGTGGGTGCTGCGGAGTCAGTGCTAGGGAGAACCGGGTTTTAAGCTGGCTCCCCCCAGCACCAGCTCCTATGCCCCTCTGCCCTTGGAAACTAACATCCTACTCTGATTTACAGATGTAATAGTATAGTCAGTTAACCGATTAACAGATAAGTTTGTAGGTTAATGCTATATATTACACGCATTTCCCTCTTCCTCCTCTCCCTGACAGAGAATTTCTCAGTCCTGGCTTGCGACCTACCTCTGCTGCAGCTCTGCATTTCAAATGTATTAAAAGCTGGGCAAGCAGGCAACTCAGCTCAGTTCTGGCTTGTGCCGGGTTCAGGAGCTCAGACCCCCTCCCCCAGACAGGGAGTGCTTCCACCCCGCACTGCTGCCTTTTTCTCAGAAGCAGCTGCACAGGGCGACAGGCAGTTGGTTTGCAAGGGGAGCTGGTTTTCAAACTGGCGCCTCTTGTGGACCAGCTCCCACCTGGCACCCCACGCTACTGCCTCTGAAACAGTGGCTGCTGGCCCCGCCCCAGGGACTATAGAATAGTCGACTAACCAATCAAATTTCATGAGATTACTCGACCATTCAATTAACCGACATTTAACATCCCTACTCTGGTTTGGCTGGAAAATAAAACTGCTGGTTGCCATTCTGGCAAAAACACTTTGAAACACTTAAAGTACCTGAAAAGAACCTATCCAATCTCTCCTGGGAAATCGCCAGAGACAACTGATCAGGCATCATGTTGAAACTGCAACTCAGGGTCAGGCATGCTTAGCAGAACACTTATCTTTGGTTCAACTCATTTCTGAAGAAATTGCTATGTGGCTGAGATCAGTTAAATTCATCCCTTCTTCTACTCAAATTGAAAACTCAGCTCTATTGCTCTCTGAATGTCACCTTAGTGCATGAAAACTCCGTCACTGAGAGGCATCTCAGTATTGTTGTGCATGGTTTTAGGCATCCACTACCAATCAACCCCATTGTACTTGTTTGGCAGACAGGATATCTGACACAAAATACAGGACTATGTAGCACTTTAAAGACTAACAAGATGGTTTATTAGATGATGAGCTTTCGTGGGACAGACCCACTTCCTCAGATCAAATAGTGGGTCTGGCCCACGAAAGCTCATCATCTAATAAACCATCTTGTTAGTCTTTAAAGTGCTACTTAGTCCTGTATTTTGTTTCAGCTACACCAGACTAACACGGCTACATTTCTATCAGGATATCTGACAGTTCCACTTGCCTAGAATGCACTCATGCTATTGCCCAGAAGCCTGGAATATGAAGTTTTCTTGTGCTTATGACTACAGGTTTAAGTGATTCAAGATGAGAGATTTCCTGAGACAAGCTTCCAGTTCTGATAAAGTCAAACTGCCACTGTAACTTTATTAATTATTTTAAATTAACATAATAGTCTTTAAATCAGATTTTAATTTAAATAATGTTACCACCTATGCTAGATTGCAAAGTCTCAGTGCATAAATAACTGAATAAAAAGGATCATTACTACTTCTAATTAGAATATTTATTTCAGAGGCTCTCTCATGCTAAATATTGGTTAACTGAATATAGGGCATCCGCACTGTACATCCAAGATACATTTAAAAAAAAAGTAGACGTATAGCAAAGGGATGTAAAGCGAGGAATTTTCTTCCTGTGACTAACATCCGTTTCCGTCATTAAAAAAAAGACCAATTAGTGCAGAACAGAGAATGGGAGGACTTAAAACGGAACAGTTCCCACAAGCATCAATGACGCCAGCTCAGAAGCAACATATACTGGGGCAACTTATAGCAAGGATGCCCTGTAGTCGAGTAACCTCATGAATTCTTATCAGTTAGTCAACTATTCTACAGTCCCTGGGGGCAGGCCTGGCAGCCACTGTATCAGAGGTAGCAGCAAAGGGTGCCAGGCAGACACTGGTCCGCAAGGGAAGTCAGTTTAAAAACAAGCTTCACTCGCAGACCAGCTGCCTGTTGCTCCGTGCTGCTGCCTCTGATAAAGAGGTAGCAGCACAGGGTGGCAGCAGCCCGTGTCTAGTGGGGGTCTAAGCTCCCAAACCTGGCATGAGCCAGAACTGAACTGGGTTGCCTGCCTGGCTGGCTTCTAATACACATTAAATGCAGAGCCACAGTAGGGGTATGTCCTGGACCCATCACAAGCCAGGACTCAGAAATTTACTGGCAGGAAGAGAGAAAGAGGGAAATGCATGTCTTCTATAGCATTAACCTATAACCTTTTGCTTATCAGTTAATTAGTTAATCAACTACACTATTACATCCCTAGCTCCCACCTCTAAATTCATTCTTCTGCAAATAACCAATATTGTCAAAAGTAAAATATCCCCATGACATTATGCCAAAAAGTGCAATTCTGCTGACACCCTCCAGAAAAAGTGTCAATATTTCTTAATATATTCTCTAATACACATATTTTTGTTTCCAATAGCTGCAGGCTATATATTTTTGTTTATATCTATCAGGTTACTTTAGCTCTAGTGTATAGAGGTACAACTCCACTGGCTTCATAATTTGAATCATGATTTAATTTAGCCTACTGTTTTAAAAACTGCAACTCCAGCAAAAAAAATATCTCTGGTAGTTGATTTTAAAAAGTGTCAATTCATTAAAGCTGTTCAATGGGTTGGAATGATAGCCTAAAATCTGGAGAGAGATTAATGAACAGAAGACAGGTAAAGCTCTCAAGAGTTCATTGTGAATACAATTTATGACATGGTTAGGACACTGTATTAGTACAGCATGTAATATTTATCTGCACACAGAACATACACATACATCTTCAACAGTTATATGGCCCCAATTCTGAAAACCTAATTGTGCACATAGTATATTTAACTGTAGTCACAAGAATAGATCTAGTAACTACTATGTCACTATTCTTCTGAGTAAATTTACGTTCAAGCATAAATGTTTGCAGGAGCAGGGGCTACAAAAAAGGAGGAATTCTGGTACTCGCATGCAACAGAATTAACCCTAATAATGAATACAGCATAGAGGCTATATAACATCACCAGAGACTGCTACGTGTCATTATAAGCAATATACATGCCTTACCTCTGCCAAGTCACTTGGGGGAGGGCTTAGTTTTAAAGGGATATGTCAGCCTGAAAGCTGATCAGTTTTTTTTAAAGCGTCAGGACAAGAGTAGTTTTAGGTTCTCCTGCGTCCCCCACCAATTGCTGAGTTTGAAAACCATACTGCTGGCTATTATTTTGTTTTTGTGTTCTTTCTCTCCTGTTACTGGGTAAAAGTCCCCCACGAACAACCGAGAGTAAACGAACGACTACCGGGCAGTTGTTTGTGGGAGGTTTTTTTTTTTTTTTTTGCCCAGCACGTTGGTTTTAATGGGAACTTTTAAAAGCCCCCCCCCCCCCCCGCAGCCCGACCAGCCACGCAGAGCCACCGCCTGGTCACTGCGGATGCACGGGGGCTGTAAAGGGGAAAGACCGACACGCAGGGGAGGGGGCTGCCAAGTGCACGAAGGAAAAGACTACGGGGCGGAGGGGGGGGGATAAGAGACTCTCCTCCCCCCTCCGCTTTGCATGGCACCGAGCTGCGGGGCACCTGTAGCTGAGATGGGGCTCGCTGTGCAGACGGGCAGTTGCTCTGTTACCTCCACGCCACCCCCTCCCCCGCACTCACCACCTCGCGGGCCCGGCAGGAGAAGTCGCTCTTGGGCCGCTGGCTGCCCCGTTTGAGCAGCTCATCCCGGCCGCTCTCGCCGACCGGGACCCCCAGCGCCTTGTTCCGGGTCTTCACCGTCTTCACGCTGGCTTTGAACAGCAGCGTGATGTCCGCGGCCATAGCGACCCCGCTGCCGCCTCGCACGCCGGCCCCGCGTGGGTCACCCGCACAGTCCTCCCCGCACAACTCCGGCCGCCGTGCAGGGTTCCGCCGCCTTATCCGCCCCGGCGCCGCCCCGAGCCGCCAGGGAGCGCAGAGCCGCTGGGGTGGCACAAAGTGCAACTGGCACGTTCCCAGGCCCCCGCCCCGCGGAAACCCCGCTGCAGTGCCCCAGTGTGGGCGTGAGGGGAGCCCCCAGTGCGGGTGTGGGGGGAACCCCCAGGGAGAGCCCCCAGTGCCCAGTGTGGGTGTGGGGGGAACCCCCAGGGAGAGCCCCCAGTGTGGGTGTGGGGGGAATCCCCAAGGAGAGCCCCCAGTGCCCAGTGTGGGTGTGGGAGGAATCCCCAAGGAGAGCCTGCAGTGCCCAGTGTGGATGTGGGGGGAGCCCCCAGGGAGCGCCTGCAGTGCCCCAGTGTGGGTGTGGGGGGAACCCCCAGGGAGTGCCTGCAGTGCCCAGTGTGGGTGTGGGGGGAGCCCCCAGGGAGAGCCTGCAGTGCCCCAGTGGTGTGGGTGTAGGGGGGGGCGAGCCTGCAAGGTTACCTTACTGCACTGCCCTGGTGGTGGGGGGAGAGGGGAGCCCCTCATTGCCTCAGTGTGCAGGGGGTGAGCCTCCAGGAAATCTTTCACTGCTGCAGGGGAAGGGGTATGAGTCTCCCCTCCATCCCCAGTGAGATCCTCTGTTCCAGTACCCATGGGGTTATCACTCTCCATGCCACAGGCAGACTGTCTCACTGGGGGAAGAGAGTGACCTTTCATTCTACAATGAGGCCCCTATACAGTTGTGGTGGGGAGGAGTGAGCCCTAGTGAAACTAAGGGGGGAGGGATAGCTCAGTGGTTTGAGCATTGGCTTGCTAAAGCTAGGGTTGTGAGTTCAATTCTTGTGCAGGCTATTTGGGGCAAAAATTTGTCAGGGATGGTACCTGGTCCTGCTGTGAAGGCAGGGGACTGGACTTGATGACCTTTCAAGGTCCCTTCCAGTTTTTAATTCAAAATGACCTTAGCAAGTTAGAGAAATGGTCAGAGGTAAACAGGATGAGGTTTAATAAAGAGAAATGCAAAGTGCTCCACTTAGGAAGGAACAATCAGTTCCATACATACAAGATGGGAAGCGACTGTCTAGGAAGGAGCATGGCGGAAAGCGGTCTAGGGGTCATAGTGGACCACAAGTTGAATATGAGCCAACAGTGTGATGCTGTTGCAAAAAAAGCAAATATGATTCTAGGTTGTATCAACAGGTGTGTTGTAAGCAAAACTCGTGAAGTCATTCTGCCGCTCTACTCTGCACTAGTTAGGCCTCAGCTGGAGTACTGTGTCCAGTTCTGGGCGCCACATTTCAAGAAAGATGTGGAGAAATTGGAAAGGGTACAGAGAAGAGCGACAAGAATGATTAAAGGTCTAGAGAACATGACCTATGAAGCCAGACTTCATGAACTGGGCTTGTTTAGTTTGGAAAAAAGAAGATTAAGGGGGGACATGATAGCGGTTTTCAAATATCTAAAAGGGTGTCACAAGGAGGAAGGAGAAAATTTGTTCCTCTTGGTTTCTGAGGACAGGACAAGGAGTAATGGGCTTAAAGTGCAGCAGGGGAGGTTTAGATTGGACATTAGGAAAAAATTCCTAACTGTCAGGGTGGTCAAATATTGGAATAAATTGCCAAGGGAGGTGGTGGAATCTCCCTCTCTGGAGATATTTAAGAACAGGTTAGATAGACATCTGTCAGGGATGGTGTAGAAGGAGCTTGATCCTGCCTTGAGGGCGGGGGGCTGGACTCGATGACCTCTCGAGGTCCCTTCCAGTCCTATTATTCTATGATTCTATGATAAAATCAACAGGGCTCCCTGAAGGAGTTCTATCAAAACTGGGGTTTGAGGACTAATTTTTCTTCAGTTGAATCGTAAAATAAAAATTGGTAGGGTTCCTGCATTTACTAAAAGAGATCTTAATCTGTCTTTGAATCTTTGCACTCTAATTCCTTTTACTTCCATGAAAGATATATATTTCACCAAAAGCATAGTTTGGACTTATGCTTAGCATTCTGTTTTTGTTTCTTACAGTAAACGCTTAACCATTACAAGCCAAACTTAATAAAGCGTGGGTCACGCATATGAATTTTGCCAGTATTGTAATACTGGCCAATCCCTCCTAATGCAGATGCAGTTACATAGTCACAAAAATGTTTTGGCCAGGATCTCTTTTTTCTGGTTCAATGACTGAAATAATCTATATTTGGCAAAAACAAAAGCTGGTATAACTGCATCTACACTAGGGCTTTTGCCAGGATAACAATGTTGTAAAAAAAAAATCAACGGTAAAACTTTTAACTGTAGACCTGGCCTTAGGTGGGTATTTTCATGCAGTGTGTTCTTATAAACAATATTATGGCAGGTGTCACCAGGTGGTGCTATTACAGTGTGTTATTGTTGTCCAAGTTCTTTTTCTTAGGCTATGTCTAATGCTACAGTGGACAGCTGTAGTGCACTACTATAGAAATTAACTGCAGTGCTTCTGTGTAGTCCAGAGTCACCAACAGCAGCATGGGGGGCTGTAGCCCACAATTAAAAGGGCCCACGGCTCTAGACTGCCACTGCCACTGACAATAGCATCTGGAGCCTACACAGCATGATCCAGGTGGTGCTGAGGGCTGGGTGGGGAAGGCTACTCCCCCCCGGAAAACTCTGCCAATTCTGTCCAAGGCCTCGCCCTTAACTAGGGGCCCAGAGTTGAGCTCCCCTCCCACTTTGCTGAGGTCCCAGTGAAGTCTGTCGCTTGCTCTGGTGTAGACACTATCTACACTGTCTGCAAGATAATCCACATTCCCAAGAGTTGGTAACTAGAGTGAACAGAAGAATTTCTTCATTAAACTAGCACTATCTACAGTGGGGGTTAGGTCACCAAAGCTACTTCTCTTCCATGTGTGAAAAATCCTGAGGCCTTGTCTACACCTACCAGCACCTTCAATCTACTTCAACTATGCAAATAGCATAGCTGAAGTTGACATTCTCCCTGTGGTGTCTTGCATTCAGTAAGGTTGGAGACTGCTCTCCCATCGATGCCAGCTACTCTTCTCGTCTTAGTAGACTACTAGCATCAAAGGGAGTGCACTCGGAGATCACTTAGTGTAGACAAGCCCTGAGAAAAGTAGCATATGCTGTATGCTGAAAAGTAGCTATTCCCAGTTTGGATTGGCCCCTGCATTTTTCAACCATGTGGAGACATGTTGATTAGTTGATTGAAGTAGGTTTTTCCTCTGGAACTGGGCACTGGTGTTAGGCTTACATTCCTGAAAGAAGAGTTGCATGCAATCTCTTGACCACCTCTGTTCCATGACTAATGTATAAGTGTAAATAAAACAAGTTACTATGTCAATGCTTTCTCTTCCACTGGGAAGCTGAGCTGTGAGGCCCTGGACAGCTGTTACCATTCAGCAGAGGGGCAATGGTAGTATTGGAACAGGACACTGGTGATGGAAGAGGGGGCAATAGTAAATTGCACTTTGAATCGTCTAGCAATGACACTAGCAACTCCATGGAAGGGCTGGAGACAATTTTAAGAAATAACATGTTGTTATTAATATTATTGAGGCAAATTCATTCTCCCCAGATTGAGCACAAGCAGTCTGCCTTTGTGCAAGAGGATGTTGCAGGCATAGAGGGGAATGCAGCCTCACTCAGCAGACTATGATGGTGCTTTAGTCTCAGCCCACCACTAACTTCTGTAAGTTCCCTTCATGGGGAAGGGAAAAAAACGGATGTGTAAATTGCTGGTGGATCTACATATATTGTAACTTACACCTCTTCTCCCACAGTTCCCCATCCTGCTTTTGGCCCATAAACTCCCATGGTAGTCCTCAGAGAGTAGAACCTCCGCAGAGGCCTCAAAATCCTGCCACTTGCCACAGAAGAACTGAAATTAATACAGGCTGAACCTCTCTAGTCTGGCACTCTCTGGTCTGGCAACATATGTGGTTTGGCATGATTTAAGTTAGCTGGATGTCCATTTATCATCTGTGTGGCCACGTTTCCCATGGTCCCATAAAGTTTTACTACGGCCACCAGTCTTGGCTCTCAGTAATCTATGCTGTTATTTAGCTCTAAATGTCTTTTAAGAGCCCAGTAATCAGTGGAATTGTAGGTAATGCTGTTAGATAATATTGATCTCCCATGGTTCAGCAAAATCTCTGGTTTGGCACTGGTCAGGTCCTAAGGGTGCTGGACTAGAGAGGTTTAACCTATACATTGAATTGGAGGATCTCCATAGCTGCATAAAAAGTCATGATTTTTACCATTATTATAATCCAGCGTTACACAAGTTTAAAAGCTCAACACACGCTTAACTATGGATATATTAATAAGCTCCCTACTTTCAGTCTAAATAGGTAACAGATGAAAATAGCAGAAAAGTAAAAATGAACTCTATCATTGCAAACAATAAGATCCGTTTAAAAAAACACCTTAAAAATGAGTGGTCCAATAGCACTTTAAAGACTAACAAGAATATAGGTAGCATCATGAGCTTCTGTGGGCACAACCCACTTCTTCAGGTGCTACAGGACCACTCATTGTATTTTAAGCTTCCTGGGGCTGAGTGTAGGGACTTCTGGATTGCCTGAGTCAGAGGGCAGGGGTCCCTACTTTCAGCACTGGTGCAGCCAGAATCCCCACTGTCACCTGTGTGGACTGAAAGTGGGAGAGCTCATTAACAGATCCATAGTTAGCGTTGTGTGTGGTAGGACTCATGCTGTCAAACTTGCAGTGGAAGCCTAACGTGGAATTGTTGATTTCTGCAGTATTGTAAGTTAAGCAAGGCATTAATTATAATCCATATATTTTACTTATTGTTCTGTTCATCTCCTAAATGGTGATTCTATTCGGACATTAATGTGTCCTTTCAATAAAAAGAATACAGAGTTGGTTGCTAACCTCAGTTAAGTCACTGTCCTTTGTGCCAGATTTAAAATGAGAAAATATTTGAAGTATTAACTGGGGGTATGTCTACACTAGCCACCCTAGTTCGGACTAGGGTGGCTAATGTAGTCATTAGAACTTGCAAATGAAGCCCAGGATTTAAATATCCCGGGCTTCATTTGCATGTTCCCTGGCGCCGCCATTTTTAAATGCCTGGTAGTTCGAACTACTTGCCCGCGGCTACACGTGGCACGGGCTAGGTAGTTCGAACTAAAGCTCCTAATTTGAACTACCATTACTCCTCCTGCAATGAGGAGTAACGGTAGTTCAAATTAGGATCTTTAGTTCGAACTACCTACCCCGTGCCGCTTATAGCCACGGGCAGGTAGTTAGAACGACTGGGCGTTTAAAAATGGCAGCACCCGGGAACATGCAAATGAAGCCCGGGATATTTAAATCCCGGGCTTCATTTGCAAGTTCTAATGACTACATTAGCCACCCTAGTCCGAACTAGGGTGGCTGATGTAGACATACCCTAAGTGGGCACTGGGGGAGGCAAGATGCTTCATTCCAGGAATGCCACAATTATTTATGTGAACTAGTAGTCAAATGCCATTGCTCTTTTGAGTTTTAAAAAATTCTGTATGGGGGCTATTGCAAGAAAATATTCATGTAATAATATGTACGTAATAATGCCAGAAATTCACAGGTGGTAAATTAGATATTTAGAGAAAGGTATTTTTTTTAAATTGCATATTTCCATCTTTCCTTGCATTACCGAGAATAAATTCCAAAAATAATGACTCTTTAATCATGCTGTCACCTTGTATCGATCTTTTTGTAGACTTTTTTGATGCATTAAAACTACTGTTGCCATATATTAACATACCTCTTGCAGGCTATAATTATGCCACCCTTATGCTCTGAATAGTCCCTTTCTCTGCAAACAGTCTCCCCAAAATGAATGGGATTATTCACATAGATTCATATTGTGAATCCCTTGCTCCCACTGATGAGCTGTTACTTGTACCAGCAGTCTTCTTGAAGTCAATAGGATTGCTTGGGGAAATAACTCCTTACCACTAAAACAGCCTCACTCATAGTAAGATACAACTAAAAGTGAGAAAAGGTGTCAGTATCAAGCTTTGTTCCTATGCCGCCTTATGCTTATAGAGCCTGATTGGAAAAAACACCCAAAAGTCAGTGGGCAACTTTTCATAGACTCCAATGGACTTTGGATAGACAACGTTTTTATATTATTGGACTATAGTTATTGTAGCTCTTATACTATTTGGGCTCGTCTACATTGGCCCCTTTTCCGGAAGGGGCATGTTAATTTCAGAGATCGTAATAGGGAAATCCGCGGGGGATTTAAATATCCCCCGCGGCATTTAAATAAAAATGTCCGCCGCTTTTTTCCGGCTTTTAGAAAAGCCGGAAAAGAGCGTCTACACTGGCCCCGATACTCCGGAAAAAGCGCCCTTTTCCGGAGGATCTTATTCCTACTTCAAAGTACATTCAAAGTAGGAATAAGATCCTCCGGAAAAGGGCGCTTTTTCCGGAGGATCGGGGCCAGTGTAGACGCTCTTTTCTGGCTTTTCTAAAAGCCGGAAAAAAGCGGCGGACATTTTTATTTAAATGCCGCGGGGGATATTTAAATCCCCAGCGGATTTCCCTATTACGATCTCTGAAATTAACATGCCCCTTCCGGAAAAGGGGCCAGTGTAGACGTAGCCTTTGACTTTATTGCAGCTCTTAGGAATATAAAACATGAGCTTGAAACTTGGACCTTCATCCTATCTTCCTGTGTTCAGAAACAGCATCTCCTTGGTGCTTATTTCATGTCATAGCCAGGGCTGGCCTTACCATGAGGCGAACTGAGGCAGCCACCTCAGGTGCCAGATTGTGTGTGTGTGTCTGGGTGCCACTAGGACCCAGAGTGTAGAAAATTGTGTCTGCTACTGGTACATATGTATTCTGTATGTTCTAGATACACAGAGATGGTGGAGTGCTGTGCTGGATGAAGGCGGGCACAAGAGACATAACAGGCAGGCAGGTGAGAGGGAATAACAGAAAGCAGCAGAAGCTGCAGAGAGAGAGAGGAGGAGGAACCTCTTATGTACCTCTTTAGCACCCCCAGGAGCCTGGACTGATTAACTCCAGCTTCTCAGGGAGATTCCTGTTTCCTGCTGCTTCCCTGAACCCACTTGAGGAGAACAGTCAACTGAAGTAGTAGGAGCCAGTTAGGTCCTTAACATGCTGATATCTTCCCTCACTCAGGCTATGTCTAGACTGCAAGCCTCTTTCGAAAGAGAGCGTCTAGACTGCACGTTGAACTTTCGAAAAAGCAGCTTGCTTTTTCGAAAGAAAGCATCCAGTGAGTCTGGATGCTCTCTTTCGAAGAAGCCCTATTTACATTGAAGAACGCCTTCTTTTGAAAGAGGAACTTTCGAAAGAAGGCGTTCTTCCTCGTGAAATGAGGTTTACCGCCATCGAAAGAAAAGCCGCGTTCTTTCGATTTAATTTCGAAAGAACGCGGCTTGAGTCTGGACGCAGGGGAAGTTTTTTCAGAAAAAGGCTACTTTTCCCGAAAAAACCCCTGAGTCTGGACACAGCCTCAGGCCCTGCTACCAGCTTGCTTATTTGCTCCCTTCAACTGAGTGTTGAGAGCCACTATAACTGGCACAGAACAGCAGTCATGAATGAAAGAAGAAAACTCCCCTCTGGGGCAGCATTCAGAAAAAGCAAGCAAGCAAAGGAAGCTTTTCTCATCTGAGCAGGAAGGAGCTCTCTTGAGATACATAGAGACAAAATGTTAACGGTGAGCCTTCCGGCCCCAGTGAGGATGTGAGTGGTGAGGAGATGCCTGATCTTCCAGTTAGTCAGAGTGCAGGTGACCTGGCAGCTACTGCAGCATCCATATCTCCATCTCAAATGGATGTAACCATGTACATTCCTGAAGAAAAGTGTAGATCAGAGAAAAGTGTGGTGGCGGCACAAGAAATAGCTGTTGCTGAGTTTAGTTCCTTAAGTCTAGATGATCCAGGACTGTGCATCCACTTGATCAGTAGCCTGAGGGACTTCCTTGTACTGCATGGGCCACAACAAGTGAAAAACTACATGTTCCCCAAAGACAATGAAAACAGAAGTTTCTATCCAACACATTACTGGCGTGAAATCCCCAATGGTGACAAAGTGGAGAGGCCATGGCGTATGTACTCAAAAACCTAGAATGCTGCATACTGTTTTTGTTCCAAACTCTTCCAGTCTAATATTCCAGCCACATTGGGTTCTACAGGAACAAAAGACTGGAAAAATCTGGCTAGAAATCTGGCATGCCATGAGAAGGCAGCAAATTACCAGAGAGCATTCCATAGGTGGAAAAAGCTTGAGATGAGACTAAGGTTAAAGGCCACCATAAATGATCAGTATCAAGAGAAGATTGCATCAGAGTCTCTTTACTGGCAAAATGTTCTGAAAAGGCTCATTGCCATTGTGAGCAGGGCCAGCCTTAGGCTGATTCAGCCGATTCCCCCGAATCAGGCCCTGCGCCTAAAGGGGCCTCACGCCCTGAACCCAGAAGTGTGTCGGGCGCCATGGGCATGAGTTAATATTCAGAGCCAGAAACCCTGCTCCACGATATTTGGAGCTGCGTCTCACCCCCGGCTCTTCCTGGAGTGGTCCCCGGCCCCACCTGCCACCTCCCCTGCGCATTCTCCCACCCCGGCTGCAGAGCATCTCGCCGGCCCTGGCCCCAGGCCTATCCCGTCCCTGCCATGCGTGGCTCTAAGTGCAGCTCCCCTCGCCGGCTGCTGCTGCCATGCGTGGCTTTCCCATGAGCGGGGATACGCTCAGACATGATGTAACGCCATGACTCGGCACTTTAAAAGTCTCGGCATCACATTGCGGGGGCATGGCTGGCTCCAGAATCAGAGTCCGGGGCCCGAGCGCAGACTCCAGTCCCGCAAAGTGAAAGGCAGAAGGTAGGGGTAGGGAAAGGGGAAAACTAGGGGGAGAGGGGTGAGAGAGGAAGGGGCTTGTGCAGAGGGGGAGGGGGGAAAAGAAGAGGAAGGGGCTTGTGGGGAGGGGAAGGGGGGAGAGGAAGGCAGGCTTGTGGGGAGGGGGAGGGGGAAGAGGAAGGCAGGCTTGTGGGGAGGGGGAGAGACAAATGCCAGGGGGCCAAATGCAGACAATGAGGAAAAGGGCAGGAGGGGAGGTGTCAGTGGGAGGGGGAACGGGTTGATGCTGGGAGAGGAGAGGCTAAGAGCATTGGCGGTTAGAGGGGGGAGGGGGAGATGCTGGGAGAAGGCTTGAAAGAAGGCGTGGGCATGAGAAAGGTGGGGATGGAGCAAGTCATGTGTGAGAGCACAGGGGCAGGAGGGGAACGGGGGCAGAGGGTGGTGAGGGAGTGGGCATCAGGGAAAAAGAGGGCAAAGGGGTCAGGGGCAGTGAGGGAATGGGGAGGCACCAGGAGGTTGCAGGAGTAAGGGAAGGTGCAGGTTCCAGGGGATTCTGGGGGTGAAGCAGAAAGGCAGATACCTGCAGGGGAGGGACTAGCACCAAAGGAGAGAGGCAGGGCAGGTTATAGAGGGAGGTGTTAGAAGAGGGGATGAGGAGGGGTAGCTCACATGATCAGAGTGGGGCTACTGGAGGAGTGGGCACAAGGGGGAGAGAAGGGCTGGTGGAGGGGAGCAGGTCACAGGAGGACTGAGGGCAGTGAGAAGGGCCTATTTGAAATCATGGGAAGGTGGGTGGGCAAAGCCTGCCCACATTCTAAAAGCCCCTCCCCAACCTTATGGGAGGGACACTGAACCCATGTTCAACTGAATCCGGGGGACAAAAATGACAACAGGGTCAAGGAGTGCGGGTCACAGGTTTAAAATAAGGGAGCCAGATCGGGACACCGAGCAGAGAACCCTGGACAGTGCCTACTGCTCCTCAAAGCTGCAGTGAGAAGGGCAGGAGTCAGGACAGCAGAGGAGGATGAGGAGTTGGGGGGGCAGCAGGCACCAGGGGAGCTGATGGAGCAAGGGGAGGAGACATGGCAGCAGAGAGAAAAGGGAAAGGTTTATAAAATACTTATTAAGAACTTGGGTGCCACAGTGGCACATCCACACAAGCCACATGAACTCAGTACAGGTGCACAACACAAAATCCATTCTGCTCATGGGATGAAACTCTTAGGCTATGTCTACACTGGCGGCTTCTTGCACAAGAACATCTTGCACAAGAGTTCTTGTGCAAGAAGTCTTGTGCAATAATATGTCTCACTGCCATGTGCGAGCTGTGCTTTTGCACAAGGGCATCATGGCAGTGTGGAAGCTCTCTCTTGAGCAAAAAAGCTCCAAAAGCGATTTTAGCCATAGGAGTTTCTTGCGCAAGAAATCCCTGCTGAGCATCCACACTGCATTCTTGCGCAAGAGAGCTTACACCTGTTAGAAAAGAGCATATCTCTTGCGTAAGACACGCTCTGTTACCACGCAATACTGTAAATTTCCTTGCATAAGAGCAGGCGGGCAGTGTGGGTATTCTGTGGGTTTTTGCACAAGAATGCCTATACTTGCTCAAGAAGCCGCAAGTGTAGACATAGCCTTAGAGGAAACACTTCCTCCAGCCTCTCCGCCCCCGAGTTAATGTCACACACATTGGGTTAATGCAATTGCAGGATAGTTGCATGAAGGTGGTTTGGTGGGGGCCAAACTAATCTCTGTTGGTAGGAGGATGGTGGGAAAAGTCCTTCAAGAGGGGTGACATGACACCTTTTCCTTCTGGTCATGTGTCCATCTTGCCCCGAGCCTGTTGCCTGCAGAGGCCTGGTTAATGGGGGTCAGAGAATGTGGCTAATGGGGGTCGGAGCGTGGTTAATGGTGTCAGGATGTGTGGCTAATTGGGGTTGGGGTGTGGTTAAATGGGAACCAGGGGGTGTGGCTAATGGGGCACCACCAAAAATTATACAAATCTGTCGCCCCTGCCAGCCCCGGAGGATGAGTGCGTCGTCTGACTGCGCCACAGGAGGTGTGAGTTTAGTGCAGGGTCTTCCTGTGCCATGGGAGTGTGTGTGTGTGCTGGGTTTTTTTTCTCAATTAAAATTCCTGGGCCCATGCACTGTGTGCTTTTTTTTTTTTCAATCAAAATTGTTGTGGGGCCCCGTCCAAATTGTTCGAATTGGGCCCCGCACTTCCCAAAGCCGGCCCTGATTGTGAGAATGCTTGCTACCCAAAACCTAGCACTTCAGATCAGCTGTATGTGCCAAACAATGGAAACTTCCTTAAAATTGTGGAGTTGATGACTTGAGTTTGATGCTGTACTCCAGGAGCATCTAAGAAGAGTCACCACCCAAGAAATGTACACACACCACTACCTTAGAAAAACAATTCTAAATGAGATCATACAGTTACTGGCAACAAAATTCAAACAGAAGACTGTGGCAGATCTGAATTCAGCAAGATATTACTTTGTTATTGTGGACTGCACACCTGACATCAATCATACGGATCAAATGACTTTAATGGTGCATTTTGTAACAACAACAGAACCTAGTGAAAATGTCCCTGCAATGGTGACTGTCAGAGAGCATTTTCTAGGATTTATTGACATTGATGATACTACAGGAGCTGGTCTGACATGGGAATTGCGATAGCTGACATGAGAGGTCAGGGCTACGATAATGGTGCCAACATGAGAGGAAAGAACAGAGGAGTGCAGACACAGATCTGAGAGTTAAACTCTCGAGCTTTTTTTGTCCCATGCAATTCTCATTCATTGAACTTGATGGTCAGTGATGCAGCATCACCTTCTAGTGAGGCTGCTGATTTTTTAAATGTAATTCAAAGCATCTATGTATTTTTCTCTGCATCAACTCATCGATGGCAAATTTTGAAACAATCTGGGAACATCCTCTCTGCCACTGAAACCACTGAGTGCCACACTATGGGAAAGTCGAGTGGAGGCGATAAAACCTATCAAACACCAAATTGGGAAGATGGATGATGCCATAGTTGCAATTATAGAGGATAATGTTATGACAGGAACTGTTTGTGGGAGAACAGTGGCAGAGGGAAATGGAATCACCAGAAACATACACAACTTCAAATTTCTGTGTGGCTTAGTGTTGTGGCATGACGTACTGTATGAAATAAATGTTGTAAGCAAGAGACTTCAAGGTGTTGACCTTGATATATCTGGAGCAATGGAACAACTGGACAAAGCAAAGTCATACCTACTGTCTTACTGGTCAGGAGAGGGATTTAAAAATGTTCTGAAGAGTGCACAGAAATTGGCAGAGGAACTTCACACTGAAGCTATTTTCCCACCCATTCAAGAATACAAGAGTCACTGAAGAAGATATTTTGATTACGAGGCACAAGATAATCCCATAAGAGAGCCCAAACAACAATTCAAAGTTGAATTCTTTAACCAGGTGCTAGATTGTACAATATAGTCAACTGAAGAATGTTTCATGCAGCTCAAAGAACACAGCAGTATATTTGGGATGTGTTCCCAAAGCTCCTCAGTATACCTGAAGTAGACCTATACCAGCAATGCAGGGCACTAGAGACAGTGTTGACACATGATGACATGCGCGAGTGATTTAGGTGAGGAACTGAAAGCCCTTTCAAGATACATTTCAGCAGGATCAACTCCAAAGGCTGTTCTGGAATATATGTGTACAAATAAGATGACCACCCTCTTTCCAAATGCTTTTGTTGCTCTGCACATACGTCTAACACTTCCTGTAACAGTTGCCAGTGGAGAACACAGTTTCTCCAAGCCGAAGTTAATAAAAACACATCTACGCTCCACAATGACACGGGAGAGACTGGCTGGCCTTGCAACCATCTCAACAGAGCATGAGCTGGACCAGACTGTGGACCTTCAGGAAGCAGTTCAAATCTTTGCAACCAAGAAGGCACGGAAAGCACCATTTTGATTATTCAAACAGATAAAAATGTTTACTATGCAGACAAGAAAAGTTACATTTGCTGTTCAGGCGTTTGAAAGTTAAGTGTTACTTAAAATTTTTGAACAAGGCATTTTAAGTTGTTAGTTCTCCTTTACTGGGGCAGGTAGCAGAGCAGTACCATGAGAGGAGTAGAACAGGAAAAAGGCAGAATTGAGACCTTTCAAAGTTTTGGCCCAAGTGAGGGAGCATGGGGCCGGCATTTGAGCTCCCTGCCTCCAGTGCCAAAATGTTGTTGGCCGGCCCTGGTCATAGCCTATTTAATTTTTGCTTTATTATATGCATGTAAGTATTAACAATTAATTTTGGAATGAAAATTTGACCTAGTACTGCAGGTGATTTGCTATTGACTGAAAGGGTCATATAACCCTATGGCTACGTCTACACTGGCCCCTTTTCCGGAAGGGGCATGTAAATTTCACCAGTCGTCGTAGGGAAATCCGCGGGGGATTTAAATATCCCCCGCGGCATTTAAATAAAAATGTCCGCCGCTTTTTTTCGGCTTTTAAAAAAGCCGGAAAGAGCGTCTAGACTGCCCCCGATCCTCCGGAAAAAGTGCCCTTTTCCGGAGGCTCTTATTCCTACTTTAAAGTAGGAATAAGAGCCTCCGGAAAAGGGCACTTTTTCCGGAGGATCGGGGCCAGTCTAGACGCTCTTTTCCGGCTTTTTTAAAAGCCGGAAAAAAGCGGCGGACATTTTTATTTAAATGCCGCGGGGGATATTTAAATCCCCCGCGGATTTCCCTACGACGACTGGTGAAATTTACATGCCCCTTCCAGAAAAGGGGCCAGTGTAGACGTAGCCTATGAGTTAAAATAAATAAGAATCTGAGCAATGACCGAGATAACAGAAAAACAGGATAGTTGAGCTTCAGCATATTAAACAAAATAGATTTTAAACAGTATAATATAATTGAGATCTTGATTTTGAAAAGACTTGCACACATATTTTGTGTACTATGAATACTCATATTGAGGTCAGTTGGATTATTCACAATGAGCAAGTTAAAAACATACAGAACTCTTTTGCAGGATGAGGATTTTACATTGTAAACTATTCAAACCAGGATTATATTATGTCTTTACTTTTGTTTGTTAGGCCCCTGCATGCTTTTAGGTGCTAAGATATAATGTGTCAATGGAGAATACGATATTTTCACCTATTTACTGAAAATAGCAAAAGTGTAATATTGGTTAATTCATAATAAAATTACACAAGTCATTCCTGAATGTATATGGTCTTTAAAACTTCCTTTGAGAGGATAGGGGCAGAAGCCAATATATGTTTCAGTGCGCAACATGGTGTTAAAATTCTGCATAGCTGATCTCATCTGTCAGCAACAGAATGAGCAGCCACTCTGGAAGAGGAAAAAGTTAAAATATTTTTTGACGTGGAAAGAAGGCTGCTTAAATGGTCTGTCTCATTAGGTATATAATATCCTTGGTCCCCTTCCACAGAGATAAACAGATAGCTTTGTAGATTACAACTACTTTAAAATCAGTTGCTAAGAACTGGTGCCCAGGCCTTTTATTTGAACTTGATCCTAGCTTCCTGCATACAGTAACTACATCTACTTAGTGGTGAGTTGTAGTTCCACAGGCACCTTGTTTTGAAAGTTTAAAGCTTAGTTTCGGGCCAGATAGATTTCAGCAGTACATGCGGTAGCTTCCTGTAATTGCTAAAAAGACTAACCTTGAAACTTAAGATTTTCAGGTTGGACTAAATTTCCTAAACACACACAAAGAACTACATTCTTTCCATAAGCACTGCAGGTAAATATGTAAAAATGTATACTCTTATGGCACAGTTAAACCTCTGTAGAGAGAGGGACCCATGCTGGGGAAGAGAGTAGTGCTGAAGGCATAAGGCCTTTGCAAAGAATACATTTATAAACATTGTGAGGAGACTTTGGTGGGTATCAGGACTTGCTGCATCTGTGTAACAGGTGTATCCCATGTTCTCCCCAGTGCAACCCAGCGGGGATAAATGTGATCAGGCTTAGGCTATTCCACCCCAACACAAGATTCTCTGTCTCCTGTAAATGAGGGGCTCAGTAGTAGGAAAGAAACTCCTGATCCTTCTCCTCTCCAGTACACACAAGGTGAAGCAGCAATAATTAGGCCCTAATTATATAAAACAGCTTGCAGTGTATTTTATGTGTTCCATGTTTTTATGGCACAAAAACAGCAACTTCTTGTATGTGATGTTAATGTTGAAAAGTTAATCAAAATATAAAAAGGAAGGCAATTTGCTTACAAATCTCATTTGTAATCAAGGCAAATCAAAAGGGGAGAAAAGCTGTATTTGAAGATTGTTTAAATCATTGAATCAATAGCATGTATTCTCATTGGTCCAAATTCAAAGTAAACTCAGCAACTACATGGATGAGTAAAGAACTCTTTTTCCACCTTTAAAGCTAAACTTGGGGAAAAGTATGTCTTTATAAAGAACCTCAATGAATGAATATTCAGTAAATACATAATGTTACATAGAGAGAATGGATCTGAATATAAGTGTTACAAACACAGTGCATTGTCTGTAGCAACAAATTTAGGCTGCTAGATACTAACCCAATTTGTAATATTCTCAACATTATATAATTTCTTTTGACTCCAGGCCACTACTATCCAACGCACACCAAGAAAAATCCTTAACCCCTAGCTTAAAATTTATTATTTCCTAAAATTGTCTGTGATTTATGATGTCTGGAAAGACATCAAAGTATGAATTCGGGCTTAGGGAAAAACAAAAACCTGTCTTTAGCATTATTCAACGACATGGGTACACTATAAGATGAAACCATTTTAAATGGTATTGAAGGACAGCTGTATTGTAAGTGGTTGGCGGATATGATAGATCCCATCCAAACTACATAATCAAAGCACTAAAGATTTGTTTGTATCTAATATAAACAACATCATGGAACTGTACAGTCTGGCTTTCTATACTGTCAGGGATGAATCCTAGTTGATCCACTGCAAACACTAGAGGGAGTTAATAGAAAGAGTCAGGAGGAAGGGAGAAGTGGTGGCAAAGGAGTGGAGCTCTTACAAGCTATTGTGATTTTGTGGCAATAAAGAATCCCACTTAAGCTGTTCATTTCAATCGAAAGTATAAATAGTTAATATGTGCTGTAAAACTAGATTTGTCTACATGGAAGGTTTAAAGTGACCCAAGTGGTAGCATACACACAACACGCTCCATTATTGTGCACTAATTCTGCATATGCCATGACCTCTGGAGTCCTCTTGCCAAGTGGATTAGGTTCGATGCATAGATCACAAGCCTCTCCCGCCACCTGCAGCACTCCTGGAGGGACCATCCTATTTATCAGCCTCCCAGGGTATGTCACTGGTCTGCCTTTTGCATTTTGGAATGAGACTATTTTTTGCCTCTTAATCATCCGCATCAGTCTAAAAGTGTAATCAAGAGTAAAGACAGCCTAAAGTGGATGTAAGGAGCTCAGGCCCTGATGCTCCCCTGTTGCCCCTCTGATATCTTAGAAGTGCCTCAAATATACAAATACAACTGTCAAACCAAAATGGAAAGCGTCTCCACGGCCAAAGAGCAAATGGGAAAAGACAGGGACTGAAGATGCAAAGGCGTCTTATCATATTATGCTGACCCAGTGTAGCCAGACATGAACCCCATCTTGGTTTCTGCCCCTTCCCCCCTCCAGAGAGCAAGAAAAAGGCAGTCAGCCTTTGATGCTCTGGGAAGACAGGTGTGCTGCCTGTCCCTGACTCTACCATAAACAGAAACCAGACAGTAAATGGGCTAGCTGACAACCTGGGGCCTCCCGCCGTCCTGATGGCTAGTACCAGTAATTGACACGCCTGCACTGTCTCAGGAGAGGAATCTTCGCCCATCACATACCAGAGGTGCCCATTGTCTGCATTTTCCCAGGTGTGAATTATGCTTTGCACCCTTCGTGGGAAACTTGGCGTTCAAAGCCATTTTTCCTAATTGGCCACTTGTGACCAGGAAGAAGCCTACGTGACCCAAGGGGTATAAAGAGGGGTTTAGTAACCCACCTCATTTGAGCTCCAATCATCTACACCTGCTGGCAGGTATTGATTGACTCCCAAGGGCTGTGGGGACGCCCAACCTCGCCCTACTTCTTCCCGAGGGATTGAGAGAAAGATGCTGGCCACGCCAAATCTGGAACACAGGGGTGAGAATATATACCTGCTAGGTGTCTATTTTGCATGCATTTAATAAGAGCTCAGAGAACCAAAAGGGTTTCATGGTACCTGTAAGTGACTTATTAGTGTAATTTCTGTCCTGTCCTTTGTAGTGGCTGTGTTATCTGTAACACAGTAGTAGCATTTAACAGCTAAGTTTACCCTGTAACAATAAAATAGTAACTGTTTAAGCTGTGACCTGACTCCTTCAATTGCTGTAACAGAACCAAGTACAATTTTAAAAAGAACTCCAGCCGGTCATAAGGGACAGATATAGGGAAAGCTTGAGCATTGGATCGTGTCGCTTCCAGGGGACAGATCCGTTGGGGCATCTCTCAGCCTCCCCAGGCTGCCCACTGTGAAGGGATCGTATATCCTAGCAGTCAAAATCTGAGGTGTAATAAGCTCTTCCTGTAAACTTCTTGGGGCGCCCATCAATCTAACCTAGACTGCCGACTGCGATGGGGCCTTGTGTCTCAGCAGTTGAAGACTCGGGTGTAACACACACACATGCACTGCCCTGACCATCGGCTGACACCCAGAAGGCCCTCCTATAAAACATGCTCCTGGTAGTCCAGGAGGTGCTGCAGTCCCAGGCCTCAGACATGTCTTTCAGCACCTCACAAACTGGCAACTGGAACCAGCACCAATTCGTTCTCACCATATCTGCACAGCACTTGTCCCAGAGGCCAGTCCCCTCTCAGGTCAACATCTGTCCACTGAAATCACTGGCTCCTGGAAGCCAAGAACTTTTGAGCCCTTGAAAATACCAGGGAATCTTACACTACAGCGCTAAACTCCAGAACTACCAAGTGTAAATAGAGACAGAGGAAAGACCTATACACACCTGTAAATTAAGCCTTCTCCCCTCCTCTGTGTTACTTTTGCACAGTATTCGTTGTTGCATATTTGTTATGTTTTACATTGTTATTTCATTTAAAGGTTTGCTCTTTTTAGTCAGTAAGTAGATTACTTTGGTAAATGTACTTTCAAATAAAAAATGGGTTCAAGGAAACTTACTGTTTGGCTTACTGTTTTTTCATAATAAAAAATTAAAATACATTTTTGGTCCATTACAACTCATCACTGCATGTAATGTACAGTTCTTTAAATACCACTAAAATAAGGCTTTTACAAAAATATATAAGTACCATCTGACTTCCACCAAACAATACTGCACAGGTCACAGTCTGTCCCAACCCCACTTCCATAGATTAGCAGCTACATGGTCAAGCATGAGACTCAACATATGAACAATAAACATCCTTGACAATAACCCCCCAGGTTTTAGTGTTCTCTATGGGATGTCTTGCTGGAAGCTTAAGCTGTTGAGCAAGTCTCTGCACATTGGCTACTACAGGCAACTGGTCAGGGAGGACCAGGGGACCACCAGCCACGTGAACCGCCACCCAGTCCAAGGAAGGTCTGGGACAACCCTCCTCCACTCCAGGCTCTGCTTCTCCCCGCCCTTGTTCTTCCCTGCTGCTCCACCTACCAGGTGGCCCAGGGGACTAGCAGGGCTGGCACTGGCAACAGAGATCTCTTCCCTCTTCCCTCCCCTCCCACTCACCAGCAGCAGCGGGGTAAGCGACTCGCTTTTAGACCAATGCATGCAGACAATGATCCTGCTAGCTTGCTGTGACATACTGAAGTACAATCCAGACCATTGGGAGGGGGAGGGGGAAAGGGAGAACTATTATCACCCTTGACCTGAAGCCTTGGATGCCTTACAATGCCTTGATGAGTTAGTTCCCACTTGGGCTGCTCACAAACTTAGGGTGCCTGTGGGTAACCACAGCCTGCCAACTACATCTGGACTTTTCATCAGCCTTGATTATACTGCAAGATGACCCCAACACTTTCCCAGTCCAGGATTTCCCCCCAGAAATGTATGTCCTGTACTCTCTTCTGGACAGCAAAAATATTTTAAGTCCATTATTCCTTCAACAGAATAATATGCCAGCTTTATTTTCTTAAATAAAATTACCCAGACTTGAATTTAAACACACTGGATGAAATAAAATAATGAAACAACATCATCAACCATAAAGAAATGGATTTTAAGTGCATATAAGTAATAAGGCATACAAATCATAAATGGTTACAAGAAAAATAAAGATAAAAATGCTTACTAGTGCCTAACTTTAAAAACTGAGTAGTCTGGGGCACCTTAAAGACTAAAGTGGATTTTGCCCATGAAAGCTCATGATACTGTATATATTTTTGTTAGTCTCTAAGGCTACATCTACACAGTTAAGCTATTTCAAGATACCTTGCACTTTCACCTTCCTGATAACTCCCCTGCTCTCGAGCAATATATTTATACTCCTTCCTAGTCATCTGTCCAAGTTTTCACTTCTTGTAAGCTTCCTTTTTATGTTTAAGCTCACCAAGGATTTCCCCAGTAAGCCAATCTGGTCACGTACCATATTTGCTTTTCTTACTGCACCTCGGGATAGTCTCTTTCAGTGCCTTTAATAGGGCTTCTTTAAAATATTGCTAGCTCTCCTGGATTCCTTTCCCCTTCATGTTAGCATCCCAGGGAATCCTGCCCTTCAGTTCTCTGAGGGAGTCAAAGTCTGCTTTTCTGAAGTCCAGAGTGTGTATTTTGCTACTCTCCTTTCTTCCTTTGGTCAGGAATCCTGAAATCTACCATCTCATGATCACTGCTTCCCAGGTTGTCACCCTCCTCTACTTCCACTACTAGTTCCTTCTTGCTTGTGATTCTATGATTCTACCTTTGCACCAAGATGCATGCTGCTCAGCTGTAAAGAGATGCCTTCCAAGAATGCTACTTCCTCAGTTAGCAGCAAACTGCCACCATGTGTTCAGATGATGAAAACTGAATATGGAACAGAATCCTGTGTGAATGCTATTGGTGTGACGTGCATAATGCGAGTTACCAGATGCTCATCAAAATGCTCTGCATTAATTCCCTCTTGTAGACATATCCTTAGGTAAAGTATTAGTTTGTTTCCATTTCTTTCTGCATGCATATCATGGCATCATTAGGACATGCTAGTTGGGATATGTGTATCGAGAAGACAAACTTAATAGAAACATAAGAAATTCCTTTTCTTTTTCATTTAAATTAATGTTTATTTGAATTCTCTTGTTTCTGCTCACTTGGCTTCATCCTCTACAGTCTGATATTTCATCTAAAATGGGGAAGAAAGATTATAAGAGGACTTTGGCAAACTGTAGATATACATCCTCTAGGAAAATACAATCATTTTCAGTGAACACAATACAATGAGGAGGTGTCTTATTACATAATTGAGGAGACAATGTCTTTTATATGCTTCCTGGCTCACTTTTCACACTAAATTAATCTTAATAAGCATCTGCTTTGAGTTAAGAGAGTTTTGTGATAATTCAACCATGACATCTCTAGAAGTCCAAATGATTTCACTTTATGCCTCAGACTGGAGTATTCTTTTGAAACATTCCTTTTTACTGTATGATAATCAGTATGTTAACATGAGTTGATTAATCCCATCAGTCTAAGTAATGTCAATATCCTGACTCTTGTGCTCTTTCCCTGATAAACACAAGGCTATGAAATCATTGGCTTTACAACCCGAACTGGAAGATATACAACTGCATTTATCTTCTCAATTAGTCAACCGTTAGTTTTTTAATATTTATTCAAAGCAAAACCTTTTTTATAAACCATCAATGCAACACAATAGAAAGTAGAGACCTATTAAGAAAGGCTTCCTTTTAATTTTAGAATAGAGACTGAATTGATGCAAATGTAAAATGCTTATTCTAATTTACCAGATTATCTATAGTCTTGGAAGGATTAGATTTTTATTGCCAAATGTTGCTAAATATTAATTTAATCATATGCACACAGAGGCATGCAAACATATTGCAAGTGATAGCAGTCAGCATTTACAAACATGCAAAGAAATAAAACTGACACTGGAGAATTTATTTATGATTTCATTTAAGGATATTTACTCTGTATAGTTTGAAATATAAAAAAAAATCCAAAATAAGCATCAATATTATCTGTCAAAATTATGTTAAAAAATTGAATTCTTCCAAGTCTAAACATGTAGCTATACCTCAGCAGTGATAATTCAAAATCCTGGTGATCCTATTTAATTTGAAATTAATGGAAAAAAAGAGTATGCAGTAACTTGCTGAAAAAAGCCCTGTTTTAACATTCCAATGTTCACATATTGTCTTTAAATAAAAAAGCAGCAAAGAAAACCAAAGCAAAAAAGATACCTTTGTTTTTTGTGATTATCCGCTCAAAAAACTTATATTAGCACATTAAAAAAGCCTCTTCAAAACACATTTCAGTTACTTTTGTCAGCTGTCAGAGCAGTTTGTAAGACCAGAAGGAGACACAGCCAAATGAAGCTGGGTTGGAGTTGACCAATACTTCAGTTGGAGACCTTTGGACACTGCAGGAAGTGGCTTGGTGATTTACTCATTGACATTCTTCTCTCTGAGGGTCTGATCCTGCTGCAATTGAAGTCAATGATAAAATTAGCATTGATTTCAATGGGCGCAAGAGTGATCTTAAATCAGTATGGAATTTATGTTTAACACTATGTTGCTCCTGGAACCATAAAAAGGAGCTTATAATTTGTCATTAGTTTTGGTCATTAACACTTCTATCACATTTTTATATATATAAGAATGTTAACCCTATTGTCCTGCCCAAAACCCAATTCCAGTAATCATATTTGCCTACCTTAAATTCCTCCTGCAATTTCAGTTTTTTATGGTATTTTCTTTTACTTTGTCCAGCAATTGTGTACTATTGCCATTCATTTTCCTATCGGCTATATTCCTTTCCAAATGAGCTGGCATTTCAGGGGTCGATCCAGTCATGATTCCTAAATATACCTTCTCTACCACACAAAGATTTTTGTGGGTGTCAGTGTTTGTAAAATACATTGAGAACAATGGGGTTGAAAAGCAAATTAGATTCTATGTTAAGAACATTATTATTGTAAATCTAAACCACTATTTTACATTTAAATAAAGTATTTAGAAAAAATAAATATTTAACTCAAACTTTTATTGTCTCCCCAGACTCCACCCTCCTCCTTCTTTCTTCCACCCCAACCGCAAAGTTGGAACATTTGTTTTACTTAAGAGAAACATTTCTTGAGAAGACTGAATATTTGGCACTATACAAGCAGCAAATATAAACATAGGCCAAAAATTTCAAATATCACTACAGGGTGAACCTCTCTGGTCTAGGATTTCTGTGGTCCTGCAACATCTGTGGTCCAGCAGGACTACAGATATTGCTAGATTAGAGAGCCCTGGCTAAAGAAGTTGAGAATGGCAGGGAGAGGAGCCAGTCCAGTTAGCGGCAGCCTGCAGGACCAATGACCTGGGGTGGAGAGCCCCAGGGGAGACTGCCACCCAGTGGGAGATGGAGGCAGGGAGCCCCATGAGTATCTGCTGCCTTGTGCAGGGCCAGGTGGCAAGGGTCAGGGAACCCCGGGAGCAGCTGCCGCCCTGCATGGGGCTGATGGCAAGGAATCCTTGGAGCAGCTGTGGCCTGCATGGGGCTGCGGAACCCCAGGAGCAGCTGCTACCTCACACAGGGCTGGGGGAACCCTGGGAAAAGAGCCCCCCCCCCCAAGCAGGCTGGGAGCAGCAGAACCAGGCAAGTGGGCTGGAGAAGGTCAGCCCTCCAGGCTCTCCTGGAGCAGCGGCCAGGAGGGAAGCCCCAGGAAAGCCCACACGCCTGACCTCCCCTGGTCTGGCAAATTCCCTTGTGAGGGTGCCAGACCAGGGAGATTCAATCTGTAGTGATTTTAGCAGCCTCAATTTTTGGATGCCCAATTAGACAAGACACTTTAAAAGGATCGAATTACCAGAAAGTGCTAAACTCACACTTTTGCTAAAATCAGATTAATTTAAGTTTATTTAAGTTCATTTTTTAGTTTAATCATCCCCAGAATCAATAGTCATTTTTTTATAAAAATCTTGGTCATAGGCCACATCCTATAGAATATCTCTCCTTAGGCTCTCATGGCCTAAAATAAGATAGATGGAATTGATTTCCAGCAAACACTGAAAGTCAAATTTATTTTGTTTAAAATTAAATTCAGCAAATTGTTTACAAATATGGGATCTCACAAACATACATCTGGACAGATCTTCATCTGGTAAACATTTTCATAGTTTCATCAAGCTATGAGGTTCTGCCTCTTATTTTTTGTCTGCTATTCTGCAGATGCAATAGTGGCAATGAATTTGCATTGAAATTAAAGCTAAATTTAATTATTTAAATGTGCCTCAAAAAACCTGGGAAATCTTGCCCCTGCCCCTCCAAAAAAGACCAAAAGTTGTTTAACTTGGAATCAAAATGATTAAGGTTGTTCTTTGGAATTTACTACCAATTCATAAGTATTATTAATATATACAAACATACTCAAACATATATGCACCTTTCCCAGCTTCACAACTTTCTTTCAGGTCTAAATTACAATCACATACACTCAAATACACAACTTTAATTCCGACCTCAATACAATTTGTTTTTCACACAACACATTGTAGACTTCAATGATACAGATGTGTCAACAGATAATTTTACCTCTATTTACTTAAGTTTGAGTGTGATTATGAAGAGCTGCATGTGAGCATGATAGCTGGGTATGTAGTTACAATAGAAATGGGATTTTGTTTTGAGTGGAGAAGGCTGTGAATGTCTTTGTGTGTTAACATGTTAGGGTAGCATGTCATGAGAGCTGACATTTATACGCATATGGATGCTGGCTTAATTGGTGATTTCCTTGAATTTTAGTGATTGTGTTGCTAGAAAACATACTTGAGCAATGTTAACTGACCATTTAAAATGGGTGTGTGTGTGGGATTCAATAAGAATATAAATTTGGGCTACGAGAAAATTATGTTGATTGGAAACTCTTTGGGTTAAGTGTTAACACAACACTGCCATGGTGCTGTTTCCTGGGTAGACCTTTCATGTTTTTGTGGCATACTGAGGCTATGTCTACACTATAGAGTTTTTTCAGAAAAATGGCCATTTTTCAAAAAAATCTTCACTTACGTCCACACTGCAATTGTATTCTTTCGGAAAAAAAATCGAAAGAACAGAGGGGTTTTTCCAACATTGGTAAACCTCTTTCTATGAGGAAGAAGCCTTTTCCGGAAGTGCTCTTTTGGAAAAAGATGTGTGTGGATGGGGAAGAGGGAGTTATTTTGAAAGAAACAGAAAGAGGAAAAAGCACAGGTGCCCTGGTGACCACTCCATCCTTAGTAATCACAGCTGAAATGCGAGATAGAATCCATTCAGTGTGGACTCTCTCTTTTGAAAAAGCAGATTGCTTTTCCGATGCGCTTGACAGTGTGGACGCTCTCTTTCGAAAGAAGTTTTTTTGGAAGATCTCTTCCAGAAAAGCTTCTTCTAAAAGAAGCCTGCAGTCTAGATGCAGCATGACTGTATAGCACAAAGCCTCTTGCACCAGGTCTTGCAGATGTGTTGCTATTAGAATCCATTACTCCACGGTGCTTTGGGAGCAGGAAGAGATGGAGGACTAGACCACATGGTATCAGAGATACCAATCCACACAGACTTGTGGAAAACCATCTGGGGCTTTATTAAAGCCCAATTCAGAGCTGTTACTGATAAGCCAAAAGAGAGTCTGAAGAGAACATACACAGTAAAGTAACAGTGAAAGGCACTCCCCTATAAAGATGACTTTGTGCACCCAAGATTTGGGAAGCTTATTTCAAAATTTTGCACTGTCTACACAGCACTTATTTTGAAATAAATCGCTGTTCTGAAACGTCCCTTACTCCTGGTGGAATGAGGTATACAGGGACATTGGAATAGCAAGCCCATTATATTTTGAAATAACGGGTGCGCTCAAAAGTCATGAAATAGCTATTTTGGGATACCTTTGGTATCCTGAAATAGTGCTGCAGTGCAGACGTAGCCTTGATGTGCTAAATCCTATATTAGCCTACCAAGTCACACAAAGGTATATCACATTTTATTTTAAAACTAACTCATATCAAGTAACAGGCTTTGTGGGGATATTTTTGAGGACTTGTTTACATTCAATTCCTACACCACAAGGGTCAGAACATGATTTGAAATCAATACAACTCTTTAGTATGAATGCAGTATCTCTATACTGAATCCACACTAAAGAGTTTTATACACACACGCATTATTTGCAGATCCTTACAGGCAAACAAAGTCCATATTATAAACACGCACACACAGAGCTAGATGATCCCAGTTCATTATCTGATGTAACTTGGCTAAACCACAATAAACACCTTTATATCATTATAACTGCTGCCACACTTAGGGGTTGAACCAATTTAACAGGGTTTTTTTTCTATTATTTAGTTAAATCAGTGAAATACTGAGTGCAGACCAGGCCTCAGAGCATGCTCTTATTAGTAAAGCAAACACTGACTTTGTTTTTGCTGCTGCTATTTGTTTTCATTGCTGTCTGAATGACCTTTTTGTGGTCTCTGCCTTTGCCTGGCTGGCTGCACCCAATGGCATTTAATTACACTTACTCAAAAGTTTAGCCAGGCTCACTGATCATTACCTATCAAGTCCAATCACTATTATTTAAATCCAAAGATTCGGAACTGGAGAGTTTATCTGTTGTACAATTATTGCCTAAATACCCAGTGTAAACATGCAGAAATCTGGGAGCCTTGTTCTGACCATGGTGATTAAAGGCAAAGAGCAAGATGGATGGAGTCAGTTGTGATCAGCAGGCTCAGTGTCCTGCTGTGCGCCAGTCTCTGCCATTGTGCTGTGCTCTGGGTACCAGACTTGCCATGGTCCTCTCAGCTCTAAAAGGAAAGCTGGCTTTGTTTGCCTGTAAGCATCTGCAAACTGTTCTGACACATGATCTACCCTCTCAGCAAGGCCACTCATTAGGCTGATTATCACTTCAAAGTTTGTATTATCATCCATCTCTAAAGGCAATTAGGAATGGGTGGCTTTGAGTATCAGACACTGGGTGACACCAAGTGACTCATCTTTATTGATTCTTTTGTGAGCAGAGACAGTGATTGAGATGATATGATTGCAGCCTACCTGCCCCTTTGACTGGTAAATACTGAAGAAAACGGTGTGTAATTAACTGACAGTTAATATAGGTTCTGTTTAGTGTTCTGAGAGCACAATAGGAGAAGCTGCCCGAAAGGAACAAAGTAAGGCAACTCCTTTGACAAGTTAAACTCTAAAGCCAACTGTGTAATTATCTGACAGTTAAAGGGGGAGGGGCAGGCAAAGGGAAGGACTCTGTTTAGTATTTATGAGACCAAAGGAATTCCTGTGTGTGAACAACAGAGAAAGTTACAGACAATAATAATAACAGCTGCCCCAAATATTTGTTTGTATACATTGACTTGCAAATGACTGATTATTAGTTTTATGGACAGAGGAAACTATATAACTTTAGAGATGGAGCACTGGTGATATAATGTGGATCAGTTTGTATGTGAGAAATAAGTCCAGCTGCAATATAGGCTGACAGGAGGGGAGGCAAAATGGGCAAACATCCCAGGGCCTGGCAATTCAAAGAGGTCCAAGGCTCCTCACCGCCACTGCTATTACTGTGGCAGGGCCTGGACCCCCAGGTCCTTTAAATTGATGCTGGCTCTGGACAGCCCTGAGAGGAGGGCACAGTTCGGGCAGTCCAGGGGCTGAGGGCCGGCTGCCCTAGTCCCATGCTTATGAGATCAAGGAACCCCACACACACATCTTGCCTAGGGGCCTGGTGTGTCTGGCTTTCCTGATGTTAGGCTTATATTCTAAACTGCTTTGGTCTTAGACCTACAAATTATGATTTACCTACACTTAGAACGCTATAATAGCACATCTGCCTTACTGTAGTGCTAACAGTATAGACACCACATTAGTAGGAGAGGTTCTCCCATGGGTACAGGTAATCCACTTCCCCGAGAGGCAGTAGCTAGATCAACAGAAGTTGGCATAGCCTGGCTTGCATCCATATTTCCTTTTGTCTTCTACCAACAAAACTCTCCATCTTTTTCATCATAGTCATTCCACTTTATGGAGTAATATACGTTGTTAGAGTTTTACTGTTACATTGGTAGTGTGGATGCACATGCACCTGTACCAATATAAAGCAGTTTTCCCATTGCATTCCCACAGTGCAACCATGCCTTCAGGAATTTTTGAATTTCACTGTGCAGAAGGCCCAATAAGCGAGAAAGACAAAGTTGAACTGATTTTAACATTTTAATAGCTGATAGAACATGACCTGCCATATCTGCAGTTGGGGCAGGTGCTCAAGACCAATTCTTCTCTCTATAAAAGAGAGGGGAATGGTGGCAAAAAGTTCCAGAATAGGCTTTAGCTCCCCACACTTTAGGCCAAAGTAGCTCCTCAGGGTGTGTTGCAAGGCACACCTGTTTGCTCAGGCTGCTGCCAGGGGAGGGAGAGGGTCATGGGGCTGTTATGAGTGTGTGGAAAGGGAAGTTTTATGTTCTGCTGGTTATTTATTTTTATTTCTGATTTTGTCATTTATGGCCAGAGCATCTAGAGCAGTGTTTCTCAACCAGTAGTATGAGCAGTACTTTTTTTGTGATGGTACTGCCCGGAATGGCGTACCATCACCTATTTTCCCAGCCCACAGAAAGGGAATGGGATTTCCCCAGCGCGTACTGGCACTTGTTTTCCTGGGGTGGCTTGGCTCCTGTCTGAAGCCTGTTCGGGACGTGCAGTGTTTTTTTTTTTGGCTCCCAGGGGCCACGATTGATTGGGGGGGGGAGAGGGAGGATTGGCTCAATAAATTTTCCTTTTTTTTGGTTTTGTTTTGCTCAACAAGTTTGTCCCAGAATACTGGCACCTTTTTTCTTACAAAAAAAAGCACTGGGTATGAGTACCCTTAAGGGTACTTGAGAGAAGTCTTGGGGGGTACTTCAACACAACTGAAATTTGGAGAAAACTAAGTTTTTGTTGTACATTTTACAGTGCTTTATTATTTTTGAACTTTTTATACCCCAAAATTTCATCGCCTGCCCAGCTACGATTAAGTTGTTTAAACAAATGTGTTGCAATGGTAGAAAAAAATTGTGTGTGTCTGAAAACTGTACGTACTAGGGGTACTTATAATTTTTTTTAAAAGGGGTACTTTATAAAAAAAGGTTGAGAAACACTGATCTAGAATATTGCAGAGATAACTTTAATTTTGGATACTCATCTAAGTAGGAGAACAAGACTCTGTGGGTGGAGGTATGTATGAGGTTCACTTTGAACAACAGTGTTTCAACATACATACAGCTAAGCATACTGTCACACAGAATGTAAGTCACACCTATAGGATAGGGAACAATATCAGAGAGCAACAGCTCTTTTTGAAAAGGAGTTAGAGGTCCTAGTGGATAACAAATGAACATGAGCATAGATGCTGTAGCTAAGAAAGCATATGTGATGCTTAAATGTATGTCTAAATAATGGAATAGCAAAACAGAAGTAGTAGGTGCTATTGCCACTGTATACAGTGTGGCTATGTCTACACTGGCATGGTTTTCTGGAAATGCTTTTAACAGAAAAGTTTTCCGTTAAAAGCATTTTTGGAAAAGTGCATCTAGATTGGCAGGACGCTTTTCCGCAAAAGCACTTTTTGCGGAAAAGCGTCCGTGGCCAATCTAGACGTGCTTTTCCGCAAAAAAGCCCCGATCGCCATTTTTGCGATCGGGGCTTTTTTGTGGAAAACAAATCTCTGCTGTTTATACTGGCCCCTTTGCGCAAAAGTTTTTCGGAAAAAGACTTTTGCCCGAACGGGAGCAGCATAGTATTTCCGCAAAAGTGCTGACAATTTTGCGGAAATTCAAGTGGCCAGTGTATACAGCTGGCAAGTTTTTCCACAAAAGCAGATGATTTTGCGGAAAAACTTGCCAGTCTAGACACAGCCTGTTAGTTAGACCATTATTAGGATATTGTGTCCAGTTCTTGTCTCTACATTTAAAAACAATGCTAACAAATTGGAAAGAATTGAAGAAAATTGCTGCAAGAGTGGTCTGAAGTCTGGAAACCGGGCTTATAGTCACAGACTCACATAGTTCAATCTATGTAGTTTACATAAGAGAAGATTAAGAGGTGACTTGCTCAAGAGCTATAGGTTATCTACACAAGAAAGAGATTTCTGATAGTCTAGAGCTCTTTAATCTACTAGACAAAGGCATAACAAGATCCAATGGCTTTAAGATAAAGCTAGATAAGTTCAGACTTGAAATAAGGGTCATGGTTTTTAGTGAGGGTAATTAGCCATTGCAACAATTTACCTACGGGGATTCTTCACCATTGCAAAGAGTTAACATCAGTATCTCAAAATTGGATGGATATCTAAAAATATGCTCTCCCTCAGCTAGAGTTCATGGGCTTGATTCAGGAATCATGTGTTGTTAGTCCCTGGCCTGTATTCTGCAGGAGGGTGGACTAGGATGATCACAGTGGTCCCTTCTGGCCTTAAAAAAATCTATGACTCTGAGCAGGGGCTTTGTGGGACATCAGGAGCTAGGAGGGCAGCTGTCCTGGCAGGATGGATAGAGCATTGGACTAGGACTCAGGACTCCTGGCTCTGCCACTAACCTGCTATGTGACCTTGGGCAAGTCTCTTCACCTCTCTGTGTCGGTTTCCCCTTCTCGCCCTTTGATTGTCTTGTCTGGAATGTAAACTTCAAGGCATGTACCATCTCTCTCTATTGTTTGTACTGCACCTAGCCCACCACTTTCAGGTAGGGCCTCCCCACCTGTTATTGTGATGCAGAAACAACATTAAAGCACTTCTCTGTCATTGCTCCTGCCTCCCCATTGTTCTATGATTCTATGATTCCCCTCCAAAAAACAAAACAAAACAAAACAAAAACCCATCCCAATCACACAGGTGCAGGAAATGTAGGATGAAGACAGGACTATTTATTGTTTTTACTGGTACTTCAGTAAAACAAAGCAATGGAAGCAAAGTGAGGACTGAACAGCAAAAATTATAAGCAGCTGGGAGAACTGTCAACAGATAGCAGAGAGTCAAAGCAAACTGTAACTATGTCATCTAAATCCGGTCTTCTGAAAAAGTGGGCTGCCCACGAAAGCTCATGATACCATCTACATGTTTTGTTAGTCTTTAAAGTGCTACCAGACTATTTGTTGGTTTTTAGGTTTTTCCTGTTACAGACTAACTCGGCTACCCCTCTGTAACTGTGCTAGTTTTTTTAATTCTAAGGGGGAAATCCTTGGTAAATTGAATTATTCCAGTCTCTCTTACATTACAAGTTATGGGAAGTTTTCAAATTTACCTAGTTTCTTCTGGACATGTAACAATAACTAACACACTCGCCCTTCCTCCTAT
Source organism: Pelodiscus sinensis (assembly GCF_052426305.1). Lineage (NCBI taxonomy): Eukaryota > Metazoa > Chordata > Testudines > Trionychidae > Pelodiscus > Pelodiscus sinensis. Next base: position 25,779,270 of record NC_143055.1, on the reverse strand, counting down.
TCCTGATAAAGTTCATAAAGAATAACCAGATTGGGGTGAGGAGAGAAGAAAACTGCAGACAATGATTTTGCTAATTCATTTTGACCTCCACTTGCTGTTTGTAGGGATGACACTACTTTCTCTGTCTCCCACTTCTATCTTGATTCCAGTTTAATCTGATCCAAACAAATTATATGCAAATGGTTGTTTTTATTTGAGCCTTGTTCATTGAGACACTTAACATACGATCAATTGACGAACAAGATAAGAACAGCAAACAAAGATAAGCTTTTGTTTAGATAGGGGAATCAGAGATAATGGCCTGACTAGAAATAGCCTGCACAGGCTCAGCTTTGAATGATATTATCTTTTAAAGTGCAACATTGTGAGCCCATTCACTGCATTTATCTGTTAGTTTTATTCATAAAGCCAAATTTACATGAAGACTGATTTGTCAGTTCATTTAAAATAGGTACAGATAGAAATAAGACAAATTTTTAGAGTGAGCATAACTTTTTCGGTTGAATCTAAGAGAAAATGTCTGAAATATAGATTATTTGCCTTTTATCTCTATGCTTTGTATCAAGAAAAACAGACTCACTTGAACTGGTAGAAGAAGAGCAAATGGAAAAAAGAATAAATGCTTTAGTGAAATTACAAAATGACAACAATCCTAAGTTGAACTGAGTTTCATTGGTGGGAGATCTTGAACTGTCATTGAGAATGTTGTACTTTTTCTGTTTATAAATAAATAATACTTTTCACTTCTTTAATATCTTCCATGCAAAACACTTTACACACATGAATAAAATCAGTCTAATAGCTTTCCTGTGAAGTAGGTAGGCATTATATTATCTCTTTCACTGTTGGGGAAACTGATTCAGAGTGATTAACTGACTTCCCTAAGGTTAAAGAGGCAGCCTGGCAGAGTGGATAATAGAACCCACATCTCCTGACTCATAATTCTATGTCTTAACCAAAAGACCATCCTTCCTCAAATAGGACCAAAACCCCAAATTCATTGATGTTACTGGGTTTGGTGTCAGGCCCACCAAGAATTTCAGTCTTTAAATATATTTATCTGGCACCTCTCACCAGCATTAATGTAACATAATTACAATTTTTTAAAAAGAGCACTACAATTATAAACATATTGGAAAAAATGAGTGTAATTCAAAGACAAGGGTAAGGGGGATAAGTTCTAGATTTCAGAAAACACATATATACAATTGGAACACAATTAAATGTGTGCATTAAATGTATCTGGACATTGGCAACAAGCTTTTCTAGAGTCATGCATAAATATTGATCCATTGAATAAAGCATTTCGTAAACAGATCCCTTTAATTAAATCTCCACTTAACATTAGTCTGTGTAAAAAGCCAGATTCACATTCAAGCATATTTTACATGTTTAAAATATGAAAATGTATGTACATATGCACACACAATGTGCAAGACATGGTGGTGGAAAGAGTGAATTATTATACATTTTAGAGATGTACTCAAACTTCAAATTTCAGATTCAGATTTGATAAATATCTGAATTTTATTTCAAAGATCAGAAGTGTTTAGATCTGAGGCCCCGGTTTAGCCCATTTTAGAGACATGCCAATTTTAAATTGTAATGGGAATGTACAACAGAGAATATAACTTGTCCTTAGTCTACATTGGGGCGGGGAACCTCATGTCTGGGGGCTGGATGCCCCTGACTTGGCTGGATCTGGCCCCCGAGGCTCAGGGCCCCCACCCAGCATGGAGGAGCCCATGCTGGCACTCCAGCCCCTCCCCCCCCATTACCCCACTACTGGGCTGTAGCACACAAAATCTGCTAGGCTAGGCCCCTTAGGCTCTGGTGTGGAAGTGAAATGTGAGGAGTGTCTTTCTTCTCAGTCGTGGGCCATGTCAGTGAGTGTTTTTTCTGTTTTTGCTTTTTATGTCTCACTTGTGCAGCCCCCGACTGATTTTTCTTTAGGTCAGCAGCCCCCAACCCAAAAAGCTTCGCCACCCCTGGGCTACATCATACAAAAAAAATTCAAGTATAATTCTGCGTGGTTATCAGTGTAATATAAGAAGATTGCAGTCTACCATGGATCCCTAATGCAGGGATTCACAGCTTATTTTTTTTTTCTGAAACCTCCCAACATGCTATTAAAATTCTGTCGTCCATCTGGGTCACAATAACTATTTTTCAGTAGATTAAAAGCTAGGGTTAGTTTTTAGGGGGTAAGAGGCACAGCAATTGCTCAGGGCCCCAGGTCACAAGGAGCAGACCCCATGAAGCTAAGTTGCTCAGGCTTTGGCTTCAGGTTCAAGTAGTGGGGCTCTTGACTGAATTTGACTTTCTGCCTGGGCCCTGGTGTGTCTAACGCTGGCCCTGTTCTATGGATTGTTTCGGAAGACCCCTCAAAACTTGCTCATAGACTTCCAGGGAGCCTTGGACCCCTCAGCTGCATCTACAAAACATCCTTACCTCGAAATAGCTTATTTCTAAATTGGTGCTATCTACACAGTGCCAAATTTTGAAATAAAGCTTTATTCCAACAAGTCCGTTAACTCTTGTGGAACAAGGGTTACAGGGATACCAGAATAGCACACCTGTTATTTCAAAATATATTTCAAAATACCGGACACGTTTAAATATGTAGAATTGCTATTTTGGAACACTTCCGGTATCCTGAAATAGCCCCGCTGTCTAGACGTAGCCCTGGTTGAGAACCATTGACCTAAAGAACTCACAGAAAAGCCAAGAACCAAGCAGATTTAAGTCTTCTTACTAGCACCAAAACTTCACAGTTACTGGAACGTCCTTCCCTCTTATCACATGACAGTTGAAATGTAAAAAAGTTCAAAGATGGTTATGGGAGAAGTAGACAGAAAAATCATGGAAATATAGGCTGGAAGGGACCTTAGGAGTTTATCTTTTTCAGCTGCCCTTGGTGAGGCAGGACCTAGTATACCTAGACCATTCCTGGCAGGTTTTTTTGTTTTAACTCCTTCTTTTCTCAAGACTAAACATGCCCAGTTTTTTTAACCTTTCCTCATAGGTCAGGTTTTCCAAGCCTTTTATGATTTTTGTTGCTTTTATTTTAATTCTCTGATTTGTATACATCTTTCTTTAAGATCTAGAGATAGTACTTCAGCTGAGGTCTCACTATTGCCAAAAAATAGTGGGACAATTACCTACAATACTTCTGGTACAGGCCAGAATTATATTAACTTTTTTTGCCACTACATCATGTTGTTGAATCATATTCAATTTGTGACCCACTATAATCCCCAGATCCTTTCCAGCAATGCTACCACCTAGCCAGATATGTCCCATTTTGTAGCCGCATGCTTGATTTTTCTTTCCTAAGTGAAGTACTTTGCACTTGTCTTTGCTGAATTTCAACCTGTTGATTTCAAACCATTTCTCCAATTTGTCAAAATCATTTTGAATTCTAATCCTGTGCATCAAAGTGCAATATTTCTCAGCCTGGGGTCACCTAAAATTGTATACGCTCACTCTCCATGTCACTATCCAAGTCATTAAAGAAACTATTAATTAGTACCAGACCCCAGAAAGTCTCCCGCAGGACCTCACTCAATATGTCCCCTTAATCTGACAGTGCACCATTAATAGCTACTCTCTCATCCAGTTGTACACCTACCTTATAGCATTTCATCTAAAACCACATTTCCCTAGTTTGCTTATGATATGACATGTGGGACCATGTCAAAAGACTTATTAAAAATTAAGATATATCACATCTATAGCTTTCCCCTTATCCATTAGTCCAGTAGGAGAAAATTAGGTGGGTTCAGCACAATTTGTTCTTGACAAATCCATGTTGTGTATTACTTATAGTCCTATTTTCTTTTAGGTGCTTACAAATTGATTGTCTAATCATTTGTTTTGGTGTCTCTCCGGGTATCAGAGTTTGATGGCTCTATAATTCCCTGGCTCCTCTTTTACCCTTAGCCTTTTAAATTTAGGTAGGATTGCCCTTCTCTAATCTCCTGGGACTTAACCTGAACCCCATGAGACTTTTCAAAGAGAATCACTAACAGTTCCACGATTGCTTCAGCCAATTTCTAAAGTACCCCAGGGTACATTTCATCAAGCCCTGGTAACCTGAATATATCTAATTAATCTAACCTCTTCTTTTCCTATGGATTTGGTTCCTTGTTACCCCCTTCCCGTGGTTGTTAATATTAATTTTGCTAGTATTTTCTCACCACTAACCTGTTTAGTGAAGACTGAAGTAAAATAGGCATGAAACACTTTAGCTTTTTGATGACATCTGCTTCTAGCTCAATTTTCCCACTAAGTATGGGACCTACAGTTTCCTTCATCTTTCTCTTGCTCCCTCTTCTTATTGCCTTTTATTTCCTTTTCTAGGTATAGCTCATTTTGTGAATTGCCATTTCTGATTTTGTCCCTTTGCATGCTTGTGCTCTACTTTTGTTCTTATCGTTAGTGATGTGTCCATGTTTCCTCATCCCTGTCATCCAGCGCTGGGGGCTTAAACTAGCATCACGTAAAGTTGGAAGGGCTGCAGGGAAGAGTTGGGTGTACAGGTCAGACAATAGCAGATAAATACGGACTGGCAAAGTTATGAAGTATCCTGAAACTGAAGACAAGCTTGAATTTGATGCAGTGAAAAAGGGGAAGTCAATTAAAGGATTCAAAGTGTGTGTGTGTGTATGTGTGTGTATGTGTGTGTGTGGAGTGGGGGATAACTGGTCAATATGGGCATATCTACACTACTGTAGGAAATTATTTTGAAATAACTAAATTTGACTTAATAACTCCCGATTTTACAAAATTGAAAGTGTGTCTCCACTATGAGCAAGCCTCGAAATTAGTCTGAAGCAGGCAGTGGATGTGCTACCTCGACTTAGAGCATCAAGAAATACTGGTGAATAATAGTTTGAATTACTCTGAGGAGTAGTTATTTTAAAATAGTGGCGTCAGAGCATCCACATTAATGCTATTTCGAAATAACTATTTCAAAATTAGTGTTATTCTCTGAGGAAAGCAGGAGTACAGATTTTTAAATAAGGCTGTGTCCAGACTCAAGGGTTTTTTCGAAAAAAGTAGCCTTTTTTCGAAAAAACTTCACCTGCGTCTAGACTACAGCTGCGTTCTTTCGAAATTAAATCGAAAGAACGTGGATTTCTTTCGACAGTAGAAAACCTCATTTCACAAGGAAGAACGCCTTTTTTCGAAAGTGCTCTTTCGAAAAAAGGCGTTCTTGAATGCAAACAGGGCTTTTTCGAAAGAGAGCATCCAGACTGCTTGGGTGCTTTCTTTCGAAAAAGCAGCTTGCTTTTTCGAAAGTACTGCTTGAAGTCTAGACGCTCTTTTTCGAAAAAGCCTCTTTCGAAAGAGGCTTGCAGTCTAGACGTAGCCTAAGTGGCCTGTTATTTCGAAATAATGGTCTTGGTAATATGGACACTCTGCTTATACATTCAACCTAACCCCCCTTATTTTGAAATAACACTGTAGACTAGACCAGGGCTATGATGGATGGTGACTATAGTAAAAGTTTGAATAGACTGGGGCGGAGTGTAGGATGTCGAGGTTTCAGTAACACACAAGGAGTTGATGATGGCTTGCATGAGAGTTCTAGGGGTGTGAGCAGTAAGAAAAGTTCAGATCTTAGAAATGTCCTGGAAGAGTGACAAAATTTTGGCCATTGCCTGTATGTTTGGGGTCAGGGAGATGAAAGAGATGTGCATGAAGTTTCAATTTAAAAAGAAAGAAAAATATTAGTGAATGGCCTAGTCTCTCATGAGGGCATGTCTACACTGGGAAATAAGTTATTTTGAAATAATAACTCCTGAAATAACAATTTTGAAATAAGCATGATTCCTCTTTAAAAGCAGGAGTTATTATTTCAAAATAACAAGTCCCTTATTTCGAAATAACGGGCTTGGTAGTGTGGATGCTCGCCTTATTATTTTGAAATAAGGGGAGTTATTTCAAAGTAACTTCCCAGTGTAGACATGCCCAAATTTGATTCAGATCCAGAGATGAATCATTTGCATTTCAAGCATCCTCCATTCCAGAGTTGTGGTTCAGCTCACAGAAATAGGGGCTACTATTATCCAAATTCAGAGAGAGGTTAAAAATTTCAGTCACCCCAATGATCCAATAAATTGGTGTGATATTATCTCCAGAAGAAAAATCATATAATATGGCTTGGAATTGGGTTTATGTAGAAGGCAAATATTCAGAATAGGAGTTTTAAGCTGATTGATATTTGTTAGAGAGTTAAATTTGTTCTGCCTGAAAAAAAGCTGGGGAAAGGGTTCCTTCTTCTCTTATTCACTGAACAGAAGGTAATTGGGGGATCTCTTTATGGGAGGATTTACGACCCTTGTTGAGCCTCAGTTGTTTTGAACTAAATAATAATGCATTTGCATCGTGACTGTATCTAATTTGAATTTTGCTTCCTGCCTAAACACTTTGAAAAGATGCATGCCTTGAGGTGTCTGCCTGAATAAAATTCCTGTGGAATTGAGGCTTACAAATAAAGTCTGTCGTGGTGCATTAGAATCTGCTTTGCCCTAAAGAATAGCTCTCCTGATAAATTGTCGGATTTATAATGACAATTGCTCCCACTGTTGTATACATGTATACCTTACAGTAATGGGAATTAAAGAGGCTTTCATGTGAACCAAATATTTAACTTTGAAGTCACGCAGGATGGAGTGCTCAGCACCTGGCAGGACCAGTTCCTAGGGAATTAACTTTTCACTTTATAATTTCTTCTCAACATTTTTTCCTACACTATAAAAATGGTATGAGTTTGTAACGATACAGAGTAGTCATAACGATGAGATTTCATAATGTAGGATGGGTTAGCATGATCTGGTTTAAAGAACTCAGGTCTTATTTTTTTGCTCTATTAATTTTGTTTTACACCAGTTTGATGTGCCAGTTGCTGGTGTGAATTTTTATAATAGGTTTAGTATTTTACCATAAGATCCTCAGAAAGAGGCTTTGTTGTCCATACATTTGCAAAGTGCTATAGACCATTAAAATATTCTGTAATTCATCATTGTGCTCTTATGCCAGAGCCATGTCAGCTCTTGTAATTCTCTCTCATGTCTGTTAGATATTTTTGACTTGCCTTTTGTGTCCTGCTCATTTTGGATTAATCAAAGTGTACATGGAAAGCTGATATGTTCTCTAGTTACTTAGTACTTATGCCAAAGGGGCAACACTTCATTCTAAGTATCCCTTTGTTAAAGACAGTATTAAAATGACTTTTCCATTGGTTGTTGTGAAACAAACAACGAAATAAGCCAGCATGAGAACTGACAAACTGCTTACAATTAGTTCTGGTCATAGGAGAATGGCTCTATTGCTGGCACTGTAAAGTGTACAATGCTGCATGGCATGAATGATGTGGGGTCAGCCTTCCAATATACCCAAGCTACTAGTTATTTATGAATTGATAGCACTAAGGTCCCAATAAGCATCTGGACATGTGAAACAAATAAAACATCTTTAAAAAATTAAAATAATTAAAAAATAATTAAAAAATAAATGTGGGTACCTATGAGTGACTCAGGAAATGCACGTACAAAGGATGCAATTTTTTGAGGTCCTGAGTGCTTTCACCTTCAAATGTTTGTGACTTTCATGGGAGCTAAGTTAATACCTGGCAGATGTATTTAGGGGATTAAGCTCTAAGGGTGTGTCGAGACTACATGGCTCCATCGACGGAGCCATGTAGATGAGGCAGGACGACAAAGGGAAATGCCTCGGCTTACATGATCTGCCGACAAAGGGTTCTGGGGTTGGTAGATCCCCGTCTAGACTGCCGCGCTGTGTTGACAAACAGCTGATCGGCACAGCGTGGTGGCCATTTTGATTTAAATGATGCGGTGATTATTTAAATCGCAGCTTCATTTCCCTTTGTTGAGTAAACTAATCTACATGGCTCCATCAACGGAGTCATGTAGTCTAGACATACCCTAAATGAACATGTTTTCTCCATGGAGAATTGAAAAATGAGTAAAAGGCATAAGCAGAGTTTTTTCACATATAGGCCCCTGACACTTGTCAGTGCTTTCAGATCCTTTGACTTGCGCATGCCGCTTTCCTTGCAAATTCCAGTGAGCTATGTGAACAAGATGTGAATGTTACATTATTCCAAGGCTATTTGTGATGTTAAATTGAGCAATTAAGCTTTTTGCGTGAAGAGAATTTGGGAGAAAGTGTTAACCAGTAACCCTAAAATCATGGGAAAGCTTCTACTGTAATAATTAATAGAATTTTAACCATGCAATTGTCTGCAGTTACAGGAGCCTTAATTTCAGTCATTTGTTAGGGTTATACTAGGTCCATATCGAACCCTTATGAGAGGGATTTCTCTATAGGTCCATGTGTTCTAGTGAATTTTAATGCACACAGCGGCAGTGGAAATACTCGTGAAAGACTCTATGTTACTACATGCAAGTGCTTCAAATGCTTCCCAGACTTCCTAGATATCACCTCAACTGCACTAGAAACAAGCAAAACTGCAATTTTGGTCTAGCATAGGGTGCATCTATACTGTGGCGGCTCTAGACTAGCTGCCAGCAACTGGCACCCTAGGCGAACCATGTAATCGGCGCCCCCACCTCCAAACCCCTCAATGATATTGTGCTTGAATTTGGCGCCCCATTTAACTTGGCACCCTAGGCAACCACCTAGTTCACCTATTTGGATAGGTCACCCCTGCGTCTACATTGCACCATTCTCTCAAGATAACTAGTATTATTTTGAAATAACAATGCGAGCATCTACACAGCCATTCCATTATTTCAAAATAATTTCGAAATAACGTATGACTTCTTCCGAAATCTGTAAGCCTCATTCTATGAGGAATAATGCCTATTCCAAAATAGCTATTTTGAAATAAGGTGTGTGTAGATGCTCCACTGCTGCTATTTCAAAATAGCTCTTCACCAGGGCCATTCTAAGTTATTTCTCTCCACTGCCTCCTGGGGCTCTAAATCAAGATAGTACATCTACATTAGGGAAGCCTGTCTCGGATTAATTTCAAGGCTTCCTTGCAATGTAGACGTGCTATTTTGAAATAAGCTATTTCAGAATAATTATTCCGGAATAGCTTATTTCAAAATAAGCGTATAGTATAGATGTACCCACGCAGGACGTGCAGGCAACAAAGCTGCACTGGGACATCTGTTCTAAAAGCATAATCACACACAACACAATGCTCTTGCTCAGACTTTAGTGACAAAGCTCAGAGCACTGCTTCCATCACCTGCCAAACCCAACCCCCGGCTACATGCATGAGGAAGCTCTTGGCTTTGCCTGTTATCCGCACCCCCCCTCTGTTGCAGGCAGGTTTAAGAGCAGCTAAGGTTCTGCTAAGCTGGTCTTTCTCCTGCCAATCACCTCCCTGCTCCTCCAAGACATTGGTCATGCAGAATGTATACAGGGTCCATAACATTAAAAACCAAAGTCAAAATCCCGTTTATAGGCAGTGACACTTCTTCCCATCACAAAACTATTTTTTCCATTTTAATATATGAAATAATTTTATTTTAATTCTTCACCCCAACTCCTCCTACTGACACGTCATGTGAAAAACACAAGGTAAACCCATACTGCACACATCACAAACATGCATGCTCATGTATGTACTTACCATGTATACTCACTTCAGTGGGAGCTGTGGTTGGCATTTGTGTACAATACTAAGCATGGAGGTTAGTAGGCCTGCCAATGGGAAGGGGGGCAAAAGGGGAAGCTGTCCTGAAGCCCAGTGATACGAAAGGGCCAGGACCTCCAAGCTGCCACTGTAGTAGCAGTAGTGACAGCAAGAACCCAAGGCCTTTTAAATCGCTGCCAGAGCAGGGTGATGTGTACCCTGGGCAGCACTGAGGGCTGCCTAGTCTCAGCCCTGCCCCGTCTACTGGAGCCCCTGTCCTTTCCGGGGTGTGGAGCAGGGCCCCCAACTTGCCCAAGAGCCTAGCCAGGCTGTTGGTCTCACTAGAGGTTAGTATCTCATCATGATCCAAAATTTCTCAAATTTCAAGGATCAGTCTTAAACGTTTTACAGACAGGTAAATTTGGATGTCTTGGAAATTGGTATAACAGAACCAGAACACAAAAGGCCAATTCCATACTTAAGTGGTTTAATCTAAGGGGTGTTTAGTATGATTCAAGTTTCTATTTCAAAGAAGTTTAAAAAAGTAGATTTTTTACTATTATGTTTAATGTATCGAGTTCCATAGACATACATGGTGGTTTACAGTCATGCAAGACAACTACTTCTCAGCCCAGAAGACCTTGAAATCTTGATTATTATTATAAATAGTTGTAACCAGTCACAAAAGTATGAAGGGAAGGGAAGAGGAGTCAATAGAGAATAATGAAAAAAAAGGGGATGCTGTTCTTCAATGGGAAACAGTGCTGTGTGGACTCAGTACCTCTGAAAGTCGGGCTGCTCATTTAGATATCTCCACATGGATTTAGGTGTTTATGGCTAGGCAGCTGAGCTTGACAATTTTAGACACATGGTAAGTTATCATAAACGGCAATGGTCCAAATTCCAAAGTCCTAACTCAGTTGTTATATTGGCACAAGCCAGATGGGCTTCAGTGATTTGTTCCCGAAGAGAGAATTGGTAAAAACCGAGTAAGAACTTTAGGATTTATTTGGCTAATTGAGACTGGAGCCAGAAAAGACCTCAAAGGACTCATTGTTGCCATCCCCTTTCCATTGCAGAATTATTCCCTTCACCAGACATGCCAGTAGCATTTGTGGTCTCTTCTGCAAGTTTTAACTCTGATTTTTATTGTTTTGTAGTCCATTTTTTTTAACTGTAGGATGTTTTCTCAGGGAGCAGTGCAGAGTCTCATTCACATAATACACTTTGACCCAAAGATAAGAGCAAGATTTTGTCCGAGACACTTAATTAAGAGAATATCTTCCCAGTGGTTTGTAGCTGCCATCTCCAGAAGCACACTCTTGTTTCTGACTGCAGATTAATTAATTAAAGTTGCAAGCACATTTTTCCCTGTCAGACTTTTGACTGGTTCTGAAATGTGCGTGGACAGTTTAAAATAAATATCTTCTGTCAGCACAATTGCACCAGCTACACTTCATATTTTATTTAAAACAAAAAAGAACAGATGCCTAAAAAATCATAGCACCAGAGTTGAAACTTGCATTGTCAGCACTGACTTCATAACTGTGTGCAAGTTTTCCAAACCCCTCGGCCAGGTCTGATTTCTGTTACATGAGTGCAAACCCAAAGTAACACTTTTGAAGTCAGTGGAAGTTCTCAGAATTTATCTCCTCTTAAAGGCAAACAACTGAAACTATAACAGTCTGGAATTACAGGTGTGCGATATGCCTTTTGGGATAGTCATTATAGCTCTGTGAATGAATCAGGTGGAAATTCCAGTCAGTCTGAGTGAGCTGAATCTAACACAGTCATCCTGAGATCAAGTTTGGCAGACATTGTGTTGCTCACATTGTGGTACCAATTCCATCATGTGCAGGCTCGACAAATAATGCAATCTACTCACCTGTGGCAAGTAGATTGCAACCCGGAAGAGCTGGGTTCAGGTGATCTGCGAATGTGCAGATCGCCGGACAGTGCGGCTATAGAGCAGGGCTCACCCTGATCATGTGCCTTATATTCTGGGTGCCACTTAGCAGACTGAGGGCATAAAAATGGAATTGGATCAGTGGTGGACAACCTGCAGCCTGTGGATGTCATGAGGCCCACTGGGGTTCCACCTGAGGCCTGCGCACTCTCTGTCTGTCCCTCTCCCTCTCCCCCACACTTCTCATGCACTGAGGCACTGGAGCCCTGCACTTCCTATTCCTCTCCTCCCTCCCAGAGCTTGCACACTGAAATGTGAAGGCAGTGCTAGCACCAGCAGCAGCCAAGAAATAAGGGTAGCAGTATTTCATCCCCCCCAGAATAACTTCACATTCTGCCTCAGTTGCTCTTCTCCTCACAAGCTATCCACATTGTACACAGCAGCTGAGGCAGTATGAGAAGAAGTTATCTACTACAGGTTGGACCTCTCTGAACCAGCATCCTCCGGATCTTACTGGCCCTGAATGAGGGAAATGGGCAAGCTGCAGAAAGTTTGGATTGGAGATTTCCTATTCACCATAAACTTTTCTGAACCAGGGAGTTTGCCAGATCAGGGATGGTCAATTCTGGCCCCTCTGTTCTGGGCATCCGGGCTCTCCCGAGGGGTCACTGGACTCCCAGTCAGGCTCCCTTCTCGGCCACTTATCCTGCTTCTGGTCCTGGCCACTGGGATCCACTGCTGGTCCTACTGCTCCCTGCCCCTGGCCACCAAACCAGCTCTGCTCCTGGCCCCCCCTCCCACAGAGCCCCTCTGCCACCAGACTCCCAACCAGTCCCCACTCCTTGCTGCTGAGGCTCTCTTATCCAGGGGCTCTCTGGTCTGGCAACATCTGTGGTCTTGCTAGACCACAGATGTTGTCAGACCAGAGTGTCCTGGACCAGAGATGTTCAATCTGTATTGCTAAGGGCAGTGAGTAGATTATGTCCAATCTGGGAATAACTGTGATATGGAAAAAAAGTTATTTTTCCAAGTCACAATATCATCCTTGGAGTGCTCCAGAGATGGGGCAGATATGCACCATCCCTAATCTAGCTGAGATGTAAAGTTTCAATCTTGCCCTTAGAAATGAAGAGTCAACCCAATGTCCTAACTGATGTCAGTGAGAGTTTCACATGAAAGGCAGGGAGCAGGGATATCAGGATTTGGTCTTAGCTGCCCTGTGAACTCAGTGGGAATTGAGTTATCTGCATCTTTCAAGAAGTCTCTAACTTTCAGCATAAATAGATGAATATTTCATCTCTGCCAAGACTTTTACCTTTACAAGGACACTGATGTTTGGCACAGGGATCCAAGTGAGTTTCTATAAGGAAGGATTTTGGAAGAATAATATGAATGGAAACATTGTCATGGTTTGTTCTCATTATAATGAAAAGCATTTTGCATTTGAACATCACTTGCCACGTGAGTACAGCTAACACTGGAATGTGAGTGCCTGAAAACCAGAATATGAACATTACCAGAAATGGTTATAAAAAAAAATGTGCCACTGATTACGATTTTCAATTTGCATTTCATGCAATTGAGAGAATGTAAATAAACAGTCTCAATAGTAAAAAGAAAAGTAGATATTGAGAAATCTTTTGGGCCAAATTCTGGTCAGCATTTGTGCCTAGTTGCATAAGGAAAACCCCCAATTCTGGTTCTCCCAAAACCTACAGAGAGCCCACATCACAGGCCTCTGCAGAGAATCATGAAAAGGAAAGAAAAGATTCATGGAGCAGCATTCCTAGAAGGGGCCAGGGACCAGGAATTTTCATTTAAATTGTACATGCCCTTGCCTGGCCATAGTCCTGTAAATGACTCATGCACCTGGAAAAAATCATCTGAGAGAGAATGTGCATGGGGCCATAGCAGGCATAAAACTAATACCACAGTCAATGCTGTAAGGGCTCAGTTATATCTGATGAGGAGCACAGACTTGTGTTGGGGCAGTGAAGAACTACCCCACCATAGGAGGCTTCCTACTTCCTCACTGCTTTCCCTCACTCCCTTTGGGGTCACTAGAATCCCAAGGAACATCAAGAAAGACTACAATTGCAAAACTTCTTTGCTCTTTCCTCCCTGAACATCCACAATGATGCCTTTTTGAAAGGGAAACCCAAAGAGCTCTAGAATGGACCCAGATGCTTTTGCAAAATGAAGATGTGCGTTAGTACAGCTGATTGAAATAGTGTTTTCTGCCAGAAAAAAAATGTGCCAAAAATGTTCATAAAATACAAACGTTTTATTGGGAAAATAATTTTCAACCAGCTTTTGATTTTTTTGTGGCCCCCCCTAGGAAATTTCAAAGTGAAAGGAAAATTGGTTTAATTTCAAATAGTATTTTGTTTCCCTTTAAAATGATTCAATTAAAATAAAAATCACAGAGAAAATTGTCTATTAAAATAAGAAATGAAAATGTGCTTTGTTTTGAAATTTCCTGTGAAAAATTAAAAAAATTAAATGAAAACTTTTTGCTCAAAATTTCTCATGGCAAAAATGTTTTTTCGATCAATTCCAGTCACTAGCAATAGAAGTAAAGACTTTTCTTTAAATACATGAGTGTTATGTTGAGAACCCTCTAAGCAAATATCCGTTTTGTCATTTACACTGTCAAACACAAATATTGGGAATGACAGTTTTTAAATCTGGAAAAAGCTCAGCAATGCTGTCTTAAACATATCTGAAATGCCATGAATGAGAAGTGTAACCGCATCCTGCTGAATATCTGGATAGTAATAACATGGTGTGAAACTTTGTGGGGATGTGTCCCAAATAATTAACCTCTTTGGTCAACTTCCTTTTGTCTGGTGCCAGTTGCCATATGGAACCTCTAAAATGTTCATTTACGATCAATGGAGAATTTGCTCTGTTGTTGTGCTATTATTTGACTTAAAAGGTAAAAACTATTTAAAAAAAACACCCTTTGCAATATCAACTTGTTAATAAAGATAAATATTTAGACAGAAAATAATTACAGATTCATGACACAAGAATGCTTTTTACTACTGCTGAGTGAACCAGCTGAGATAAAACTGAAACTGGCCCAAACAGAAAGAGTCAAACAGGACTAATTTTTTCATGAGCTAATAAAAAGTTCCATTAATTTTTGGGAGTGTGGGTTTATGACACTATTTTTCATTTACACTTGGCTCTACCCTTTCTTGCTGTAGCTTGAAACTAGAAGCCCAAGACTCAAAATACTAGCCTTGTGTCCATTTTGTGCTGAGTTTGGAAAGAGCCACAAATCCCTCAAGAAAGTATACCCGCTTGAGAATTCCAGCCCAAGGGCCTTATCCTCTTCCTGCTGAAGTCGGTGAGAGGCCATTTACTGATTTCAAAGAGAGTTGGATTAGATCCAGGTGTAGCAGATGCAGTGCTTTGAATAGTTCAGTTGGGATGAGATTTGATAAGCATATACTCCATTTAATTAATTAACTGAAGACAACTGATTTGCCAGAATGGAAGGGTCACCTACCACACGTTTTTACGTTCCAAGTCTTGAGCTCAGGGATGTGTGTGTTTCTCTTCTAACAATAATGTCACTAACGTGGTCACCTAATGCAATGCAGGAGCTGCGTCTTTCATAATGCTTTTAGAGAAGGCCCCCGTAGTGCAGTGGAGATGGGATATGGCTGAGTGAATACTGTACACATTAGATAGACAGGGCTCTGTAGCACTCTCTGACAGTCTAGCTCCAATCTAGCTAAACAGAGTCTGCTGCATAATATCCTGATACCAGGTCACGGCTAAGCAGTCAGGGAAGGGACTGCAGATAAATCCTAAAACAAACCCCTTGAAGTCTGGAAAAGTTCAAATCAGGATCCAAACTTTTGCAGCTCAAAGCAATCTCTAAGTGCTTTAGGTGTCAGTGATTTCTCTATCTAGGTTCTCTTACTTCACCCATCACCAGAGCATTTTGAGTGTGAGAGCACAGCAGTCACAAAAAACTCAGAGCTCTGTTGTCCTTAACTCATGCCTTTGAAGCTACATAGAGGAAGAACTAATTTTTAACAACTTGTTTTACGCTGCATGTACAGTGCAATGTTTGTAACTTCTAACTCTACATATGTGTTCTGTTAGGGAAATGAGATCTCAAAGAGCTCTGTGTGTGTGTGTGTGTGTGTTTTTAAAGCATTTCAGTTCACCTTTAACCACAAGTTTCTATAACACAAGAGGATGCTGTTTCAACTTCAGAGCTATAAGCTCAAGGGTCTTCAGGGGCCTTTGACCTTGGAGCCTTTTGAGCTGGACAAACCAACAATCAACAAAGGCCACAGTACCCAGCTCCTGCCACCCTACCTTCAAAGCATCTGTGGGTGCTCGCACAGCAATTTCCTCCTCCGTAATCTGACAATTACAATGCAGTCATGGTCCTTTTCTTTCTCTCTCGCTTTTTTGCTTGTCTTGGTGCCTTTTTCAGCTTTAAGGCTGCTCCATGTTGTCAGAAGTCTGGCTTCAGTGGTCTGAAGGGAGACAGATACTGATAAATTTCCTTTTGATCTCTGCTCCACAAAACCACTCAGTCAGAAAAAATAGTGGGGTCTGTGCGTGTAGGGGTTGGAGGATGTGAAAGGCAGAGTACCCACCCTATCATGCTAGAGTGAATATAACTCCCCTTTCACATTAGCGTGCAAAGAGGAACACGAAGAGCTGAGTAAGTATTTTGCAAATGAAGGCAATACAGCCTAAGGAAATGGAACAAACTAATTTAACCTTTAACCACAAGTTTCCATAACACAAGAGGATGCTGTTTCAACTTCAGCAGTGGCAGCCAGAGCCCTGGGTCCTTTAAATTGCCATCAGAGTGCCAGGTAGCATGTTCCAGGCAGAGCCCAAGGGTTGGTAGAGGAAGGCTAGGCCCCTGTCCTGCCCCTTCCATTCAAGGCTGTGCTCCTTCAGGGAGCACAGAGCTGCATTTACAGTGCATATACCGTGCAATTCTGTCAGCCCCCCCCCCCCCCCGTTATCACTTAAAGCCCATTTGTGCAACCTTCAATCACCTTGCTGGCTGTTTAAAAAAGTTCACTAGCATTCTTAGTCTAAAATGTCTCTACCTAGGCTCAGCTCCTGGAAGCATATTAGACAGGGCATCAGTGTTCTAAATGCCATCTCATGTAGATATGTTGTTGGCAGAATTAGGCAATACAATGCTTAGGATCAGCTGTTGCCCTTTCTACTCAAAAGCTCGCAACATTGCTAGTACTTGTGAGATGAAATCATCGGGGTGGGAGGTAGTGGAACTTCTGGAGCAAAAAAAAGCCTCATTGTAAATACTTCCAGTGGGATTACTGGATGACCAGGTGTTTACCAACATGAGTTAAGGGTCCAGAAAGAGATCCCAGATTACATTATCTCCCAAACCAGCTTTTTTTCAAAGGCATGTCTGTTTCTTTGGATTGCTATGTACATTCTGCTGAACAGAACACACAAATATTTATGATTGGACATTTAAAAAAATTAAGCCACATGTAAAGTATTTTTGTTGACATGAATGCTTTTTTAAGATAATAGGCATATATTAAACTTATAGCTAGTAATTGTAATGTATAACAAAAACTAGTGGCAAAATGCTAGATATGGAGTGTGTGGATAAAACGAACGCCACTTTTATATATAGTTTAACAGGACTTGTACTATGTTGGTTTCAATAAAATATGTGTTATATCTTTTGCACTTCATATAAAAAATAACAATATGAATGAAGAAGGAAAATAAGGATAGTTAGATCCCAAATAATTGAGTTTATTCAATACACATAAGGCCAACACATATCTGCTCTAGCTGGTTGCTGGCGGCATCTAAAGCATAGAACACAATGAACATCCTAAAATTGTAGCAAACAATTTAAAAGCGTACTACCCTAAATTATGGAAAATACAAAAGCAAGAAAAATTGCTTATACAGTTTTAGCTTAGGTGTATGTTTTTCTCAGTTCAAAACTCTGCATTCCAATGGTCTATGACAAATCCATTATATGTTCAAATAAACCATTCCCTTTTCTCTGGAGGCTTACAAAGTTTTGATACAAAAGGAGTCTTTCTACCACAAACTCTTCCAAACGATATCACAGAGTGTACAGTACATCATCATATTGTTTTTAAAGGAAATCTCATCTTAACATAGTGATATACTTCTTACCACCTTTAATTACAAGGAAGAGTATGTGACTGAAAAAAGGTTAAGGACTTCTACTGGTTAAGGTGAACCCAGATAGTTGAACTCAGTAATGGAGCAAGGCTCATTGTCTCATTGAGGACTATATAGCCACCTTAGCCATTTGGGGATCTTCTCTGGAGGAAATAACTGCTCCAGGTACATAGGAGAAGGAAATGGGCTAAGGATCTAAGGGTACGTCTACACTTGCTCCCTAGTTCGAACTAGGGATGCAAATGTAGCTGACTGAAATTGCTAACGAAGTGGGGATTTAACTATCCTGCACTTCATTAGCATAATCTTACCCGTGCGCTATTCCACTCATTTTTTTGAGGAGTAACGTTAATTTGAACAAAGGGGTTTGATTCGAACTAACATGTCCCAGAGTGCACTTCCTAGTTTGAATCAGCTGGCGAGCGGAATAGCATACAGGCGAGATTATGCTAATGAAGCGCGGGATATTTAAATCCCTGCTTCATTAGCAATTTCGGTCGGCTACATTTGCATCCCAAGTTCGAATACCCTAAGAGTGTTGGCCCCCCTCATGTTAACGCCAAGAAAATGGTTAAAGTTGACTGATTCATGGATAAGATGGGGGCAGGTGAACACCTCAAGGTTTGTGGGTAAAATGTGTGTGTGACAATAGGCCTGTGCCTTTAAGTGCCCTATCAGCTCTTGGCTCCCTGCCTAGGTAGAAAGGATCCAGTGGAATGCAGGAAGAAGTTAAACCAGCCTTGAGAAATAGCCTATTACTGCTGTAGACCATAGGGGACCAAATTGCATGACTGCCCCATCATGACTTCAGACATGTCTGGACCAAAGAGAATAGGGCACATTAATAAAGTTGGGGAAACTCACAATCAAAGTGGAGGGCCAAAAGGTGATCAGACATTTGTCAAGGAATGGATATTGAATAAGTAGGGATTTCCCTGTTTCTAAGTTTCCCTATTCAATGTATCCAAAAGGATATTTTATGGTATCCCAGTATGAATAGAAGACAGACTCTTGTTGGGAACCAAGATCAGATGAAAGAATGAGTGGACCGGCCCTAACCATTGACATTAGGCCGAGTCTGGCTATATTTCCCTGAACTCTTGCAGAGACTTCCATTAACACAGAAGCCTGAGGAAAACACTCTAGAAGAGATGTTTGAGTTCTTGTTCCCTTTTAAGGACCCTTTTAACTCCCAGCCTAACAAAAGAAAATCCCAGAAAGAAAAAAGGATTGACAGGAAAGAGTAAAGGGAGGCATAATAGAGACCACAAACACTATTGCTGACGCCTGTGGGTGGCAATGTGCCTTATAATTTTTCCATTCATGTGCAGAATGAATTTTATCTGCACTGAGGCATGCATGGATGTGCACTTCCAGAGGAAACACATGCAGCTGACAGCTTCGGGAACTCTGCTAATCAGCTAGGTGGCATTTGAATTTCTCCTGGGTGGCCATCAATGTGCACAGCTTACAGAGAACACTAGTGGATAAAGGACCCCAGACAAGATCCATCTATGAAACCAAATACACTACTTTCTTCACAACTGAACCCAGAGAAGTTACCAGATACTTAGATTTCCGCATGGAACAAAGGAACAATGAGACCTAGGGTGTGTCTAGACTACAGAGTTTTGTTGACAAAAGTGGACTTTTGTCGACAAAACTATACCTGCGTCTACACTACCGCTGAGTTCTATCGACATAACGTCGACAGAACTCAGCAGTTTTGTCGACGCTGGTAAACCTCATTTTAAGACAGAGTTCTGTCGACAGAAGGTGTTATTGCAGGTAGGGTTGTGTCTAGACTACAGGGTTTTGTCGACAAAGCAGCTTTGTCGACAGAACTGGATGTAGTCTAGACGCTCTTTGTCGACAGAAGCTTTGTCGATAGAAGCTTTGTCGACAGTGTCTGTCCCCTAGAGTCGAGGTTTCAAATAAGTAGACATGATACACAACAAGGATGTGGGTCCTGTAAAGGTACAGCAGTAACCCCACTTTGCCCTTATAATTGACCTGTTATATTGCATAGAGAAAGACAAGCAGAAACAAGACATGTAACTGTAGTACCTTGGGGCTGTGTCTACATTGGCATGATTTTGTGCAAAAGCAAGTGCTTTTGCGCAAAAACTTGCTGCCTATATACACTAGCGGGGAGTTCTTGCGCAAGAACACTGACGTTCTAATGTGTGAAATCAGAGCATCTTGCGCAAGAACTATGATGCTCTCAGTCAGGAATAAGCCCTCTTGCGCAACTGTTCTTGCGCAAGAGGCCAGTGTAGACAGGCAACATGAATTTCTTGCGCAAGAAAGCCTGATGGTTAAAATGGCCATTGGAGCTTTCTTGCGCAAGAGAGAGTCTACATTGGCACGGATGCTCTTATGCAAAAGCACATCTTTTGCACAAAGGCATATGCCAGTGTAGATGCTCTCTTGCACAAATACTCTAATGCAAGAACTCTTGCATTAAAGAGTATTTGCGCAAAATCTTGCCAATGTAGACATAGCCTGGGTGTATCATTATGAATTACAAGTCTCAGAGGGGAAGCTGAAAAAACTAGAAAAACAACAATAGTCCTGCAGTACCTTAGAACTAACAAAAAATGTAGTGGTATCATGAGCTTTCATGGGCACAACCCACTTCTTCAGATGAATGGAATAGGAGGTCCAGAGTACAAATAAATATCAGAGAAAGAGAGTGGAAGAGGAGTGGAAGAGGAGGAAAAGAGAAGGAAAAAAATAGGAAGAAAAAAAATCTTATCAATTAGGCCATGTCTACATTACAAAGAGAAGTTGGAAAAAGATATGCAAATTGCAAACCGCAATTTGCGTATCTTTTTCTGCTTTTCTTCTGAAAGAGGCTTTTCCGACATTTGGCCCACATATACAGGGCCAAATGTTGGAAAAAAGCCTTCTTCTGGAACATCCCTTCTTCCTAATAGAACAAGGTTTACAGGGACACCGAAAAAACGTATCTGCTTTTCCGATTTTTTTTTTTTGGAAAAGCAGATGCATTTCTTGGATGTGGCAGTGTTGACATAGCCTCTGAGTGTCATGAATTACTGCATCTGGCACATGCAACCCCATGTGTAGAGCATCTTGGGAAAGACAAGATGTACCTTAGGATTCTGACCCTAGTTTTGGCCAGGATTTTTTAAAGAAATCAAATATTTCTGTGTCTTGCACCCCAAATGTCAGTTGACAGCCCTTAAGGGAATCCTGAGGGCTCTACTAGTACCCCTCTCTTTGGTAGAGACTTGCTTTGAAAGAATAGGAATAGATCTTATAGGAAAATGCCTCTTGACATCAGTCTATACTTCTCATTGTCAATTATGCCACCAGATACCCAGAAGCAATACTACCATGGATGTTGCTAGACTAGAGACCCAGTGAAGGACCAGAGGCAGGAGCCCTGCAGGGGTTGGGAACCCAACCAGGTTGGCTGCAGGAAGGCCAGTGCCTGGGAGCCCTGCCGCAGAAGTCCGGCTGAGCTGGTGGCAGGGCTTTGGAATGCCAGTGGGCTCCGCAGGGCAGTGGTCTGCTGTGGTGGGGCCAGGATCCCTGGTGGTGGGAGCACAGGGCTGCCTCAACAGGGCTGGTTGGGCCAGGAGCCCCGGCAGGGGGGCTCCTGGTAGAGCTGGCAGGGTTGGGGACCCCGGCAGCTGAGCAGTGGTCTGCCGTGGGGGTGGAGGGTGGGGCAGGAGTCCTGGCAGTGGGACTGTGGGGTGGTGGGGCTGGTGCTGCCATGGCAGGGAGGGGAGCACTGGCGGCAGGGCAGTGGTTTGCTGCAGTGAAGCTGAGAGCCCCAGCAGTGGGACTGTGGGCCGCTGTGGCAGGGCAGTGGAGCTGATCGCATATGCCAGAAGTAGAGTCAGGCTGGTGGCCGGGGGGCAATAATGACCTCCCCATGTCTTGCAAAATCCCTCCTTCGGGTCCTGAAGGTGCTGACCCAGGGACGTCCAACCTGTACTAAACTACAAGAACCATCTTACAATGAAGTAAATAAACAGGTCTAGGCCTAAATATCACGAGATTAGCAAGGCCAAAAGCTTCAAAAATAGCATCTAATTATGAATACTATGGGCTGGATTTTCAGAAATGTTGAGCACCCAAAACTCAAGCTGAAGTCAATGGGAGTTGAGGCTGTATAGTCCCTTGAACTCAAAGAGTGAGAAGGTAGGCAATCAGGAATCAAGGGCACCCAAAATCAGAAGACATTTTAAGAAACAGTTTTGAAAGAACGCTTTTTGAAAACCATTTTAGGGGAAATGAGGAATATGATACAACATAATCCTTTACATCAGTCATTCACAGTTATGCTATAATCCTGGTGTCTGCTCCTCTCCCCACCCCCTGCCGCTAGCTTGTTTTTTAAAAATGTTGCTTAAACATCTTCTTTGAGATTCCAATTAAAGTATCCTCTGGGTTCAGCAGATGGTTGCATTTAGCTCCTATTTGTTTGTCTGGTTATTGAGTTTCATGGGATGGAATGATGAAACAGTTATTGTACTTGCTGAATAACAAGTGGAGATGATTGAAAAATTGAAATTTTTGTTCCTAAGGTAATTCCACAAACAATTTGTTTTGGAAAGATCAAAATGTTTAATTTGGGCTCAGCCTGACATTAATCTGTGCCCCCTCAGAGGCTATGGTGCCTCATGGGAGCTGTACTTTAAAAGCTTCAGACACCAATTCACTCCCATGGGCTGGGCTCTCCTAACTCTGCCTTGAGGCAGTAAGGTGACATGACTCCTATAATGTACCACATCAGTTCAATCATGTGGGAGTCCACGATGCATCATGGGAGATGTAGTTCATAGGGATGTTAAATTTAGATTATTGAGTAGTTGACACCTGACAAAAGGACTGTGCTTTTGCACAAGAGATATGCTTTTGCGCAAGAGCGTCCATGGCAGTGTGGATGCTCTCTTGTGCAAGAAAGCTCTGATGGCCATTTTAGCCATAGTGGTTTCTTGCGCAAGAAACCCCTGTTGCCCATCCATGCTGCCTTCTTGTGCAAGAGCTCTTGCACAAGAGGTCTTATTCCTCGGGGAGGAGGAATAACTCTTGTGCAAGAAGCACTCTTTTCTGATGCTTTACTGTAAATTTACTTGCACAAGAACAAGCGTGCAGTCTAGATGCTCCACAAGTGTTGCACAAGAACAGCCATTCTTGCACAAAAAGCCTGCAGTGTAGACGTAGCCTTAGAGATGTGTGTCTGTCCGTCTGTGAGTTTGTTTGGTAAACTCCTCTTCCTAAATGGTAAGAGCTAGGACTACCAAATTTGGTATGCAGCTTCCTCTTATGTAGTCAATGTAAAGTTTTGATTGTGCCAGGAAAATGGGATGTGCCTGTATACAGGCAGTCCCCGGGTTACGTACAAGATAGGGACTGTAGGTTTGTTCTTAAGTTGAATCTGTATGTAAGTCGGAACTGGCGTCCAGATTCAGCCGCTGCTGAAACTGACCGCCAGTTCTGACTTACATACAGATTCAACTTAAGAACCCCAAGCTTCCCCAAGTCGGCTGCTGCTGAAACTGATCAGCGCTGATTCCAGGAAGCCTGGGGCAGAGCAACTCTGCCTCCGGCTTCCTGTAGTCAGCGCTGGTCAGTTTCAGCAGCGGCTGACTTGGGGACGCCTGGGGCAGAGCAGCTGGGGTGCTGCTGGGTTGCTCCAGTAGCACCACTCCTCGGCGCTACTGGACCAACCCAGCAGCACCCCCGCTGCTCTGCCCCAGGCGTCCTGATTCAGCCACTGCTGAAACTGACCAGCAGCGGCTGAATCAGGACCTGGGGCAGAGCAGCTGGGGTGCTGCCGGGTTGGTCCAGTAGTGCCCAGAGCGGGCGCTGCAGGACCAATCCGCAGCGCCCCAGCTGCTCTGCTCCAGGGTCCAAAACAAAAGCCTGGTCTGCTGGGGGGGGGGCACACTAGCCGCGCCCCCCCCCCCAGCAGACCAGGGACACGGGGAGCAGAGCCGCAGCGGCAGCGGGGTGCCGCGCCTCTGAGGCTTTGCTCTGGCAAAGTCTCAGAGGCGCGGGACCCCCCCGCGGCTGCGGCTTGAGTCCCGGTGCCTGTGGTCTGCTGGGGACGTCCCCAGCAGACCACAGGCACCGGGACTCAAGCGGCAGCAGCGGCGGGTTCCCGCGCTTCTGAGGCTTTGTTCTGGCAAAGCCTCAGAAGCACGGGAACCCGCCCGGTGCCGCTGGTCTGCTGGAGACGGTCTCCAGCAGACCAGGGGGACCGGAGCAGCTTACGAACGGGGCTTTCTCGCCCTGGAGCTCGCAGGTAGCAATCCGCTACCTCGACCTCCGGGGCGAGAAAGCCCCGTTCGTAAGTGCGGATCCAACATAAGTCGGATCCGCGTAAGTCGGGGACTGCCTGTATTTGATTGTTTTCCATAACATGGAAAGGGAGGGGGCAGAGAAAGGAGGGACACAATCCTCATAGTCACCACTGGGGGCAGCAAGCACAAGACAGAGCTATCCTGCAGAGTGACCACTGGTGGCGGTTATACCACCAATGAACTGGGCAGCTGGGGATAGGGCTCACCATCTTGCCTACCACTGGCCCAGGTAAATGGCCTCCCTGCCTTAAACCCCTCTCCCCTGGCCTTTGGCCCCAGTGCCAAACTGGTGGGGAAGGAAAACCACAACCCTCCTCTAGCCCCACTACCACAGCCCCTTCTCAGGATCATCATGAGTGCCAGGCAGCACAGCCCCAGCTGCCCCCCACAGGACCCATCAGCAGCCCCCCTCCCAGTGTAGCCAACATGTGCAGCTCCTTCCTTCCCCCTGGCCAGCCTGGAGAGCACCAGTAGGGGAGGCCTGCACAGACCTTCCCTTTCCTCTCCATCCCCCAGGCCTGAGTGGCCCCACCACAGGCCAAGCCGATCCAATCTCAACCCCAACCTCCGGCCTCTGGCCCCTGGCCTCCTCCCCAACCCCAAGACCCAACCCCAGGCTGACCCCATCCCAACTCCAAATCCTGGACCCGGGACGCTCCCCCCACCGGACTGGCCCTGGGCAGCGCTGGGTATGTCTGCTAGTATTCTCTCATAAAAAAGAAAACCATATGATATTCTTGGTGATCAGTTCTGTTTATAAACAAATAAAGGAGGAAATATCTTAAGTTACACAAAATATAATTTTATTATATACAAAAATATGTTAAAGAAGTTAAGAGTCTGGCTTACCGGAAAAAAAACTAGGAAATTCAGAGGTAAAGCTTCTTCTCTGCCCTTACCTCACTCCTCAACCATATAAAAAGGCTAAGTTAAATAAGTCACAATTAGGGTTAACTTGATGCTCCTGTTTATAAGCTTATTAAACCTAGCAGGGTGTGGTCAGGGTAATCCAGTTTATTTAATATGGTGCTCAGTTACCGTTCTGATGGGGTCTAGATGAGAAACTAGATAGCTAATATTTGCTCAGTTTGTTCTTACACGTAACTTCCATTGATACAAGAAGACATTTTTCCCAAGTAAGGGCATCATGATTGAGCCTTGAATAGATTATCCCAACGGTCTCCAACCTTTTTAAGCATGAATTACTTTTTTAATTTAAGTGCAATACAGGATCTACCTCAAATGCAAATACCCTTGCCCCACCTCCTTCCCACCCCTTCCCTGAGGCCCTGCGCCTGCTTCCTCCCTCCCTCCCTTTCACCAGGCTGGGGCAGAGGGTTGGGGCACAGGCTCTGGTCTTGGGGATCTGGAGTGTGAGGGGGCTCTGAGCTGAGCCTAGGGCAGGAGTTGGGGTGCAGGAGGAGGTTCAGGGTACAGCCTCTGTAAGGGAGTTTGGATCCGGGGGGCTTTGGGGTGCAGAAGGGGGGTTCATGACTGGGGCAGGGGATCGGAGCTGGCTCCAGCTGGTCACTGCTTATCTGAGGTGGCTCCTCGGCGGTGGGGCAGTGAAGCAAAGGCAGGCTCACCTCAGCCCTTGCCCTGCACCACACTCCAAAGCAGCCAACAAACTCCCTCCATCCCAAACCCTGTTGTGCCCCCACTCTCAGTTCTGTGGAGATAGAATACAGGGTGGGAGAAGGGGCATCCTGACATCAGTGCCCCTCCTCTTCCTTTTCTGCTCTGAACCACAAGCAGGAGGATCCCAGGGAGGGGCAGCTCCAAGGCAAAGGACAGGAGATGTTCAGTAGTAGGGGGAGGGGCAGTTGAAGTGCCTGCACTTGATAGCCTCTTGGCCAAACCAGTCAAGATCACCTGTCAAAGGCTCCAGATTCTACCAGTAGATACCGATCTACTGGTTGGTGATGACTTATCCTTTCTAGCATAGCTCATTTTAAGCTAGTCTGGTTTTGCTTTTCACTTAACACATGGATTTCCAATTTCTGTACCTTAGTGGTTATCATATTTGTCTCATGTGGTCCCTAGTTTAAAACTTGACAGAAACAGTCTTGCTATCTTGAGGGGCATTGCAAAACGTTCGTCTTTGAAAATACCTTTCTTCTATATGACTACCACAACATTGGCACCCCATTCTTCTAAAATAAAACCTCTCAATCTCACAAACAAAGCAAAAATAACCCTAAAAAAATCAACCTTAACAATAAATTAATAAAAATAAAAACTCTACTTCATTTAAAGTTTCTACCCCAAAAAGTAAAATGTGCCACAGATGCCACAAAATCCACTAGAAATGTTGCTGTTAATTGATTTTATGTATAAGGTTCTCAGATACCAAAGGTGTAGAAAACCCTACGACAGATGAGTACATAAAACAGCCAAACTGGGTCAGACCAAAGGTCCATCTAGCCCAGTATTTTGTCTCCTGACAGCTGCCAATGTCAGGTGCCCCAGAGGGAAAGAACAGAATAGGCAATCACCAAGGCTATGTCTACACTGCCCCCTCTTGCACAAAAAAATATGCAAATGAGGTGAAGTGTGGAATATTGCCACACCTCATTTGCATAATTAATGAGGCTCCGGTTTTGTGCAAGAGGTTTTTGCCCCAAACCCCCCTCTTGCACAAGAGCCGTTCTTCTTTTTTTTTTCAGGAAGAACGGCTCTTGCACAAGGGGGGGGTTTTGCGCAAAAATGGAGCCTAATTAATTATGCAAATGAGGCACCGCGATATTCCACACTTCACCTCATGTAGACATAGCCCCCGTGATCCATCCCCTGATGCCCACTCCTTGCCTCTGGCAAAAAGGCTAAGGACATCATCCCTAGAGGTAGATATATTGGGAGTAACTACTGAAGTTACAAAAGTTCTATGCTGGATACAAGGAAAATCAGGCTCTCTATATCTTTATATTGTTGAACGGGTCTTTTTTGTGTGACTCAGAGATGTTATATAATCTTTTTGTACCTTTGGAAGTCATATGCACCTGTTCAAAGTAGATACAAAATGCATCAAATCAAAATGCATTTCCATCTGTGCAAAGTGAATGGGGGCAGTATTTCAGATCCATTTTACACAGATTAAAATTATCCCACAAAGGAAAAGGCAGTGGTGAATTATCCCCACACTCTTATTGATCTCTTATGATTATATGATTATGTTAGTATGGCTTGGGGAACAAGTTATGGGGTTATTTCAAATGTTATGTTTGGACTTTAAAAGGCTGATCAGGGAGGGCCCAATCGATAACACATTGCATTACTACTTGCTGCTGAATATGACAGCTCATTCATTTTAGGAAAAAGGACAGGTCCTCTTACATTAGTGGCCTGGAGAAATCAGGTATGGGAAAACCTTTCAATGGCAAAAATGATGGACAATCTTATACAGTATCAGAATCACATTTTATAACATATGGTTAACATGTTTGGAATATGGACCAAATAAATACGCAGACCAATCCAAATGTGTTTTTTTAAAGGTTACAACTTCAAATTTGTTAATAATGATAAAATGAAAAGGCATTTAAAAGATCTGATTGAAGTAGTGCAATGGTTTGTATGACTTTGTATGTCATGACAAAGACAAATTGTTAGATTAAGTTGGTTTGGTTTTTGCAGCTGGATTTTATGATGTTTGACTTCATAATGGAGGCACACAGAACTGATTCCATTACTTTAAAATTTTGACTTAATGTAATTGACTTAAGTGATGCCTAGAAGATGAAAATGTCTTTCTTTTAAATTTAAAAGCATAAGTAGCAAAGGTAGCAAGAACAGTAAGTAATATCTAGTTACTGATGTTTCCAAAGATTTACATATCAGTGTAGGACAGCGGTGGTCTGGGAAGCCCAAGGATGTTAGAATTTATTAAACTTGTAGTAAAAAATACCAAATATGTACAAAGGAATAAAGAGGTTAAGTGAAAACACAACATGAATAAGAAAGTGTCTGATCATATTTCTTCACAGAAATGCTGTCATAAATGGGTATTGTACATCAGTGTTTCTAGCTTCAACATACAATTTCTTGTGGTTTTCAATAAATTAAGGTTTTTCGTACCTAGATTTCACTGAAGAAGGTAGCTTTGAAATGTGTTGTCATGAGTTCAGCAGGATAAAGGGAGAGGAGGTATACAGGTGATTATTAGTACTAAATTCCATTCTGGCAGCAGTGATTTATTCAAATTGTTAGTACAGGAAAACAGGCGCCACAAAGCCGACCGTGAGGACCCAGCTCCCTGGCAGCCTAATTTTACATTTATGAATCAGTACTACATGGAAGGACAAGTCTAGATAAATAAAAATAAGATTAAAATAAAGTTAGAGTGCCAAAACTGTTCCACATGGAAAAGATCATTGCTGATTACCAGATCTGGAACACATGCACTACAGATAAAACCCAACCAGAGGCTACTGGCAGATGAAACACTTTTATCTTTTCCAGGGAGATAAACATGCAAGTTTGGATGATATTCTTTATTTACAACAGCCAGTTAAGTCAGTTCTAGAATCATGTAAAACACATTACTTAGATTTCAGAGGTTGCCTTAGTTACCTAGTAACTTAGCACTATTTAAGCTAGGCTGATTTACTGTTTTTATTGTTGCATTTCTTTTTTCTTCATGTTGAATTAGATTGGGATTTCTTTCCCATTCATGATGCATGAGGTGATAGTCTTTCAAAAACACTTAAATGTATGTTCATTTTCTACATCTCTAAGGCAAGTGCTTTTTCTTAGTCAAGGTAAGATACCAGTATTCCCCATGGATAAGGTTCCTCCCCTCATTGGCTCAGACCTGCTGGGGTTATCATTTGGAATTGGGAATAAATGAAAACGGAGTGAAAAATGTGTCGCTATTGTGTAGGCTTCCTCTCTAATGTTCTTTGTCACAAAACATCTCTAAACATGGCAGCTGTGCATCAACCCATGCAACATTTTTCATAAGTGTGATGGGAGAAAAAAAAAGGCAGAAAAATGGTTTGAGGCAAAAGTATCATTTTGGTTCTGCAATTTGTTTTAAATTGTTTTGATCAAACCCAGAGTCCAGTGATCCTATTTTTGAGCAAATTCCCATAGAACTTCATTTTTTTAAAAACCCTGAAGCAGATCCAATAAAACTGCAGAAAACGAAATGACAGGCAATAACTTCGTTGTGTCAGTATTTCCAGACACAGATGTCATTGTAATTCTGTCTTAAAAGTACAATACCATCCATCCTCCTTTGGATAGCTTACAGTACCATCATCCCAAGTTATTTTTTTCCCTTTTACCAGTCTCTGTTGGTTTAGCTGTAATATTGATGGACCTAAGGTCTGTTTATCTGACTATTTAAATAGTCAGAAAGCAAAGTGTTAACTTTTTGAACTGTATACAGCCCTGGCCATCTAAGGGTACGTCTACACTACAGCGCTAGTTCGAACTAACTTAGTTCGAATTAGTTAATTCGAACTAAGCTAATTCGAACTAACGCGTCTAGAACTAAAAACTAGTTCGAATTAGCGTTTTGCTAATTCGAACTAGCAAGTCCACGTTGAGTGGACTCTGAACAGGGCTTAAGGATGGCCGGAAGCAGTGCCGGCAGGGCATAAGAGGAGGACTTAGAGCGTGGAGATGCTGTCTCAGGCTAGCCAAGGGCTGCGCTTAAAGGGTCCCGACCCCCACCCCGGACACACAGTTCTAAGGGGTGCCCCGCTTGCAAAGAAGTTCTGGCTTGGAGTGCCCAGAGTACCCACACTGGGGACATCACACCACTCGGCCATCAGCCCGGCTGCACTTGCCGCAGGCTGCCATCTGGGGAGAGGGGGCAATTGGGGGGCTGCAGGAGAGCTTCCACCCCCAGAAGCCCACAGAGCCAGCCCAGTCCTCCCCATCGGGGGCTCGTACCCCATTCCTCCCTCACCTCCTTCCACTTACCCTTCCCTAGCCCCCCTTCTTATTGATGTACAAAATAAAGATAACGTTTCTTCCAACATTGACTCTGTCTTTATTGAACAAAACTGGGGGAGACTGGGAAAAGGAGGTGGGAGAGGGGAAGAGAAAGGCTGGGAGAAGGGAGGGCAACTAACATGATCAGGGGTTGGGAACAGGTCCCAGATGAAGAAAGGCTACAGAGACTGGGACTGTTCAGCTTAGAAAAGAGGAGACGGAGGGGGGACAGGATAGAGGTCTCTAAAAGCAGGGGTTGGGTGGAGACGGTGCATTCAGAAAAGTTCTTCCTGAGTTCCCATAAAGAAGGACTAGAGGACACCAAAGGAAAGGAATGGGTAGCAGGCTTCAAACTAGTAACAGAAAGTTGTTCTTCTTCACAAAGCAAAGAGTTAACCTGCAGAACTCCTTGCTGCAGGAGGCTGTGAAGGCTACAACTAGAACAGAGTTTAAAGGGAAGTGAGATCAAGTCATGGAGGTTGGGTCCATGGAGTGGTCTTAGCCAGGGGGTAGGAGTGGTGTCCCTGCCCAAAGTTTGTGGAAGGCTGGAGAGGGATGGCACGAGACAAATGGCTTGGTCACTGTCTTCGGTCCATCCCCTCCAGGGTCCCTAGGGTTGGCCGCTGTCGGCAGACAGGCTACTGGGCTAGATGGACCTTTGGTCTGACCCAGGACGGCCATTGTAAGCTCAGGGCTCAGGGTCGGGGGTCTCAGTGGACCCCCTTGATTTTCATGCACACCTGCTCCTGGGTGGCCAGGCTGGCAGCTCTCCTGCCCTAGCCGGCCACTTTCCTGTGCCTAGTGCGGAGATCGTGGACAAGGTCCACGATGTCCGCACTAGCCCAGGAAGGTGCCCGCCTCTTGCGGTCCAGGGCAAGCTCCCGGGAGCCGCCAGCCTGGTCCCGGGAAGAGGGGGTGGGCTGGGGGACATCGGGTGGGTGGCTCTGTGCTGTGCCAGGTGCAGGGTCTGCTGGCTGGGTGCTGGCAGGCTTGCACCTGGCACGGGCACCGTAGCCAGCCTGTGCCCCTTTAAGGGGTCCGGGGCCGGGAGGGGGGCATAGAGTTTCCCTGGTGTTGGCCAGAGTGGCCACCAGGGAAAGCTGGGGAGGGCTAGCCTCCCACTAGTTCGAATTAAGGGGCTACACACCCCTTAATTCGAACTAGCTAGTTCGAACTAGGCTTAGTCCTCGTACAATGAGGTTTACCTAGTTCGAACTAAGTGCTCCGTTAGTTCGAATTAAGTTCGAACTAGCGGAGTGCTAGTGTAGCGGCTATGAATGTTAGTTCGAACTAACATTGTAGTGTAGACATACCCTAGGCTACCTCTAGACAGAAGCACTATTTTGGGATACTGGGAGGTATCCCGAAATAGCTATCCCGCGTCTTAACAGCAAGCCTGTTATTCTGAAATATAATGGGCTCACTATTCTGTTGTCCACAAGGAGTAAGGGACGTTTCAGAATAGCGGGTTATTTCAAAATTTGGCACTTTACAAAATAACCTATATTGACTCAAAATAAGCTTAAATAGAATAGCTTAAATTATGTAACTTATTTCAAGATATGGGTGCAGTGCAGATGCATCCCTAGAGACAGGTATATCTGTTCTCTGCTCCTAATCCCTCCATTACCAGTGACCATCTTCCTACTGTCAATCACGTAGCTTAGAAAAAGTTTCCTTGATATGATATGCTCTTCTGTCTTCTGGATCCCATCCTGAAGGACCTATCCCTCACACTGCTGACCTGTTGTGACATGTCTTCTTGAAGGCTTCAGTAGCTAGATAGTATACACTGGGGTGGGAACCTTTTTTAGAACAGGGGCCTCTAACCCACCGAAAAATCAGTCGGGGGCTACACAAAAGTGAGAAGCAAAAAACCCCATACCTCACTGACATGGCCCCTGACTGAGAAGCAGAAAGACACTTCCCCCATTCCCCTCACACAGCAGAACCTCGGGGAGCCCAGGATAGTAGATTTTGTGGGGGAAAAGCCTCCAGGCAGCACTTTATTGCACCAGGCAAGGGGAAGGAGAGCAGCAGAACATTGAACCATTTCCTCCCCCACCAGGCGGAGCCCATGGGGCAGATCTAGCTTGCCTTACTCTGGCCCATGAGGCTCGGGGCTCCTTCCCCACAGTGGGAAGCTGGCGGGGGCACGCCAGCCCTATGATGGATGCTGTGTGTATGGGAGAGATGTGGGGTTGGAGTATGGGCTCCACAATGCTGAGTGGGGAGCCCTAAGCCTTGGGAGCCAGATCCAGGCAAGCTAGGGGCCTTACGTTCCCCTCCCCTGGTATACTACATCCTTCCCTTCTCTTGTAAGGTATGTTTTAGACATTGATCAGGTAGGGCACAACCTGCTCTACTCTGTGATGGGCCTGCTGAAGTAGGATTGCCAACCCACCAGGATTGTCCCAGAGTCTTCAGGAATTAAAGATTAATCTTTTTAATTGAAGACTGTCGTATGACGAAACCTTCAGGAATACTTCCAACTACAACTGGTAACCTGATGCTGAAGTGATCATTTAAAAATGCTGGCTTTTCTTAGAATGCCTTCCCAGCATGCAGGAAAAGTTCGGAGTGAGTGAAAAATATTACTTGAATTATAGTACTGCCTATGTGAAAAGAAGGAGGGAGCTCAAGTGCTCCATGCTTTCAGAATCCTACTCTGCATGCTGGGGCATAAACTGCAGAGACTCTTCAGTCATGCTACATTTTAAGAGACATATTTTCAAAGGAGCTCAGAACCCAGAAGCTGCCATTAAGAACAGAAAGAACTACTAGAAATGGAGCACATTGGAAACTCTGGCCACTTCCAGTAGCCTAACTGGACACTGAGTTATTTTGAAAGTCCAGCCCTAAAGCTGCTGAATATGAGGGTCCATACAATTGAATTTTGTGGGCTACTGAGCTTCATAAAGGGGGAACACAACAAGTAATAGAACCAAGTTTCAGGCTGGTGATGATGAGTCAATGTAAAGGTTGGATAATTAGGGTAAACAGTGGGAATGAAATCGTGGCTCCACTGAAGTTAATGAGAGTTTTCCCTTTGACTTCACAAGGGCCAGGAATGTACCCTGGGTATTTTGGAAGCATAGCTAAACTGACCCTGCCAAAACCAGCCATTTATATTTGATTCCTTCAAGACTGGGGAACATCTGTTTTCTATAAGCAGTATGTGTATTCAGAGGTAAAGAAAGAAGGCACTGAAAGGCCACACACAATGGTCACCCTATTATAATGTTGGTGTGATGGGGCCTTCTCTATGCTTTATGAAAATATGTTTATGAATATGTATAACTGGAAAATGCTTTGTGCAAATAATTATTGTCAAGTATCGTTGGAAAGCTTGCAATCTACAGAATGTATATATTCTATTTGCATACATGTGCCATTTCTGTATCTGAAATTCAGGATATTGACTTTAGATTTATCAACAAGGTGTTCATGTTGGGAAAAGCCTATTAACAGCCCATCACCTGCAGTGGTACTACAAAGAGATGTCCATGTCACCTGATGCTGAAATCCATCTTGAATCTTGTACTTTTCCACAGAGGTGGAGGGAATCAAACAAAGGCTTCTCCCACTAGAGAAATTCTAAATAAGGCAAGGGAAGTAAACTATGATTGACTTCCAGTGGCTTTGCAAACTGCCTCCTCACCCACAGTGGATACATGAAAACATCTGGAAACAAAAGAACTGTAAAGACAGGAGTTACAAGGACATCTCTGGTCTGAGAAGTAATTTGCCTGAAATAAAAATTAGGGTGAGAAATTATAATTTGTAACAAGTTCTCTTAATGTATTAAACATAAGTTGAATGTTTTGTTTAGTAACCTACATTATTCTGTCTGCTATCCCTTATGACCACTTAAATCCTGTCTTTTATACTTAATAAAAACACTTTTGTTTAAACCCAGTGAAAATAATTGGTATGGGGGGAGGGGAGGCAAACAGTTGTGGATCTCTCTCTTTTATTGATAAGAAAGGCGAACGTTTGGTGAGATTACTCTGTATAAATTCTTGTACAGAGTAAGACAGATTTCTCTGGGGTTCTGGTCCCATTGGGGCGGGGCATCTGGGCACTGTAGCAAGTACGGATGTAATAGTATAACCATTTAAATGGTTACCTGATAAACCTGAGCTTATTGGTTACCATTAACAATTGCATGTAGGCTCTTGGCCCTGCTCCCGGGGAGCCGGCTGCCACAGCGTGCTGCTGGCTTTGTATAAGAGCCTGCAGTGCACAGTAGCAGCTGGCTCCCTGGGAGCAGGTCCAGGACCCAGAATGAGACTAGTAGCCAGAAGCAGGGCTGGGAGCCAGACTGGCAGGCAGGAGCCAGTACATGCCGGGAGCTAGCTTAAAAGCTGGTTCCGATGCACACCGGCTCCCGGGGGGCTGGCTGCCACACTGTGCTGAAGCCTCTATAGTATAAAGTTTATACTGCATAGCCTGCAGAACAACCAGCTCCCTGGGAGCTGGCCCAGCTGGCTCTGCTCTCAGGGAGCCGGCTGCACTGTGGGCTCTGAAATATAAGCATTATCCTGCAGAGCCCACAGTGTGTAACCATGTAACTGCTGAGATTTTGACAGATTTCCCTTCGACTGAGCCTTCTCAGAGCTGATCTGATCTCAGTGTCTGTATTGGTCTGCTGTGGGCTGTGACCCCAACTCTGTGCCAATGCTGGAGGAGACAAGAAGGTCTGTCTCAGCAGGACAGGAGCATCGGATGCTTCAAAGGCCCGGAAGGTGGGTTCAGTGTTATTTCAGCACACCAAATGACAGTCTCAAAGGGGTTTCTGTGACCAAACCTGTCACAGTTGGTAGATGATGTTTTCATTCAGTGGATGGTCTCTCATTATCAATATATGTTTATTAGTGTGTGTTAGCTATGCCAAAAGAAAATTAGGAACTTGAGTATTAACAACCATATGTAAACAAAAATCAATGCTTTCTTAATTCTATAGGAGTATGTCTACACTGCCACCCTAGTTCAAATTAGGGTGGCTAATGTAAGCATTTGAACTTGCAGGAGGAATAACAGTAGTTCAAATTAGGAGCTTTAATTCGAACTACCTAGTCCATGCCATGTGTAGCCGCGGGCAGATAGTTCAAACTACAGGGCATTTAAAAATGGCGGTGCCCGGGAACATGCAAATGAAGCCCGGGATATTTAAATCCCGGGCTTCATTTGCAAGTTCGAATGCCTACATTAGCCACCTACATTAGCCACCCTATGCCTACATAATACCCTAGGGCTACGTCTACACTGGTCCCTAATTCCGGAAAAGTCATGCAAAGCAGGTAAGTCAGAATAGGGAAATCCGTGGGGGATTTAAATATCCCCCGCGGGATTTAAATAAACATGTCCGCCGCTTTTTTTCTGGCTTGGGGAAAAGCCGGAAAAAAGTGTCTAGACTTGAAAGTAGGAATAGGAAAAGGGCTTTATTCCGGAGGATCGCGCCAGTCTAGACGCTTTTTTCTGGCTTTTCCTCAAGCCGGAAAAAAAGCGGCGGACATGTTTATTTAAATCCGCGGGGGATATTTAAATCCCCCGCGGATTTCCCTATTCTGACGTACCTGCTTTGCATGACTTTTCCGGAATTAGGGGCCATTGTAGATGTAGCCTAGGAGTTTTCTGGTTCTTTAATGTTATGTATCCTCCCTGTGGTATCTCTTTTGCTTTATTCTAATATTAAGTAATGATATCTTAATTGAAAATTACTTACAACAAGGGACAGTCTTTGTTTTTATATTAATATTCAATTACATTATCAATGTATGTTTGTTAGGCTAGTCTGTGTTAGCTAAGGTAAAAGAAAACTTGAATATTACTAATCTTAAGTAAACAAAAATCATGAGTCAGACTTAACATTCATGATATTAAAAATAATGACATTTGTGTTCTTTTAATTTGCCTCGTGGGTTTATTTTATGATACACTTGGTTCATGTTTGCAGGCTTGTCTCCAAAACTATTAGGATTAAAAACATTTTTAAAAAATGAAAGCTGAAATTCTCAGTCACTGGGAATTGAGGCTTTAAGAAAAATATCAAATTTCATGAGACTTGCTACATAAGTGTGTGGTTTACACTTTCAAACTGGTTAAGCTCAAAAAGAAATAGGCAACTGGATTCAGCAATGAGTGTCCACCACTGAATATAATCAGCCACAACTCCAGGCAAGCTCCAAGTTTGAGTGCCATTTCATGATAGCCTTCATAATTGCTTCATATGAACCAAAAACTGGAGGCAGACACAACCTGTACTTATATGTTGGTACAGGCATTTGCTCATGGGTCTGGATGAGAGCTGAACTCAGCTTAACATTAGGTAGTTTGTTCTTTCACTTTCAACTTTTCACTCAACTTTCCTGCTTGGACTCTCTGCAGGTGAAGGAGGCAGTACAGAAAACGGCTTTGGAGCTATGGGCGGCAGGTTTGTATAATTTTTGGTGGTGCCCCATTAGCCACACCCCTTGACCCCCGTTAGCCACGCTCTCCCCTGTTAGCTGTGCCTCTGGAGGTAACACGCTCGGGGCAAGATGGACACATGACCAGAAATAAAAGATGTCATGTCACCCCCTTCGAAGGGCTTTTCCCACCATCCTCCTACCGACAGGGATTAG
Organism: Pelodiscus sinensis; assembly: GCF_052426305.1. Classification (NCBI taxonomy): domain Eukaryota; kingdom Metazoa; phylum Chordata; order Testudines; family Trionychidae; genus Pelodiscus; species Pelodiscus sinensis. The sequence continues at coordinate 25,742,631 of NC_143055.1, read as the reverse complement.
TTTGGCCCCCACCAAACCCCGCTCATGCAACTATCCTGCAGTTGCATTAACTCAATGAGTGAGACATTAACTCGGGGGCAGAGAGGCTGGGGGAAGTGTTCCCTCTAAGGCTACGTCTACACTCGCGGCTTTTTGCGCAAGTAAAGCCTTTCTTGTGCAAGAACCCACAGAGCAGCCACACAGTCCGTCTGCTCTTGCGCAAGGAAATTTACAGTACGGCGTAGTAAGAGGGCGTCTTGCGCAAGAACTATGCTCTTTTCTAACAGGTGTAAGCTCTCTTGAACAAGAGGGCAGTGTGGATGCTCAGCGGGAATTTCTTGCACAAGAAACCCCTATGGCTAAAATGACCATCGGACCTTTCTTGAGCAAGAGAGCATCCACACTGCCATGGATGCTCTTGTGCAAAAGCACAGTTTGCACATGGCAGTATGGATGTGTTCTTGCTCAAGACTTCTTGCACAAGAACCCTTGCGCAAGATGTTCTTGCGCAAGAAACTGCCAGTGTAGACATAGCCTAAGAGTTTCCTTCCATGAGCAGAATGGATTTTGTGTTGTGCACCTGTACTGAGTTCATGTGGCTTGTGTGGATGTGCCACTGTGGCTTCCAAGTTATTAATAAATATTTTTAACCTTTACCTTTTCTCTCTGCTGCCATGTCTCCTCCCCTTGCTCCATCAACTCCCCTGGTGCCTGCTGCCCCCCAACTCCTCACCCTCCTCTGCTGTCCTGATTCCTGCCCTTCTCACTGTCCTCAGCCCTCCTGCAACCTGCCCCCCTCCACCAGCCCTTCTCTCCCTCTTGTGCCCACTCCTCCAGTAGCCCCACTCTGAAGGGGCTGCAGGGAGGACCCAGGGGCTGGGCCCAGTTGCTGAGTGTGTGTAGGGTTGCCAGGTGTCTGGTATTTTCACCTCTTCTCTGGTAAAAAAAAAAAAAATCAGAAAATACCAGACACCTAAAATGTCCAGTATTTTCTGATTGTTTTTACCAGATAGGAGGAGAAAATACCAGACACCTGGCAACCCTACACACACTCAGCAACCGGGCCCAGCCCCTGGGTCCTCCATGCAGCCCCCAACCCTCCCTCCCCCCACTTGCTTGGTTCCGCAGGGGATCTCTCTTCTGGCACAGAGTAAGAAAACAAGATGGCTGCCACCCCAAAGGTCTTAAAGGAGCCATGCTGTTTTTTTGGTATTTTTGTTGGGTTTTTTTGCTCAATAACTGTCGGGGTCCCTTTTTTTGGCGGGGGAGGGGCGGGTGTTGGGTATTTTTGGTTAAACCATCTGGCAACCCTAGCAGCACTTGCTAGCCAAATTCAGCTCTCCCCTCCTTACAAGCTTCAGCTTTTTAAACTTCGCTTCTCCATGCATGTTTTGCAGATGCAGCTAACTGGCACCGCCAGAGTGCAGGAATGCTCTCTGGCCTTTCTATCAGTTGTATTGGGTGTGTCCCATCACAGAGCACCAAGGAAAACCTCTTGCAAGCTGTAGTGCCTAACAGAATTCCAGGCTAACTATGGTGGTTCCTTTCACCACAGGACAAGGAGGGATTAAAAAAATATAGATCTCTGATGTGAAACCCAGCAGCAGAAAATGAAGCTGGACTATGAAAAAACTGAGCAGAGCAGACTGTTATTAAAACTACAGCTGTCTCTTCACCGTCACCCCTAATTACTTCATATGAAGTTTGGATTGTGTTTAGAGCTTGGACCATGGCAGTATTATGGAATAGGGTTTGGTTTGGGATTTTCCTACACACTGCTCCCTCCATATTGCTTTAAGTCTCTTTCTCCTACTTGTGTCTTTACACCTGAATTAGCAGAAGATTTAGGCACAAGATTAACTTTAAGCATATGAGCAGTGCCATTGACTTTGGTGCTTTGTTGGATAAAGGGCTCTGTATGCCTTTTGCTAAAGCAGTGGGACTACTTGTAGAACGAAGAAATAATTTGTTCATTATTTGACCCTGGAGATTGTTTCTGGTGTGAAAATGCCTATCTGAATTAAAAGTAAGAAATCTACCCAGTAATAGGGTTTCCAGGTGTCCGGTATTGTCTGTTTTTCTTGGATGGAAGGCCACTTGGGACATTCTTCCTCTGCTGCGTCTGGTGGGGCAGGGGTGGGGGAGAAGCATGGGGATTTAAAGACACAGTGACTTTTTTTTTCTCAACCAATGTTTTTCCCACCATGTTTGGTATTTTTTGTGAAACTATCTGGCAACCCTACCCAGTAAGCAAAGCTGCCTTTAAAATACTATTCTACTAGTTCACCAAAGACTTTTGTTAAGGGGCTCCCATTCACCAGCAAGCATGGACTCATTCACCAACAAGAATGACTGGAAAGCCACTAATATAATATGCTAGAGGCTGTTTACTTAGCAATGGCTTTAGCTTTCTCCACTTCAAGCAGGCCTTAAGGTTTCTCAGATTCACTTTTGTTTTTGACTGTGGGCTTATAAATATAATGAGTAGTCCTGTGGTACAGGCATTGTTCTTTTTTGCCAGGTCTCAACCTCTTTATGACTCCAAAATGTAGTATAATTAGAGCAGTTTTACATATAAATCTCTTAAATAATTGTGCCCCAAAATCCGCCTTTAATTTACTATCTTTGCAAAACAGCACTGTTTTCATCTTTAGTCATAACAAATATTACTTAAGGATAATCCTAGGGGCTACACATGCAAAACCTCACACAGTCCCGAGCAGAGTTTCTCACTTTGTGCTTTTTTAAAAATAGAGCATCTAAATGGCTTCTGGGTATCTTTTACATTCCAGATCTCAAACTGGTGGCAACCTTTTAATTTTGGACTTATCAATGCCTTCCCATGGATGGTTTTAAACCCTGATTTAGTCATCCAAAAAATGGTGCTCCTCTCTAGATTTCAATCATGGACATTTACTGACAGAGCAATTTGTAGCTCTGGATGGAATACACAAACCTATTTAGAGTAGCTCATATATTTTTAAGATAAAAATATAGAAGCCACAATCGTGCATGCTAGAGCATCAGCTTTTCATGTTCTGATCACAAAATTGTAACTACTAATGAACTGCACATGGAAGCTGATTCCTAGCCCCATTTTAGTAATTGGGAGTTTTGCATTGACTTTAGGGGGGCAAGGGATTGAAACTGTGAGTAATAATAGAATAAAGAATAATCTTTGTATATTGAAGTTATTTTTATTTAAAAGATTACATCTACCTTACATATAAGATATATTTATTGCAATTTTGCTTCTCTGTACACTCTACTACTATGGTTTTTAATTCTAAACCTAGCTAAATATTTTTGTGTATACTTACATATTTCTCTCTTTAAAAATTCATATTTCCAGTGATCTAGGCTTATGTCCACTTATCTTAGAAATGAAATATTATTTGTATTTTGAGACAGAAGTACCCCATAATGGGGTAATGTTAAAATGGGGTTACGGTTGAGTCTATGCATTAGTAACTTAATAGTAAAATACTTTCCAGGGACAGTTTAATTAAGTCAGCACCAACCATTATGAATCCAGGAAATTCAGAGTTAAGATCAATCTAAAAAGAAATCCATGCATGTTAAGGAAAGGAGTGCACAGTTAAGGCACCTAAACAGCCTTAAATATGCCCTTTAGTGATGCCATGCAATAACCATATAGTTATGATTAAGGTATTTCATATTTTGGGTCTCCAATTAGATTACATTAATTTTTAAAAATGTTAATTTTTGGTCATATTTTTCTCCATTTCTGGCATCATTGCTGGACAGAGGTATGGTTGTTTAAGTGCCTTAAGTGTAAATGTTGCAAATGTGGGGAGTATATGCTCTATATGTCATACAAACAAAGAGTGTGAATCCTTGCTTTAAGTGCAAAACAAAGCTTAGACTAAGTCTACACTGGCACTTTACAGCACTGTAACTCTGGCTCAGGGGTGTGAACTCTCCCCCTTCTCCCTGTGTGCAGCAAGTTACAGTGCTGTTAAGCATCAGTGTGAACCAGACTACAGTGCTGGGAGCTGTGCTGTGCTATTCCCCTCATGCGGATGGTTTACATAAGGTACATCTACACTACAGAGGAAGATCAAAGCTGCTGCTGTCGATCTTTCAAGGTTTGAATTAGCGATCTGGTTAAGACAGCTAATTTGAAGTGAGAGGGACACTGATTGATGCCAGTAATTCTGCTTTCACAAGGAGTAAGGGAAGTTGAAGGAAGAATTTTCTTCCTTCGACTTCCTACTGTGTGGATAGCGCCAAAGCCAAGTTAAGCTACTTCGACTTCAGCTATGCAATTAATGTAGCGTAGCTTAATTTGACTTTGTCTATATAGTGTAGACATACCCAAAGAGTGCTGGGAGAGCTTTCTTCCAGCATTCAAGCCAGTGGCCTCACTTTCAGTTTAAAGCACCGTTGTGCAAAGCCTTTGCCTTAACTATGGTTTTATGATTGGCATCCCCAGATTTACAAGGGCCAGAGGACCCAAGTGAGATGGGCATCCCATTGTGTTAGGGTATGTACACACACACACACTAGATCCAAAGCCTATAGCAGTGAAAGTCCTTGCCCCCAAGATCTTACATTCTAAATAGGCAAGAAAGACAAAGGGCAAGATAAAGGTCAAACAATTATTGCCATTTTACATGGGGCATAGCCTCCAAAACCAGAGCTCTCCCATCAACCTTTGCTCATCCCTATTGCTTGGAAAAGCATCTGGAATTTAAACAAATTAGAATATGCCTGGTTTGCTACTAGTAAATGGATCTTGAAGTAAAAACAGCTTGTTTATATTAGCAATGTTTATGTTCTGAGTTACTTTGATTGCACAAATATTGCTATACACTTACCAAACTTTACATTGTAGAGTCCACTAGCAATATGCAGAGAACTCTTTCTACATAACTTTGTTAAAAAGCTGTTCACCTTTCCCATGTCCCTTTTGCATTATGTATGCAGCTTGCTTTGTCCCTCGCCTAGTGCATATTTATATTTTGCATTTAAATTACATGCATCTACAACACAATATGCTTCCAAATAGGATTTTACTAGGATGCAACTGATTTTAAGATTTGAAACAAGTTGTGGCCGTATTGACTCTATGGGACAGTAAAACTAGGATTAGATTGTAATTAAAGCTGAGGATAAAGAATGAGCTCATTGAGCAGTTAGATGGGAAAAGTAGAGACAGCAACACCATGTGAGTTCTCTTTCTAACTCTTTACTAAATTAACAGTTTTTATAACAATTACAGTGTGTGAGAAATTCCTGATTAAATCTTTTCATCAAAGATCAAACTCCCAGTTTACACTGGCTTATGAAAATACTTTCAATTGTTATTAGCAGACTTTAATTGCACCAATATGCTTTTCTGTGCTTAGAAAAGCCTTTGTTCTTCACAAATAGTAATAGAAAGGTAACAGCAATACTTCAGTGGCTTTTACTGCTTGGATGCAAAATGTCCTTAAGCTTTAAAAATCTTCTCTTTCAGAGATACTATCTTTTGCCTGGAGCTAAAGGAATTAGGGAATATTTACATGATTTAAAGCTAATTTTATAGCATATTATGTTCCTCCTCTGTTGGAATCAAATACTGGAGGATTTGATTTTTTTTAATGTAAATATTGGCAAAATGTAATAAAACTGTTGTTTGTATTGGAAATTTTCATATTAATCTGGAAACAATATACACATATTTAAGTACTGCATCTTGGTGGTCAGAATTGGAAACATAAAAAAACCACTATGGATGCTCTGAAAAGATAAGCAAATTGCATTCAAATGGAGGCTGCAAGAAAAAAGTAGTGTGCTACTACTAGTATCTATACAAGACACTTGAAATAATCAATCTAGAAGGTGAAATTTGAGTTCTAAAAACCTGGTTTCTTTGGCAATGGAAAACAGAGAGAAATGTATGTTAGCTGATAATTGGATGTCACCAAAATCTAGAGTATGTAAGTCTCAGTAAAAATAATTAAGCATGATGTTTCTAAACTGGTTACCCAGCATCAGAGTCTAAGAACACATTGAGAATGATCTAATCTTTAGGTTGGAAATGAACTTACAGAAAGGTGCCTTGATTTTGGTTAACCTTTAACACTTCTTAAAGACACATTTTGAGAAAGGAAATAAATGAGTCTGTCTAGCATTTGCCTATCGAGGTTCCAACTGTTCCATATGTGTTGATGAACAATAGAGAGTAGACTAGAAGGTTGATTTAACAGCAGTATTTCTAGCTATCCCTTTTAAATTTGTATAAAAACAAATCTGAACAGCGCTGAACTGTTTCCAAAAATAGCTGGCAACACACAAAGGCTCTCTATTCAGTGTGTATTTGTATCTATTCTCTTCCCCTTTTGTGTACACAGTTACTATCCATGGATGGCAGTGAACTGCTGCTGACTGGAAGAGGCTAGCCCCCAACCCTTCCCCTTCCATCTGACTCCCCTCCCCTTCTGCGTTTCCTGGAACCCCATCCTCCCCTCCCATTGCAGCTGCCAGCTCCCAAAACAGGCTGGCTAGTGCTCACAGCTCCTCCCTAGCCCCAGGAAGGCAGGCAGCATAGCCCCAACCCTGGAACCTAGGAGCACAGCCAAAGCAGAGGGGTCTGGCGGCAGCCTCCCTCAGCCTTCCCCGCCGGCCACCAATGTTATTTCCTGTAGGTCAGGGGTGGCCAACCTAAACCTGAAAAGAAGCCAGAATTTACCAATGTACATTGCCAAAGAGCAACAGTTCTATGTCACCAGCCCTGATCATCTCTCCACCTCCACTCTCAGCGCATCCCCCGCACTGGCAGCCCCACCGGTCAGTGCCTCCTTCTCCTTTTCCTCCTGCCCACTGTGATCATCTCTCTCTTAGGGGGAGACACTGGAGGGCAGAAGCATGGTTCAGAAGAGAGGGTGGAAAGTGGCAGGATCCTAGAGGGAAGTTTGGAGGGGGCCAGCACCTAGGGTAGAGCTGGGGGTTGAACAGTGAGCACCCTCTGGCCCAGGGGAAAGTTGGTACCTGTAGCTCCAGGCCTGGATTTGGTACCTATGTAAGGAGCCGCATATTAACTTCTGAAGAGCCACATGTGGCTCTGGAGCCACAGATTGGCCACCCCTGCTGTAGGCGATCAGATAGAGTGGTCCCAGTCCTGCAACAATGTATCCACAGGTACTTTTATCCATGGAAGCTGAGCTCAGTGGCACTACTTATGCTTATAAAGGTATTTATATAAATACAAATTTGCAGGGTTGTGGCCTGAATAAAAGCCTAAGAGGACAGCAGGATATTTAAGTCTTCAATCAACACACGCCCAAAATTAATTGAAATTGCAAAAGGACCTAGTAAAGACGGCAAGAACAGTCATCAGTAAAATTAATCTGGTCACATATGTATTTATTTTGTGTTTCAACCTAAGTATCTATACATAGGCCATTGTTGAAGCAATGTCAATATGACTGATAAAAAGATACTTTTAAAACATGAATATTTAGGGCTTTGTTTACATGGGGTGTTAGTTGGCACCAGAAGGGTATAAATTCTAGTACACATAAGTGTGTCACTTACTAACTAGCCTGTGCAGACCCTGCTAGTGTTCACTTAAAGTTCCTCGTGCACATTAATGTAGTCTCTTTTCAAGCAGTCTTACATAAGAACATAAGAATGGCCATACTGGGTCAGACCAAAGTATCTAGCCCAGTATTCAACAGTGGCCAATGCCAGGTGCCCCAGAGGGAGTAAACAGAATAGATAAACATCAAGTGATCACTCTCCTGTCATCCATTTCCAGCCTCTGACAAACAGAGGCTAGGGACACCATTTCTATCCATCCTGGCTAATAAATATTGGTGGACCAATCCTCCATGAATATATCTAATTTATTTTTGAACATTAACATGCACTGGGAACTTTTAGTGCCTGCCAGCAAGATTCACACGAGCCAGTTAATGCAGTAAATGTTGACATGCCTTAGAATTTATTCTCTTCTGGTGTGAGCTAACCTACTGTTTAGACAAGCCCTGAGTCACTTCTTTGCCTGCTATGTTTCATTTTTCTGAGTATACAGATAACATTGAGATTCCCTCCCTTGTGATGACTCTCCTATGCTGTCTTCATGTCCCAGAGTCCTCCTGCCACTTCACTTTGCCCTCATTTGAATTTGTTTTAGATTCTATGGGTATGTCTACACTACCACCCTAGTTCGAACTAGGGTGGTAATGTAGGCATACTGCACTTGCAAATGAAGCCCGGGATTTGAATTTCCCGGGCTTCATTTGCATAAGCTGGCCGGCGCCATTTTTAAATGCTGGCTTGTTCGAACCCCGTGCCGCGCGGCTACACGCGGCATGGGCTAGATAGTTCGAACTAGCAAGCCATTCCGCACTATCTGTACGCCTCATGGAACGTGGCTTGCTAGTGCGGAATGACTTGCTAGTTCGAACTATCTAGCCCGTGCCACGTGTAGCCGCGCGGCACGGGGTTCGAACAAGCCGGCATTTAAAAATGGCGCCAGCCGGTTTATGCAAATGAAGCCCGGGAAATTCAAATCCCGGGCTTCATTTGCAAGTGCGGTATGCCTACATTACCCCACTAGTTCGAACTAGCGGGGTAGTGTAGACATACCCTATGAGACTGAAGATGCCATTAGAGCCATATTTAATGGTAGAAATGCTTGGCTCTTCAAATATGTCTACCTGATATGGCAAACTACGCTGACATGCAAGCAGTGGCATATAAGCAAGCGTATCTGTCTCAAAGTAGTCTGTGGAACATGTATGTCAAACAGGCCTCTGGAGGGCCACATGTAGATGGATCAAAATTTTTTGTGGCCCACCACTACATTTTTATAAAACAATGAAGTACAGCCCAATGGCCGCTCGGATCACGTGGCTGAGTGCAGATCACAGCTGACCGATCGGCCACTCTGTGCACGGCACTGCAGTGACTGCTCACTGCTGGATGGGCCACTCTGCGCACAGTGGGGGTAGGCATTGGGTTAGAACAAGGCGGGTGCTCTGAGGGAGTGGAGGGGAATTATTAGAATGGGGCTAGGGAGTGCCTGGCTCTGGGGGAAAGGAGGGGAATATTTTGTTAACATTTTGTTTTGTATTTATTTATTATCAAATAATATCACAAAATGTATATTAATTTTATATCCGTAAATATGTCAATTTTTTGCAACTGCATGAATATTATATGTTTGTGCAAAATCTCAAACTTACAAAGTATCTGAAATTTTTACATTAGCCTGTTCTATTTGATTAACCACAGTCTAGACTTGTTTCTATTTCAACAAAATAAGTTATGTACCATATAAAAAATTAAAAAGTACCTTACATTTATATTTAAATTAAAAATTATTTTATATGGGCAAATAACAATTTTACACATCAAATTATTGTATTATATTAAAAGAAGATCTGAAAAATTATAAAATATACCTAAAACATAATCTATTATAATAATAAATAATTATGACTTTCTAGTAGAAGTACACTTTCTCTGGTGGCCCTGAAAGCTATTTGTGTGGCCCTCAGTAGACTTCAAGTTTGACATGCTTGGTGGATCATTGTTTAAAAATGAACATCCAAGCATATGTGGTAAAAATGTGACCAAATAGCTATTTTTTTGAGTTAAAAATTCTTCTACTTCATCTTAGTATTTTCAAGCCACAAGCAGTAAACTGTTAACAAAATATACTGCAATTTCATAGACATCAAATCTCCAGGCAAAATCTGAAGTGCAATCTCGACCTTGTGTGATTTTAGTTTGAGCAGGAGAAAATACCCTCCAGATTTTTTTTTTAAATGTTCTCATATACTTTGACTTTTCCTTGGTCATGAACCTCAAGGCTTTGCAGTTAAATAATAATAAATAATTTAAATAAATATGCATTAATATTGTGTTTCAACCTAAGTATCTATTCATACGCCATTTTGTATGTGTGTGTGTATATTTGCCATTTGAGCATGGTTGCACTTAAATAACAAGTGGCACTTTGTCTCTTCAATGCAGTGTTGAGAGTTTTTCCTGAGTAAGAACTGGATAAAGACTTGAGGGCCTTTAATATTAGACCAAGTGATTTTAGGTGTCTGTTTGCAAGATATGAATCATTTAAAGAAAGCAATGCATTGAAAATTCATTTATACAGAAATATTTATATACTGCTTGGGTTTGCAAATAAAGTTAGCTACATTTCTTTTTTATAAATTGTTGCTTAAGAAAAGTTACCACAAAAGCACATTGTTTTAAAGGACAATAGTGTTAGCAATAACAAACAGAGTTCAAGTGTTTTGAAATAAAATCTAGCCATAAAAATAACAAAATACTTCAGACTTGCAGTTTTCAGGACAAACACAAGAGGGGGCTTCTAGATGCTATTGTATCTTGTCCTTTAGATTGTTTAGCAAACACTAGGTTCAAAGAGGTATTGGCTCGGGTTCTCCTCTCACACCAGTTTTACCCACGGGTGCAATAAGGCCATGAATTCAAAATGAAATCACTTCACTTTTGCACCAGTCAGACTGAGAACCAGACTCAGCAAGGTTAGTTTATTTTCTGCCTGGGAAAATTCAATGTGTTGAAGTGTGTGTGTGTATAACTCTTCAATTATATACTACAAACACACAAAAAAGTCTTTGTGAACATTGGGCATAGCTCACAAAAGAAAACACAAGGCAGTTAAACCGTGCCACACCCCATTTATAGTCCAGTCATCCATCTGTCTTCTCAACCCCAACTACTTCCCTTCCACCACTTGCACCACACATATCTCCACCTCCAACCAAAATAATCAACATGCACCCTTGACTGAACTTTGGCCAGGTTTATTGGTTATAATTTCCTATGCTTTAATGATTACTCTACAACTAGTATGGCTTTCATGAATTACACTCTAAGTAAGTGATTCTGTATGTGGTTTTTTATTGGGTTGTGTAAGGAAGATGCACACTGTCAGATGCCAAATAGTAATTATAAGCTATAATTTTTGAATGTTCAGAGAAATGTCTGAGTGGGTGATCTATGTTAGTGATTGTTCTACATTTGGTATCAATTTTTCTGAGGAAATTACAGTATTGAAATCTGCATGTGCTTTGGTGTATTACATTTATGGATGGAACAAAAGTTGCAGAGTGATTGTTCAGGATGTGAGCAGGGAATGTGGGCCAACAAGAGGGTGGCAGAAGCAGAATCTGGGAAAGGAACTGATTGCTGGAGTACAGATGAGGTGATGAATGTCTTAATTGCTCATTTTCTTGCTTCTTACAGTTTGCATTGATAGGCTCTGCAAGCCACCCACCATCATGAAAAGGTAAAAATAATTTGGGGGGGGGGAATTTATCAGATATTGAAAAATATAATGAATGTAACAGTTACAAATAGCTATAATCAGTTGGGTGTTATCACTCGTATGCCCGCATGCACTCACTGTCCCTCTCACCCCAATATAGAGCTCTAATTTCTTTATCCCCAAACTTACCTAGTTCCCTTGATCTCTCTCTGAGGTGACCCACTCCATTCATTCCCCCCATAATGCCCTTCTCCACAACATGCTCCTCACTTACCCCCATTCCTTATCACCATCACCTTTAAAAAATATTGATGGATATCAATGTTTGTAAATAGTTCCAGGGTCACAATGATGTTTGAGAACTGAATATGGTAGGAAAGTAAAGGGCACAGTGGGGAATAAGTGTGTGTGTGTGAGGGGAGAGAGCAATATCGGGGACTTGCAGGTTCTGATCAGGGGAAGGAGATAAAAGACTGGTGTGTATGTTGTGGGGGAGGAGTATATAGGGAAGGTGGGGAGGTTGGTGGGAATATAGAACTTGTGCTAGGATGGGGTCTAACCCTTCTCCTGGGTGTTGTCTGCAGCAGCAGAGGCCAGATTCAATTATCTAGTGGTTCTTCCTGAAAACTTGAATGACATTGGTTGAACCCCACCTCAGAAACCTGGAGAAACTATATTACCTTCCCTGGTTGCCCTTGATAAGCAAGTCTTGCCTGTATACAAGTGCACAGTCCATTGTACAATACCAGTACAACTTTACTGGAGGAAAAAAGGGCATCAAATAATCCACAGAAAGCCAGTAAAACCATATCTGCTTGTATGTAAGTGAGACTCCCCAGCTCTTAGATCAGCTTACATTGTGAACTTCTAGTAAAGTAACGTGATCCTAAAATAGCCACTTCCCTCCTCCCCTTCATCTCCTACTCACTGTTTGTTGTTCAGGGTTAGTAGAGTTCAGAGTTCCACCTCCAACCCCCAAGGTAGCCAGGCAGCTCCACCACCAGCTCCCAAGGTCTGCTAGAGAGGCCTCTACTGCCTAACTCAACTGTAACAATTACAGCTTTATTGATTACTGGACAGGGTAGGAGTCCTTACCGGAGATGCATAGCTATATCATTGTCCCCTAAGTATTCAGCAATCACCATCCTAGTGCCACCCTCCACCTCAGAATTGCCTCTTCAATAGGTCTTCAGAGAGGGTTCAATGGCTTTTAGGACCCTAGGCAATCCAATGGGAATGAACTCCACCTGAGGACAGACACCCCTTTCCTTGTCTTTGTTTAGTTAGCTTTGTCCAGGCTCCATTACCCAACCATGCCAAAGTGGTTTAGGTTAGGGTGAGTGCTTACCTCAGAATTATTTGATGCAGTACTGCTGTACTATCAATACCTAACAGGAATAATACTGTTTTATTATTCTTATACTTTAAACTTAAATGAATGTTCACCAAAACTCCCCAAACTGTTAGGTAACAAAGATGCAAATAAGACCTAGTGTCATTCAGTCATTTTGGCTTGCTCACCAGCAGATGGCAGAAGAGAGCTCCCTCCCATGTGGAATTTCTGTTCTTGTGGAGTTCTTAAGCAGCTCTGGATCACTCTTTGGCTATGTCTACACTGGCGGCTTCTTGAGCAAGAACATCTTACGCAAGGGTTCTTGTGCAAGAAGTCTTGCACAAGAAAACATCCACACTGCCACGTGCGCGCTGTGCTTTTGCGCAAGAGCTCCCATGGCAGTGTGGACGCTCTCTTGAGCAAGAAAGCTCTGATGGCCGTTTTAGCCATAGGGCTTTCTTGTGCAAGAAATCCCTGCTGAGCGTCCACACTGCCCTCTTGCGCAAGAGCTCATGCGCAAGAGGGCTTACACCTGTTAAAAAAGAGCATAGCTTTTGTGCAATAAGCCCTCTCTTACCATGCCGTACTGTAAATTTCCTTGCGCAAGAGCAGGCGGGCAGTGTAGACGCTCTGCGGATTCTTGCGCAAGAACGGCCATTCTTGCGCAAGAAGCCGCGAGTGTAGACATAGGCTTCTTGTTTACCAACAGATATCACTAGCCCTCTCTTTGGGTATGTCTACATTACCACCCTAGTTCGAACTAGGGTGGTAATGTAGTCAACCGGAGTTGCAAATGAATCCCGGGATTTGAATTTCCCGGGCTTCATTTGCATGTTGCCGGGCACCGCCATTTTAAAATGTCCGTTAGTTTGGACTTCGTGCCCCACGGCTACACACGGCACGAACTAGGTAGTTTGGACTAGGCTTCCTATTCCGAACTACCTGTACTCCTCATGGAATGTGGAACGAGGGTTTATTTTCTGAAAGATCCCGTCTAGACATGTGAGAAGGATTGGACATGTGAAGGGGACATTTACACTGCTGGACTTGAGAGCCTGAGAGGAAAAGGCCATTGCTCAACATACTTGAGCTGGGACATTTACTCATGGTTTTGGTTATGAACTTTGCTTGTGGTGTTTTCCCAAATTAATGTCACGTTACTTCTCTCCCTTTTTATCAAAAAGTTTCTTTTCTACACTTAGACACTGTGCTTGTGAGTGGGGAAGCATTGCCTCGTAGAGGTGCCCAAGATTTTTTCCCCAGGTTACTGGGTGGGGGCTCGAGCCAGTTCTGAGTTGGATGGATGGAGAGGAACCCCCTAGGTATTCAACCTTGACTGCTGCTGAAGCTACCTGCCAGAAGGATTACATATTTAAAGTAACGTTAAAGTTCAAAACATTTTTCCTTTTCCTATCTTGAGTTACCTCTAATGAAGCAAGCTGTATGGATATCTCAGTACAAAATGTAGTGGAGTTTAAACTTGCTAGAACATCTACTGTAGATGAGAATTACTTTTAAAAAGTTTATTTCCAAAGAAAGAATAACAAATGCTTCCAGATAATGCTTCTGAAACCCTTTATATTTTTCTGTTTTAAAAATAGACAAAACCTTTGAGATGGAAAACTGTTTCCCAACTTTGTCTCCAAATTCTTTGATCCATGAATTTCAGAACAGTCTCACAGATCTGAATGGGAAAAAAAGTTCTTTATGTGTAAAAGTTGAAGTCACGTGTTAGACCAAGCTCTATTAAGGTTTAGGTAAAAAAAATATTTTAGCTACCTCTTAAACATGTGACTCTTTTGAGCCTGTCTTCAAATCCTTTTTCCTACAGCCCTGTGTAAATACAGTGTGTCAAATTAACACTTCGTATAATCTACTGAGGTGCCTAGAGGAGATATACTCACTTAAAACCATCTGAATTTTGCCTGTTACTTATTTGTAAATAACAACCTATTTATTACCTCTAATAATTGATCTCTTTCTTATCTCATCCTGGTCTCACAGTATACTATGATGATATCACTTTCACTTTCTCCTTATTGGACTCTAAGCAATTTAAAAAAATATCTGCCCCAATCTCCCACCTAGTTTGAAATTTTGGGGGGAAATTTGGACCCTTCCAAATCCACAAAATTTGCTTTTTAGATATTTTTTTATGACTCCCAAGACTATCCTATCTTTCCCTCCCTCATTGTTTTTTGTTAATTTTCATAAAGAAAGAAACAATAAAAAATATAAAAAGGTAAAACAACTAACAGATTGTGTTACCCAGTACTACACATTTCACAGGATAGCCAATACAATTATGCAGTTATGCAATTTTACAACATGTCAGAGTGGCAAAGCCAGAGAACACAAAAATCAGACAATATTACACAGCCACAACATATTAGGGTGGGGGTAACATCAAAATATGCAAATAGTCAAGAAAGGGAATGTGGGGACCAGGGGATGTGAGGAGGACAATGGGAAGAGAATGAAAAAAGAAGAGAGGTCATATGTAAGTCTGGCATTATTTAAAGGAATATTGTGTCTGGCAAGGATGATTTACCAACATCCACAGTGGGAATGAGTGATGTCAGAGGCAGAGAAATCATCACAACTCTCCCTTCAGCATGGTGCTGATATTTTCTCCTCAGAGTCTCCTCTGTCACTTCACTGGAAGGGAGGGGCAGTTATCAGAGGGTCACTAGTTCTCTCTGCCTGGAACTCTGTCTTTGTAACTTGCTTTACAATCATCTCAAAAAATGTGTATCATGCAGGGAACCTATTTTTCAGAGATGGCAACCGCTACATCTTCTGTTAGACCTTACTTTTGAACATTTAAATAACAATTAAGCACATAAGTGGCAATAGGGAATTTGAAGCTACTGTTAATAACCCACTAACTGAGTATTGGGCTAATTTCACAAAGGGAATGTATGCACATAACTGCCCCTTCAGGGGCCACAAGCATTCACAAAGGCATTGTTCAGCTGCCTTGGGGATGTCTGGAGGTGCCTAATGTCTCTAAATACCTACATTTTCATTGTTAAAGTCCTATAGGTGTCTGAGATTGTTCCTGTGGGCATGCGGAAATCAACCTAAATCCTGACATTGCCCAGTACCTCTGCCCCTAACTCATACCTTAGCCCTGGTGAGATTCATTTCCCCACCTATCTTGCTTGTGTGGACCTATTCAGTAGGCATGCTCGGAGCATATCTACCCTGCACAAAGACAGATTAAAGAGGAGGTTCAGTGACCTTTTCACCTTTTATATTCAATAGCTCAATGGTTAGGCCCATCACCTGCAATGTGGGAAATCTGAGTTCTGGTCCCCTAAGCCAGGCACTGGGTCTCATTACTGCAGGGTGATCAGATGACCAGTGAGGGAGCTTAAGGAGATAACAGAAGCGGCCAGCAACAGCCCTGGCTCCTCGGTGGGGAGAGCACACAGAGCTCCGCACACTGCCCCAGCCCTGAGCATTAGCTCCACATTCCCATTGGCTGGGAACCTGCTGCTGGCTGCTTCTGGGGCGCAGCTTTCTGGACAGCCAGGAAGCCTGACATAGCACCTCTGCTGCACTGCTGACCGGGAGATGCTCAAGGTAAGCCCCTCCTGCCCCAGCCTTGACACCTCCAAAGCCAGAGCCCCTCCTGCACCCCATATCTCTCATCTTTAGTCCCAATTATGCTGAATTGTGGACATCAACAATTTTCTTCAACTAGGTCATGAGAAAAAAAGTTTGAAAATCACAGCCCTAGGCTCATGAATATTTAAGCATAATGAATATTTAAGCATTTCATTTCATACAGCATGGAACACCTCCAACAGGAAAGACTGGGAGAGCCCCCGAGCCACAGAGTACCCCCTAAACCAGTGATTAAGGTGTTTTCCTTAGAAGTAGGAGAGCAGGGTTCATATTCCTACTTCAGCTAAGCCAGAGTGGAGATTTGAATCAGGATCTCCACATCCCAGGCAAATGCCATCAGTATAAAGGAGGTCTGAGTTCTCCCTCTGGTTTTTGGTGGGAAAGGCACCTAAGCCAGGTCAGCCCTATATCCAGGAGAGGATTCATGGCTGAGAAGGCTAATAACTCCCCGAGAGATGCGGGGCTTAGGCCCCACCACTGTGGGACATTTCCTACAAGATAGTTCAGGCAACTGCCCCCTCAGCTTTCTGGTTTCTGTGCATCCTTTTCTTGGGCACCTTAATTATTTCCATACATTATATAGGGAGTCTGAGTGCCTCACTCAGGATTAGGAATTCTACTATGTAGCAGGGTACCTAAAATATACGTGTTGCAACTCTTGAGCTATAATGCTTAAGCCCCCTTGTGAATCTAGCCCTGTGTATTAAGCATGCTTTCTAAAAATGTATTGTTTTTCTGCATAGGTGTACAACATCATATAATGTACAAGGCTATTGTTAAAGAATTGTTTACGCTAAAGTGGCCTGTACTGATGATATGATGCTCATACAGCCTCAAAAGCCAATCAGTTCATAAAAGCGCAGACATTAGGGGTACCATGGGCTATGAATCTTTCTGCTGGTGAGTAAAACAACAAACAAAAGATGAAATCTCCCTGGAAAAGGGAAACGAATTCATCTGCTTCAGTCTAATCTGGAGAAGGATCAGTTGTAGAACTCCGCAGTCACAGCCTTTCTATGGCAGAAGCCTGTGCCGTTGTCACTCACGCTGATGCGATAGAGGATCTGCTGTGACAGTTCCCAGGCTGTGTGTTCATAACAGTAGTTCTTGTGTGCAAACAGCGCTAGCTGTATTTCAAGCATTCAGACTCTGAGTGGGGGATATTTCTTCAGTCATGAATCTTTTCCCCTCAAGTTCACAGCCAGCAAATTCCTCATTCACGTCAGCATGAAGCATTCCTTCCAATTTCAGCTACTCAGTCAGTTTAGGCTCTGGGAATCAGTTCTCCAGCTGTACAAAGGGCACAACAATTTCTTTGAAGTACTCCATGATGAAAAATTCTTCAGACATTACTACAGAAAGTTATTCCTCTGCTAGCAGTCCATTACATAGGGAGCGTTGGGCTGTGGAAGTGCTATTGGATCCAAGTGCAGTGTTTAGACCATTTCCTCTGCTTATATAATAATAGACACAGTTGAATCACTTCTCTGCCTCATTAACTTTTCTTTGACAAAGTTTACTCGACATACGCAGCTTGGTACTATGCTTTGCCTCTCTTGTAAACTTTTATTTCAGAGGTGTCTGAGGGTCTACACATAAGGGACTTTAAAGCAAACACATTTACAACTACATTCTCCTATTCTGAGACTGCTGGCCTTTGGTTTTACATCTCCCAAGTTAATTTTTTTTCTAGTGCTCCATGACTGGATAACAGCTTCTAGTGATTGTGTCCCTTTCTGGAAGGGGTCAGACTATATGATCTAATAGTCCCCTTTAGTATTAAAATCTATGAAACTATGTGCATCTAAAGGATACCATTGAAGTACTGACTTGGCTTATTCATCAGGATCTTGCCTCATTAATAAGCAATGGAAAATAAGTATTTGTATAAAATCAGTAGAGTCTGCAGCGAAATCCAAAGGAACTGCCTGGTGGCTGGTAAAATATAATTCATTCCTCCCAATGCTGCATGCCGGGGTCTACATGGCAGAGACTAAACCTTTCTTACTGCATGCCATATCTATGTAATCCTGAGCTCCATCAGCTATGACAGAATGGTATTGTGAACCACAATTAATTTCCTTTACAATAGTGTGGATAACTTCATGGCTCATTAGACTGATGATTTCATTCTGAATTGTTGGACTTGTGTAATCTTGTTTTCTCTTCAGTTAGCTTCCCAGGGTCTCATTGTCATTGCTGTGAAGCTTCAGTAATTCAATAAAATTCCCTTCATCAATCTGATGGCCATGAATTGCCAAGCCTTGTCTACTCAAATAAGATACAGAGAGTATTATTTTATACAGTATGCAAAACCATTCTCTTTTAACATTACATCTTGCCAATCTTCTTCCAATGACAATGAAAAGCTTGTGAGTCTGACATTACAATCCAAATGTGAGCACTTCGGTGATATTTAATGCTTGCTGGTACCTGGAGGGAATCCCAGGTTGGTAGATCTGTGCTGCTTTTCCCTCTGCTTTTGTTTTAGGAACAGCTCATGCAGAGCAGAGGAATTGTGACATCAGAGACAAGTCACTTCCTGTTCAGTGAAATATTTAGAGTGGTAGATTTGTGACATCAGATCCAGGAGAATAGTCATGCAGCAGGCAAGGATGGGTGGAGACCAGACAGAAACAAACAAACCATTTTTTAAATGAATAAAGGACCAACCACTTCTACTACCCAGAAGAGTACAGAATATTTGTATTGTTGGGTCTCCAAACTGCCATGTTATTATGTTTTCTTGGAATTACTTCTAGAATGAATGACATTGTAGCGGCATCCTATCAGAATTCACTGTCACCAGTGATGCAAAATAAAAGACAAAAGACATTGAAAAAGAGAGAGAAAGTGTCTCAGTGCCAGTAGCTGTGAGTTTTCAGCAGGGATTTGAAGGCAGAGTGTGAGGGGAAAGCAAATGTAAATTGTTTTTAATTTTAGTTCTAATGTTATAAAGACAAAAGGATTGTGGGGTTTTATTTCCCAGTTTCAGCAGGGACATTTGATTATATTCGGGTTTTGAGATAATATCATTGTGCAGCATTTCTGGGGTTTGGAAGAAGAAATTGAGAGGCGGATTATCATTGACTAGGGCACTAGCTTGGAACTTGGGAGACAAAGGTACAGTTTTTTGCTCTGCCACAGTCTTCCTAGGTGACTTTGGTTTCCTTAGGACTAGAATGTTGCACAAAAGGGACTTAGGCTCAGCGTTCCAAAAACTAACCTTTATGCACCCTGCCCGTCTAGCAGAATCACAGCCCTAAGTGAGGCATCTAGGCTCCCTGTACAATGCACAGGCAGAGTTAGGTGCCTAAGAAAGGGTTTTGCAGAAGTCAACAAGCTGAACGGGAGCCACCTAAACTACCCATTAACAAATGCAGAGGAGAGGAGCAGGGCTTAGGTCATGCTCCTTAAGGAGAGTTAAGTGAATCTCTGATCCCTCTCCTGGAGTTAGATGCCTCAGCCACATCAGCCCTTTCTTGAGAAAGTGATGCAGATGCTGCCTTTGTCCCCTTTTATCCAGTGGCTCAGTGGTTAGAGTGCTCACCCAGGCAATTGGAAACCAGCTTCAAATCCCACTGTACTTGATTTGACTTGAAGCCAGCTCTACCAGGTAAATGCTCTAATCAATAGGGATCTAGGATATCCTTGCTCACTCTCTCTTGCTGAGACTATTAATGTAATGTCATACAAAGTGAAACAATCGAATATTCATTAGAGCCAGGAGAGGAACCTGAGTTTCATAGGAAACTGCTCTACTTATTAGGCTTAGATTCACTCACTCCCTTTTTGACCCAATAGCTATTTATGTCTTTATGCAAAGTGGGATGGCTTGAATGTTTACTTATTGATGTAAGATTCCACCCCATCATTTTTGATCTTGAAGCTTCCTTATGTAGCATGAATTATGTGACTATTTCCAGTTTGGTTCATTGGTGCTTGCAATATTCCATATTTGTTATATATTAGAGTTCTCCGTTCAGGGTAGTGATTTGGGAAGTCACAGTTAAACACTGGATAGCAACATTGCTATACAGGAGTAAAAGGAATAGAGTAATTAGAAATGAGAATATTTTTTATAACAAGCAATATCAATAAATAATTAAAAATTGCTTATACTTTTAAACAGAGGATGTATCTACACAGCAGGGCTTAATTCAAAATAAGCTATGCAAATTGAGCTACGTCAGTTGCATAGCTTATTTCCAAATAGCTTATTTTGAAACAGAGACTCTTCCTCTGACTTCCCTTACTCCTTGTACAATGAGGGTTACAGGAGTTGGAATAAGAAGTCCTCCAGCTTGACAATATTTCAACATTATTTCAAAATAACTGCCTGCTGTGTAGACATGGACTAAATTATTTAGAAATAATGCTAGTTATTTCAAAATAATGTTGCTGTGTAGACGTATGCAGAGTGACTAATGGACTTGTAGTTGTCTTGCATTTACAGTGCAGTTGTGCTTTGACTGCTTGCCACTATTTCATGTAACTTTAATCTAGCTACAAAGTAAATATTACTAATTACCCCTTTTTTATTTTTAAAAAACTTAGTACATGCAGTGTTTATACACTGCCGTTAGCATTTGGGTTATAAGAATTATTGATAATTAAATTACATGCATCAAAAATCATAACCATAAAGTAATTACATAGTAACTGCAGTGCAACTACAGTGTTATTACAGTCACTCCATTAAAAGTGTAATTGAAATACTTTTTTTCTATGTGACAGATGAACGGACTTTGACCAAATATACTTTTGAATGGAGATCTGAGTATGAACCCTGATCTTTTGTATGGTGACAAGAGTTTCATTAATGTAACTTAAGTCTATCAAATGTTTAAAGCTAAATCCTGAGCTTCACTGGACATTTTTTTATTATATTGGTCATATCAAGAGGCCATGCTGCTACCTTAAGCATCAACAGAAGCTTCCTCCTGTGTATGGGGAATCTTCTGGTAGCATAAGCCCAGTTGCGCACAGATATGTGTGTAAACACCACACCTAAATCCCCAATGTAGGTGTTTAAGTCCCAGTTTTAGGTGGGACAAATTTCTCAGTTGCCTAACCCTGTAGATGCCCAATCTTCAGCTGTGTCTATACTTGCACTTGAACAACAAAAGTTTTGTTGTTCACAGGTGCTTAAAACATCCATCCCCATGAATCACAAAGTTTTGCCACTGTAAATGCACGTGTGAATTCTGCTTTGTTAATAGGAGCGCTCTCCTGGTGACAAAGTGAAACCTGCTTGTTTGGGATAGAAATAAAGGTTGAACCTCTTTAGTCTGGCAACATCCATGGTCCAGCATGACTTTAGTTACCCAGCTATCCACTTATCACAGGTGTGGCCAAGTTTCCCATGATCTCATAAAATTTGTTTACAGCCGCCAGCCCTGACTCGCAGTGTTCTGTGCTGTTATTAAGCTCCAATTTACCCTTAAATGCCTTCTAAGAGCCCACTAACATGGGCATCTGGTGGCTTATATGAGGGAAGGCTCTGCCTTCCCACACTCCACCCCCAGCATGCCTGCTATAGGTGTTCTGGAAGTGGAGTGTTGCTGTCCCCAGCATCTGCCCTCCTGGTGCTCCTGGCCTGGGAAGCTGGAACTACTTCCTCCCTTCCCATAGTGCTCGGGAGCTATGCTGTGCACCTGCTCCCCTTTCCTCTCTTCCCCTCCCCAGTACTCTGGGGAGGCTGGGGAGCACTTGGCCCACTGTCTTGCCTCCTTTCTCCCCATGAGGGATGGGGCCTCAATAGAGGGGGCAGGGCTGTAGGGGGGTTTGGGGGCTTGCCTTCCTAAGCTCCAGCTGCACCAACCGCCCATGCCCCAAAAGCAGTAATGCTGTTAGACAACAATGACCTGTGGTTCAGCAAATTCTCCTGTTCGGTACCGGTCAGGTCCTGAGGGTGCCTGTCTAGAGAGCTTCAGCCTGTATTTTGTTGACAACAGTGCCAACAAACAGCAATCACACATGCTGACTTTTAGCAACAGGGCTGTGCAACACAGCCTTTTTACTAAAAGCTACATAGTACAGGCATACCCTTAGTCGGTGCCTACCATTTTGGTGAAAAAGTTCACTAGTGCCTAAGTTTCTGCTTTTGGGCATGTGCTCTGCTGCCTCCGTCTATGAGCCTGGATACTTATCTCACAACTAAGCCCCAGTGCAATTCAAACTAAGGAAAGATGGGCGAGTGTCCATTACCGATCTTGCCTGCAGGACCCAACGTGGTAGGCATGCTCTGACTGTGCCCGTAACACATTGGGCTCCATTCAAAATCTGGCAATATCATTTTAGCTTACTAGTGACTAGAACTGTTCCCTGGGATGTGGGAGGCCTGGGTTCAGTTCCCCTTTCTGTCTAAGGAGACGTGAGGATTTGGCCAGAGGTCTTCAAAAGAGCAACAGGATATGCTAATGTGGGTTTTCCTCCCTTTTTCCTGTTGAAGCCATTCCACTTTGGACAACTACTGAAACAGTCACTGAGCCAAAAAGGGAACACGAGAATGACTATAATCTGGTAGCTGGACCACCCAACTGGGAGATCTGGATCTGGAATCCAGACTCTTTCTCCAGTGACTATTCATATCCACAGAATGACTTCAACAGGAGAAACTGAAGGACAGCAATATTGGAATATTTCATAGCCCTGTGGTTACAGAACTCTGCTGGGAGGTGGCAGAGCTTCTCTTCAAATGCTCTCTTCCATTCAATCAGGGTATGTCTACACTACCACCCTAGTTCGAACTAGGGTGGTAATGTAGGCAACCGGAGTTGCAAATGAAGCCCGGGATTTGAATTTCCCGGGCTTCATTTGCATCTTGCTGGGCGCCGCCATTTTTAAATGTCCGCTAGGTAACTTACATCCTGGGTGAGTCTGCTAGCCTCTGGGGTAAAAGGCAGAAGAAGCCGTAGCACCATATCATCCAGACCTCTGGTTTTTGTGGTGTTAGGTATCTAAGCCACAAGACTCAAGAAAAGGGGTACCTGAAAAGAAGAGATGTGTCATAAGCAGAGATGTTTCTCCCTGGGGCATGGATTTAGGCACTGAAATTCCTGATGGGTGTGGGACTTGGGATATGCCCTCTTCTCACCATTTCCAATTGGCTAGTATAGCTCCCTACTTAATTTGTGCTTTTGTGAATCCTATTTTTTGGCACCTATATCTTTGCAGGCATTGTATAGGGACTCTAGGGCTATGTCTACACTCGCGGCTTCTTGCGCAGGTACAACCGTTCTTGCGGAGCGTCCCTGCCGAGCATCCACACTGCCCTCCCGCTTGTGTGCTAGGAAATTTACAGTAAGGCGTGGTAACAGAGGGCTTCCTGCGCAAGAGCTATGCTCTTTTTTATCAGGTGTAAGCCCTCTTGCGCAAGAGCTCTTGCACAAGAGGGCAGTGTGGACGCTCGGCAGGGATTTCTTGCGCAAGAAAGCCCTATGGCTAAAATGGCCATCAGAGCTTTCTTGCGCAAGAGAACACCCACACTGTCATGGGAGCTCTTGTGCAAAAGCACATCTCGCACATGACAGTGTGGACATTTTCTTGCGCAAGACTTCTTGCACAAGAACCCTTGCACAAGATGTTCTTGCGCAAGAACCTGGCTTAACAGGGCTTAACGCGAAATAAGCTATGCAAATTGGGTTATGTCAGTTGCATAGCTTATTTCCAAATAGCTTATTGAAAAATTGGGAGCATCTACACAGCATTTATTTTGAAATAGAGCACTCTTCCTCCAACTTCCCTTACTCCTCTTACAATAAGGCTACGTCTACACTGGCATGATTTTGCGCAAGAACTCTTTTGCGGAAGAGTTCTTGTGCAAAAACTCTTCCAGAAGAGAGCAGCTACACTGGCATGTGCCTTTGCGCAAGAGCATCCTTGTCAGTGTAGACGCTCTCTTGCGGAAGAAAGCTCTGATGGCCATTTTAACCATAGGGCTTTCTTGCGCAAGAAATTCATGTTGCCTGTCTACACTGGCCTCTTTTGCAAGAACAGTTGCACAAGAGGGCTTATTCCTGAGCAGGAGCATCATAGTTCTTGTGCAAGAAGCACTGATTTAATACATTAGAATGTCAGTGTTCTTATGCAAGAACTTGCGGCCAGCGTAGACACAGCCTGAGGGTTACAGGAATTGGAGTAAGAAGTCCTCCAGCTTGACAGTATTTCGACATTATTTCAAAATAACTGCCTGCTGTGTAGACGTGGACTAAGTTATTTTGAAATAACACTAGTTATTTTGAAAGAATGTTGCTGTGTAGACATAACCTTGTGTGCCTAACTCATGCTTTGTGGATCCCATTCTTGTTGCAGTGCTTTCCTAGGCATCTAAGGGGTCTCCCTCTTCTGCAGTTGGGAGTAAACCTCATAGCAGTGGGGACATTATTAGGAAGGAAGTGGTACAGACTAGTCACCCAAACTTGCAACAAAGGGATTGGTGGGCTTGTACTCTGGAGAGTACCCTGAGCCACCAACTGTGCCATAACACCCCGTGACAGGGTGCTTGCGGTGCACTGGCCCTTTAAGGGAAAAACCCCAGCCCTGACTGAGGGTTGGGAGTGAAGCCCCAGCTGAGGCAGTTCTGGCTAATGAGGGCCCAGCTAGGGGCTATATAAAGAAGGACTCCTGCAGGGAGGGAAGGAACTGATTGCTGCTCTAGAGAGAGAATTGTAGGGATCTTACTGCCAGGAAAGCAGGCGGTTTCCTGGAGGTAAAACAGTGCTTGGGAAGCAAGGCAGGGCTGGGGAAGCTCTGGCCAATCAAGCTCCCAGGCTGCAGGGCCAGAAGCAGCCACATTAGGCAAAGGCAGCAGGTCCACACCCCTTTGCCAGTGATGTGTGGCCATTACAGACTACAGATTGCTCCTGAGGTAGGAGCTAGATGAAGACTGATAGTGGGTCACTGTGGAACTGAGTGTCCCTGGGAGCAGAGCAGGGTACTCCTGGGGCAGGGAGGACTCTGGAATGCAAAATGGAATAAATACCAATCCTTGGAAGGGAGGCTCAGACACTGGAGTGGGCACTGCCGGAGGGCAGTGTCCTGAAAGGGATGCCGTGGTCAAAGAAGCACCTGTGGTGATACTAGCTAGAGGGAGGTGTCCAGTGAAACAACATGCTAATTCCCAGAGCAGCCAGCTAGAGGCATCATGCTGGGGAGTCTGCCCTGTGACACACCCACATTGCTATTTTTACTGTGTTGCTAGAGCAGAGCTACTGTGGGTCTAGCTACCTGAGTTGGGAGCATGCTCCCAACTCAGACATGCACATGCCCTAAAAGTTATATATGTGCAATAGTGAGAGAGCTCTGCAATGCATAAGTCTGTCTGTGGATCCTAGCAACAAAGATGCTCTTCATCACCATCTTCCCAGCCCCTCTTCTAGGGTATGTGATGGGTACAGAAGAGGGCAGGATTGAAGTTCGTCTGCTTCAGGAATTTTTAACTTGCACAAAGCACTTATGGATGGGGGTGTTGTAGTAGGATTATAGATTGAGCTGCTTTGACGCTGCTCTAAACTATGCCCTCAGGATTGCAGCTGGCTCTATTATGACTCCCTTCCTGTTGCTGCACTGAGATTGACTGATGCAGCTGAGAACAGGTCCCTTATTATTTAAAGTTTTTGAGTACATCCCAAACCAATGTGAGCTGTTAACATGACACTAATGTTTGCATATTGTCACTGAATCAATAGAAAAACAGATTATCAGGGACTACAGTGATTCTGCCCACACAATTGGGAGAGGCCAATGAGAGGGCATATATATATATATATATATATATATATATATATATATATATATATACCATGGAAAATATCTGCCCTCCCCCAAAATAGTAAGCTACTGCTTTTCAATTCAGTACTGAAACCTTAAAGCAGGGGTGGGCAATCATTTTACTAGGGCAACTTCAGACATTTTTGAAGTGGCCCTGGGCTGCCCAGGAAGGGGCAGGGCCTCAGGTGAAAGTGGTGGGGCCAGAATACTTCTGTGCTTTCCCGCCCACAGACCTTGATTGGTCTGTGGGTGGAGAAATGTGTTCAAAACAGCTGGTGGTTCCCTCTAGGTGCCTGTGCCCCTGGTGGTGGGAGGAGACTGTGCACTCCACCCTTGCCCCCGGTCAGTCAGGGCCTGGGGTTGAGAGGAGCATGTGAAGTCTGCCCTCGCCTTGCAAGGGAGTGCCATTTTTAGAGTCACCTGCCAATGGAGAGTCAACTACCAGCTGCTGCTAAGTGCTGAGCCCCTTGCCGGGTGGGAGGAAACTTTGTGGGCTTCCCACACCCAGGCCCTGATTGGCCTGGGAACAGGAGGAATGCATGAAGTCTCTCGCTCCCTGCCCTTTGGTATGCGGCACTTAGAGTCAACCGCCAGGGTTGACTTTAAGCACTGCGTGCTTCCCCATCCCTGGGTCTTGATTGACCTGGGGGTGGGGAGTGGCAGGATCTCAGCAAGCTGGATCAACCCATTTGGTGGGCCGGACCCAGCGCACGGAGGCCCTTTTGCCTCTCCCTACCTTAGAGGAACACTACCTCAATGTTTGTACATTTATATATACTGGATAAGTCTGTGTTTTCATTTGTCAATGCCTTATTGAAAAGTTGTCCAAGTTAATCTTTTTAATATCACATAAAGGACTATCATATATAAAAAAATGTACATAAGAACGGCCACACAGGGTCAGATCATAGGTCCATCTAGACCATGTATCCTGTCTTCCAACAGTGAGCAATGCCAGATGCCCCAGAGTGAGTGAACAGAACAGATAATCACCAAGTGATCCTCGCCTGTCATCCATTTCCAGCCTCTGACAAAGAGCCTGGCTAATAGCCATTGATGGACTTAACCTCCATTAATCTAGTTCTTTTTTGAACCCTATTAAAGTCCTAGCCTTCACCACATCCTCTGGCGAGGAGTTCTACAAGTTGACTATGCACTACATGAAGAAAAACTTCCTTTTTTTTTTAAACCTACTACCTATTTTATTTGATGTCCCCTAGTCCTTATGTTATGGGAACAAGTAAAAAAACTTCCTTATTCACTTTTTCCACCATATGCTCTGGAAACCTTGAGACAAGGTTTTACTCACAAAATAGGTTGGGTTATTTTGTATCTTTTAAAACATTATTTTGATACTTGGGAAAAATAGGTAACGCAGGATTTTAATCTTTTGGGACCTCTTCAGCAGTTTCGTGACTATCCATCATAGTATTAGTAAGTCTAGACAGTTTAACACAAATTGTATACTGTTTTCTTGTGATCTTAATATATCACATTACACTCTCCATGGAATATAGTCTTTTAATACTGTGTCTAAATTGTTATCCACATCAGTAAAATAAGAGCTCTACTTGCACTGTTTGAGCTAGGTGAAAGACTGGCCATGGATTGAATTTTGACATTTGGAAATAGTGGATAAAATTATCCAGCTGTGCACCAAACGTGGATGCGTTTTTCTGTAGTAAATTACAGGTATTTTACACATAGTTTCTCAAAGAAATGCCTTACTGTATGCATTCATTCTGTGACAAATCCATCACAGGCTTTTTTGCATAGCAGGGAAGAGACTAGGGCTTAGTGCAGATTTATAAAGAAAAGCAGGTCTATGTGCCAAAAGTCTGTTTCCATTTGGAACAAACCCTTTTTATGGTCATCCTACCCCAAACTGCAATGGTGTCTTTACTCCTTGGGATCAAAGCTTAACAGAGCAATGTAGGTCACTTATTTTCCCTACAACAAGTTATGTCAAAACCCAAGTCTGTCACAGCCCACTTAAGGGAACAACTCTAGATTGACTTTTGGATGAAATGTAAAGATGGTTTTGATTTATAAAGCTCAGAATGCTTTGTGTTTCAGAGACTGCATCTAATCCCCAGTGGGTGTTAGACGTCCTTCTCACTAAATCTACTGTATCCTGATAGCTACGAATGCTCCCATTGCGCAGGCAGCAAAGGTGTTATTTCCTGATCCAAATCCCAGCTCTTTCTGACGAAAGCCTAAAGGTTCAATCTCCACAACCCAAAGACACATCCTGTTTTTCCAATTATTTTGGGCAGCTGTCCTTTCTGCTTCAAGCATTGGCATCAAAATCACAATCACCATGAACAATCTTGTATCTTGTTCTCTGCCTAAAACTCTAGCCAATGTCAATAGGAATTTACAAGTTCTCATTCCATTGTTTTGAGCCTATTCTCTGTTAAGTCATTGGGGCTAGGTCTACACTAGGGGATAAGTTTGAATTTAGATACGCAACTACTGATAAGTTAATTGCAGAGCTTGAGTCGAAGTATCTTGAATCAAATGTTGACACCATCCACGCTTCAGGAGGTCAATGGGAGTGCACTCTCCCTTCGACTTCCCTTACTCCTCATAGGAGCAGGACTACTGGCGATGATGGGAACTCTCTCTCAGTTCAAATTAGTGTGTCGTCTCTAAACCCACTAATTTGAACCTGAAAGAGCGTCTGTGGTTGCTTTGATTTTTTTTCTGTAGTGTAGACATGGCCCCATGGGAGTTTTACTATCTGTTTCAATGGGAGCAGGATCAGTGCCTTGAGCAAGGAGGAAGTAATTTGCAGGGAACCATGAAAACTGAATGGAGAATGAATCCTGAGTCAGGCCTATTTATTTATAAACATAAAACCCAGAACACAGTTTGTAGGAATTAGGGTGCAAATTAAGCAGCCTCAGATTTAGAATTTTAATTGCAAATAGATAAGCAGAGTATATATTTCCTTTTAATGATGAACTAATGTTTCTATTTCTATAAATTCTATAAATATATTAGAAGCAAGAGGAAGACCAAGACCAGGGTAGGCCCATTGCTAGGTGAAGAGAGAGAAACATTAACAGGAAACTTTGAAATGCGAAAGGTGCTTAATGACTTCTTTGTTTTGGTTTTCACCAAGAAGTTTGATGATGAAGGGATGCCTAACATAGTGAATGCTAGTGAAAATAGGGTAGGTTTAGAAGATAAAATAAAAAAACAAGTTAAAAATCACTTAGAAAAGTCAGATGTCTTGAAGTCACCAGGGCTTGAAGACATGCATCCTAGAATACTCAAGGAGCTGATAGAGGAGGTATCTGAGCCTTTAGCCATCATCTTTAAAAAATCATGGAAGTCAGGAGAGATTCCAGAAGACTGGAAAAGGGCAAATATGGTGCCCATCTATAAAAAAGAAAATAAGAACAACCCAGGAAACTACAGACCAGTCAGTTTAAGTTCTGTGCCAGGAAAGATAATGGACCAGGTTATTAAGGAATCCATCTGCAAACGTCTGGAGGAAAATAAGGTGATAGGTAACAGCAATCGTGGACTTGTAAAGAACAAATCACGTCAAACCAGTCTGTTAGCTTTCTTTGATAGGATAACAAGTCTTGTGGATAAGGGGGAAACGGTGGACATGATATACCTAGACTTTAGTAAGGCATTTGATACGGTCTCACAAGACTTTCTTATCAATAAACTAGGCAAATACAACTTATATGGGGCTACTATAAGGTGGGTGCATAATTGGCTAGATAACCATTCTCAGAGAGTAGTTAGTAATGGTTCACAATCCTGCTGGAAACGCACAACAAGAGGGGCTCCACAGGGGTCTGTTCTGGGACTGGTTCTGTTCAATATTTTCATCAGTGATTTAGATGATGACTGAGGGTATGTCTACACTACCCCGCTAGTTCGAACTAGCGGGGTAATGTAGGCATACCGCACTTGCAAATGAAGCCCGGGATTTGAATTTCCCGGGCTTCATTTGCATAAGCGGGGAGCCGCCATTTTTAAAACCCTGCTGGTTCGAACCCCGTGCAGCGCGGCTACACGGGGCTCGAACTAGGTAGTTCAAACTAGGATTCCTATCCCGAACTACCGTGAAGGTGTCACGTTGGCTACCTTCCAGTCATTAGGTACGGAAGCCGATTTAAAGGATAGGTTACAAATCACAGATAATAGCTCAGCAATTTCCCATTTAAGTTCTTTTAGAACCCTTGGATGAATGCCATCCGGTCCCGGAGATTTGTTAACATTAAGTTTTTCTATTTGTTCCAACCTCCTCTAATGACACTTCAATCCGGGACAGTTCCTCAGATTCATGACCCACAAAAGACAGTGCAGATTCAGGAATCTCCCCAACGTCCTCAGCCGTGAAGACTGAAGCAAAGAAATCATTTAGTTTCTCCGCAATGGCTTTATTGTCCTTGATTGCTCTTTTTATAGCTCGATCATCTAGGGGACCCACAGGCTTTTTAGCAGGCTTCCTGCTTCTAATGTACTTAAAAAACATTTTATTATTTCTTTTTGAGTTTTTGGCTAGCTGTTCCTCAAAATCTTTTTTTGCTTTCAAAATGATCTGGACAAATTGGATAAATGGTCTGAGGTAAATAGGATGGAGTTTAATAAAGGCAAATGCAAAGTGTCCACTTAGGAAGGAACAATCAGTTTCACACATACAGAATGGGAAGTTACTGTCTAGGAAGGAGTACTGCAGAAAAGGATCTAGGGGTCATAGTGGACCACAAACTAAATATGATCCAACAGTGTGACACTGGTGCAAAAAAAGCCAACATGATTCTGGGATGCATTAGCAGGAGTGGTCTGAGAGTCACGGGAAGTCATTCTTATGCTTTACTCTGTACTAATTAGGCCTCAACTGGAGTATTGTCTCCAGTTCTGGGCACCATATTTTAAGAAAGATGTGGAGAGATTGGCAAAATTGGAGAAGGTCCAGAGAAGAGCAACAAAAATGGTTAAGGGTCTAGAAAGAAAGGCTGAAGGAAATGGGCTTGTTTAGTTTGGAAAAGAGAAGTCTTAAAAGGGACACGATAGCAGTTTTCAGGTATTTAAAGGGGTGTTACGGTGGCCAGATTTTCAGAATAACTGACCTCATTGTGAACACTTTTGAAAACCTCGCCACTTAATTTGGGTGCCAGAATAAGAGCTGTGTTTTTTCCCCCTAGAAAGTCAAGCATTGTTATTACACACCCCTTTATATCAAAACACTTTTTTTCTGAACTTCATTCTGTAGTTCTTATACAAACAAACCCCCTCCTTATGTGGGAATTTTGCATGAGGAATGGCTACAGAAGCCAACGTTTTTTGGATAATATTTGAGCTATTGATATTATTTAATACATTTTATTTAACTAGCTAAATGAAATGTAATTCAGCAGAGGAATTAAAAGGGGATTCTGAAATTGCTACTGGACTAATTCATGACTTATAGTAGCATGTAGCAGTAACATGAACTTAACAGTACTATGTTTTCTTCCTTTAAGGTCTTTTATGAACGCCAATGAGCACCCAACCAGCAAAATTCAGTCTGAACATTTATAGGTGAACTTCAAAGCTTTTGCATGGTTAGACTGTTCAAGGTTCTGAATTAATAGACTACAGGCAGAAAAACTGTACATGCTTTTTGCAATTTTGATTCAATTTATGAAAATGTGTCCCCCCAAGCCTCTAGATGTAGCCAGACTTTGAAACACTGTGAAATAACATTTTGTATGCCACCAATTGGCAGCAATAAAATGAACTCCTTGAATTTATAGCCCCTTCTGACAGAATAAGAACAAAGGCAAGAATAGTGATCTTAATCCACTACCTGAGGAGTCCTAAAACTACCTCAGACAAAATGAAAATATAGGTTGTTCCCTGAAAGTGTGGAGATTGGGGTCTGGACCCCAAGACCTTTTCTCTCATCAATAAGTTTGTAAGAGGTATGATTTAGTGCCACTATTGTTATACTAGTATAATTTCTAACGTGGTATCGGCAGGGGTGGTACCTTGGTATTATGCTGGTACAGTACATAAGGTACATACTTGTCATATGGCAGGGGTGGGGAGCCTTGTTTGAGTTGGGGGCTGCACACAAGTGACATGTCCCCTGACTGAGGAGACTATCTCTTGCACACCTTGTCTAGGGAGGCCCAGCCTAGTAATATAATATATGGAGATATACCTATCTCCTAGAGCTGGAAGGGACCTTGAGAGGTCATCAAGTCCAGTCCCCTGACCTCATGGCAGGACCAAGTACCATCCCTGACAGATTTGCCCTAGATCCCTAAATGACCCACTCAAGGATTAAATGCTCAACCTTGGCGCGGGGAGCGCCGGCCCTGGGCGCGCGGCGCTTGACTGGGGGAGCGCCGGCCCCGGGCGCGCGGCGCTTGGCTGGGGGAGCGCCGGCCCCGGGCGCATGGCGCTTGGCTGGGGGAGCGCCGGCCCCGGGCACATGGCGCTTGGCGCGGGGAGCGCCAGCCCCGGGCGCGCGGCGCTTGGCGGGGGGAGCGCCGGCCCCGGGCGCGCGGCGCTTGGCGGGGGGAGCGCCGGGCGCGCGGCGCTTGGCGCAGGGAGCGCCGGCCCCGGGCGCCCAGCCCTTGGAGGGGGCACCGGCCCCAGGCGCGCAGCCCTTGGAGGGGGCACCGGCCCCAGGCGCGTGGCTATGGGGGGTGCTGGCCCCGGGTTGGCAGCCCTTGGAGGGGGCACCGGCCCCAGGTGCGTGGGTATGGGACGGGCTGCCCCCGGGCGCGCAAGTGTCCCCACCCCTTGGCGCCTGGCGGGTGAACGGCCACGCCCCCTGGCGCCCGGCGGGGGGACAGCCATGTTCTGTAAGTGGGTGGTAGAAAAGACCCCATCATGGCTCCAACAAGAAGAAGGAAATTTGAAGCCAGTTTCAAGCTGAAAGTTGTAAACTTTGCCAAGGAACATAATAACTGTGCTGCTGCAAGTCAATATGGAGTAACAGAAAAGATGGTCCGAGACTGGAAAGCAAATGAAGATGCATTAAAGAGTATGCCAAGTAGTAAGTGTGCATTAAGAAGAGGCACCCCACATTGGTCAGAACTTGAAAAGCATGTAGCAGACATGGTGCATGAGCATCGTCAAAATGGTTATGTAGTGACACGAAACAAAAATACGTATGTTTGCACTTCAGTGGGGCAAATCTAACCCAGATCACAGCAAAGGATTTAAGGCCACTGTATCCTGGTGTACTAGGTTCATGGAAAGGCATAATCTGGTACTGAGGCAAAAGACCAAAATTGCACAAAAATTACCTGCAGATCTCGACGGAAAAGTAAGTCTTTTCCATCGATATGTAATACAACAGCGCAAGAAACATGGCTATGCGTTAAGTCAGATCAGAAATATGGATGAAACTCCTATGAATTTTGATATGGTTGGAAATAAAACGGTTAATCCAAAAGGTGCAAAAACAGTGTTAATTAAAACAACAGGACATGAGAAGTCCAGTTTTACAGTGGTACTAGCATGTACAGCTGATGGCGCCAATCTAAGACCAATGATTATTTTTAAAAGAAAAAAAATGCCAAAAATCAAGTTCCCTGTTGGAGTTTTTGTACATGTGAATGAAAAAGGCTGGATGGATGAAGAAGGGGTAAAGCTATGGCTTGATAATGTATGGAGTAGGCGACCAGGTGGACTTCGTCAAGAACGTAGCCTACTGGTGTGGGATATGTTCAGGGCTCATTTAACTACCAGCACAAAGAAAAGGCTGGCAAGAATAAACACAGATGTGGCAGTTATTCCTGCAGGATTGACATCATTGGTACAGCCACTGGATGTGTGCCTAAACAAGTCATTTAAAGATCGCATTCGAGAACAGTGGAATGAGTGGATGGTTAGCGGCGAAAAGTCATTCACAAAAGGAGGAAACATGCGTGTGCCACAATTGGATATTTTGTGTAACTTTGTCATAAAAGCCTGGAATGATATTGATTCAGAAACAGTAATCAAGTCTTTCAAGAAGTGTGGCATATCAAATTCTTTGGATGGTATGGAGGACGACTTCTTGTGGCAAGATGAAGGGGAAGCCAAAGCTGAAGCCATACCATCTGATTCGGAATTAGATCCATATGATGACTGTCTTACAAATGTACCACAAGATGTCATTGATGAACTTATGATGTCAGAGGATGAACATGATGAGGATTTTGAAGGATTTTAAGTAAGTCAAACCCATTTTAATTAAAATTATTTAAATCAAATCTGATGTTATTAAATGGTGTTGCCTCAGAAGGGGGGGTAGTCTTATATGGCAAGTATAGGCCAAAACCTATGTTTTAACTGGAAAATTAGGGGGTCGTCTTATACGCCCAGTCGTCTTATACGCCGGAAAATACGGTATATTTCTGTAGAGACCATTGTCTTTTTGCAGGAATAGGAAACTTCAAATATCTTCCTTGAACTGTAAGCTTCCGAATCACAATGTAGATATTCAGTGGAATTTAGGAACTGCCATCAGGGAATCAAGCCATCTAGAACCCAATCCCATTTCTGACAGTGGCCAGTACCAGCAGCTTCGGAGGATAGTGCAAGAAACTTTGCAGAAGGCAGTTATGGAATAACCTGCCCACAGTAGTTAAAATGTAAAAAAAAAAAAATTGAAAATGTAACAAATACATGAAAAGCGATTCTCTCTCATCCTTTTATAAAAGTATTTGTAAATGAGTTCCAAGGCATTTAAAGAACCAACTGGCATTCTTTTATCAAATATTTAGAGTAAATTCTCTATTTATAAAAATGCTGGACAACTTCTTTTGCATCCACTGAATATTCATTGAGAAGTTCATTGGTGAGTGCCTATTCAGAACTAAAAGATCAAAAGGGAACTGTGTCAATTTTGTTCTTTTCTGGGGTGACTGCTATTTTTTGATGTAATAAATTGCCAATTTTGGAGGGGTAAAGAACAGAAATGGAAACGAGTCTGCCTTTCAGGGGACTTTTGACTGTGCCATTATGAATAGTCTCCAAACAAACAGCTTGTTGCAGGCCATTCAAATAGTAGATAGACATCCAATTGTTAACCATGCAAATAGCCATATCCAATGGTCAGACAGCTGTTAGCTGGCTTTTAGAATGCTGGTAACCACATTTTTGTAGGACTTACCCATGGCTGGGCTGCTTGGTCTCATCTTTTTCTGAAGTCTTAATAAAATTAAGAAGTTTTATGCAGTTGTGAATGTCTTTGAAAAGCCCCCTATCAGTAATTGTTATATAAAGAGAAAGATGTTTACATGTTATCTTTATAGCCACAGTTTACTCCACGTAAATGTTACATACATAAAATTACCTTTGTGTGACTATTGTACAGCCTTCTACTTTGAGTGGGGTATATGGTGTGTGTAAAATATATATTTTATACACACACATATACTCACATTCATACTCTACAGGGACCTAGGTCATAGGCCTACACCCTGAAAATGGAGCAGATAGCCTCCAAAACTTAGCCTCTTAGAGGCCCAAACTCCCACTGATGTCTGTGAATCACTAATGAACACTCCTTTAGAGAATTAGGCAACTGCACCCCCACGTTTCAACTGAAAAGTCTGCACATTAGAAGTATTTTTTTCATATAATAAAAATGTTCGTATATATCAGTGAGATTTTATCTAAGATACGCAGACAGCTGATTTTTTTCAGAGTAAACCAAAATTGATTGATGGAAAAAAGCCCCTCCAGATTAATCTAATAATCAGAGCAACAGCTGGACCTGAATTAACAATCCTCAAGGCCATACACAATCAGAAGATCATATATGGGTAATGGGGCTTAATAGGGACTGTGTGGCTCTTCTATGCATGCAAGGAACATGCATTGATAACTTAAATGGAAGACACTGTAAAATTATTTTTATAATTTTTACAGGACAAAGTAATCTATTGTAAATGATTTCAATTTATAAAGGAGAGTGAGGATGGTCCAGAGGTTGGAATGCTCTGGGTTTGAGAGACTGAGGCCTTGTCTAACTACTCAATTTTGTTAGCAAAAGGTAGCTTTTGCCGAAAAAAAATTGGAGATGTATGCACCAGAAAGCCTCTTTTGGTAGTAAAACTCTGCTGTTTTGCTGACAAAATAAAATGACGCGGACAAGAGGCAGAAGGCTCAGAAGTGACATAATGGCCATTCATTATGTCAACATAACGGGCCTCCCTCAGTATCCCACAATGCCCGCTGTGATCGCTCTGCTTACTGTTCTGAACTCGGCTGTCCAGCAGGCATGTGGCCCTCCCCTCTCACAGCTCTGGAAATTCCTCAGCAGGGAGAGCTCACAGAGCTGCTGAGGATGCCACTACCAGTAGTTGAGACAGCTATGGGAGAACGAGGAGGGACTCACAGAACCATCAATGTGGAATTGGCAGGCAGGCAGAGTTTGGGAAGTGGGGCAGGGTGATGCTGCCATTAATTATGTTGACGTAACTGGCCTCCCCCAGCATCCCAACAATGCCCCCAGCAGGGGAAAAAAAGAGGATAGTATACTTAAACTAATGTACTCCACTAAAGTCAGTCATAGTAAATGGGGGTATGTCTACACTACCCCGCTAGTTCGAACTAGCGGGGTAATGTATGCATACCGCACTTGCTAATGAAGCCCGAGATTTGAATTTCCCGGGCTTCATTAGCATAAACGGGGAGCCGCCATTTTTAAATCCCCGCTGCTTCGAACCCCGTGCAGCGCGGCTACACGGGGCTCGAACTAGGTAGTTCGGACTAGGTTCCTATTCCGAACTACCATTACTCCTCGTGAAACGAGGTGTACCGGTAGTTCGGAATAGGCACCCTAGTCCGAACTACCTAGTTCGAGCCCCGTGTAGCCGCGCTACACGGGGTTCGAAGCAGCGGGGATTTAAAAATGGCGGCTCCCCGTTTATGCTAATGAAGCCCGGGAAATTCAAATCCCGGGCTTCATTAGCAAGTGCGGTATGCATACATTACCCCGCTAGTTCGAACTAGCGGGGTAGTTAGACATACCCTGGGTTGCCTCACTGTTCCATCTCATAAGTGGGGACAGGGAATCTGGAATTTCACTGCATTGACTTGCACTGTGACATTGGGCAGCAGACTGTATAACCAATAATCGTGGGCTTTTGTCCCTTCTGGTTTTAGTGACTCTTGGAAATTTTATGTTGTAGACCCATTTGTCTAGAAGAAGCAAACCTTTATATTGCAAAAGCCCTTTTTTGAAAGGTGATAGAGTTTAGTCTGTCAGTGCTCTCCAACCTTTTAAAGCACAAGACCACTTTTTAAATTTAAGTGCAATGTAGGATCTACCTCAAACTCAAATATCCTGGCCCTGCTTCCTTCTTGCCCCTTCTCCGAGGTCCTGCTCCTGCTCACTCCATCCTCCCTCCCCCATTCTCCCTCCCTTTCACCAGGCAGGGGCAAAGGGTTGGGGCACAAGCTCTGGTCTTGGGCTAAGGTATTTGGAGTGTGAGGGGGCTCTGAGCTGAGCCTGGGGCAGGGATTTGGGGTGCAGCAGGCAGTTCAGGGTACAAGCTCTGTAAAGGGAGTCTGAGTCCAGGAGGTCAGGACTAGGACAGGTGCTTGGGGTGCAGGAGGGGGTTCATGACTGGGGCAGGGGTTCGGAACTAGCTCCAGCTGGACACTGATTATCTCAGGTGACTCCTGGATGGTGGTGCAGTGGGGCTAAACCAGGCTCACCCCTGCCCTGGCTCTGCACTACTCCCAAAAGCAGCAAGCAAACTCCCTCCATCCTAAGCCCTGTTGTGCCCTTTCCCCACCCCTTCTGTGGAGATAGAATACAGAATGGGAGAGGGGGCACCTTGACATCAGTGCCCCCTCCTCTCCTTCCCTGCTCTGTACCGTAAGCAGGAGGCTTGGGGGAGGTGAGGCAGCTCCAAGGCAAAGGGCAGGAGATGCACAGCAGTGGGGGAGGGGCAGCTGAAGTGCTGCGTGTGTTAGCCTCTTGGCCAAACCATTCAGGGCCAGACTAGATGTTATCAAGACTGGAGTAGTCAAGAGACAGGCTGCATGCCAAATCTGGACTGCCAGTCACTTTTGAATGGACCCCAAAGTCGTCTCGTTTACTTATTTTCATTGTTAATCTATATTATTTTTTTCTGGTGTGTAGACCTTGACCAACAAATTGTACCTTGACCAAGAAATAGATTACCTTGAAAGGTGTTTGTCTAACCTGCGATGGAAATTCTACAGTTTCCCTAGGCAATTTATTGTAACATGTAACCACCCTGACAGTTAATATCTAGCCCAAACTTCCCTTGTTGCAATTTAAACCCATTTTTTCTTATCCTTCAGTTGGTGACAGGGAGGAAAATTGTTCTCCCTTCTTGTAACAAACTTTTCATGTACTTGGAAACTGTTATGTCCCCTATGTCTTCTCTTTTCCAGACAATGCAGTCCCCCTTTTTTCCATCAATCATCATAATTAGTGTTTTCCAGACCTTTAATAATGTTATGCTTTTCCTTGGACTTTCTCCCATT